>NC_135803.1:80510166-81110166 GCF_964213995.1 Mustelus asterias | reverse complement strand
GTCTGAGCAGCGATCTTCCAAGCAATAGACTTTATTTCTCAGCACAAGAGATAAAGTCGGGAACGTCCGGAACACTCCAAAGAGCCCTTGGGCTTACACTCTTTTATGTACATTTCAGCCTCATATCTCAAGATCCTCCTCTCCCTTTTACAGCCTGTCCTTGGTTGTTATCTTACCCTACAGCCCGACCTTTCTTTGGCCACCATTAGTTTTAGTTGACCCTTTATCTGTTTTCTTTGCAATTGGTCGCTCCCTGTTATATCTCTTTGTCTCTTAAACCATGGTGGTTATAACTCTTGCTCTTATCTGAATTTTTCTGTTTGTACAATAATCGTGGTTTTGTAGACTAAGGCCGAATGTGTTTAGAAGAAAAAGACATTCTCTCTGCTGATTTATGGTCCACTATTAAGTTGAACCACCGAGCAGTCTTCCTTGTTTTCTTAAGCGACTATTGTCTGCTTTCCTTAATTAGTGATTGCTATATTACTTCTCTAGTTTCTCCACTTTGATCATATCGACTACACTTGATTATATTAGGTCACACGAAGTTATTTTAGGTTATATACCCATCTCACTACTCACCTAAATCTGCTATATCATTTTACTAAAACCTGTGAATCTGAATTTCATACCTAGCTCATACAATATCTAATACAATTTCCCTTACAGTACCTCTGCTATTTCTTCCGGTTCCATACAAACTTTCCCACCGTCACACTTGATGGGTCCTATTCTTTCACGTCTTATCCTCTTGCTCTTCACATACTTGTAGAATGCCTTGGGGTTTTCCTTAATCCTGCCTGCCAAGGCCTTCTCATGACCCCTTCTGGCTCTCCTAATTTCCTTCTTAAGATCCTTCCTATTAGCCGTATACTCTTCAAGATCTCTAACATTACCTAGCTCCCTGAACCTTTTGTAAGCTTTCCTTTTCTTCTTGACTAAATTCATTACAGCCTTTGTATACCACGGTTCCTGTAACCTACCATAACTTCCCTGTCTCATTGGAACGTTGCTATGCAGAACTCCAGACAAATATTCCCTGAAAATTTGCCACATTTCATCCGTACATTTCCCTGAGAAAACCTCTTTCCAATTTAAGCCTCCAATTTCCTGCCTGATAGTCTCATAATTCCCCTTACTCCAATTAAACACTTTTCTAACTTGTGTGATCCTATCTCTCTCCAATGCTATTGTAAAGGAGATAGAATTATGATAACTATCTCCAAAATGCCCTCCCACTGAGAGATCTGACACCTGCCCAGGTTCATTTCCCAATACCAAATCAAGTACAGCCTCTCCTCTTCTCTTGTTCTTGATTCTTCTCTTGTTCTTGATTCCCCCTGCTCTAAATCCTTACATAGATTCCCATCCCCCTAGCATATTAGTTTAAGCCCTCCCCAACCACTCCAGCAAATACCAAACCACAATCCCCTACCCCCGCCCAAGAATATCAATCCCAGACCTGTCTAGCTGTAAGCCGTCCAGTTTGTACAGGGCCCACCTCCCCCAGAACCGATCCCAGTGCCCCAGGAATCTGAAACCCTCACCCTCGCACCATTTTTTCAGCTAGATATTCATCCATTGTATCCTGCTGTTTCTACTTTGACTAGCTCGTGGCACAGGTAGTATTGCTGAGATAACTACCTTAGAGGTCCTACTTTTCAGCTTGCTTCCTAGCTCCCTATATTGTGCTGTTAGGACCTCATCCCTATTTTTACCTATGTCATTTGTACTGATGTGCACTACGAACACTGGCTGTCACCCTTCCCCTTCAGAGTTTCCTGCAACTGCTCTGAAGATCCATTTTGGCCTCCTCCAGAGGTCACCAGCATCACAGGTGTCAGTCTTCAGCCAATTCAATTGATTCCATATGATATCAAGAAACGGTTGGAAGTACTGTATACTGCAAAGGCTATGGGCCCTGACAACATTCCGGTAATAATACTGAAGACTTGTGCTCCAGAACTTGCTGCACCCCAGCCAAGTAGAGCTACAACGTGGCATCTACCCAACAATGTGGAAAGTTGCACAGATGTGTCCTGTACAAAAAGAAGAACAGATCCAACCCAGTCAATTACTGCCCTATCAATCTACTCTTGATCATCAGCAAAGAGATGGGAGGGGTCATCACGAGGGCAATCAAGCAGCACTTACTCAGCAATAACCTGCTCACTTGAGCTTAGTTTGGTGCCTGCCATTCAGCTCCTGACCTCATTACTCCCTTGGTTCAAACATGGACAAATGAGCTGAACTCCAGTGGTGAGATGAGAGTGATTGTTCTTGATATCAAGGATACTTTTGACTGAGTATGATATCAAGGAGCCCTAGCAAAGTCAATGGGAATTGTGGGGAATTCTCCGTTGGTTGGAGTTATACCTGGCACAAACCTGGAAGCCCTGGATGAACCTGAATCTGGGGTCACCATTGCAGATGTCAGAGCAGCTTTCTCAAAGGTCAACCCACGGAACGCTACTGGCCCAGATGGGGTACCCGGACGAGCACTCAGATCCTGTGCAGATCAGCTGGCGGAGATATTCACAGACATCTTCAACCTCTCTTTACAACAATCTGAGGTCCCTATCTGCTTCAAGAAGACGACCATCATCCCGGTACCTAAGAAAAACCAAGCAGCGTGCCTTCATGACTATTGCCCAGTGGCTCTGATATACATCATTATGAAGTGCTTCGAAAGGCTAGTCATGGCATGAATTAATTCCAGCCTCCCAGACTACCTGGATCCACTACAGTTTACTTAATGGCGCAACAGGTCCACAGCAAAACACCATCTCCCTGTCCCTGCACTCAACCCTGGAACACCTAGATAACAAACACACCTATTTACTGACAATAGCTCAGCCTTCAAAACCATTATTCCCACAAAACTCATCTTCAAACTCTGTGGCCTGGGCCTTGGCAGCTCCCTCTGCGACTGGATCCTGAACTTCCTACAAACAGTAAGGATAGGCAACAATGCCTCCTCCACGATCATCCTCGACACCGGTGCCCCAAAAGACTGTGTTCTCAGTCCCCTACTATACTCCTTATACACCTATGACTGTGTGGCCAAATTCCCCTCCAATTCGATTTTCAAGTTTGCTGATGACACCACCGTAATGGGTCGGATCTCAAACAGTGATGAGACAGAGTACAGGAATGAGATAGAGAATCTGGTGAACTGGTGCGGCAACAATAATCTCTCCCTCAATGTCAACAAAACGAAGGTGATTGTCATCGACTTCAGGAAGCGTAAAGGAGAACATGCCCCTGTCTGCATCAATAGGGACAAAATAGGAATGGTCGAGAGCTTCAGGTTTTTAGGTGTCCAGATCACCAACAACCTGTCCTGGTCCCCCCATGCCGACACTATAGTTAAGAAAGCCCACCAACGCCACTACTTTCTCAGAAGACTAAGGAAATTTGGCATGTCAGCTACGACTCTCACCAACTTTTACAGATGTGCCATAGTAAGCATTCTTTCTGGTTCTATCACAGCTTGGTATGGCTCCTGCTCTGCTCAAGACCGCAAGAAACTACAAAAGGTCGTGAATGCAGCCCAAACCATCATGCAAACCAGCCTCCTATCCATTGACTCTGTCTACACTTCCCGCTGCCTCAGCAAAGCAGTCAGCATAATTAAGGATCCCACGCACCCCGGACATTCTCTCTTCCACCTTCTTCCGTCGGGAAAAAGATACAAAAGTCTGAGGTCACGCACCAACTGACTCAAGAACAGCTTCTTCCCTGCTGCTGTCAGACTTTTGAATGGACTTACCTTGCATTAAGTTGATCTTTCTCCACACCCTAGCTATGACTGTAACATTACATTCTGCACCCTCTCCTTTCCTTCTCTATGAACAGTATGCTTTGTCTGTATAGTGCGCGCAAGAAACAATACTTTTCATTGTATACCAATACACGTGACAGTAATAAATCAAATCAAATCAAATCAAATGAAGGTGGTTGTAGTGGTTGGAGGTCAATCACCTCAGCTCCAGGGCATCACTGCAGGAGCTTCTCATGGGAGAGTTTGAGATCCAATCATCTTCAGCTGCTTCATCAAGGAACTTCCTCTTATCATTAGGGTGGAAGTGGAGATGTTCGCTGATGACTGCACTATGTTCAGCACCATTCGCAACTCATCAGAAACTGAAGCAGTCCATGTCCAAGTGCAGCAAGAGTTGGGCAATATCCAGGCTTGGGCTGACAAATGACATTTGTGCCACACAAGTGCCAGGCAATGACTATCTCCAAAAAGAGATAATCTAACCTTGCCTCTTGACATTCAATGGCACGACCATCACTGAATCCTCCACTATCAATATTCTGGAGCTTACCATTGACCAGAAACTCACCTGGACTAGCCAAATGAATACTGCAGCTACCAGAGCAGGTGAGAGACAAGGGCTGGAATTTTCCAGCCATTCACACAGGTGGGATCCTCCAGTCCCACTGACGGTGCACACCCATCACTGGTTTCCTGGCAATGAAGGGTGCATTCAAAGGGAAACCCCGTTGACAAGAATACCCCACCACTGGCCTATGGTGGGCCATGTCTGCCGTCATGAAGCATGCAGCAGGTTACGTGGTAAATCCTGCCCTAGGATTTCTGTGATGAGTAACTCCACCTCCTGACTCCCCAAAGCCTGTCCACCATCTGCAAGGCATAAGCCAGGCGTGTGGTGGAATACTCCACACTTGCCTGGATGAGTGCAATGTCAACAACGCTGAACAATCTTGACACCATTCAGGACAAAGCAACCCACTTGACTGCTACCCCATTCACATTCAATCTCTCCACCATCGACGGGCAGTGGTAGCAGTGTGCACCATCTACAAGGCGTACTGCAGGAACTCACCAAGATTCCTTAGGCAGCTCCTTCCAAACCCATCAAGAAGGACAAGAGCAGCACATCTCTGGGAACACCTCTACCTGGAAGTTCCTCTCCAAGCCACTCACCATCCTGACTTGGAAATATATCATTGTTCCTTCACTGTTCCTGTGTCAAAATTCTGTAACTCCCTCCTTAGTAGCACTGCAGATGTACCCATGCTTCAGGGGCTGCAGTGGTTCACGAAGGCAGCTCACCACCACCTTCTCAAGGGCAATTAGTGATGGGCAATAAACGTGGACTTACAAACTAATAACAATGGGACTTTTTTTCAAAAATCTGGGCCAATATTTCTAAAACATGCTTGTGCAAATCACATACTATACATCACAAATTAAAATATCTTCACATCTGGGTGCAAAATGCCTTAATTTACAAGCACAGCATGAAATGCAATTAGCATCACAGCTCAGTGAGAATAAGGGAAAACCTTGCTTTTGCTCATAGGAAATAAGAACTACAACTTCCAACTGCACTCACTAACCACACATTCAGTGAAGCCTCAGGTCTTCTGGCTTATTTAGAAATCAAGAATGAATGGTGGCGACACTACCAGCACGCTCAACCTAAAAGAAATCAGTCAAATTAATGAAGGCTGTTTTGTCACTAAGATCTTTACCTGTTTTCTTTTTCAGATATGGTAAAGGTTACTAATGTGGACCAATTCCTCCTTACAGCGTCAACTGAAGATAGGGAGAGTGACAGTATTTAATGATTTTGTCAAAGAATTAAGTACATTAAATAAACACAATTATATGTCATAACACAAAGGTAATGAAAAATTAAATGAATCATGAATTATTTATTATTAGCGTCTAATCTGATCTTAGCCTCTCAACAAAAATCTATAGACTGACTAAAGCCTAGGGACAAGTTATGCTTGCTTGTGTTAACAAAGAGTGAGATTCAGATCTATATTCACATGTATTTGTCATTATCAAAATTAATTGTTAATACAGATCTTCCTTTGGGGAATGGAAAGGTTACATTTACGTTACTGATTTGGGCTGTGTAAGATGTCGTTTTACAAAGCATACATTCCTCTTTATAATCTGTGATAACTGGGGATACACGGAAATCTTAAATCTTACCTGGGAGAAGGTAGCTGTGAGTCAGGGAGCTTCTATATTTTGGCACAGTGGTTCGCAGTGTTGCCTCACAGTGCCAGGGACCCGGGTTCGATTCCCAGTTTGGGTCACTGTCAGTGCGGAATCTACATGTTTCCCCGTGTCTGCATGGGTTTCCTCCAGCTACTCCGGTTCCCTCCCACAATCCAAAAGACATGCTGGCTAGGTGCAGCATGCTAAATTCTCCCTCAGTGTACCCGAACAGGTGCTGGAGTGTGGCTACTAGGGAATTTTCCACAATAACTTCACTGCAGTGTTAATGAAAGCCTGCTTGTGACACTAATAAATAAACTTTAAATTTATTTGGAGGTGGGGGTGTGGCAAGGGGATGGTGAGGAATTTGGGTTGCCAACTTAAGTTGGGTATATTCTTGGATGTTTCATTACATGGACCAGCTGACTGGCCCCGCATCCCTGACATTGGTGACTAGCAATGTCTAACGTCAGAAGCTGCTGACCTTCTGATCCTTTGCCAATAGGAACAATTGTTCGCTATCTATTAGAGTCATAGAGTCATAGAGGTTTCCAGCATGGAAACAGGGCCTTTGGCCCAACTTGTCCATGCCACCCTTTTTTTTAAAACCCTGAAGCTAGTCCCAATTGCCCGCATTTGGCACATATCCCTCTATACCCATCTTATCCACCTCTACTACTACCTCTGGCAGCTTGTTCCAGACACTCACCACCCTCTGTGTGAAAAAATTGCCCTTCTGGACACTTTTGTATCTCTCCCCTCTCACCTTAAACCTGTGCCCTCTCGTTTTAGACTCCCCTACCTTTGGGAAAAGATATTGACTATCTAGCTGATCTGTGCCCTTCATTATTTTACAGTTTGTACAGAACGTTCCACTAATCTATTGGAGGCTGGGTGGTAAGGTGCTGATCTAACATGGCGAATACCATTTGATTTAACAAATTAAGGAACTCTTCCGTTGTAAATGCTGTGCCATTGTCTGACACCAAGATCTCTGGGATGCCATGGATGGCAAAAATATCCCTCAATTTGTCAACAGTGGCTGTAGCCCTTGTGCACTTCATTAATTGGACATCTAACCATTTAGAATGAGCATCGACCAAAATGAGAAACATATGTCCCATGAAGAGACCTGTAAAATCTCTGTGTCGACTTGCCCATGGTCTTCCTGGCCACTCCCAAGTATGTACATTCTCCGTGGCAGCAATGCCTGTTGGGTTTCACAACTTGGGCACTGGCTAACTATTCTTTCGATTTCTATATTGATGCCCAGCCACCAAAATAACTTTGGGCCAGTGCTTACATTCTGCTTTGTCCTGGATGCACGTTGTGCAATTACTGTAATGAAAATTTTCTCCCTTGGGGTGGAACTATAACACAAATCCCCCACAATAAAACATCGTCCTCATATGTTATCTCTGTTCTTCTCTGTTGGTAAGGTTTAAGTAGCTCTGGCTTCTCATATCACCATCCTTGCGTTACCATCTTCTTAACTTTTGATTACATTTGGTCTCTTTAGGTCCAAGTTTTTATATGTTTGGCTGAGACTGGTAAAGTCAGGTGCAACGCTCGTACTATTTCTGTGAGACTGGTGTTTATGATACTGTCTGTGGTAAAGTCAAACAGCTGAATGCATTCACAATTGATATTTGTGTCCCTGGGTGATGCTGAAATGTATAACTGTACGCTGCTAACAATAGAGCCCATCTCTTGCAGAGGCAAATAGCGGAACTGGCTTATCCTCCATAAATAAAACTGACAAGCGTTTGTGATCTGATACTATTGTGAAATGTTGTCTATATATATATTTTGATGAAACTTTTTCACTGTCTGAATTACCGGAAAACTTTCTTTGTCTATCTGGGAATTTATTTTTCCATGTCTGATAATGTTCTCGACACAAAGGCAATTGCCATTTCTACTGTGTCAGGCATCCTGTGGGTCAAAAGTGCTCCCAGTCCACATGGTGATGCAAGACTAGTAACTACCAATGGCTTGGTTGGATCAAAGTGTACAAGCAGTGCCAACAACTGTAAGGCTTGCTTTATTTTTCATCATAGAATTGTAGAATCTCTACAGTGCAGAAGAAGGCCATTTGGACCATCGAGTCTGCATCGACAACAATCCCACCTAGATCCTATCCCCGTAACCCCACACATTTACCCTACTAATCCCCTTGACACTAAGGGACAATTTAGCATGGCTAATCAACCTAACCCACACATCTTTAGACTGTGGGAGGAAACCAGAGCACCCGGAGGAAGCCCATACAGACATGGGGAGAATGTGCAAACTCTACACAGTCACCAAGCCGGAATTGAACCCGTGTCCCTGGTGCTGTGAGGCAGCAGTGCTAACCACCTTGCATATCTTTTCGTTTCTCTCCCCACTTCCAATCCGGATGTTTCTTCAAAAGCTGGTCTCGGGGATTTTCACAGTAACTGCATTGCAGTACTAATATATGCCTACTTCGAACACTAATAAATAAACTTAAAAAAAGAACTTAAACTGAAGTAGGGCTAAGATTGTAGACACATTTTGTAAGAATCTACCATAACAATTCACCATTCCTAGGAACGATTTTAATTCTGTTATGCTTTTTGGCTGTGGTACTTCCTTAATGGTTTTAACTTTATCCTCCAAAGGATGTAAACATAGTGTTTAGTGAAACCTAAATATGTATCTTCATCTGCCTGGAAAGTACACTTCTCCCATTTCAAACACTCGCTTCTTTAAATCTTCTCAAAACTTCTTCTAAATTTGATCTGTGTTCCTCAAGTGAGATTCCTGTAATTAAGACTTAATCTAGATGAACCACAAAGTTAGGGATGCCCTGTTATAAAGTTTTCATTGTATGCTGGAAAATGGCACAAGCCGATGAGACTCCAAGAGGTAAATGTGTATGTTGGTATAGCCCATTGATAGTAACTAACCTTTATGAATCTTCATCCAGCTGCTGATAGGTGTGACTGAGGTCCAACTTGGTGTATTTTAGGTCATGATGTGGAGATGCCGGCGTTGGACTGGGGTAAGCACAGTAAGAAGTCTCACAAGACCAGGTTAAAGTCCAACAGGTTTATTTGGCAGCACAAGCTTTCGGAGCCCCAAGCCCCTTCTTCAGGTGAGTGAGGACTCATGTTCACAAACAGGGCATATAAAGACACAAACTCAATTTACAAGATAATGGGTGGAATGCGAGTCTTTACAGGCAATCAAGTCTTAAAGGTACAGACAATGTGAGTGGAGAGAGGGTTAAGTACAGGTTGTGCTCACATTCCACCCATTATCTTGTAAATTGAGTTTGTGTCTTTATATGCCCCGTTTGTGAACACGAGTCCTCACTCACCTGAAGAAGGGGCTTGGGGCTCCGAAAGCTAGTGCTGCCAAATAAACCTGTTGGACATTAACCTGGTGTTGTGAGACTTCTTACTGTACTTTAGGTCCCCAACAAATTTGGCATAAAGATCCTCAATTCTAGGAATAAGGTATCTGTTTATATGAGCTCCTTGATTTGTAGTTAGTTTATAATCCCCACAAATTCTTACAGTAAGATCCAATTTTAGGATCGGGACTATGGGTATGGCCCATTTGGAAAATTGTATGAGCTTTATAATACCTAAATCTTCCAATCTTCCAACCTTGACTACAACCTCATGATGAAGTGCAAAGGGCACTGGGCAGGCCCAAAAACATTTTGGCATTGTGTCAGGATTTAAATAAATTTTAGCTTTAGCTCTCCTTATTTGTCCTAGCTCCTTTTGGAAAACCTCAGAATATTTACACAGCAACTGAAAACCATGTGTCTAATATTTCCAACCAATTTATTTTATCTGCTTGAGCCAATCACGGCCCATTAGGCAAGGTCTGTGACCCTCAATTACCAGGACAGGTAGTTGCTCTGTTTGGCTTTCGTAGGACACGGTAACTCTTGCTGACCCTAAGTTCTTCAGTGTCTCTCCTGTATGTGGAGACAATATAGCTCCTGAATCATTCAATCACAATGGTTGGAGGTTTTTTTGGAGATAACAAAATGCTTACCCCCCTATGACTGTGGTCTCCTCTGTCGACTTCCATTTTAAGAGATCTGCTATTGATATCAAGGCTATCCCTATCAGGGGGAGCTTATTAAGTTGGACCTGGTTTAGGGTATACAACTCAGGTCCTTTGTCGGGCTCCTCATCTGGTTTTTTAAAGGAGTTCAATTAACCGTTGTTTTTTTTTTGCACATTCTGTCCTAATTGCTTTACTCTGCACCACGCTTATAAAAGACCCTATTTCAAATGTAACAGAAATAATTCTGCATCAGCATCCTCATCCCTGCATCAAAAACAAACTTCCATCCTCATTACTGCAATCCCTTTTTCAGGCTCTGCTGCATCGTCACTCGAGCTGTTCTTCGCCACAACCGTTACTTGCCACAAATGGTTCACCTCATTGAGCACACTGTGTAACTCACTTTCGCCCTGTTCAGTTAATTCAGTCACCAGGACCAACTCCACAGCTTTTTCGAATGAGAGTTTGGTCTCAGCCAGCAGCTTCTTTGTATGATGAGGCTGTTTATACCACAGACCAAATAGTCATTTAGCATTTCTCCTTAAGCGAGGCTGAATTCACAATGTTCTGTTAACCATCTCAATCTGGCCACAAAGCCTGAGACTATCTCTCCTGGCTGCCGGCTTAATGAATGAAATTTGTACCTCAACATAATGATTGAGGGTCGGGGGTTAAAATGATTTTTGACCAATTCAACTATTCCAGCACGGAGCTGATTACACGAAAAAGCTTAATGCCGGAAACACACAAATAAGCCCTGTTGATGTCTCCCGGATGCTGCACTACTCAAGCAGCGCAGCGGGCCTGAAGAATCGCCCCCAATATTCCTGTTGAGGCTGAGCCAGTTCTTTGTATAAATTCGACATAGCTTCCTTGCTTTTGTACGCTACACCCCTTTTAATATAATCCAGGATAGTGTCTTCTTTTTTAACCACTCTCTCAACATCTCCAACCACCTTCAATGACTCAAGCACAAATACACCCAGCTCCCTCTGCCCCTGCATTCTATTTAGAATTGTATCCTTTATTTTATTTTGTCTCTCCATTTCTACCAGAATGAATCACTTCAAACTTTCCAGCACTAAATTTAATCTGCCACTTGCCTGCCCATTCCACCAACTTTTTGAGGTTCTACACTATATTTCTCTGAGTTCACAATATTCCAGATTTCTTATTATCTGCAAATTTTGAAATTGTGCCCTGCACACCAAGGTGTAGGTCAGGAATGTATATTAGAAAGAACTGGAACTCCACTACAAAAATTCATTTTTTCTGAAAAAGAATCATTAACCCCGACTCTCTTTTCTTGTTGTTCAGCAAATGTTGCATCCAGGTTGCTACTGTCTTTTGTATAGCATTTTGTCAAAAGCCTTTTGGAAAGCCATGTACACCACATCAACATCATTACCCTCATCAGTCATCTCTGTTATCTCATCAAAAAACTCAAGCCAGTCAGAGAAACATAATTTACATTGAAGAAATCCATGCTGCTCTCTCTATTGAAGCCAGCTAACTCTCTATCTTAGGTGAGGTCAGCTAACTAAACAGTGCAATTTATGAACAACGTTTGTTCTAGCGTTGATCTTTGTGGAACACCACTCCCTAACTTCTACCATTCTGAATAACTGCCTTATAACCAGCCTTTATTCACACTCTTTTTCCTGTCTTGAAGCCAGCTAGCTCTTTGCCTTAGGTGAGGTTAGCTAACTAAACAATGACCATGGGGGTGGGAATGTGAGACATCTGTCCTTTGATCTATCCAGTGCATTTACTCACTCAGGTATGGAGGAAACTTTACTGTACCTCTTTCTAAACAGATTATAAAAGCTCCTGTTACAATTTTTTTGAAGACATTTTCTTTGTGTGTATTTGCATTTGATTGATTTGATTGATTTAATTTGATTTGATTTGAATTGATTTATTATTGTCACATGTATTAGTATACAGTGAAAAGTATTGTTTCTTGCACGCTACACAGGCAAAGCATACCGTTCATAGAGAAGGAAAGGATAGAGTGCAGAACGTAGTGTTACAGTGGTAGCTAGTGTAAGTTTTAGGGCAAATCCTCCATGATTAAAAAACCCAGGGATAAGGAAAATGGCCGACTGGTTGTCAGGAACCTTTACAGCCACATGAATATGCAAGAGGCTGGGAATAACGAGAAGGTCAAGACAGGGATAATCTAATCAACAGGAAACAAAGGAGAAACCATGGCCAGCAGACAAGGAGTAAATAGCCCAGCAGCAAGACAATGAGAACAGAGATCATTCCATCCACAGACAACATCAATGACTCAGCTCGCTGATGGGATTCCAATCAGGATGACTCAGAGAACACTTAAAAGACATTAAAATATCAATTAAGGGCGGTCCCGACAGTTCCGGCCCTTTTTGTTCCAGTCAATCAAAACTACCAATGATCAGAAACTGTTTTGTGTGAGAGAATCACCGGTTCAGGTTTTAAAAAGAGACAAGCAAGCTCTGGTCTCTCTCTCTTTTCTCTTCGGACCAGCATGGCAACTCTCTCCTCTCTCTTCTGTTCCTGGCTGCCTCTCGTTCGTCTCTAGCACGCAGCCCGAAGCCCACTGAGCAATTTAAACTAGGATTGTGAGTATCCTCCGGTAATTCGCGAAGTTCCCGAGATCATCATAGTGGATGAGGCTTTGGGGAAAGGGGGGGGGGGGGCTTTTGCATGCACCTTTCATAGTTTAAGACACTGGTAAACTTGTGTAAAGTAAGCATTCTCGTTGTGTCCGTTTTAGTATTCCTTCCATAGCTATAGTCTTATAGAGCATAAGGCATTGTGTGTTGTTTTCCTGGTGTTTGGTGATCTTGACCTTGATGTTTTAATAAATATATATATATATCTTTGACTTCCATTGGAGTCCGTTTTGATCTTTTCAATTTCTCACCAATAATCTCTGACCAAGTCACAATATTAAATATCCCTTACCATAATTCTGGAGTCTAGAACTGAGGGTACCCTGGGCGCTTCGAAACCGCCCACTCAGGAAAGGCTGCCAGGTAGTGGATAGGCAGCAGTTTCCTTTTCTCTCTCTTGGGAGCCCTACTCTAGTGAAGTAGGCGCAAGGTGGCCGTTGTTCCATCAGCGAGAGAGAGAATCACTCAGGCATTGGTGGGGTTTGGGTAACGGAGAACCAAACCTGAGATAAGCCCACGAGTGGAGTTAAAAAGGGGATCCCGCTACACTAGGGTGTAGATAAGGATCAACTTAGTGCAAGGTAGGTCCATTCAAAAGTCTGATGGCAGCAGGGAATAAGCTGTTTTTGAGTCAGTTAGTACGTGACCTCAGACTTCTGTATTTTTTCCCGATGGAAGAAGGTGGAAGAGAATATGTCCAGGATGCGTGGGGTCCTTAATTATGCTGGCTGCTTTTCTGAGGCAGCGGGAAGTGTAGACAGAGTCAATGGATGGGAGGTTGGTTTGCGTGATGGATTGGGCTACATTCATGACCTTTTGTAGTTTCTTGCGGTGTTGGGCAAAGCAGGAGCCATACCAAGCTGTGATACAACCAGAAAGAATGCTTTCTATGGTACATCTGTAAAGGTTGGTGAGAGCCGTTGCTGACATGCTAAATTTCCTTTGTCTTCTGAGAAAGTAGAGGCATTGGTGGGCTTTCTTAAATATAGTGTCAGCATGGGGGGACCAGGACAGGTTGTTGGTGATCTGGACACCTAAAAACTTGAAGCTCTCGACTATTTCTACTTCGTCCCATTGATGTAGACAGGGGTATGTTCTCCACTACACTTCCTGAAGTCGATGACAATCTCCTTCATTTTGTTGACATTGAAGGAAACATTATTGTCATTGCACCAGTTCACCAGATTCTCTATCTCATTTCTGTCCTCTGTTTCGTCATTGTATGAGATCCGACCCACTGCGGTGGTGTCATCGACAAACTTGAAAATCAAGTTGATGGGGAATTTGGCCACAGGTGTGTAAAGAGTGTAGTAAGGGGCTGAGGACACAATCTTGTGGGGCATCGGTGTTGAGAAGAAGGTGTTGCTGCCTATCCTTACTGATTGTGGTCTCTGGGTTAGAAAGTTCAGGATCCAGTCGCAAAGGGAGGAACCGTGCCCCAGGTCACGGAGTTTGGAGGTGTATTTTGTAGGAATAATGATGTTGAAGGCTGAGCTATAGTCGATAAATAGGAGTTTGACATAAGTGTCTTTGTTATCTCAGTGTTTCAGGGTTGAGTGCAGGGTCAGGGAGATGGCATTTGTTGTGGACCTGTTGTGGCGTTAGGCGAACTGTAGTGGATCCAGGCAAATCCGGGAGGCTGGAACTGATTTTTGCCATGACGAGCCTTACGAAGCATTTTGGATTCCACACAGTGAGGGGGATATTATTGTTCACAAATTGTGTAATTTAGGAGAGCTGATTGGTGGTGATTTTAACCCGAGGATCACCAGCTGTTAGTGGAATTGAACCTCTTCTGTTGCTGTTGCTCTGCATCTCAAACCAGCTGTCCAGCCAACTGAACTGTCCAGCCAACTGAGCTAACTGACCCCCATGGCTAGATGCCATGTGGGAGGGGAGAGAGAATAGGGGATCACTGAGGAGTGGATCAGTATGTCAAGGGAAACACTCCCATCACAATGCAGGAAGCGGAGGGAAGAGAAAATACTGGTAGCATCACACTGGACGTGGTCAAAGTGGCAGATGATATTCAGTTGAACCTGGAGGCTGACATGGAGGAAGGTGAAGACAAAGGAGCTATATCATAGTCCAGGGAAGGAAGGGAAGGGACAAGAGCAGATGTATGAGAAATGTGACAGATACAGTTGAGGGCCCGATGATGATCGTAGCATTGGATGATTATTTTGCAGAATATCTCTGTTCAGTCTGTCAGTGCAATAAATTTCATTTTGATTCTCCATCCCACTCCCACTGCGTATCTTTGGCCTCCTACACTCCTCCAATGATTCTCAATTAAAGTTCGAGGAACACCACCTCATCTTTCGATTCAGCACTTTCCAACCTTCTGAACTCAAAACTGAATTCAGTAATTTTAGATCACATCCTCCACTCATCATTTTTCAGACATCAGGTGCTAGTGATGTTTATGTTCTTCCAATTTACACCACTTCTAGATCCTTATTTTGTTCCTTGCCTCATTATTATCTCTTTTTGTCCTGCTTTATCGTCCCTTTTTCATTTAATCTCTCTTGCCTTCCACCCTATCACAGGTCTTTGCTTTTGTTCCCTCTCACCTCTGAAATTGCTTAAAACCTGTTACAACCCGCATTTCTCCCAGTTCTAATGAAAGGTCATTGATCTAAAGGTTAACCTTGTTACCCTCTCCAAAATGGTGGCACTGTGACATGACCAATCAATCTCTGAGGTGGTTTAATGTCTAAATCTACAGAACTATTGGTGACCAGATAAGCTTTTTTGTCATTGGTTATCTCTCTCCAGAAAGGCAATTTCTAAGCAGGCAACAATTCTAAAAGTCCCTGGAAATGTCAGTGTCAAGCTGCCATCTTGACATTCTTAAATTGTTAGGATGGCATCTTGTGTACCCTCTTATTGATACAAGTGCTTGGAAAGGGCCAGGAAACTACCCTCAGCATGATGTTAAGTAAAAAGCTAACCTTAAGCAGGGGGGGTGGTGTACAGGGGAGGAGGTAAGCATGCTGTCATTCTGGATACTTGGCCAGGAGGGTTTGAATAAGTGACTGACACAGTGTAAACTCTCAGCCCTGGGAAATAGTTTTTTAAAATTCATTTGTGGGTCATGGACTTGTAAATGGTGGATAGGGGTCAGGAGGTGAGTTACTTGCCGCAGTATCCCTAGCCTCTGACCTGCTCTTGTAGCCACTGTGTTAATGTGGTAAGTCCGGTTGAGTTTCTAGTCAATGGTAACCCCAAGGATGTTGACAGTGGGGGATTCAGTGATGGTTACATCATTGAATGTCAGGGGCAGTGGTTAGAATGTCTCTCATTAGTGATGGTCATTTTCTGGCATTTGTGTGGCGCGAATGTTACCTGCCACTTGTCAGCCCAAGCCTGGATATTATCCAGAACTTGTTACATTTGAACATGGACTGCTTCAGTATCTGAGGAGTCGCGAATGGTGCTGAACATTGTATAATCATCGGTGAACATCCCCACTTCTGGCCTTATGATGGAGGGAGGTCATTGATGAAGCAGCCCAAGATGGTTGGGCCAAGGACATTACCCTGAGGGACTTCTGCAGTGATGCCCTGGTGCTGAGATGACTGACCCTCCATAATCACAACCATCTTCCTATGTACCAGATATGACTCTAACCAGTGGACTGTTTGCCCCTGATACCCATTGATTCCAGTTTGGCTAGGGCTGCTTGATGCCACAGTCAGTCGAATGTGGCCTTGATGTCAAGGGCTGTCACTCTCACCTCACCTCTGGAATTCATCTCTTTCGTCCATGTTTGAACCAAGGCTGTAATGAGATCAGCAGCTCAGTGGCCCTGGCGAAACCCAAACTGGGCGTCACTGAGCAGGTTACTGCTGAGCAGGTGCTGCTTGATTGCACTGTCAATGGCCCATTTTATCATTTTACTGATGATTGAGAGTAGACTGATTGGGTGATAATTGGCCGGATTGGATTTGTCTTGCCTTTTGTGTAGGACATACCTGGGCAATTTTCCACACTGTTGGGTAGATGCCGGTGTTGTAACTGTACTGGAAGAGCTTGGCTAGGGGAGCGGCAAGTTCTGGAGAACAAGTCTTCAGTACTATTGCCAGAATGTTATCAGGGCCCATTGGCTTTGCAATATCCAGTGCCTCCAACTGTTTCTTGATATCACGTGGAGTGAATCAAATTGGCTGGAGACTGGCATCTGTGATGCTGGGGACCACTGGAGGAGGCCAAGATGGATCATCCACTCGGCACCTCTGGCTGAAGATTGCTGTGAATATTTCAGCCTTATCTTTTGCACTGATGTCCTGGGCTCCTCCATCATTAAGGATGGTGATATTTGTGGAGTCTCCTCCTTCAGTGAGTTGTTTAATTGTCCACCACCATTCACGACTGGCTGTGGAAGGATTGCGTAGCTTGGATCTGATCCATTGGTTGTGGGATCGCTTAGTTCCCTGTCTTGGGCCCCTGTCAGAAGCACATTAACATGTGCTTGGGAGAGGGGCCAGAGGCCTGGTGAGGTGGCAGTGCTCAACAGCTGCTGCCTTCTTCAAATAGAAAAGGAAAAAGAGAAGGAGGAGAAACAATGAGGGTAGAGTTCCCTAACACTTCAATTGGAGAGCAGAATGCACCTATCACAAACTATTGAGATTAACACACTCACCCGCTGGTATCAGAAATCCACTCACTACTGTCAAGGGTCATATACTTTTTCTATCTATTTAATGCATTGTATGTAAATTGCTGCTTCTTAATAAACATAATAACCTGTCTTAAAATGATTTACTGATAGCCAACTGCCTATCATAGATCTTTGTGGCCTCACATCCAAAGTTCTGACAATATGGTTATGTTGCTGAGGGATTTCAGTGTATAGTCAATGTCTTATTATGGGGTATAGGAGTGAACCAGAGCTGTTGGAATGAGGGATCTGACATTCTTGAGGAAATGAGTGATCAAGTAGATCTCCAGTGGTCAATACTGAGTTACCAGAATCACCTGCAAGAATGAATTATTTGGCACGCCTGCAGGAATTAATGATCAGGAATACCAAGAGAGCGAATGGTCAGAGATGTCTTTACGAATGAATGATCGGGCATACCCGTAACAATGGGTTAGTTATTCTTCTTTAGGAATGAATGATCAGACACACCTGTCACTTCTGCTTCAAACTAGCCACACCCTAGCCAAACTATTTGAGTAAAGCTACAACATTGGCATCACCAGCAAAATAGTGCAAATATGCGCAGGCAAGTTCTGCCCATAAATATCAGTAAGAAGTTTAACAACACCAGGTTAAAGTCCAACAGGTTTATTTGGTAGCAAAAGCCACACAAGCTTTCGGAGCTGCAAGCCCCTTCTTCAGGTGAGTGGGAATTCTGTTCACAAACAGAGCATATAAAGACACAAACTCAATTTACATGAATAATGGTTGGAATAAGAATACTTACAACTAATCAAGTCTTTAAGAAACAAAACAGTATCCATCTTTTTTGTTTTGTTTCTTAAAGACTTTTTTGTTTTGTTTCTTAAAGACTTGATTAGTTGTAAGTATTCGCATTCCAACCATTATTCATGTAAATTGAGTTTGTGTCTTTATATGCTCTGTTTGTGAACAGAATTCCCACTCACCTGAAGAAGGGGCTTGCAGCTCCGAAAGCTTGTGTGGCTTTTGCTACCAAATAAACCTGTTGAACTTTAACCTGGTGTTGTTAAACTTCTTACTGTGTTTACCCCAGTCCAACGCCGGCATCTCCACATCATAAATATCAGGACAAATCCCATCTGTTCAATTACTGCCTCATCAGTCTTGCCTCAAGCATCAGCCAAGTAATGGAAGGTGCTGTCAACAGCATGATCAAGCAACATGTAGACAGCAAAAATCTGCTCATAGACTCTTAGTTTGGGTTCTGCCAGGGGCATTCAACCCTAGGCCCCATCAACCGATGAACAAACCTTGAAAGAAGAGCTAAATTCCAGAGGTGAGGAGAGAGTGACTGCCCCTGACATGAAAGCAACATTTGACCAAATCAAGGAGCCCATAAAAACTGGAGTCAATGGAAATCAGGGGGAAAACTCTCCACTGATTGGAGTCATACCTGGCATAAAGGAAGATTGTTGTGGTTGTTGGAGGTCAATCATCTCAACTCCAGGACATTTCTGCAGAAGTCCCTCAGGTAGTCTCCATCTTCAGCTGCTTCATCAATTACCTTCCTTCCACCGTAACATCAGAAGTGGGGATGTTCGTTGATGATTGCACAATGTTCAGTATCATGCGCGACACATCGGATACTGAAGCAGTCCATGTTCAAATGCAGCAAGACCTAGACAATATCCAGGCTTGAGCTGATAAGTCATAAGTAGCATTTGTGTTACACAAGTGCCAGGCAATGACCATATCTAACAAGACAGAATCTAACCATCTTTCCTTAACATTCAAAGACAGTACCATTGCTGAACTTACAATCATCAACGTTGAGGAGGGTTAACATTGATCAAAAACATAATTGAACCAGGTAGATGGATACTGAGACTAAAAAGCAGGACACAGCCTGGGAATTCTGCAGGGAGGAAGTTCATGACTCCCCAAAGCCTGTCCAACATCTATAAATTACAAGTCAAGAGTGTGATGGAATACTCTCTACTTGCCTGGATGGGTACAGCTCCAATAATACTGAAGAAACTCAACACCATCCAAGTCTTGTTGAAGTTGTACAAGACATTGGTAAGGCCACACTTGGAATACTGTGTGCAATTCTGGTCACCCTATTATAGAAAGAATATTATTAAACGAGAAAGAGTGCAGAAAAGATTTACTAGGATGCTACCAGGACTTGATGGATTAAGTTATAAGGAGAGGCTGAATAGACTGGAACTTTTTTCTCTGGAGCGTAGGAGGCGGAGGGGTGATCTTATAGAGGTCTATAAAATAATGAGGGGCATAGACAAGGTAGATAGTCAATATCTTTTCCCAAAGGTAGGGGAGACTAAACTAGAGGGCATAGGTTTAAGGTGAGAGGGGAGAGATACGAAAGTGTCCAGAGGGGGAATTTTTTCACACAGAGAGTGGTGAGTGTCTGGAACAAGCTGCCAGAGGTAGTAGTAGAGGCGGTACAATTTTATCTTTTAAAAAGCATTTGGGTACGATGGGTATAGAGGGATATGGGCCAAATGCAGGCAATTGGGATTAGCTTAGGGGTTTTAAAAAAAAGGGCAGCATGGACAAGTTGGGCCGAAGGGCCTGTTTCCATGCTCTAAACCCCTATGACTCTAACTCTATGACAAAGCAGCCTGCTTAATCGGCACCTTATCCACCACCTTAAACACTCTCTCCCTCCACCACCAGTGCAGAGTGGCAGCCATGTGTACCATCTACAAGATGACCTGTAGCAACCTGTCAAAGCTCCAATAACAGCACCTTCCAAACCCGTGTCCCCACCATCTAGAAAAACGAGGGTAGCAGGTACCTGCAAACACCAGTACCTGCAAGTTCTCCTCCAATTCACTCACCATCCTGATTTGGAAATATATCGCCATTCCTCCACTGTCACTGAGTTAAAATCCCTCCCAGCAAGGACTTGAACAATTCAAGAAGATGGTTCACCCACCACTTTCCTGATGGCAATTAGAGACAGGCAACGAATGTTGGCCTTGCCTGTGACACCCAAGCCCACAATCAGAATAATATATGATGGATAAGTGATCAGGCATACTTGGAAGAATGAGCGACCAACACAGAAACAAGCTACTCTTCCACAGATGTTCATGTTCCAAATAAATACCACTCGTTTCCCCCCGCCCCACCAGCCCCTCGCACCCCCGCAACCCCCTCCAACACTGGTTTCCTCCGGGTGCTCCGGTTTCCTCCCACAGTCCAAAGATGTGCGGGTGAGGTTGATTGGCCATGCTAAAATTGCCCCTTCGTGTCCTGAGATGCATAGGTTAGAGGGATTAGTGGGTAAAATATGTAGGGATTTGGCGGTAGGGCCTGAGTGGGATTGTGGTCGGTGCAGACTCGATGGGCCGAATGGCCTCTTTCTGCACTGTAGGGATTCTATGTTCTATGTTACTGCTGCAACTTACTCATTTACCAGATCGTTCTATTTCTTTCTCCTTCAGGTGTTTACCTCTCTTCCTATCAAATGCATTGATGCCATTCACCTTAATGATTCCCAAGTTCCCCTTCCTCACCAATCCCTGGTTACAGAAATTTCTCCTGAATTCCCTACTGAAATTATGAGTAACTACCTTTTATCTATGGCTGCAGTTTTGGATTGCCTCATATGTGGAAACATTTATGTGCTATCAAACCCTTTTATCATCTTAAAGACAAATTATCAGCCTTCCCTTTTCTAGTGAAAAGAGTTCTAACCCAGCCAATTTTTCCTGATAATTCTGGCATCGATCTTCGCACCTTTCCCAGTGCCAGGATACACATTTTATCATAAAACAGCTTCTATGTACATTTAACGCAACTTCCCTGCTTTTCAATTCTAGCCCTCTGGAAAAGAATTCTCATGCTTTGTTTGCTTTCTGTATTCATCAGCTATAACCTTTCACTCAGTGAATGCTGCAGTTTGACAATGTGGACTGAGCTGGCGGGGGGCTGATGCTGTAAAATGTTCTCACATCTGAATAGTTGGAGAAAAGAGCAAAAATAAAGAGGGCGGAACTCTTTTGTCAGATGCTGCTTTGAAGTGGTGAATTAATAGACTGCACTGTCCATATCTTGGAGTGTGACTAATTGAACCCACTGTATATTCCCGCTCCAGTCCATGCCTCTGAGCCAGCTGTCCAGACAGTCTCTTGTCCCTCTGTTGGTTAAATAGAGAGGGGTCTAATCAAACAAGTCTGGCAAGCTGTCGAATTTGGCAGCTGAATTGGAAAATGATGAAGGAAAAGAAAACAGTACATTTATTCCTTAACAATATATTTTCTCATAGTTTTCACCCCATCTCCTGCCATATGTATCCCAGCTAACAGTTGGAATCATACCTGGCACAGAGGAAGATGGCTGTAGTGATTGGAGGTCAATTTTCTCATTCCCAGGACATCACCGCAGGAGTTCCTGAGGGTAGAATCCTCGGCCCAACCATCTTCAGCTGCTTCATCAATGACTTTTCTTCCATCATAAAGTCAGAAGTTGGGATTTTTGCTGATGATTGCACAATGTTCAGTGTCATTCACAACTTCTTAGATACTGAAGCAGTGCATGTGCAAATGCAGCAAGACCTGGACAATACCCAGGATGGACTGACAAGTGGCAAATAACACTCATGTCATACAAGTATCAGATAATGACCATCTTAAACAAGAGAGAATCTAACCATCTCCCCTTGACATTCAACAACGTTACAATCGCTGAATCCATCACTATCAACATCCTTATGGTTACTTTTGACCAGAAACTGAAATGGACTAGCCATATAAATACTGTGGCTACAAGAACAGATCAAAGGCTAGGAATCCTGTAGTGGGTAACTCACCTTCTGACTCCCCATAGTTTGTCCACCATCTACAAGGAGCAATTTTTTTTTATTTGATTTGATTTCATTTATACTACATGTATTAGTATACAGTGAAAAGTATTGTTTCTTGTGAGCTATACAGACAAAGCATACCGTATATAGGGAAGGAAAGGAAAGGGTGCAAAATGTAATGTTACAGTCATAGCTAGGGTGTAGAAAAAGATCAACTTAATGTGAAGTAAGTCAAAAGTCTGATGGCAGCAGGGAAGAAACTGTTTTTGAATCGGTTGTGAAGTGATCTCAGACTTTTGTATCTTTTTTCCGATGGGAGAAGGTGGAAGAGAGAATGTCCGGGATGCTTGGGGTCCTTGACTATGCTGGCTGCTTTTCCGATGGAGTGGGAAATGTAGACAGTGTCAATGGATGAGAGGCTGGTTTGAGTGATGGACTGGGCTACATTCACGATCTTTTGTAGTTTCTTGCGGTCTTGGACAGAGCAGGAGCCATACCAAGCTGTGATACAACCAGAAAGAATGCTTTGTGCATCTGTAGAAGTTGGTGAGAGTTATAGTGAACATGCCAAATTTCCTTCGTATCCTGAGAAATTAGAGGCATTGGTGGGCTTTCTTAACTATAACATCCGCATGGAGGGACCAGGACAGGTTGTTGGTGATCTGGATACCTAAAAACATGAAGCTCTCGACCATTTCTACTTCATCCCCATTGATGTAGGCAGGAGCATGTTCTGTCAGGACAAAAGTCAGGATTCCAATATGCATCAATTAAATGTCATTACCAGGCCTTTACACCTAATAGTCCACCCACATTAAATTGTCCAATCACGTCCGAGTGAAACACACAGGCCCTCACTACATGCACCTGCTGAGAAGAACCCGCAGAAGAGGTGCACATGTGAGTACTGCCCCCCGGGATGGGGGGAGAGGATCATGCCTGGACAAAACCTTGACAAGCCCCCTGACACTGCCCCCTGGCACTGCCCCCTCCCACTTCCCCCAGGGGTATTTCTGTGGGAGGGGAGACTTCTGTGGTGGAAGGGTGAGGTGGGGAGGCAGTTTGGGGGGTGTGTCGGGGTGTTCAGATTTTACTCATTTACCTCTGGGCACCTTTCCCCAAGTTTTTATGTCGTGGAACCTGCCAATTCCCCTTTTTTTGCCAAAGTATTTAAAAATACAGTGGGAAAACCCAGCAGTGTCATTGGCCAGTACTCTCTGCTTTTCCCACCGAGCTGACACTTTGCCAAAAAATGGCAAATTTCTGCCCATTGATTTGAAATGAGTGAGTGCACGAACTCAATCCAACTCTTTATCCTTTTATAAACCTCAATCTTACCATCCTAAATCCCACCATTAATCCAACCTATGTTATTCCAGTTGACAAGTAGGGTACTGGCCAATGACACTGCTGGTGTTTCCCACTGTATTTTTAAATACTTTGGCAAAAAAAGGGGAATTGGCAGGTCTCACGACATAAAAACTTGGGTAAAGGTGCCCAGAGGCAAATGAGTAAAATCTGAACACCCCAACACGCCCCTCAAACTGCCTCCCCACCTCACCCTACCACCACAGAAGTCTCCCACACTCCCCTCCCACAGAAATACCTCTGGGGGAAGTGGGAGGGGGCAGTGCCAGGGAGCAGTGTCAGGGGGCTTTGTCAAGGCTTTGTCCAGACATGATCCTCTCCCTCCCGCCCCTGGGGGCAGTACTCACATGTGCACCTCTGGCGGGTTCTTCTCAGCAGCCAAAAGGCCTGTTTCTGAGCTGTAATTTTCCATGGTTCTATGGTTCTAGGTGCACGTAGTGAGGGCCTGTGTGTTTCACCTTGGCGTGCCCTCACTCGGATGTGATTGGACAATTTAATGTGGGCGGACTATTAGGTGTAAAGGCTTGGTAGTGACATTTAAATTGATGCATATTAGGATCCTGACTTTTGTCCTGACAGAACATGTCAAACTTGAACATCATTTGCCAAAGCTGGGCCTATTCATCCAATGCATCGAGATCTACTTATAGCATATTGCGCATCCTTGATAATCTCAACTTCCCACACATATCTTGATGTTATCCGCAAAGTCCTGGATCATTCCCAACTCCCAAAATGAAATCATTTTTAAAAAGTAGTAAATCGAAGTGATCCAAGCATCAAATCCGGCACACCACTCCAAGTAGTTCCAAATTCATTGCGAGTCACATCCTAATCCACCGAGAACGAATTACTATCTGTGGGGATATGGGAGCAAAGTGATACTACTGGCATCAAAATCCAAAGGCCTGGTCTAATGATCGCAGAGACTATTGCTTGGATTGTCACCAAGTCATGTTGACTTGGGAGCCTTCTAAAATGGCTGACAGGTCCCAATTCTGAGACTGTCGATCCCATTCCCAGGGGTTCTAATTTTCAGGAGTGTCTTTTAAGGGTGGGGGCTGCTTCAGGTTTTCAACTTGCACTCTGCACTCCCGACCTGCCTGGCTCCATTGCAGGGATAGGCTTGTCCTTTTCCTTCATAATTGTCATGGAGTTGTGCCAGCCTTTCAAAGAATTGTGGTTTTCAGTACCTCAGAGATATTGTGAACCATGGTATGTATGAGGGAACCTTTTGGAGATTAGTTCGATAGGTCCCCTTCATGCTTGCCATGCCAGCTATGCCCCTATCCACCTCCCATGGCCTCTCATGCCCCCATGCCAAGCAATAGCCCTCCACCCAGCTGTTATGACCACTCTTACTCCCATGCCAGGCTATGGCACTTCCATGCTCATTCACTGTAGTACACTTTAAGGAACCAAAGAAACCTTTAGTGACAGTTCCACGTGCAAGTACATGTCAGGGGGACTAGCAGGGTAAATACAGAGATTAAGGGGATAGGGCTGGGGTGAGAGTTTTGTTGGTGCAGGCTTGATGGGCTGAATGGCCTCGTTCTGCACTGTAGGAGTTCCAACATTCTATGATTCAATGAATAATTGATCCTAGTTATTGGGGTGTTCGTTTCAATCTAGTTATGCAGTTTTGTCTATTTTTAGCATTGTTCCCTGGGCTTTCAGTGTAGGATTCAACTAGGTTGATTGACAAGAGAAAGAGTCATGTGCTAATGAGAGGGTCAAGGCTAACAGAGACCAGCTGGCACATTCTGCTTGGGTCTGCGAGAACTGTTTCTCTCTATCTCTGGAATCGGCTTTATAGACCTACTAGAAAATGCATCGCTCTCTCCAGAGGTGTTCTGGAAGCTTGAGGACTGGCAGACCACATAAGCCTATGTGTTTTTGCTAATTGACTCTGAAGCGGAGTTTAAGCCTATAAGGAATATTGCTTAAATTGGAACTAATAGAGATAGGTTGGCAGTTAAGAATTGATTCTTGTCATGTTTAAGTACTTCAACTGGTAAAAGTTAAGCTAATTTATTTTGCTATAGTTAAACTGTATTGTTAAATTAAGTTTGTTTTGATAAAAGCTTCCTAGTGTGTAAATAGAATCACACCTGGAGTGAAGCACCTTTCCTCACAATTTTGCCAAAATTAAAAAATAGTTGGGGTCAAAATCTTGCAACTCCCTCCCTGACAGCATTGTGAGTATATCTACACCACATAGAGTGCATTGGTTCAAGAAAGCAGCTCACCACCACCTTCTTAAGGGTAATTAGTAATGGCAATAAATACTGGACTGGTCATTAACACTCCCCTCCCATGAACATATAAAAAACAAGGATATAATTTGTTCTAGCAACCTTATTGTTCTAAAGCAATATAAGCATCTATCTTAATATTAGCAATTTTATTGTTAATAGTCCCTTGTGGCTTATTGCTATCAGGTATGCAGCAGCTTCAGCAATACTGATGCAAATAGTCAGTTTACTACATTCACTGCACCCTGGCCATTCTTTCTAATCAATTTGTGGGCATCTATCAATGGCCCAGTACAGACTTGGCAGTACTTTGATCCATCACATAGACGAAATAGCCTCTCTAGTTTCTGCTGTTCAACAGTATCTCCTTTAAGTCTTTAAGTACTCTGCAAAAAGCTTATCTCTTGTCTTATACCCCTCACACCTGCCCATCTCCATGTTATATTTTATTTTATGTGATGTGAGCATTCCTGGCTAATCAATTGTCTATCCCTAATTGCCCTTGAGGAGATGGTGGTGAGCTGTCTTCTTGAACTGCTACAGTCAATGTGGTGTAGGTACACCCACAGTGCTGTTGGGGGGAGTTGCAGGATTTTGACCCAGCGACAGTGAAGGAATGGTAAAACATTTCCAAGTCAAGATGGTGAGTGACTTGGAGGAGAAACTTCTAAATAATAGCGGTCATGGGTTTGGAAGTTGCTGCTTCAGGAATCTTGGTGAGTTCCTGCAGTTCATCTTGTAAATGGTACAGATGGCTGCCACTGTGTGTCAGTGGTGAAGGCTGTGAATGTTTGTGGAAAGAATGCCAATCAAATGGGCTGCTTTGTCATGGATGGT
Source organism: Mustelus asterias (assembly GCF_964213995.1). Taxonomy (NCBI): domain Eukaryota; kingdom Metazoa; phylum Chordata; class Chondrichthyes; order Carcharhiniformes; family Triakidae; genus Mustelus; species Mustelus asterias. Next base: position 81,083,543 of record NC_135803.1, on the reverse strand, counting down.
GTCAAGTTTGTATGTGGATTGATAGTGATATGGGTACAGATGAAAATTCCATTGGATGTGACTAATGCCATTTGTGAGACTCCCCACTTGTTTCTAAGGTGAGCTGTTGGTGCCTAATCAAGGGCCACCCAAGTATTGAAACTAATGGAACTGTAATGGTAAGATAGTGGGTCACTTTTCCCATGCTATTTTTATTTTTAGATGAAAATGGAAAAATAAAAAGACAAGAATCAACCATAAAGCTTTGTAATACAGGGCAGAATGTTGACCCCATGCAGGCAATGGCTTTGTGTGCTAGCTAGTCCCCCGACACTCAGGGGCAATTTAGCATGGCCAATCCACCTAACCTGCACATCTTGAACTATGGGAGGAAACCGGAGCACCCGGAGGAAACCCATGCAGACACGGGAAGAATGTACAAACTCCATACAAACTCCATACAAACTCCAAACTCCATACAGACAGTGACCCAAGTCGGGAATTGAACCTGGGTCCCTGGCGCTGTGAGGCAGCAGTGTTAAACATTGTGCCACCATGTCGAGCCACCTGCCAAGTCAATCATTGACTCTCTCTTCTCTCCATTCCAACTACCATCAAGAAAAGGTGAAGAATGTTCTCCAACAAGTGCCTCAGCCCCAGTCCTCAGACCAGCTCAAATAAGGAAGCAACTCCAAAACACTTCTGCCAGAGACCCCACCAACTCCAGGCAGGCCAGGCTGAGGAGGGTACACCTGTCCCAGAGCAGGATACCCTTAGCAGGCTGGGGCCCTCCAGGCCTTGGGCTACCAAAGTTATCACAGACATCAGAGCATAGCAATCAGCAGGCCACCTCCACCTCAGCTGTGGATGTCGGGGTTGCAGCTAGCTGTAGCAGTCAGGTAAGAAAAATGAATAAGTTTTAACTATACAATAGTATAGTTAAACACAATGAACACAAAGGGTGTTCAATCAATGTATATACTCTTCACTATTGAAAATATAGCTCACATTTATCCCTCTCCAAGTCTCAGGTATTCAATGGCTAATTGATGTGGTGCAAGGTCCCACATTCATTCAAGGGTCAAAGATTCTACATCTGCAACATTAACAAAGGCACTTCGTATGTGAGACTGATGGCTGGACAAAATACATGTGACACTTGGACCTCAGGCAGACATTATCTGACCTTATGAGAATTGGTCATCAAGGTTAGTGATTATCCTAATGCTGTCATGCTGGAGTCTGTAGCTTGTGGATGTGACAAGTACATGATGCGACAAATGTTAGAATTGTTTCTCTGAAATGTACCTTGTAATGGTGTTTATTTTGTGACAGTGGGTTTTGGGAAAAGTAGTATTCACCATCAAAAACCATAGGCTTTTATGCCTCCCTGCAGCTTGTTTTCATCTCAGTGTTTAATGCTGAACATTACTCATATCTTAGTTCCCAATCTCCCCATGCATGAGGCTGAACAATGAAAGTAGATTCCACTTGGTGACATTAGAAAAATCTGCCAGAGTGGATTGAGTGTGTGGTGTCAGAGTGTGTGCTCATCCTAATGAAGCTGTCTACTTTCCTGTGAGAATCTTACTTTGCTCCTGAACTGCTACCCAGCCTACTTTACGGAATTATCCTATAAAGACACAGTACACAAATGGAGATGGAGTTTATTTCATGACTGTGCACTCATTCACTTTGGGTAGGTAGAATGGATTGGCTTTGCTGAGAATGACAGTGTCGAGGACCGGAATTCTATGAAAGTGATGCTCTGGCTGATCTTCTAAGTCCTCAGCAGGATCTATGAAGGGAAAAAGTTGTCACTGATTGCTGTGCAATACCCACTGGGCCATGTGCTTCCCAAATGCCAAGACAATGCAGAACGTGAACTTGACAGGCTTCTGACAAATGCAGGGTCATGAGCATCTGTGTTAACTCCAGTTGGGGAAGAATGAGTCTGAAGTTAGTCTGTACCTTAAAACAGGTTTATCAAAGATAGCCCCCCCACTCCCCCCATTCTCAGCCTTGATGCTCAGCTTGTGCTACATACTCCTGATACAGCAATGTTCTTAAAGGAAGGTGAAGACTGCATTTGCTGACCTTAAAGTCATGGGTGAAGTGAAGTTGACCAGGTGTGTGGCACTTATATACAATCATAAAATGGTCTGTTCCAATTATCGGCTTAATTTGGAGGGGACATGTAATTCTGGTAAGCTGACCTTTTAATGAGCATTCAGGAGATGCAAATGTGGTCCCCGACATAGATCAGCCTGAAACCCGATCTGCCCTTAGCCTGCTATCGCAGCAGAAAGATCAAAATTCCTGCAGGCGGGAAACAAATCTGGGCAGGACTTTACGGCCTCACTCGGGCGAGGCCGGATGTTCCCGCCCGAGGTCAACAGAGATTTCCATTGTTGGACCCTCGCCCGCGCCGATTCTGTGGCAGGTGAGGTGATAAGAGTTTCGACCATAATTTTCCAATCTCGCCAAAACTAGTGCCCCTGTCATTCCTACCATGAATGGGAGAGGAAAATTCTGCCTGCAGATACTGTTGGAATTTCCAATCTATCTGGAAATGGGATTGTGAAGAGAACCAACATAAGGAAAGTAATACATTGATTTCTGAAAGTTGTTTCCAAAGAGAAACTTATGGCTAAGCTTGTTTTGATTTAATCACAGATGAAAAACTAAACAGATCAATTTGTTGATATGGCTAGAAAATTCAATTTTTATTTCAACCTTCAATTAATGATCAGAGAGTATATTCCTTTCAGTAACGTAATTCTTCATATAGACTGAAAAATACCTTAAACTGCAATACTGGGTGCCCAACAATAAGTTAATTAAACTGCAGTGCAAGCTGCCTAATAAGATCAATGAAAGTACAAGCAATTTGAAAAGCAATACTTAAAAGTTGCCCAAAGTAAAGCAAGCCACTGCAACATCTGACACATCAACAGACTCAGAGGATTTCCGTCAATTGAATCAAAATACTGCAGAGGCTGGAAATCCGAAATTAAAAACAGAAAGTGCTGGGAAAATTGCATCTGTGGAAAGAGAAAGAGAGGTAATTGGGGGAGGAAACAAGAGAGTGCAGAATGTACTGTTGCAATCAGAGTTAGGGTGTAGAGAAAGATCAACTTAATGCAAGATAGGTCCATTCAAAAGTCTGATGGCAGCAGGGGAGAAGCTGTTCTTGAGTCGGTTGGTACGTGACCTCAGACTTTTGTATCTTTTTCCCGACGGAAGAAGATGGAAGAGAGAATGTCCAAGTTGCATGGGGTCCTTAATTATGCTGACTGTTTTGCCAAGGCAGCTGGAGGTGTAGACAGAGTCAGATGGGAGGCTGATTTGCGTGATGGATTGGGCTACATTCACAACCTTTTGTAGTTTCTTGCGGTCTTGGGCAGAATAGGAGCCAAACCAAGCTGTGACACAATTAGTAAGAATGCTTTCTATGATGCATCTGTAAAAGTTGGTGAGAGTCGTAGCTGAAATGCCAAATTTCATTAGCCTTCTGAGAAAGTAGAGGTGTTGGTGGGATCCAGTCACAAAGGGAGGAGCTGAGGCCAAGGCCACGGAATCTGGAAATTAGTTTCGTAAGAATAATGGTGTTGAAGGCTGAGTTGTAGTCAATAAATAGGAGTCTGACATTGCTGTCTTTGTTATCTAGGTGTTCCAGGGGTTGAGTGCAGGGCTAGGGAAATGGCGTCTGCTGTGGACCTGTTGCGGCGGTAGGCGAACTGTAGTGGACCCAGGCAGTTCGAGAGGCTGGAATTGATTTGTGCCATGACTAACCTTTCAAAGCACTTCATAATGAATGGATGTCAGAGTCACCAGACGATAGTCATGAAGGCACGCTGCTTGGCTTTTCTTTGGTACTGGGATGATGGTCATCTTCTTGAAGCAGATAGGGACCTCACTGTTGTAAAGAGAGGTTGAAAATGTTTATGAATACCCTGTCTGTGATTAGCAGGCCTGTCCATTGGAAAAACCCCAAGTATGAAAGACACTCCCTGGAGTCCGACGTCATACACTAGTGGGTTTTACAAAGGGGGAACAGACAAATAGCACCTCCTCAGTGTTGCCCAGCTAAATATAACCCAGTGGGGAAAAGGTCATACCCGAGCAGTACCTGGCACTGCCCCGGCACTGCCTGGCACTTGTGTCCAGCTCTGGCTGCCATGCTTCAGGAAGGATGTAATGACATTAGAGAGTGCAGAAAAAAACATGAGAATGGCTTCAGGGATGAGGAACTTCGGTTATGTAAAAAGATTGGAGAAAAAAAGGCTGAGAGATTTGACAGAGGAATTTAAAATTATGAGGGGTCTGGACAGAATAGTTAGCGAGAAACCATTCCAATTGGTGGGCGGGATCAACAAACAGAGAGCACAGATTTAAGGTGATTGGCAAAACAAAGCAATGGCGACGTGAGAAAACTCTTTTGATTGGGAATGCACTGTCTGAGAAGGTGTTGGAGGTAGATTCAATCAAGGCATTTTGGAAGAGAGAACAAAAGAAGAGTATTATTTAAATGAAGAAAACTACAGAAAGCAGCAACTCAAAGGGTCATGGGCAGGATTTTACGGTTTCTGGACATGTGAGGCTGTAAAATCCAGCCCATTATTTCATTGGAGGCAGTTCAGAGAAGGTTCACCAGAATGATCATCAGTATGGAAGGATTGCCTTATGAGGAAAAGTTAAACAGTGCACAAAACACAGAAAGCTAGCACACAGGTGCAGCAGGTAATCAGGAAGGCTATGGATGTTGGCCCTTATTTCAAGGGGTTTGGAGTATAAGATTAGGGAAGTCTTGCTGTATCTGTACAAGGAACTGATGAGACCACATCTGGAGTACTGTGAGCAGTTTTGGTCCCCTTACTTAAGGAATGTTATTGGCCGGAATTTTACCGTCCTGCCCGCCATGGGAATCGGAGTGGGCGAAGAGCGGGCTGTGGAAAGGCCCGTTGACCTCGGGCAGGATTTTACGGTTTCTGGACATGTGAGGGCTGTAAAATCCTGTCCATTATTTCATTGAAGGCAGTTCAGAGAAGGTTCACCAGAATGATCATCAGTATGGAAGGATTGCCTTATGAGGAAAAGTTAAACAGTTTGTGACTCTACTCATTGGAATTTAGAAAAATGAGAGGTGATCTCATTGAAACATATAGGATTCTTAAGAGATTTGGCAGAGTAAATGCTGAGAGGATATTGTCCTTCATGGGAGAGTCTAGGACTAGAGGGCACAGTCTCAGAAGAAAGGGATGCCAATTTAATACTGAGATGAAAAGGAATTTCTTCCCTTTGGAACTTCTTGCCACAGAGGGCTGTGGGGGCAGAGTCTTTCTGTATAGTTATGGCTGAGATAGATAGATTCTTAAGCAGTAAGGGAATCAAGGGTTATGGGGAAAGGGCAGGAAAGTGGATGTGAGGAATGTTGGATCAGCCATGATCCTATTGAATGGTGGAGCAGGCTCGAGGGCTGAACAGATTACTTGTATTCCTATTTCCTATGGTCTTATTAATGGTTGCTTGACCTGATTAAATGTTTCTTTCTGTGCTTTCCAGAACTATCTCTGGTGTTTCTTCTGTAACACGTGTAAAGGAACCAATAGTTTTGACAGATTTGGAAGGAAACACCCATAATAAATAATCATCTCCAGGAATCATTTAAGCTCTGAGGTGTTTCTAGGGGCCAGTGACTCCTTTATTGTCCTCACTTTGATGTCTATAGGATGCAATCCCTGGGCATCCACATGGTGTCTGAGGTAAGCCACTTCACTGGCCTGGAAAGTGTATTTTCCTCTTTTAAGACAAAGTCCTACCTCCTGGAATCTTCTCAATACTTCTTCGAGATTAGCCATGTGTCCTCCTTCAGTCACACCAGTAATCAATACATTATTCAAACATGCAACGACATGCGGCGAGCCCTGTAATAAACTGTTTGTGGTTTTTTGAAAAATGGTGCAAGCTGATGAGATGCTGAAAGCAGGCATGTGTGCAGATATAATCCTTTATGGGTGTTAATAGTCATGTAGCCTCCGGAAGCATCATCCAAATCCAACTGTTAGAACATAAACATAAAATACAGGAACAGGTCCTTCAGCCCACGATGTTATGCTAAACATGACACCAAAGTAAACTAATCCCTTCTGCCTGCCCTTGGTCCATAGCCCCTATTCCTTGCATATTCATGTGCTTAAAAAGTCCTTTAAACACCCCTATCGTATCTGCCTGAACCACCACTCCTGGCAGCGCATTCCAGACACCTACCAATCTCTGTGTAGAAAATTTGCCCCTCACATTTTCTTTGAACTTTCCCCCTCTCACCTTAAGCATATGCCCCCTAGTAATAGACAATTTGGGGGTGATTCACCCAAAAAACTTCTAAGGGCCCGATTTTACCAAAACTTCACGCCCGTTTTGAGCGTCGGGCCTTTAACACGGTGCGCACCCAATTCCTAGCAGAGCGCGACTTTACCAACACCCGATTCGGGCACGGTCCTGGCCCACGCCCGGATCGACGTGCATGCATTTAAATCGACTTAATGAAGCGCGCGCCCAACTCTACCACCAAATCCCACTTTACCACCGTGCGGCCCAATCCGCGTCCGAGTTTTTAACGACCTGGTAAATAAAAGTCGGAAACCGGCGCTTCCTCAGTGAGGGTTGGCGAGGAGGTAGGCGCGTTGCGTTCGGAGGCTCCCCGGTACTTACGTGTGTCTTGAGTCACGGCCATTCCACTGTCCTGGGTCCGTGGCGTCTCTGCGAGTGTGTGTGGGGGGAGGGGGGTCTGTTGCTGTGCACGAACTCCGATGTCCGTGTGGCAGCACGGACTCGGGTCCTGCAGTACAGCTGGGTCCTAGCACTGCAGCTCACTTCAGGCTGAAGGCTGAAGATGTGCACACAGTGCAGATAGCACTGCTGCAGCCTTCCAATGTTACCAGGGGCTGTGACTGTGTGCTGCATGTGGCTGGCGGGGCTGGGGGGCATGGGGGGTCTGTAACTGGATTGTTGATGCTCAAGTGTTCAGAGTCCTGTGGTGAACTTGGCAGAATTGTCCCCGTGGTGGAACTTGGTTGGAAATAAAATTCAAGGAGATTACTACATCTGGGAAACCAACCGTAGTGAAAAGAAGCTTGTATTGGCAATTCGTCTCTCACATGCCATGGCAGATGTGCCCCTACTAGTGACTGTGACTTGCATGGGCAACGTTGGGTGCAGCTACTCGGCCTCTGGAGCAGCCTTGGATCCTTTATCATCTTGTTTTCACCTGAACATTGCACAGAATTAGAGGAATCCCCTTTGGAAGATAATGTTAAAGTTATAATCGCAGGGACTAAAAACCTGACAGTCAAAAATCTGGGATAATATTTCAAAATGTACATCCCCCATCCATGTTCTGGAATATTATCCCAGATTTCTGACTGTCAGGTTTTTAGTCCCTGCGATTATAACTTTGACATTATCATCCAAAGGGGATTCCTCTAATTCTGTGCAATGTTCAGATGAAAACAAGATGACAAAGGATCCAAGGCTGCTCCAGAGGCAGAGTAGTTGCACCCAACATTGCCCATGCAAGTCACATTCGTAAGTAGGGGCACATCTTTATAAGACCCCCGTCAGACCCCACTTGGAGTACTGTGCTCAGTTCTGGTCACCTCATTACAGGAGGGATGTGGAAATGATTGAAAGGGTGCAGAGAAGATTTACAAGGATATTGCCTGGATTGGTTGGCATGCCTTATGAGGATAGGCTGAGGGAGCTCGGTCTTTTCTCCTTGGAGAGACGAAGGATGAGAGGTGACCTGATAGAGGTGGACAAGATGTTGAGAGGGATAGATCAGGTGGATTCTCGGAGGCTTTTTCCCAGGGCTGAAATGGCTGCTACGAGAGGACACTGGTTTAAGGTGCTGGGGAGTAGGTACAGAGGAGATGTCAGGGGTAAGTCTTTCACTCAGAGGGTGGTGGGTGAGTGGAATCGGCTGCCGTCAGTGGCGGTGGAGGCAAACTCGATAGGGTCTTTTAAGAGACTTCTGGATGAGTACATGGAACTTAATAGGATTGAGGGTTATCGGTAAGCCTATATATAAGCCCAGGTAGGGACATGACCGGCGCAACTTGTGGGCTGAAGGGCCTGTTTGTGCTGTATTTTTTCTATGTTCTGTGTTCTATCTGCCATGGAATGTGAGAGAAGAGTTGCCAATACAAGCTTCTTTTCATTATGGTTGGTTTCCCAGATGTAGTAATCTCCTTGAATCTTACTTCCAACCAAGTTCCCCCACGGGGACAATTCTTCCAAGTTCACCACAGGACTCTGAACATTTGAGCATCAACAATCCAGTTACAGATCACAAATGTATTATACAGGTCACTAATTGCTCACTAGGACACTGTCGTTTAATTACCTTTCTCATAGATAATTAGGCAGCACAAAGAGGATGCTACATTATTTGCAGTTTGCAAGATTCTCCCAAGTCCATCCGTCCCCCCCTCTCTGCTCTCTCTGCTGTTTTGTATTTCGCGCCCGGGCGCGCTGCTTCAGATTTTTTTCAAACTGCGCATGCGCAGTTCACAACTCAGATCGGTCTGCCAGCGCTAAGCACCGCCGACATCGGGCCGGAGCCGGCAAAGCGCATATGGGCGCGCTGCAAAGAGGATTCCGGGCTCGGATCCGTATTACGCCCAGATCCCGTCCTTAGACTCCGATTGGTAAAATCGGGCCCTAAGTGTCGAATTTGCGTAAGAACTGGAGTAAATCATGTTGCTTTTTTCAGCAGGAGTTTAAAAATGAATCTCCCACTCTCTGTGCACTGCAGAGTGCACTAGCATAAATCCCATTGAAAATCAGTGGGCAGGACCTCTTTCCACTGGAGAGGCCAGCAGCATAGTGCTGAGCAGGCCATTGGGCCTGCGCGGATCTGTCAGCGCTGAGATCGACACATGCGCAGAAGCCCCGCACTGCACAATTGGAAAACTTAGTCCAATTGAGCTTGATTTTGTTAGGCCAATCGCGGCCAAAAACGCTTGGTCCTTCACCTGTCACTATAATCACTGGGGGTTGGACAAACTGTTTGTTGTCCATAGCTACAGGTACCATTGCAGTGCCCACTATTTTTATTATTTCTCCAGTATAAGTTGTTAACTTTGCCACAGTCCTGTTCAAATTCAATGGTTGAACCACTTGTCTCACTACCAATATGTATGCTCATCCACCACAGCAACTGATGTTCTGCATCAACTTCTATCTTAAGAGGCTCCCCAATTACCTGGAGCATTGCACATTACCTGGAGTATCTTGCCCATCCTAACTGCTGAACAGTGCCATTTTGTGCACTCCGTAACTCTTGTGCACCTTTTTGAATGCTTTCCATTGACAGCGCTATCTCCGTTTCTTGTTTAAAATTTATATTGACCTCTGCAAGTAATCTCCATTGAATCATCTCATTATTCACTGACATATCATTCAAGGTGGCTCTGAAATCGCAATACTCCGATACCTGTTTCAATGTAATGATGATAGTATGACTGATGGTTTCGGTTGGAAATGTGACTTCACCAATTCCAGGAGCTCACTGAATGATTTGAAGTCAGGCACACTTGAGGCTGCGAGACTACAAATAGATTTGGATGCCACACGCACTCAGGAGAACTGCTTGCACTTTGCCTCCTCCCTTATTTCATTCCTTTGGAAGTAGTATCCAAGGCGCTCTACGTATCGTTTCCAGTCCCCTGCAGAGGAGTAAAATGGATGTATCTGTCCAAAGAGGGGCATCTTGGTAAGTACTCTTTTCTTCTCTTAACTTTACCTAATTTTAGTGTAAACTGGATACTCATAGTCTGCATCATCATTTTTATCATTGTCACCAAATGTAAATCTGGTACTGTGTAATGAGACAGGTAGAATTAAGGATCTTCTTGTGAGGGATCCTCTTGGGTTGAGTGATCATTATATGGTTGAATTTCTGATACAGATGGAGGGTGAGAAAGTAGGGTCCCAAACCAGTGTCCTCTGCTTGAACAGAGGGGAGTACGATAGGATGAGGGTGGAATTGGCTAATGTAGACTGGGCGAGCAGACTGGTAGGTAGGACAGCTGAGGAACAGTGGAGGATTTTTAAGGAGATTTTGTTAAGTACTCAGCAAAAATATATTCCGGTGATAAAGAAGGACTGTAAGAAAAGGGATAACCAGATGTGGATAACGAAGGAAATAAAGGAGAGTATTAAAATAAAAACTGATGCGTACAGAGTGGCCAAAAAGAGTGGCGAATTAGTGGATTGGGAAAGCTTTGAAAAACAACAAAGAACGACTAAGAAAGTGATTAAGAAAGGAAAGATAGATTATGAAACTAAACTAGCTCAAAATATAAAAAATGATGGTAAAAGTTTTTACAAATATATAAAAAGGAATAGAATGGCTAGAGTGAATGTTGGACCCTTGGAGGATGAGAGGGGGGATTTAATAGTGGAAAACGAGGAAATGGCTGAGACTTTAAATAAGTTCTTTGTGTCGGTCTTCACGGTGGAAGACACAAATAGTTTACCGAATATTAGAGATCGAGAGTTGGTGGGAGGTGAGGTCCTTAATACAATTACTGTTACTAAAGAGGTAGTGCTTGGGAGACTAATGGGACTGAAGGTAGACAAGTCCCCGGGCCCAGATGGAATGCATCCCAGGGTACTGAAAGAAATGGCTGAGGTAATAGCAGATGCGTTAGTAGTTATTTACCAAAATTCGCTGGACTCTGGGGTAGTGCCGACTGATTGGAAAACAGCTACTGTTACGCCGCTGTTTAAAAAAGGAAGTAGACAAAAGGTGGGTAACTACAGGCTGGTTAGCTTAACGTCCGTAGTTGGGAAGATGCTGGAGTCCATCATTAAAGAGGAAATAACAGAGCACCTGAATGAGAATGGTTCGATCAAGCAGACGCAGCATGGATTCATGAAGGGAAAGTCGTGTCTGACGAATTTACTGGATTTTTATGAAGATGTGACTAGTGCGGTTGACAGAGGGGAACCGGTGGATGTGGTGTTTTTAGATTTCCAGAAGGCATTCGATAAGGTGCCTCCCAAAAGGTTGCTGCAGAAGATTGGGGTACACGGAGTTGGGGGTAAGGTGTTGGCGTGGATTGGGGATTGGCTATCCAACAGGAAGCAGAGAGTTGGAATAAATGTGTGCTTTTCTGGTTGGCAGTTGGTGACCAGTGGCGTGCCACAGGGATCGGTGCTGGGGCCTCAACTGTTTACCATTTACATAGGTGATCTGGAGGAGGGGACTGAGTGTAGGGTATCAAAGTTTGCTGATGACACGAAGATGAGTGGGAAAGCGAATTGCGTGGAGGACGCGGAAAGTCTGCAGAGAGATTTGGATAGGCTGAGCGAGTGGGCCAGGATCTGGCAGATGGAATATAACGTTGGCAAATGTGAGGTTATCCACTTTGGAAGAAATAATAGTAAATTGGAATATTATTTAAATGGAGAAAAATTACATCGTGCGACTGTGCAGAGGGACCTGGGGGTCCTTGTGCACGAATCGCAAAAACTCAGTCTGCAGGTGCAGCAGGTAATCAAGAAGGCGAATGGAATGTTGGCCTTTATCGCGAGGGGGATAGAATATAAAAGCAGGGAGGTCTTGCTGCAACTGTACAAGGCACTGGTGAGGCCGCAACTCATAGAAGAAATCATAGAAACCCTACAGCACAGAAAGAGGCCATTCGGCCCATCGAGTCTGCACCGACCACAATCCCACCCAGGCCCTACCCCCATATCCCTACATATTTACCTGCTAATCCTTCTAACCTACACATCTCAGGACACTAAGGGGCAATTTTTAACATGGCCAATCAACCTAACCCGCACATCTTTGGCCTGTGGGAGGAAACCGGAGCACCCGGAGGAAACCCACGCAGACACGGGGAGAATGTGCAAACTCCACACAGACAGTGACCCAAGCCGGGAATCGAACCCAGGTCCCTGGAGCTGTGAAGCAGCAGTGCTAACCACTGTGCTACCGTGCCGCCCAACTGTGCTACCGTGCCGCCCGTGTGCAGTTTTGGTCCCCTTATTTGCGAAAGGATATATTGGCCTTGGAGGGAGTGCAGAGAAGGTTCACCAGGTTGATACCGGAGATGAGGGGTGTAGTTTATGAGGAGAGATTGAACAGATTGGGTCTGTACTCGTTGGAGTTTAGAAGGCTGAGCGGTGATCTTATAGAGACATATAAGATAATGAAGGGGCTGGATAGGGTAGAGGTAGCGAAATTCTTTCCACTTAGAAGGGAAACCAGAACTAGAGGGCACAGTCTCAAAATAAGTGGGGTCCGGTTCAGAACAAGTTGAGGGGGGACTTCTTCTCTCAGAGGGTGGTGAATCTCTGGAATTCTCTGCCCACGAGGCTACCTCGTTGAATATGTTTAAATCACGGGTAGATGGATTTCTGATCGGTAGGGGAATTAAGGGTTATGGGGAGCAGGCGGGTAAGTAGAACTGATTCACCTCAGATCAGCCATGATCTTGTTGAATGGCGGGGCAGGCTCGAGGGGCTAGATGACCTACTCCTGCTCCTATTTCTTATGTTCTTATGTAAAGATGTTCATTTAGCAGCTTGGGGAAAACACAATTTGCTTATTTACAGGTTTAAACTATATAGAGACATGCAGCCTCGTGGCTGCAATCACCTTCTGAGATGACTCTCAGTATAGAAGCCCATATCTACCAGGGTGATTCCCGCCCTGCTCCCCAATTGGTTCCCTGGGTCCTGTGACCATTACTTTTCAGATTTGATCCTTAATGGGTGATGCGCGATTAATTCACACGGGAGGCTAGAACGTACCTGGGAATAAAGGCTTTTATTCACGACAAATAGGAGCACACTACTTAACAATATTATCCCAGACTAAAGACTGTTAGGAAGTAGCAGTGACCTTTATACTCCTGTAAGAAGGCGGAGCCGAACGGAGTGTACCACATAAACAATAATAACAGGTGGAACACCCAAACCCTAACCCCAACAGTAACAAGAGTAACATATGTACTAGTACCCATAGTGGTAACCATCTATGGTTCACCACAATGGGACAATCACCACACTCATCATACTACCTTACTTCTGTGGATCTCACAAAAGCATGTGACACTATGAGCTGGACAGGCTGCTCTATGGTCACTAGAATAAAATGTCTGTCCTCCCAGTCTCCTTAGTCTCATACGGTCCTTCCATAATAACATACACAGCACCTTTCAGTTTCAGGGTTCCACTTCTGACAGATCAGGAATGGGGTGAAACAGGGCTATATGGCTTACCCCCTACTGTGTTTGGTATCTCTTTCTCTTTGGTGCAGTTTTACACAGAAAAAACACAACTTTTTTGAAAATTTATGGAGAAGGCACAGAGGGAAACTATAAGGATATGTTAAAGTTCATGGCTTACAATCTGGAATGAAGATAATTCAGGGGCCTTTCACTCAAGTACGTAACGGTTAATCATATCAATGGATAAGCTGACTTTCCGTGTCATTGCTGAGGTCTAACTCAGAGTTCAATACCATTGTACTCTTTAGTTATTGCATTGGAACTGAACAATCGCTTATCTGTCCTGATTTTGATGTTTTTTCCCCATTGCTGTTCTATTTAGGCGGAGCCCTACCTTTCGGGCTTCCGCTGGGCTTCTCAATCACTTTTTATAGAGCCCCCAGCCGCTCTTGTATTTACAGAATCTGAGTCTCGATAATCCACTTGCAGACACTGAAAACTTTGGTTGGCTTCAAAAACTACTAACACTGAAAGTAATTATAATTCTAATTAAAATTAATCACTTTCTATTTTTAAACACTAGCAGCTCCCTTTCTCGTTGTTTTATATGAAAGAAGTGATCTATACCATTGACTTGAAGGTGTTTTTTTTACATGGGAAATTTTAATTTGTAATTTCAACTCTAATTCTAATTTTAATTTTAATTTCTTCGTTCTACTGTATAGGCCATCAGTAACAAAATTAAATTAATGGCATCAGCGTTAATGATATAATAACAGGCTTCATGGTAATTGCATTTTATCCTTTTTTTTATATGGTAAGTGTGTTAACCCACAGAGTGCTGCATTTACCACAGAAGTTTCAGAATGGACTCAATTCCATAAAAGCAGTACCTGTTATTTGCCACCACCACAATCAAATCCATTCTTTTGAAGGTGTGATACGGTACGATATAAAACTATTATTTTCATTTCTAATGCAAAGCATCTCTTAAAAACCTCCTGTAAAACTGAGAAAGCCTAGCCAGAGCTCCAGACCTCAGCTAAGGGAGCCTTTCTACAGAGGCCCCTGGATTTCACACACTCCCGAGGGTAGCCATGACTATTGATTCAGCTACTCCTGGTTATACTTGGAAATCTCCACAAATTTTTTAAAATTCATTCGTGGAACATGGGTGTCACTGGCTGGCCAGCATTCTTTGCCCATCCCTAGTTGCCCTTGAGAAAGTGGTGGTGAATTGCCATCTTGAAACGGTGCAATCCACATGCTGTGAGTTGGCCCATAGTGCTGTTATGGAGGGAATTCCAGGATTTCAACCCAGAGACTGAGAAGGAATGGCAATATATTTCCAAGTCAGGATGGTGAGTGCCTTGGAGGGGAACTTGCAGGTGATGGTGTTCCCATGTACCTGCTGCCCTTGTCCTTCTAGATGAAAATGGTCATGGGTTTGGAAGGTGCTGCCTATGGAACTTTGGTGAATTGCTGCAGTGCATCTTGTAGGTAGTACACACTGCTGCCACTGAGCTTCGGTGGTAGAGCGAGTGGATGTTTGTGGATGTGATACCATTCAAGGGGGCTGTTTTGTCTTGGATGGAGTCAAGCTTCTTGAGTTGTTGGAGCTACATCCATCCAGGCAAGTGAGGAGTATTCCATCACACTCCTGACTTGTAGATGGTGAACACGGTAAGAAGTCTCACAACACCAGGTTAAAGTCCAACAGGTTTATTTGGTAGCAAATACCATAAGCTTTCGGAGCACTGCTCCTTCATCAGATGGAGTGGATATCTGCTCTCAAACAGTGCAAACAGACAAAATCAAGTTGCAGAATACTGATTAGAATGCGAATCCTACAACCAGCCAGGTCTTAAAGGTACAGACAATGTGGGTGGAGGGAACATTAAACACAGGTTAAAGAAATGTGTATTGTCTCCAGACAGAACAGCTAGTGATATTCTACAAGCCCAGGAGGCAAGCTGTGGGGGTTACTGATAATGTGACATAAAATCCAATACCCCGGTTTAGGCCGTCCTCATGTGTGCGGAACTTGGCTATCAGTTTCTGCTCAGTGACTCTGCGCTGTCGTGTGTCGTGAAGGCCGCCTTGGAGAACGCTTACCTGAAGATCCAAGGCTGAATGCCCGTGACTGCTGAAGTGCTCCCCCACAGGAAGAGAACAGTCTTGCCTGGTGATTGTCGAGCGGTGTTCATTCATCCGTTGTCGTAGTGTCTGCATGGTTTCCCCAAAGTACCATGCCTTGGGACATCCTTTCCTGCAATGTATCAGGTAGACAATGTTGGCCGAGTTGCAAGAGTAGGTACCGTGTACCTGGTAGATGGTGTTCTCACGAGAGATGATGGCATCTGTGTCGATGATCCGGCACGTCTTGCAGAGGTTGCTGTGGCAGGGTTGTGTGGTGTCGTGGTCACTGTTCTCCTGAAGGCTGGGTAGTTTGCTGCGGACAATGGTCTGTTTGAGGTTGCGTGGTTGTTTGAAGGCAAGAAGTGGGGGTGTGGGGATGGCCTTGGTGAGATGTTCGTCTTCATCAATGACATGTTGAAGGCTCCGGAGGAGATGCCGTAGCTTCTCCGCTCCGGGGAAGTACTGGACGACGAAGGGTACTCTGTCCACCGTGTCCCATGTTTGTCTTCTGAGGAGGTCGGTGTGGTTTTTCGCTGTGGCGCGTCGGAACTGTTGATCGATGAGTCGAGCGCCATATCCTGTTCTTATGAGGGCATCTTTCAGCGTCTGGAGGAGGATCGCAACAGACACCTCCAGACGCTGAAAGATGCCCTCATAAGAACAGGATATGGCGCTCGACTCATCGATCAACAGTTCCGACGCGCCACAGCGAAAAACCGCACCGACCTCCTCAGAAGACAAACACGGGACTCGGTGGACAGAGTGCCCTTCGTCGTCCAGTACTTCCCCGGAGCGGAGAAGCTACGGCATCTCCTCCGGAGCCTTCAACATGTCATTGATGAAGACGAACATCTTACTAAGGCCATCCCCACACCCCCACTTCTTGCCTTCAAACAACCACGCAACCTCAAACAGACCATTGTCCGCAGCAAACTACCCAGCCTTCAGGAGAACAGTGACCACGACACCACACAACCCTGCCACAGCAACCTCTGCAAGACGTGCCGGATCATCGACACGGATGCCATCATCTCACGTGAGAACACCATCTACCAGGTACACGGTACCTACTCTTGCAACTCGGCCAACATTGTCTACCTGATACGCTGCAGGAAAGGATGTCCCGAGGCATGGTACATTGGGGAAACCATGCAGACACTACGACAACGGATGAATGAACACCGCTCGACAATCACCAGGCAAGACTGTTCTCTTCCTGTGGGGGAGCACTTCAACAGTCATGGGCATTCAGCCTTGGATCTTCAGGTAAGCATTCTCCAAGGCGGCCTTCACGACACACGACAGCGCAGAGTCGCTGAGCAGAAACTGATAGCCAAGTTCCGCACACATGAGGACGGCCTAAACCGGGATGTTGGATTTATGTCACATTATCAGTAACCCCCATAGCTTGCCTCCTGGGCTTGTAGAATCTCACGAGCTGTTCTGTCTGGAGACAATACACATTTCTTTAACCTGTGTTTAATGTTCCCTCCACCCACATTGTCTGTACCTTTAAGACCTGGCTGGCTGTAGGATTCGCATTCTAATCAGTATTCTGCAACTTGATTTTGTCTGTTTGCACTGTTTGAGAGCAGATATCCACTCCATCTGATGAAGGAGCAGTGCTCCGAAAGCTTATGGTATTTGCTACCAAATAAACCTGTTGGACTTTAACCTGGTGTTGTGAGACTTCTTACCGTGTTCACCCCAGTCCAACGCCGGCATCTCCACATCATGACTTGTATATGGTGGACAGGCTTTGGGGAGTCAGGAGGTGAGTTACTCGCTACAGTATTCCTAGCCTCTGATGGGCTCTTGTAACCATTGTGTTTATGTGGTGAGTCCAGTTGAGTTTCTGGTCAATGATAACTCCAAGAATGTTGACAGTTGGGGATTCAGTGATGGGTAACACCATTGAATGTCAAGGGGCAGTGGTCAGGGTGTCTCTCATTGATGATGGTCATTGCTTGATATTTGTGTGGCACGAATACTTGCCACTTGTCAGCCCAAGCATGGATATTGTTCAGATCTTGTTGCATTTGAACATGGATTGCTTCAGTATCTGAGGAGTCATGAATTGTGCTGAACATTGTGCAATCATTGGCGAACATCCCCACTTCTGACCTTATGACAGAGGGAAGGTCATTGATGAAGCAGCTGAAGATGGTTGGGCCTTGGACACTCCCTGAGGAACTCCTGCAGAAATGTCCTGGAGCTGAGGTGACTGACCCTCCATAATCACGACCATCTTCTTATATGCCAGGTATGACTCCAACCAGTGGAGAGGTTGCCCCGGATACCCATTGATTTCAGTTTTGCTAGGGCTCCTTCGTGCCACACTTGGTCGAATGCAGCCTTGATGTCAAAGGCTGTCACTCTCACCTCACCTCTGGAATTCAGATCTTTTGTCCATGTTTGAACCAAGGCTGTAATGAGGTCAGGACCTGAGTGACCCTGCGAAACCCAAACTGGGCATCACTGAGCAGGTTATTGCTGAGCAGGTGCTGCTTTATAGCGCTGTCGATGACCCCCTTCCATCATTTTACTGATGATCGAGGGGAGACTGATTGGGTGGTAATTGGCTGGGTTGGATTTGTCCTGCTTTTTGTGTATAGGACATACCCGGGCAATTTTGCACATTGTTGGGTAGATGCTAGTGTTGTAACTGTACAGGAAGACCTTGGTGAGTGGAGCGGCAAGTTCTGGAGCACAAGTCTTCATTACTATTGCTGGAATGTTAACAGGGCTCACTACTTTTGCAGTATCCAATGCCTCCAACCATTTCTTGATATCATGTGGAGTGAATCGAAATGGCTGAAGACTGGCATCTGAGATGCTGAGGATTACTGGAGGAGGCCAAGACGGATCATCCATTCAGCACTTCTGGCTGAAGATTGCTGCAAATGCCTCAGCCTTATCTTTTACACTGATGTGCTGGGCTCCTCCATCATTGAAGATGGGGATATTTGTGGAGCCTCCTCCTCCAGTGAGATACAGGTTCAGGTTCCCATCAGTATGCGTATCGTAAAGCCCCAGGTCAATGCCTGATGCTGAAACTACTGGTCTTTATGAATGCACCTGAGTTAGCATTCATGCAAGCTTCGCTGAAAATAACATATTTGTGACTTTTATTCCTTGGTCCATGTAATGGATGATTCTGTGGCTGTATATTCTTGCTGCTATATGAAAAAATCAGAGAAATCATGATCTATTGCAGATCCTATTGCATGAAAAATGAGACTAGAAGGTGAACTCAGAGAATATTAACAAATGAACAATACTTTTGCAAAGTATTAAAAACATGATTATTGGGGAAAATGCTGAACTTAAAACAGTTGCTGCAATTTTGCGCCCATGTTCGCTGCAAGCGCAAATGGTGATGTGGGTGCAAAATATTGCAAGACTCGGAAAATGAGAATCTCGCCGGTGAGATCTCATTTTCTGATTCTTCTCACCTCTGTGAGCAGTGCCGGGGGGTTGGTGCTGAGGGGAGTGCTGTGGGGGGCTCCATTTGTGTGTTCCGCTTGTCGATTGGGGAGAGTTTCCCTTGTGTGTGTGGAAGTGGGGGTTGTTCCCTTTATTTTTAATATGCAGACCACAAAGGTACAACAAAAATAAGAGTTTTATTAGAAAGCTGTTTTCACTGCAGGCTGCTGGAATAGACTGAATATTAGCTGCCCAGACTGCCGATGATGTTGTCCATATGTCACGTGATTGTACTCTTAAAGTGACCTTGTTCCATCTGGAAACAAACGTGAACACACAACAACTACCTTCCCCTTTACATCAGCGCTTCCTGGAATGAAACTCAGTATGTCGTTAACAATCAAAATTTACAACATTATCAATTAATAAACACAGCAACCAATAATTTTCGGAGGCCATTGATTCCTGTGCAGGCAAACTTCAGGCATTTGCTTTTACACGTTGACTGGAGCCTCTGGTGTTTTTTGTTGAGTTTGGATGTCGTATGTAGTTGTCTCTACCTGAGTTGACGTAGGAGGTTGACTCGGTGTTGAAGTGTTCTCAGCTGAGGTACTGTCTTCCACAGTTGTTTCTGGTGTTGTCAAGTTCTCAGGAATGCCTTGGTCTTCACTTGGCACAGTTTGTTGTGGATTCTTGGTTGACTCTACCTCTGGCAAACTCGTTCCAATTGCTAAAAATTGATCAGCACATCTTGTCCAAACTACATCATCCCGAGTTTCAACAGTGCAGGAGCTAATTCATCATTTGTCTTTTATATTCAACCTCCAAACATAAAGAGACTAGTGCTAGAACCGGAGGTTGGATTCTGAAGACTGCGAATACGATAGCAGGTATCAACTTCTCACTGGTGGTATAGTTCCTTGCCAATACTCCTTGATCTTTATGAAAAACACAGCATTTAGCCCTGTTCTCGTGTCGCACAACCTGACTCAGCTGCTTTTTCAGAGCTTTCACTTCGGAGGCTAGCCTCTTCTTCTTCTTCTCTAGCTCCCGGATGTATTTCTATTGCAGTTCATTCCATTTTGAACTTTCATCCACATTGCGGAGTCTGGTACCCTCAGGACAGATTGTATCTGAAGTAAGATGGAGCTGGTGTTCTGCAGGAGCTCTTTGACTTTGTTCCAGTTTAATTTCCAGTCTTTTCAGTTCTTGCCCCAGGCTGTCAATCCATTTTCCCACTGCCAACAGCTGCCCTTCCAGGTTGCATACCAGGGCCCCCCGGTGGTGAACCATCGTTGGTTCCCACTCGATAGTACTGAGCCAGGGTCTGGCCAGTACTACAAGTATGTATATATGTTGCTGTTGGGGTTAGGGATGGGTTGTTCTACTTGTTGCTGTTGGGGTTAGGGTTGGGCTGTTACACCTTGTATTATAGTTATTGTGGTACATCCCAGTCGGGCTCCGCCTCCTGGGGGAGGTATAAAGGTCTCTGCTCTGTCTGGGACCCCTCAGTCTGGGATCGTGTATATAATTAGTAGCTTCGTTGTAACAGCAAATAAAAGCCTTTATTTCCTGAGCATCTCAAGCCTCGTGTGTGATAACGCGCATCAATTTTATTTACTGTTAAGTAAACTCTCGTCGTAAAAAAAAACGATACAGAGAGTATGGAGCAGGTATTGAAACTTGAACGTCTTAAACTGGATCCACGTGCAGCGGGCGGCTCTAACACCTTTGACCACTGGTTGAAATGTTTTGAGGACTACCTGGCAGCCTCCGTAGCGATCACCACAGACGATGACAGACTCCGGGTCCTCCATGCGAGGGTAAGCGACACCGTATACCTCGCAATCCGTGCGGCCACCGACTACACAAAGGCCCTCGAGCTTCTTAAGAAGCGTTA
Source organism: Mustelus asterias (assembly GCF_964213995.1). Lineage (NCBI taxonomy): Eukaryota > Metazoa > Chordata > Chondrichthyes > Carcharhiniformes > Triakidae > Mustelus > Mustelus asterias. The sequence goes on along the minus strand of NC_135803.1, from coordinate 81,062,852 downwards.
CATTAAACCGCCAAATGAAATGCATGCTCGATACCTCTTAGCCACTCGACGACGGCAGCCCGATGAAACGACGGAAGAAAACGTGAACGAGCTCCTACAGCTAGCCAGGGGCTGTAACTGCAAAGCAGTGTCGGCAGACCAGAATATGAACGACCTCGCTCGAGATGCGTTTGTGGCGGGAATCGGATCATCTTACATCCGACTCAAACTACTGGAGCAAGGTAATCTTGACCTCACTAAATCGATAGAACTGGCGGAGATGTTGGAGACGGCCTCCAAAAGTCTAATATTGTATCCTGAAGACCACGTGGAGACAACGTGGCAGGAGCAGTCGCTGATCCCTCCTTGTCCCTCGGGTTCGAAATGCTGCGTGATGGCGTGCTCACACTCAGGCCTGACGACGGCAGCAGCTCCGGGCAGCCCGCGGTGTTACTTCTGTGAGGGAGCGAAGCATACTCGGCAACGGTGTCCCGCTAAAGCTGTGTTGTGCTCCGCCTGTGGTAAGAAGGGGCACTATTCGAAAGTATGCCGATCTAAACATGCTTCTAGGAACAGCAGTGCAGCCTGCGATTCCTCGGAGCCCAGTTCTTCATCGTCGGCATCGTCGAGGGTTTCGTCCACGTGCGAGGTCAGGACGATGCCATTACGGTCGGCGGAGTCGGAGATGCGTGACCACCAGGGGTCGCTGAGTTTGGCGCCATCACCCACGTGCGACCTATGGGAGCGGCCATGTTGGTCGGCACCGACCGCGAACGACCAGCAGGGGTCATCCTCGTCAATCTCAGCTGCCTGCAGTGGCGCTCATGAACCAATGGTGGCGTCGATCATCCTGGACCAGGCCAAGCCTCATAGACTCGACAAGTCTATGATGGACATATTGTCTGTTTGACAGCGGGAGCACTGAGAGTTTTATCCACCCAGACACTGTGAAGCGGTGTGGACTCCAGATTCAACCTGTCAAACAGACAATTTCTATGGCATCAAGGTCCCGGTCTGTCACCGTGCTAGGGAGTTGCGTGGTAACTTTAAAGGTGCAAGGCACGATTTACGAGCGCTTCAAGCTCCTGGTGTTGCCGCACCTTTGCGCGCCAATACTTCTCGGACTAAACTTCATGGTCCACTTGAAGAGTGTAACCCTACAGTACGGTGGGCCACTCCCTCCGCTTTCAGTGGGAGAACAGCAGCCTCCAAATTGCCTGTTGCCTCTCGACGCTGAAGATTACCACACCCTCCCTGTTCCAGAATCTTGTGCCAGGCTGCAAGCCCATTGCAACTAAGAGTAGGCGTTACAGCGCTGAGGATCGGATCTTCATTCAATCTGAAGTTCAGCGGCTCCTCAAGGAAAGGATCATACAACCTAGCGCTAGTCTGTGGAGAGCGCAGGTCGTGGTGGTTAAGAGTGGTAACAAACCCCGGATGGTCATTGACTATAGTCAGACCATTAATAGATACACGCAGCTGGATGTGTATCCCCTCCCGCGCATATCCGACATGGTCAATCAGATTGCGCAGTACCGGGTGTTCTCCACCATAGACCACAAGTCTGCCTACCACCAACTCCCCATTCGCCCAGAGGACCGACAATACACGGCTTTTGAGGCGGATGGTCGCTTGTATCACTTTCTCAGGGTTCCCTTTGGTGTCACCAATGGGGTCTCGGACTTCCAGCGTGCTATGGACCGAATGGTGGACCAGAACGGGCTGCGGGCTACCTTCCCGTACCTGGATAACGTCACCATCTGCGGCCTTGACCAGCAGGACCACGACACAAATCTCCTGAATTTCCTATGCACTGCATCTCGCCTGAATCTGACCTACAACAGGGAGAAGTGTATATTTCGTACGCGCCGTTTAGCCATCCTCGGATACGTGGTGGAAAACGGGGTCATTGGCCCTGATCCAGACCGTATGCGTCCCCTCTTTGAACTTCCCCTGCCCACTAGTGCAAAAGCACTGAGGAGATGCTTAGGCCTCTTCTCTTATTATGCACAGTGGGTTCCCAATTATGCGGACAAAGCCCGTCCGCTCATCAAGTCCACTTCTTTTCCCCTAACACCAGAGGCTCGATTGGCCTTTGATAAACTAAAAGCTGACATCGCGAAAGCTACGATGCACGCTGTTGATGAGTCCATCCCCTTTCAGGTGGAGAGCGATGCATCTGATTTCGCCCTGGCCGCCACACTTAACCAGGCGGGCAGGCCCGTCGCCTTTTTTTCCCGCACCCTCCAAGGCCCCGAAATTCGGCATTCAGCGGTGGAAAAGGAGGCCCAGGCCATTGTGGAGGCCGTCAGGCACTGGCGCCATTACTTGGCGGGAAAACGGTTCACCCTGATCACGGACCAGAGGTCTGTGGCGTTCATGTTTAATAACACGCTGAGGGGCAAGATCAAGAACGACACGATCTTGCGGTGGAGAATTGAACTCTCCACCTATAATTATGACATCATGTATCGTCCAGGGAAACTCAATGAGCCCTCGGATGCCCTCTCGCGTGGAACATGCGCCAGTATACAGGAGGACCGTTTGCAGGCTCTCCATAATGACCTATGCCATCCTGGGGTCACTCGGCTCTACCACTTTGTAAAAGCCCGCAACCTGCCTTACTCGGTGGAGGATGTCAGGTCCATAACAAGAAGCTGTCGCGTATGCGCGGAATGCAAACCGCACTTTTACCGACCTGACCGGGCACAATTAGTCAAGGCCACTCGTCCCTTCGAAAGACTGAGTGTCGACTTTAAGGGCCCCCTTCCCTCAACAGATCGGAATGTGTACTTCCTCAACATCATTGATGAGTACCCGAGATTCCCTTTTGTTATTCCCTGCTCTGATACATCCGCTGCCACGGTTATCAAGGCATTCCGTGATCTTTTCACCCTGTTCGGGTACCCCAGCTACATTCACAGCGACAGGGGCTCGTCGTTCATGAGCGATGACTTGAGGCAATACCTGCTCTCATACGGGATTGCCTCTAGTAGAACCATGAGCTACAACCCTCGGGGTAACGGACAGGTGGAACGTGAGAATGCTACAGTCTGGAAGGCTGTCTTACTGGCGTTGAAGTCAAAAAGCCTTCCAGTCTCCCGTTGGCAAGAGGTGCTCCCTGATGCGCTCCATTCCATACGCTCACTCCTGTGTACGGCAACCAATGCTACTCCCCATGAGAGGCTGTTTTCATTCCCTCGGAAGTCTTCCTCGGGGACCTCATTACCGTCTTGGTTGACGTACTCAGGACCTGTCCTCCTGCGGCGACATGTAAGGGCCCGCAAGTCCGACCCGTTGGTCGAACAGGTCCATCTCCTCCACGCCAACCCTCAGTATGCCTATGTGGCATACCCTGACGGGCGAGAGGACACGGTCTCGATCCGAGACCTGGCGCCAGCAGGGGACGTAGAAACCCCTGTCGCTCCCATACCCCCAGTTAGAAACCCCCTAACTATTGTTTCCCTTCCGGACACGGCGCGGCAGCATCGGGACCATTACTTAACCCTTTTACTCCCGTGTACAGCTTGCCTGAGTCCAGAGGATGGTCGCCACTTCAGGGCGTGTTGGAACTCCATGGATTACCATCACCTCAGGGTCAACCGGCCCGCGAGACTGTGGAGGAACAGTTGGACATCGCCTTGGGGAGAACGCCACCGCGAGTGCCTACTCCGGTGTCATCGCCGGTATTGAGGAGGTCACAACGACGGTGCGGTCCCCCTGACCGTCTGAACTTATAGACTGATGACAAATTATTCTGTTTTTTTTGTACCCCGCCGGCCTTTGTCTTCAAAGGAGGGGTGAATGTGGTGAACCATCGTTGGTTCCCACTAGATAGTACTGAGCCAGGGTCTGGCCAGTACTACAAGTATGTATATATATGTTGCTGTTGGGGTTAGGGATGGGTTGTTCTACTTGTTGCTGTTGGGGTTAGGGTTGGGCTGTTACACCTTGTATTATAGTTATTGTGGTACATCCCAGTCGGGCTCCGCCTCCTGGGAGAGGTACAAAGGCCACTGCTCTGTCTGGGACCCCTCAGTCTGGGATCGTGTATATAATTAGTAGCTTCGTTGTAACAGCAAATAAAAGCCTTTATTTCCTGAGCATCTCAAGCCTCGTGTGTGATAACGCGCATCACTCCCTTACCTGAATCTTGTGGCACAGGCTGTGTGGTGCCTCCATCAGACCCTGTGGGCGTGATTTTACAGCCTCACTCATCCCGAAACCGTAAAATCCCACCTGAGGGTCAACTTATCTGTCCATTGACTGCTCCTCTGATTCCCGTGGCTGCGGGAGGTAAAATTCCGGCCTGGATCTCTCCCCTCAGGGCTGATTTTCGCTGCATTCACCCTCGTGTTTTAGGTCTTCTGTTTGGAATGCAACTTCTAAACAATCCAGTTGAAGTTGTTGCGCCTGAGGATTTCCAAAAGCGTTCTCATCTTTAAGAACATATCAAATTTGACCTTTCATGTTGACTGCGAAGCAAAGTCAGGTCATGGTAATTCTTCTTTCTGCTGGTCTGTCATTGGATTCAGATGCTGCTGTACAGAGCGAAAGGGGAAATGAATATTGATGTTTCAGACTGCGCTCTGAGCAGCTTCACATCTTTTCATTTGGTCACCTGGAGCAACTCCCATCCAATCATCCTTTATGAGTTCCTGGGCTGGCTCCTTTTGCTCCTGTTGTTTACAATCAGCAATCTTTTATTCTTGTTAACCATTGGTGCATGGTGGAAATTAGCAGCTCTTTTTCCAAACTGAATGTTCTTTCCAATGAACTCGAGCGTTTCCTTATGGTAAGAAGTTTTGAGGTGTCTCTCAATTTCTTGTTCCTCTATGGTTTGGAATTCACAAAGGGAGCACGTAAGTGCATTCCAGGAATTCTTGCTGTATTTCTCAGTATACTTTGACCTTTATTTTTGTCAAAGCATTCGTATGCATCTTCTGTAAACTCTTCATCCTTAGTTTTTTGATCCTGAATCACATTTGTTACAGTATGCTGAGCCTTTGCCATCATCGCTCCCAGCACTACCAGCCTAAGCCTTGGCCACAGCTGCTTTTAGACCTTTCTCAGCAGCTGCTACTTTTGTTCCTTTAGGCTTTTGGTTGGGTCTGTCTTGGATTCTGACATGAGTTTCACCGCGGCCCAGTTTAATTGATTCTTTCCAGCCAAGTTCTCCCCATTAGGGCTGGATAGTTATCTTGTTGCAATGTGCAGGGACAAGCCTGTGGTCTGTCTGTCTAGCTGCACACTTACATCGATATGGCCCCTCAATGGAACCACTTTCCCTGTGTAGGTTTTTAGTACTATTTGTGAGGGATTTAAGATGATGTGTCATAGTTTCACTTGATAAACAGTTTCTGGGACCAACCAAACTTCTGCCGCAGTGTTCACCTCCATTTTCACCGGTTGTCAGTCTAGTAAAGGAGTGACCCAGTAATGGTTTGTTGCACCAGCAATGGCCGGTACATTCAACAACTGTTCATCACCTGCCTGTGACTCTGGCTCCTTTTCGCACCTTATTTGTATCACATGGATATTTTTGTCTCTATTCGATTTTTCATTTGATATATTTGGTTCTTGCTTTTATAATTCTTGTTTGAAACTTGGGGGGGGCGATTCCCCCAAAAGTGCTGAATTGGTGAGAAAACTGTTCTAGATCACGACTGTTTTTCCAGTGCAGCTTCAGACCCGAATCTCCCCACTCTGTGCAATGCAGAGGTCACAATCGTGAATATCATGAAAAACCAGGGGGGTGGGGCCTATTCGCGCCGGAGTCTGACAGCTCCGGAACTCTGCACATGCACAGTGGCCCTGATTTGTCAGTCTTCCCTTTTGGTGGCCAGCTCGATCAGTGGCCAGCCCGGGACCCCCGCAATGCTGCCCCTCCAGCCCCCCCACCCAATTGCGGCCCCCATAACAATTCCCAGGCCATCCCTGAACCCCCCCGCCCCCCCCGCCACCAGGGAGTGCCCCGATTTCCAGCCCACCCCCCCAGCAGTGGCGATCCGCCACCCCCTCATCCCAGCAGACACCTCCCCCGCTCACCCCCCCCCAGGATTAGACCCCTCCCGGAAGGTGGGTGCCCTCGGCAGACCACCACCCTCCCTCCCATCCCGATCACTGGCCTTTTTCCAGCCCAGACTTGTCCAATGCAGAGTGGCAGCAGGACCCCCCAACCCCACCAATCGCCCCTAGGCCCTACGCACAAGAAGTCCCACCCTCTTGGCACTGCCCGATGCCTGATGGGCAGTGCCAATGTGCCCCCTGGGCATGGGCACATTGCCCCTTGGGCAGTGCTGGGGGCACAGGCTGGCACTACCAGAGTGCCCATGCCCAAGGGGCACCAATCCCCTGCTGCCTGACCCTGTGGGGAGCCCCGATTGCCCCCCTTCATTCAGGTGGGGTTCCTGCTAGTTCCTCGAATGTGGGGAGCTACTCTAAACCCCACTGGAATGAAGTACTCCTGATGGGGTGGGAGATGTTATCGGGCCCGGCAGGTTCCGTACCGGGCCCGATAATCACATGTAAAATACATTTAAAATACATGTAAAACATATTCAAATGACTTACCTCACTTCCTGCTGGTTTTCTGCACGTTCCCAGCGGTGCCATTTTCTTCCGGTTGGGAGATGCGCATGGGTCGTAATCACTTGCAGGGAACCCGCGAAACGGCTGACGCGCGCATCTCCTGACCCGACCCGCCAAAAAAGTTGTGAGTCACAATGGGAGAATCGGGCCCTTGGTTCTTTCTCCAAAGTGCATGTGCAATGTACCCCTTTTTACCACAATTCTTGCATTTTACATCTTTACTCCAGTAGTCAGTTGCTGTGTGCCCAGTTTTTGCACATCAATGGAAATTTCGAACCTATGTTGGTGTTCAGGTCTCAACCAACATTTTACGGATTTTAATTCTCAAGTTTATTTGTTGGGCTTCCTTCGCTACTAGTTCCATAGAGATTGGGACTTCTAAAGCTTTCTTTAGGTCAAGGTTACTTTCTGTCCACAGCCCTTTCTGGATCGCTTTGCTTCTTAACCCACAAACTAGTCTGTCTCCAATGGTGTCATCCAAGGCATCGCCAAATTCAAAGAATTCAGCTAATTTCTTTAAAGTAGCTATGAACTGTGTGATTGAATCATCTTCTTGCTGGTTGTGTTTATGGAATCTGAACCCTTGGGGATGACTGAGGATTTCTGTGCTAAGTGGCTCTGCAATGTTGCCACAATTCCATCATATGTTTTTGAGCCTGTTTTTCCTGGCTGCAAAACGACCTGGAAGAAGGTATAACTGGGGTGATCAGTAAGTTTGCGGACGACACGAAAATGGCTGGACTTGCAGATAGTGAGGAACATTGTGTGGAGTTTGCACATTCTCCTCGTGTCTGCGTGGGTTTCCTCCGGGTGCTCCGGTTTCCTCCCACAGTCCAAAGATGTGCGGGTTAGGTTGATTGGCCAGGTTAAAAAAAAATTGCCCCTTAGAGTCCTGAGATGCGTAGGTTAGAGGGATTAGCAGGTAAAATATGTGGGGATAGGGCCTGGGTGGGATTGTGGTCGGTGCGGACTCGATGGGCCGAATGGCCTCCTTCTGCACTGTTGGGTTTCTATGATTGTCAGAGGCTACAGAAGGATATAGATAGGCTGGAAATTTGGGCAAGGAAATGGCAGATGGAGTTCAATCCAGATAAATGCAAAGTGATGCATTTTGGTAGAACTAATGTAGGGGGGAGCTATACGATAAATGGCAGAACCATAAAGGGTGTAGATACGCAGAGGGACCTGGGTGTGCAAGCCCACAGATCCTTGAAGGTGACGTCACAGGTGGAGAAGGTGGTGAATAAGGCATATGGCATGCTTGCCTTTATAGGACAGGGCATAGAGTATAAAAGTTGGGGTCTGATGTTGCAGTTGTATAGAATGTTGGTTCGGCCGCATTTGGAATACTGCGCCCAGTTCTGGTCGCCACACTACCAGAAGGACGTGGAGGCTTGAGAGACAGTGCAGAGGAGGTTTACCAGGATGTTGCCTAGTATAGAAGGGCTTAGTTAAGAGGAGCGATTGGGTAAACTGGGGTTGTTCTCACTGGAAAGACGGAGGATGATCTTTGAGTCTCTGTGGGTGGAAGTTCGGAGTGGGAAGGGGTCGATCACTTTGCTGGGAGTTTTCTATAGGCCGCCCAATAGTGACAGGAAGGTGGAGGAGCATTTAGGGAAAGAGATCCTGGAGAGTTGCAATAATAGCAGAGTTATTGTGATGGGAGACTTTAATTTCCCAAACATAGATTGGAATATCCCGAGGGTAAGGGGATTGGATGGGGAGGAGTTCATTAGGTGTGTTCAGGAGGGTTTCCTGACACAGCATGTGGACAAGCCTACAAGAGGAGAGGCTGTACTTGATCTGATACTGACCAATGAGCCTGGACAGGTGTCAGATCTCTCAGTGGGAGAGCATCTTGGGGATAGCGATCATAACTCTATCTCCTTTATGCTTGCATTGGAAAAAGAGAGGATCAGGCAAGCTAGGAAAGCGTTTATATGGAGCAAAGGGAAATATGAAGACATAAGGCAGCAAATTAGAGGAGTAAATTGGGAGGAGGTATTCTCGGGGAAATCTACTGAAGAGAGGTGGCAGTTTTTCTAGGAATGTCTGTCTAGGGTTCTACAGGACAATGTTCCGAGCAGACAGGGAGGAGTTGGTAGGTTAAAGGAACCGTGGTGCATGAAAGCTGTGCGGGACCTCGTCGAGAAGAAAAGGAAAGCGTACAAAAAGTTCAGAGAGCTTGGCGAAGATAGGGATCTAGATGAGTATACGGCTTGTAGGAAGGGACTAAAGAAGGAAATTAGGAGAGCCAGAAGGGGTCACGAGAAGGCCTTGGCAAGTAGAATGAAGGAAAACCCTAAGGCGTTCTATAAATATGTGAAGAGTAAAAGGATGAGACGTGAAGGAATAGGGCCTATAAAAGGTGAAGGCGGGAAAGTCTGTACGGAACCAGTAGAAATGGCAGAGGTGCTTAATGAGTATTTTGCCTCGGTTTTCACAGAGGAGAAGGACCTGCGGGGATGTACTGCGGGCTTGCGGTGGACTGAAATGATTGAGTATGTGGACATTAAGAAAGAGGCAGTGCTGGAATCTTTGAATGGCATCAAGATAGATAAGTCGCCGGGTCCGGATGGCATGCACCCCAGGTTACTGTGGGAGGCGAGGGAAGAGATTGCAGAGCCTCTGGCGATGATCTTTGTGTCGTCGATGGAGGTGGGAGAGGTGCCGGAGGATTGGAGGATTGCGGATGTGGTTCCTATTTTCAAGAAAGGGAATAGGGATAGCCCAGGAAATTACCGACTGGTGAGTCTAACCTTAGCGGTTGGTAAGCTGATGGAGAAGATCCTGAGGGACAAGATTTATGAACATTTAGAGAGGTTTAGTATGCTCAAGAATACTCAGCATGGCTTTGTCAAAGGCAGATCGTGGCTTACGAGCCTTGTGGAGTTCTTCGAAAATGTGACTAAACACATTGACGAAGGGAAAGCGGTAGATGTGGTTTGTATGGATTTTAGCAAGGCATTCAATAAGGTCCTCCATGCAAGGCTTCTCGAAAAAGTGAGAGGGCATGGGATCCAAGGGGCTGCTGCCCTGTGGATCCAGAACTGGCTTGCCCAAAGGAAGAAGTTTAACAACACCAGGTTAAAGTCCAACAGGTTTATTTGGTAGCAAAAGCCACACAAGCTTTCGGAGCTGCAAGCCCCTTCTTCAGGTGAGTGGGAATTCTGTTCACAAACAGAGCATATAAAGACAGAGACTCAATTTACATGAATAATGGTTGGAATGCGAATACTTACAACTAATCAATGTAAATTGAGTTTGTGTCTTTATATGCTCTGTTTGTGAACAGAATTCCCACTCACCTGAAGAAGGGGCTTGCAGCTCCGAAAGCTTGTGTGGCTTTTGCTACCAAATAAACCTGTTGGACTTTAACCTGGTGTTGTTAAACTTCTTACTGTGTTTACCCCAGTCCAACGCCGGCATCTCCACATCTTGCCCAAAGGAGGCAGAGAGTGGGTATAGATGGGTCTTTTTCTAATTGGAGGTCGGTCACCAGTGGTGTGCCCCAGGGATCTGCTCTTGGACCCTTGCTGTTTGTCATTTTCATAAATGACCTGGATGAGGAAGTGGAGGGATCGGTTGGTAAGTTTGCCGACGACACGAAGGTTGGTGGGGTTGTGGATAGTCTGGAGGGATGTCAGAAGTTACAGAGGGACATAGATAGGATGCAAGACTAGGCGGAGAAGTGGCAGATGGACTTCAACCCAGATAAATGCGTCGTGGTCCATTTTGGCAGGTCGAATGGGATGAAGGAGTACAATATAAAGGGAAAGACTCTTAGTACGGTAGGGGATCAGAAGGACCTTGGGGTCCGGGTCCATAGGACTCTAAAATCGGCCCCGCAGGTGGAGGAGGTGGTTAAGAAGGCATATGGTGTGCTGGCCTTTATCAATCGAGGGATTGAGTTTAGGAGTCCGGGGATAATAATGCAGCTATATAAGACCGTCATCAGACCCCACTTGGAGTACTGTGCTCAGTTCTGGTCGCCTCATTACAGGAAAGATATGGAAAAGATTGAAAGGATGCAGAGGAGATTTACAGGGATGTTGCCTGGATTGAGTGGCATGCCTTATGAGGATAGGCTGAGGGAGCTCGGTCTTTTCTCCTTGGAGAGACGTGGGATGAGAGGAGACCTAATAGAGGTATATAAAATGTTGAGAGGCATAGATCGGGTGGACTCTCAGAGGCTTTTTCCCAGGGTGGAAATGGCTGCTACGAGAGGACACAGGTTTAAGGTGCTGGGGGGTAGGTACAGGGGAAATGTTAGGGGGAAGTTTTTCACACAGAGGGTGGTGGGCGAGTGGAATCGGCTGCCGTCAGTGGTGGTGGAGGCAAACTCAATAGGGTCTTTTAAGAGACTCCTGGATGAGTACATGGACTTAATAGGATGGAGGGTTATCGGTAGGCCTAAAAGGTAAGGATATGTTCGGCACAACTTGTGGGGCTGAAGGACCTGTTTTGTGCTGTAGTTTTCTATGTTTCAGGTGAGTGGGAATTCCCACTCACCTGATGAAGGGGCTTGGAGCTCCGAAAGCTTGTGTGGCTTTTGCTGCCAAATAAACCTGTTGGATTTTAACCTGGTGTTCATAGAAACCATAGAAACCCTACAGTGCAGAAGGAGGCCATTCAGCCCATCGAGTCTGCACCGATGACAATCCCAGCCAGGCACTACCCCCACATATTTACCCGCTAATCCCTCTAACTACGCATCTCAGGGACAATTTTTAACCTGGCCAATCAACCTAACCCGCACATCTTTGGACTGTTAAACGTGTTGTTAAACTTCTTACTGTGTTTACCCCAGTCCAACGTCGGCATCTCCGCATCATTTCCTGGCTGCACCAGACTTCGCAGGAGGTTGAAATATTTCCCACCCCCATCATTATCAGGAAGGTTGGGACTATGATGTCCACCGTAATTTTGTTCACCGAGACAAAGTATTTGAATCTTTCAGTATATTTGATTTGATTTATGATTGTCACGTGTACTAGGATACAGTGATAAGTATTATTTCTTGCACACTGTACAGACAAAACATACCATTCATAGAGTATGTAGGGGTGAAGGAAAGAAGAGGGTGCAGAATATAGTGTTGCATTTACAGATAGAGTGAAAAGAAAGTTCAGTTTAATATATGATAGGTCCATTCAAAAATCTGATGGCATCAGAGAAGAAACTGTTCTTGAGTCGGTTATCATTTGTTCTCAGTTTTTTGTATCATTTTCCCAATGGAAGAAGGTGGAAGAGAGAATGTCCAGAGTGCATAGGGTCCTTAATTATGCTGACTACATTTCCAAGGCAGCGGGAAGTGTAGACCGAGTCAATGGATGGGAGGCTGGCTTGCATGATGGACTCAGCTACGTTCACAACCGTTTGTAGTTTCTTGCAGTCTTGGCTAGAGCAGGGGGCATACCAAGCTGTGATACATCCAGGAAGGATGCTTTCTGTGGTGCATCTTTAAAAATTGGTGAGAGTCATAATGAACATCCCCAAATTTTCTTAGCCTCCTGAGAAAGTAGAGGCATTAGTGGGCTTTCTTAATTATAGCGCCAGCATGGAGGAACCAGAAAAGATTGCTGGTGACCTGAAAACCTACAAACGTGAAGCTCTGACCACTTCCACTTCACCCCCCTTGATGTAGACAGGGGCATGTCCTCCACTACGCTTCCTGAAGTTGACGACTGTCTCCTTCATTTTATTGACATTGAGGGAGAGATTATTGTCATCGCACTATTTCAACAGAATCACTGGCCCGATTCTCCCATCGTGACCCGCAACTTTTCTGGCGGTTCATGGTGGGAGATGTGCGTTGTCGGCCTTGTTCTGGGATTTGCGCATGTGCCGGGAACGTATGCTCATCTCCCAGAGCCAGAGAACAGTCACCGGTCAGACCTCGCTGGAAACCGGCAGGAAGGCAGGTAAGTAATTTGAATCTTTTTAAAATATGTTTTAAATGTCATTTAAATCTAATTATTGGGAACTTACCGGTCCCAATTGAATCTCCCACCACGCCAGGAGTACTTCATTCTGGCGGAGTTCAGACTAGCTCCCCACATTTGGGGAACTAGTGGGAGACCCTGCCGGATGGAAGAGGAGAAAGTTTGGTCTCAAACCAGTGTCCTCTGTTTGAACAGAGGGAAATATGATAGGATGAGGGATGAATTGGCTAAGGTAGGCTGGGAGAGCAGGCTGGCAGGTAGGATAGCTGAGGAACAGTGGAGGATTTTTAAGGAGATCCTTTTCAGTTCTCAGCAAAAATATATTCCAGCAAAAAATAAGGATTGTAAGAAAAGGGAGAACCAGCCGTGGATAACGAAGGAAATAAAGGAGAGTATTAAAATAAAAACAGCTGCGTACAGAGTGGCCAAAAATAGTGGAGAAACAAGTGATTGGGAAAAATTTAAGAAACAACAAAGAGAGACTAAGAAAGCGATAAAGAAAGGAAGGATAGACTATGAAGCTAGGCTAGCAATTAATATAAAAAATGATAGTAAAAGTTTTTATAAATATATAAAAAGGAATAGAGTGGCTAGAGTGAATGTTGGACCCTTGGAGGACGAGAGGGGGGAGTTAATAGTGGGAAATGAGGATATGGCTGAGTCTTTAAATAAGTTTTTTGTGTCGGTCTTCACGGTGGAGGACACAAATAGTATGCCAAATATTAACGATAGAGGGTTGGCAGCAGGAGAAATACTTAATACGATTAATGTTACCAGAGAGGCAGTGCTGGGTAGACTAATGGGACTGAAGGTGGACAAGTCCCCGGGTCCGGATGGAATGCATCCCAGGGTATTGAAAGAAATGTCAAAGGTAATAGTGGATGCGTTAGTGATTATTTATCAAAACTCGTTGCATTCTGGGGTAGTGCCGGTTGATTGGAAAACGGCTAATGTTACGCCGCTGTTTAAAAAAGGAAGGAGACAAAAGGCGGGTAACTATAGGCCGGTCAGCTTAACGTCTGTAGTAGGGAAAATGCTGGAATCCATTATTAAAGAGGAGATAGCAGGGCATCTGGATAGAAATGGTTCGATCAATCAGACGCAGCATGGATTCATGAGGGGAAAGTCGTGCTTGACGAACATGTTGGATTTTTATGAAGATGTGACTAGGGCGGTTGATGGAGGAGAACCGGTGGATGCGGTGTTTTTGGATTTCCAAAAGGCGTTTGATAAGGTGCCCCATAAAAGGCTGCTGAAGAAGATTAGGGCACACGGAGTTGGGGGTAGTGTGTTAAAGTGGATTGGGGACTGGCTATCCAACAGGAAGCAAAGAGTCGGAATAAATGGGTGTTTTTCCGGTTGGAGGAAGGTAACTAGTGGCGTGCCGCAGGGATCGGTACTCGGGCCGCAACTGTTTACCATTTATATAGATGATCTGGAGGAGGGGACGGAGTGTAGGGTAACGAAGTTTGCAGACGACACAAAGATAAGTGGAAAAGTGAATCGTGTGGAGGACGGAGAAGATCTGCAGAGAGATTTGGACAGGCTGAGTGAGTGGGCGAGGATATGGCAAATGGAGTATAACGTTGAGAAATGCGAGGTTATACACTTTGGAGGAAATAATAACAAATGGGATTACTATCTCAATGGAAACAAATTAAAACATGCTACCGTGCAAAGGGACCTGGGGGTCCTTGTGCATGAGACGCAAAAGCCCAGTCTGCAGGTACAACAGGTGATCAAGAAGGCAAATGGGATGTTGGCCTATATTGCGAGGGGGATAGAATATAAAAGCAGGGATGTCTTGATGCACCTGTACAGGGCATTGGTGAGGCCGCAGCTGGAATACTGTGTGCAGTATTGGTCCCCTTATATGAGGAAGGATATATTGGCATTGGAGGGAGTGCAGAGAAGGTTCACCAGGTTGATACCGGAGATGAGGGGTTTGGATTATGAGGAGAGGCTGAGGAGATTGGGTTTGTACTCGTTGGAGTTTAGAAGGATGAGGGGGGATCTTATGGAGACTTATAAGATAATGCGGGGGCTGGATAGGGTGGAGGCGGAGAGATTCTTTCCACTTAGTAAGGAAGTTAAAACTAGAGGACACAGCCTCAAAATAAAGGGGGGTCGGTTTAAGACAGAGTTGAGGAGGAACTTCTTCTCCCAGAGGGTGATGAATCTCTGGAATTCTCTGCTCACTGAGGTGGTGGAGGCTACCTCGCTGAATATGTTTAAAGCGCGGATGGATGGATTCCTGATCGGTAAGGGAATTAAGGGTTATGGGGATCAGGCGGGTAAGTGGTACTGATCCACGTCAGATCAGCCATGATCTTATTGAATGGCAGGGCAGGCTCGAGGGGCTAGATGGCCTACTCCTGCTCCTATTTCTTATGTTCTTATGTTCTTATGAAGTGGGGGCAATCAGGGCACACCAGGGGGTCGGACGGTGGTGGGGTTAGTGCCTCCTGGGCATGGGCACCCTGGCAGTACCAGCCTGTGCCCCTGGCACTGCCCAATGGGCAAAGTGCCCATGCCCATGGGGCACCTGGGCACTGCCCATCAGGTATTGGGAAGTGCCAAGGGGGGGGGGCTATTGTGGGCGGGGCCCGGGGCAATCGGTGGGCGTGGGGGTCCCACTGCCACTCTGAAGACAGGGTCGGTCTGGGATGGAGGGAGGGCAGCGACTGGGGCGGGCTGGGGGGAGGTGGTCTGCCAGGGATGGCCTGCCTCCTGGGGTGGTCTGACCTGACCCGGGAGCAGGGGGGGGGGGTGTGGGTGGGTCAACGCCTGGGTGAGGGGGGTGGGGAGATTGCCACTGCTGGGGGCGTGGGCTGTACATCGGAGCACTCTGGGACGGGGGGTGTCAGCGCTGGCCCGGGAATTGGTATGGGAGCCGTGATTGGGCTTAGGGAGGGGGGGCTGGAGGAGCAGCACTGCAGGGGTTCCGGGCTGGCCAGCGATCGAGCTGACCAGCAAACGGGGAGTCTGACAGATCGGGGCCACTGCGCATGCGCAGAGTTCCAGAACTGTCAGACTCCAGCACCCCCCTGGGATTTTAATGAGATTCACGATTGGGCCCTCTGCAGTGCACGGAGTGGGGAGATTCGGGTGAGAAGCTGAACTGACAAAACAGTCAGGATCTAGAACAGTTTTTCCACCAATTCAACGCTTTTAAGAGAATCGCAGCCTCTATCTCTTTCCTGTACTCCTTCATGTCATTGTTTGAGATCTGACCCACAACGGTGGTGTCATCAGCAAACTTGAACATGGAATTGGAGTGGAATTTGGCCACACAGTCATAAGTGTATAAGGAGTATATTAAGCAGCTACGGACATAGCCTTGTGGGGCACCGGTGTTGAGGATAATCGTGCAGGAGGTATCATTACCTATCCTTACTGATTGCGGTCTGTGGGTTAGGAAGTCTGGGATCCAGTCACAGAAGGAGGAGCTGAGCCCTTGACCATGGAGTTTGGAAATGAGTTTTGTTGAGATAACGGTATGGAAGGCTGACCTGTAGTCAATAAATAGGATTCGGACATAAGTGTCCTTGTTATCCAAATGTTCCAGGGTTGAGTGTGGGGACAGGGAGATGGTGACCGTCTTGGACCTGTTGCAAACTATAGTGGATCCAGGCAATCTGGGAGAGGGGAGTTGATCCATACCATGAGTAACTTTTCGAAGCACTTCATAATGATGGATGTCAGAGCCACTGGGCGTTAGTCATTGAGGCACACTGCCTGGCTTTTCTTTGATACAGGGATGATGGTCATCTTCTTGAAGCAGGTAGGGATCTCAGATTGGAGTAAGGACAGGTTAAAGAAGATTCACGCCAGCTGGTCCATGCAGGATCTGTGTGCTCGTACCCCATTCAGGCCAGTCGCTTTCCGTGGGTTAACTTTCCAGAAGGCCAATCTGACATCGGCAATCGTGACCTCGGATACCGGTTCAACCGAGCTTCTGAGGCGGATGACATGTTTTTGCTGACCTCTTAATCAAAATGGGCACAGAATGCATTGCTCTCATCGAGAAGATGTGCATTGTTGCCAGCGGTTCTATAGGTCTTCACCTTATAGCCTGTTATGTCATATAGACCTTGCCATAATCGGCTTTACAACATGCTCACTTGTCCTGTGGGGACCTGACTCTCTTTTCCTCAAATGTTGAGATTGTTGGCTGACAGAGACTTCCCCAATTGGACCTGTCCAAGGTTGTTTCTATCTCATGTAGTAGGTCCAACTTCTGAGGTTGGCTTTCAATGTGTCTTTGTATCTGAGTCTGGGACATCCCATAGTATGCGTTCCCTTGCTCGGCTGCCTATGGAATACTACCTTTGGTATGCGGAAATCCTCCATGTGAACCATATTGCCGACCCAGTGAAGCTGAGCTCCAATTAGCAGGCTCTCGGAGACTTCTGTCTTTTTCAAACTTATTGCAAGGACAGAGCATTCTGAGGCTTGGGAAAAGTGATCAACAAGCAACTAGGTGTCATCTGGAGTGTGTATTTGAGGACATAGCCATCAGCAATTTGGCATGACCAATCCACCTAACCTGCACGTCTTTGGACTGTGGAAAGAAACCGGAGCACATGGAGGAAACCCTCACGAAGACAGAAGGAGAACATGCAAACTCCACACAGACAGTCCGGAATCGAACCCGGGTCCCTGCCACTGTGAGGCAGCAGTGCTAACCATTGTGAGGGACTATTCTGTATCATACCATTAAACAATCATGAAATGAGCAGATGACCCTGATTATCTTTTCAGAGCAGTCATACCTGTACATCACCTTCCACAGGTCAGGCCTGGTTTACTGTGACCAGATCCTTGGTCAGCATGTTGAGCTCCTTTCCTGCTTGTGGGAATTTCTTGAATTTGAAGCATGGCAAAGATGATATAGACTGTTTCTCATCCAGCACATAAAAAAACACTTTGATTCTGGATAACTGATTGTGTAAAATGAGTGACAATTCTGTTGAGAAGTGGCCCTTACAATAATTTTTCTCACTATGATAGAGAAATATCACAATGATTGTCATGATGGATATGTTTCCTTTCTGTTTGTACAGTGAGTGAGTTATGGAGTCATCCTTGAAACACAATACCATTGCTCTCCCTATCAAGTAGAAGAGGCTGCTGACCATATAAGCTCCTCCAGACTTGAATACTTTAGCTGGAATACCATCAGCTCACAGACACAGTTGCTTTGTGTGGTCTTGGTGACTTTGTCTTGAGATGGATCATGGGCAAACTTGTCCAGAAAGCAATGCCATGGAAATGATCCAATGGTGTTACCGCACACTGTGGATCCTTAGTTCAGGAGATTGTTAAAGTACTCTGCCCAAAGAGAAAGGATCTCATGCCAGTTTGTTAGGAGCTGGTTGCCGTCTACCGAGAGCGTGGCTGTTATTGGGCCATAGGCAGATCAGAGACATTCACGGACAGCCTTCAGGTCGTATTTACACAATATTTAGCTTTTGCTTGAAGGTGATTTACTTTTGTTAGACATGGCGGAGTTGTGGGCATTGGACATATGATCTAGTCGCTTGTGCATGCGTTGTTGTTCTTGTTGACCCAATCTGTTTCTCCCAATTGAGGAATCAATGCTGTGCTTTGAACATCATCCCTTAACATTTTCCAAGAATCTTCAATGTCTATATTATCTTACGAAACACCAGCAAGCTAATTTGTGTTCCAATTCCTGTCTCTTTGTCGAGTGTTTTAGCATAGATATGTCAATGTTCTTTAGCGGTTTGAGTCTGTGTCGTGGGGGCTTTAGGTGTTACCTTCAAGGCCGTATGCTCCTGGCAAGTTGATGGTCTGACCTCTAACGGAATGGGTATTAGACAGAGGAGATAAATAAGGAATGATTTGTTCATTGAAATTCAAGTTAATGGGAATGGACAATAAAAAATACTTGCATTGCACTTTTCACCACCTGAGGACATCTAAAATCAATGTTCAGCCAAATAAGTCCTTCCTCTGAAGTGTAATGTAGAATTTACACATCAAACACCCAGAAACAGCAATGTATTAATGACCAGATAATCTGCTTTTTCAGTTGATGGTTAAGGGATAAATATTGACCAGAACACCAGGGAGGATTCCCTTGCTCTGCTGCAAAATATGTTGTTGGATATTTTATATCTCCCATTAGGGGGGCAAGAGCAAAGAAAACTAGCCCACATTTGGAGTATATAAATGCACAGAGCATGTTGGTGAGTTTGGTGAACTGGAGTCACACATTGCCACTTTGGATGATGATATTGTGGTAATAACAGAAACTTGACTCAAACAAAGAGATGATTATGAAGTTAATATTTCTGACTGAAGTATAGTCATAAAAGGAAGGAAAACATGTAAATGAGACAGGGTGTGAGGCAGTGGGGAGGGCAGTGGGTCACAGAATCCCCACAGTGCAGAAGGAAATCATTCGGCCCAGTGGGTCTGCACCGATTCTCCAACAGAGCATCTTACCCAGGCCCTATCACCGTAACTTCATGTATTTACTCCTCTAATCCCTCTAACCTACACATCTTTGGACACTAAGGGCAATTCAGCATGGCCAATCCATCTAACCTATACATCTTTTGGAGTGTTTGGAGGAAACTGGAGCACCAAAGGTAACCCACGCAGAAACGTGGAGAAAGTGCAAACTCCACACAGTCACCCATGATTGGAATTGAACCCAGGTCCCTGGTGCTGTGAGGCAGCAGCACTAACCACTGTGCCATCATGCTGCTCTGTGCATGGCAGTATTGATCAAAGAGACTGTTATAGAAGTGGAGAGGGAATAAGAAATTTTACAAATAATGAGCTGGAGTATAAGAGCAAGGAGGTCAAGCACAGAGTATAGGAGCAAAGAGGTAATGTTGGAGTTGTATAGAAAGTTGGTTAGGCCATAGCTGGAGTACTGTGTACAGTTCTGATCACCTCACTATAGGAAGGATGTGATAGCACTAGATGAAGCACAAAAGAGGTTCACAGGGATGTTGCCTGGAATGGAGCATTTGAGCTATAAGGTGAGATTGGATAGGCTTGGATCATTTTCTCTAGAGCAGAGAAAGCTGAGGGGGACATGATTGAGGTGTGTAAGATTATGAGGGTATGGACAGGGTGACGAGGAAGCAATTGTTCCCCTTGGTTGGGGGAACTATGCTATGGGAGCATAGTTTTAGGGTAACAGGAAGGAGATTCAGAGGGGAATTGAGCAAAGCAAAATTCACTCAGAGAAGGTGGTGGGAATCTGAAATGCACTGCCTGGGAAGGTAGTGGAGGCTGGAAACCTCACAACCTTTAAAAAGTATTTGGTTGAGCACTTGAAAGCAAATAGGACAAATGCAGGAAAATGGGATTAGTGCGACTTTAGTGGTAATTATTGTCGGTGCTAACTCAATGGGCTGAAGGGCCTTTTCTGTGCTGCACGATTCTATGATTTTATGACTTAAGTTCAAATCCCACCTTGTCAATTGGTGAATAGAAATTTGGTTATAAATGAAATAAATGATTTTGGAATTAGAGAGCTTGCCTCAGAAATTGTGACAATGAAACTAAAGCTATAAAAAGTCAATTTAAATAATGTTCGTCAAAGGAGGAAATATCCATCCTTACCCACATTGGTCAATAGCCATTTTGAAAGGGAAATTAGGGTTGGGCAATAAATGTTGGTTTTGCCATAATGCCCATGTCCCAAAACTGAGTAAATTCCCACACTTGTAAATCCAAGTTGCACAGATTTCTGCATAACTATTTGGGAAGTTCAGTTTCTGACATCCAATGAACTATAGTCTAGAATGTGCCTTGAAGAAAGGGAATAAGATCATTGGGAATGGAAAAGAAAGCAGTATAGCGATTAACAAATCCCATAATTCGACCAGGCCATGCTGGAGTAGGGCATCTTGTGCAAAATCTGCTTGGTAGATTTTTATCCTCCTGCCTTCAATTCAGAATCTTTTGCATCAGAAATTGCTGGAAACATGAGCTAGTAATAGCATGCCAGAGCCGTCAAGTATTTGGGACAATGGTACCTAAAATTTATCTCCTTAATCAATGTGATTTAAGGATTGAGAAAGAAACAGAGGAGGGACACATCGGAAATTTGGGTGAATCGGTCAAATCAGGTACTGAAAACAAAAATGAGAAAGAAACGATTGGATTAAAGGGAGGGAAAAAAGAGACAGTAAAATAAATTAGGAAGAAACATAACATTTTAAATTTAACATTTTTAAAATTGCTAACAGGCATTTATCATACGAAGGAACAAGATTTTAAATTATAAAATTTCATACAGATTGATTATTGTATTAACAATGATCAGGCGATTCCAAAGGTACTTGTGCTGTTAATTGCCAGACATAACTTGATGAGCAAGTTCTTAGAAACAAGTGGGACACTCTGGGCGAGATAACGACCAGCAACTTCAGGAGGTTCATAAACTCACGCTGCATCACTAAATCCCCTGAATCTGCTAGTTAATTCTCACATTAATAATGCCACGCACCATTGAACACAATGGTTATTTTTA
Organism: Mustelus asterias; assembly: GCF_964213995.1. Taxonomy (NCBI): domain Eukaryota; kingdom Metazoa; phylum Chordata; class Chondrichthyes; order Carcharhiniformes; family Triakidae; genus Mustelus; species Mustelus asterias. The sequence continues at coordinate 81,041,816 of NC_135803.1, read as the reverse complement.
CAGCAGGATCTTGCCCAATAACTGTATTTTCCATGATTTGTTTCCCGATGGTTGAATGCGTGCAGTAAGTATTGGGTCTAGTCTGTACGACCAGAGTTGGATTTCACTATTGGAAGTCAGCAACTCGTGCTGCAGCTGAGCGGCATTTTGTGCATGTCTCCCAGACACAAGAGTGAATTTCATTTGAAACATCGTCTCATGGAATGTTCAGAAAATGTAAATTTCAGACTCTCGGAAGCAGTGCATGATGTACCAATAGTTGACAAGCTCTTTGCTTGATTCTGGAAGGCAACAGAATCAGGGAGACTTTTCAATTTGATCACAAACATGCCACTTGGCAGAAATCTGCAGAATTTGTGCACTCGAGGAAAAAACAGTGGTAAAAGAAAGCAAGCAAAGGAAGGAAAGAAGGACCCACATGCAATTAGTATTCACCTCTCAGTACCTTTGTTTCTCCTTGTTTGCTCAGATGGAAAGCAAGCAGTTTTAAAAAGGCGCTGTCTGAAATGCAAAATGACCTGTGAAGTCCAATTATGTCTGAATAAAACACTTCACAATAATAACTGGGGAGAACCATCTGGACTGTATCGAAGACCCATTTGTTAGAGGATTCTGTTCAAACATGAGTGAGATTTTCCGCAGTACGTGCGATTATCATGCATCAGCTCCTTGTTAATCCACAGAATCTGTGCGCTGACTTTTTGCAGTTGTTTCTTTTCTTTCACTCCTTCACTGTTTTTGTGCAGAGGAATGTCTCGTTCGTGATTTTTTTTGACGCAGCCCCTTTTTTCAGTCTCGTGAGCTGAACATTTGTAAATGTAAAATCGTTCTCACTGCCCCGTGGGCCCCTCCTTTTCAAAGACAGACTTTCTCTGTATTCTCAATTCTTTTCTCTCTCCTCTGAAGTTGAATTAATGGGGAGGTAAAGAATTATTCCACTCGATGCCTCCTTTTCCCATTGGGATGGAGTGGGGAATGGATGGAATTAATCTTCTTACATACTCAAACATCCGCCCCATAAATCTTGAAGGTTTGGCCTTTGATTCTGATGACACACACACCTCTGTGGTAATTATTTATTCCTCTCGAACCTCTTGCACTATTACGAATGGATGTTCAAATTCTCCCCTTGGCTTTCAGTGAGCAAACCTCCCTGTTAAGCTATGCAGATCGGGAAGGCCTGAGGTCTGATGCTGGGATAGTATTTGGGACAGTGCATATGGTCCCTCTACATCCTGGGCGAGGGCAGAAACTTTGCTAGGTTTCCTCCGATATTCAGTAATCGTTGCTAGGAAATGCACCAACACGAACGGATGGCGAGATTGCAATGCACTCCGTGGTTGAAAGGCTGCTGACATTCACAGGCGAGGTTTAAGTAAGAGTGTAGTATCAGAGTGGGTAAAGCCCCCCACATCCGAGAGTGAGCTCCTTCAGGGGGGAAGGGTGGAGAGGGGGAAAAAGGAGTCAAGTGGATGCTGATTTTGCAGGGTCAGCGTAGCTTAGAAATGAACAAAGAGAACAACGAACAAAGAAAATTACAGTACAGGAACATGCCCTTCGACCCTCCAAGCCTGCACCGACCATGCTGCCCATCTGGACTAAAACCCCTTACTCTTCCGGGGACCATATCCCTCTATTCCCATCCTATTCATGCATTTGTTAAGAAACAAATGGTGACATGTCAGTTGTCTGTGAGGTGTGCAAATGATCCAGTGGCTAGTGATGCTCTGAAATTTCTGACGTTGTGGAATTAACATGAATGTGACCAGATTTCAGGCATTGAGGAGAGGCTGAGGATAAACACACAGAGAGCTGTTCCTCCCTCAGCTGGAACACAATGAGAGCCTTTGTCTGTCCTGTTACAAAATAGACTTCAGCTAGGGAATAGTTAGGCACCTCGCATCGCCGGCAATGGAAACACCTCAGAGGAAGGGTTCCCACGCTCGCCTGAAATTTAAATTTTTTTTCTTGGCTCATGATGAGTCTGTGTGGAATAAACCAAACGGCAGCCAAATTATAGAGTTAGGAACCTCCACGAAGAAAGAATTCATCCTGAATTAACAGTGCAGATTTGGATAAATCAGTGTTTTCTGTATTCAAGATAGAAAATGTGCACTAATTATTATTGTTATATTCATCTGTTTGCTCTCAATACTTTTGGACATTTATTCATTTGTACTGAATGTGAATTTAACATTGGCCAGGATTTAACGGTCCCGGCATGGCAGCCGGAATTCTCTGGCTGTTCATGCCGGCAGAATCTTCTGGTCCCACCGACGGTGCACCCTCACCCAGAGATTGAGGGGAGATTTGATAAAGATGTACAAGATATTGGCAGGTTTGGGTGAGGTAAGCAAGGTGCACCTCTTCCTATTTGTTCATTGTACAGATGCAAGGGGATACCAATATATGTTGAAAACCTCCGTCCTCTTTCGTGGCTGGGATTCTCTGGTGCCGCTGAAGTGAATGGAGTTTTGACTGGGACGCCAAATTCTCCATACTCACTTGCAGCAAAGTGGGCACGGATGAGATTGGAGAATCCCGCCCTTAAAAGTTTGGATAAACTTTTATCCTCGCTGCCCATGAGGGTGGTAGAAGCAGAGACCATTAAATGATTTCAGAAGGAAATTAGACTCGAGGAAAATAAACTTTGCTGGGTTACGGGAAGACATCAAAAGAATGGGACTGACTGAATTGCTTGATGAAGAGGTGCATAGGTTCAGTGGGTCAAATGGCATCCTGTGCCAATGCCATGATCATTTTGTTTAGATGTTCAACACAGACTCTATGGGCAGAATTTTACAACCTCATCTTGCCCGTTTTTCAGTGGGAAAATATAAAACCGGGAGTGATCCGACTAGCGGGAATGGTGCCCGTTTTCACACTCATTCCCATTTAAAAAATTGACTGGAAGCCCACCCAAAATGGGCGAAAAGTCAATTTACATTTTTTTGCATTCATCATGATGTCTTTAGTGAGCTTCACTCCCAATCGTCCCAGCTCACCTGCCTTAACCACTTCGTTCACTGCAGCCGAATCGGTCAAGAAAACACCTCAAGTATATAAATCGGATTTAGGTGCTTGAGCACTGAGGGTGAGCGAGGAGGTAAGTCTCTGCTTTCAAATGATCTGTGCTGCAGAGGGGGAGTTGTTCCGTGGCGGCCAGGTTGTATTTGGGTTGGAGGGGGGGGACACCGAGTGTGTGGGGGGGGGTGGGGGGGGGGCTATTGCTACTCACGGGGTCCAACTTTGGTCCCTCAGCACGCACCCGGGTCTGAGGGCTGAACTTGGGTCTTAGCACTAGCTCTGGGTCCTGGTGGTGGCAGCAGCAAGTACTGTTGGTGGTGGGGGATGGGCTGGAAACGCTCTGAAATGGGCAGCCTCAGGACTTGTCAAGCAGAACTTGTGGCCATGACTGCATGAGTTCTGTGTGTGTGTATGGCGGGGCGGGGGGGGAGCATTTGGGGGGGCTGTGTTACCATTCTGGGGGGCGTTGGGGAGTATGTGTTGCTCGGTGGCTGGTTGGGGGATGTGGGGAGTATGTACTGCTAGAACAAAGACAAAGAACAGTACAGCACAGGAACAAGCCTTTCAACCCTCCAAACCTGCGCCAATCATGATTACCTATCTAAACCAACCACTGATATCCCTCTATTCCCCGTTTGTTCATATGCTTGTCACGATAAGTCTTAAATGTTGCTAACATATCTGCCTCAACCACCCCACTTGGCAGTACATTCCAGGCCCCCACCACCCTCTGTGTAAAAAACCTCCCCCACACCTCTCCACTGAACCTTTTCCCCCTTATCTTGAACTTGTGCCCCCTTGTAATTGTCAATCCTGCCCTGGGAAAAACGTCCAACTGTCCACCCTATCTATATCTCTCATCATTTTATAAACTTCTATCAGGTCGCTCCTCAGATTCTGTCTTTCCAGGGAGAACAATCCCAGTTTATTCAATCTCTCCTCATAGCTAATACCCTTCATACCAGGCAACATCCATGTAAACCTTTTCTGCACTCTCTCTAAAGCCTCCATGTCCTTCTGGTAGTGTGCTGACCAGAATTATTCCAAATGTGGCCTAACCAACATTTTATACAACTGTAACATAATTTGCTAATTTTTATACTTGATGCCCCATCCGATGAAGGCAAGCATGCCATATGCTTTCTTCACTATCTTTTCCACCTGCGCTGTCACCTTTAAGGATCTGTGGACCTGTGCTGCCAGATCTCTGTGTGTCTATATCCTGCCATTTATTTTATAGCTCCCACCTGAATTGGATCTACCAAAATGCATCACCTCGTATTTGTCCGGATTAAATTCCATCTGCCATTTCTCCACCCAATTTTCCAATCTATCTATATCCTACTGTATTCTCTGACAATCTTCATCACTATCCACAATTGGGGGGCTCGGGGCTGTGGGGTGTACGGGAAATGTCTGTTGCCGGGGTCTATGGGGGTGGGTATGAGGAATGCTTGTTGCTGAGGGTCTGTGAGGGGTGTATGGGGGGTGTGTTGTGCTGGGGGTCTGTGAGGGGTGTATGGGGAGTGTGTGGTGCTGGCGGTCTGTGAGGGTGGTATGGGGAGTGTGTGTTGTTGGGGGTCTGTGAGGGGGGGTCTGGGGAGTGTGTGGTGCTGAGGTTCTGTGAGGGGGTTATGGGGAATGTGTATTGCTGGGGGTCTATGAGGGGGGTATGGGGAGTGTGTGTTGCTTGGGGGTGAATTGGGGAGTGTGTGTTGATGGGGGGTGAATTGGGGAGTGTGTGTTGCTGGGGGGTGAATTGGGGAGTGTGTGTTGCTGGGCTGGGGGCAAACAAAATTCTCTAATTTTTCCATCTGTCTCCCCCGCTCCCCAACTGCCCCTCCCTTCAGATTGATGAGATGACTTTTGTAGTGCAATCCACTGAGCATGTTGTTCTTTTGGTTGCAGCTGGAGCTGAGGAGGAGGAGAGCAGGAGAATGAATTGCAGGCAGAGGAGGACCAGGCCTTAGCATTCGCAGGAGTAGAGGGAGATGGCCGCCAGAGGCAGGACGTGGCCGCCATTCACCAGGGGCAGGAGAATGAGGGAGCGGATACCCCATCAATTCCGCACACAAGTGTCTTTGAGCAACTGTCGGACATCGTATGCCGCTGATGGCTCCGGCTCCAAATGGAGACAATGCGCCACCTATGCATTTGTTGCAGGACCTGGCGCCTCAAGACATGGAGGACACCAACTCCCGGTGACTGTGAAAGTGACGGCCGCCTCAAACTTTTACGCCACTGGGTCCTTCCAAGCCGCCAGTGGGGACCTTTGTGGCATCTCACAATTATCCATCCACAAGTGTGTGAAGGAGCTCACGGATGCCCTGTATGCCTGCACTGGCCAGTATATTAAATTTGACCTGGGTAAGGCCCAGCAGGAAGCCTGGGCTGCAGGATTTGCAGCCATCATGGGGATGCCAAATGTGCAGGGGGCTATAGACTGCAGCCACATCACCCTCAAGGCCCCGGTGAAAAATCCAGGAAGATTCATGAACAGAAAGGGCTTCCATTCAATCAATGTGCAGTTGGTGTGTGGCCATCAACTGCACATCATATAAGTCTGTGTGCCTCACATTCCGACAGTGTGCATGACAGCTTTATATTGAGGAGCTCAGATGTCCTGGAGGTGTTTGAGGAGGAGCCCAGGGTGCAGGGATAGCTCATGGGGGACTTGGCTGATGGCACCTGTGCAGAGAGGCCAGCCGGGCATTGCTGGGGAGGAGGCAGGAGGAGGAGGAAGAGGAGGAGGAGGAGGAGGAGGAAGAGGAGGAAGAGGAAGAGGAAGAGGAAGAGGAGGAGGAGGAGGAAGAGGAGGAGGAAGAGGAAGAGGAAGAGGAGGAGGAGGAGGAGGAGGAGGAGGAGGAGGAGGAAGAGGAAGAGGAAGAGGAGGAGGAGGAGGAAGAGCAGGAGGAGGAGGAGGAGGAAGAGGAGGAGGAAGAGGAGGAGGAAGAGGAGGAAGAGGAAGAGGAGGAAGAGGACGACAACGACAACAACCAACACCACACAGGCGCTGAAGGGCTGGCGACAGCAAGGGTCAGGCCTGCAAGGGTGACAAGGGAGGCCATGATCACCATGTGCTTTGGAAACTAGGGGCCTGTGTTGCCACCCTCCACCCCCCACCTTGTGCACCTCTACAATCTCCTGCAACATTGTAACAACAGAGTGGTGGGCCTGGGTACTCTGTGTTAGTGAGTTTCCATGGCAGGCAGGAGGCCGATGACAACTCGCTAGGCACCACTGTGATGAAGCTCTGGTGCAAACTAGTCTGACTCCTACCTGAGCTCCATATGCATGCTGCCACCTTGGCCTACATCTGGATGGTGGGTAAGGGAGCACTAAACACCCATGCACAGCCTTGGGGTGGGTGGGGCAGAGTGAATGTCTCCTGGGGATGCCATGGCAGATGTTGTAAGTCGCTGCCACTGCGTGCCACCTGCTGTAGCCAGTGAATGATTTAAGTGCCTTGATTTTCACAATTGCGGTGCACTGAAGGTCCTCCCCCACTGACATCAACGTGCAGGGTCCCTCCGATGAAGTTCTGGGGAAGTACATTCCTATTTGAGGCTAATTAGAGTCAAATTAGTCACAGTTGATATAATATTTATTGGTGCTGATAAAAGTGCCATCAAAATAAGTGCTAATATAACAACAAATGAAAGTGAGACTTTTAAGTGCCTAAATATTCTATCTAACTGGTATTCTCCTTCACACGAACAATCATAGTGCCGCTATAACTTCTTAACTTTTCTTTTACGTGGCCCACTATTGCGTTTCGGTGTCTCCCCAGGATGTGCATAGGAGTGGAGGTGCCAGCTGCCTACTGCGCCAGTGATGCCCTTGGCGAAAGTCCTTTGGAGGGCCTGGACCTTGAGAGCCCTGGCCGCTTCAGGGTAAGAAGTTTAACAACACCAGGTTAAAGTCCAACAGATGTATTTGGTAGCAAAAGCTTCAGGGTGCCAGGGATGTATCCATGCCATCATGCTGCCTCTGAAATTCCCTGATGTCAGGAAGGGGGGAGTCAGAAGGTGTAGCCACTGCTGCAGTCTCCTGGGAGGAAGGCCCTGGCACAGGCTCAAGCTCTTCCTCCTCTCCCTCGGGGTTCCTGTGGGCCCCGGGTCGCTCCATAGTACAGCGGTGCCTCTGCAGGGAGTTCCAGAAGCTCTGGCGTCACCTTGCCCTGCCAGTCCTGGAGGACTACCTACATTTTTGCCATGGTGGCCGAGCCCTCACCGATGGCCCTCTGAATCGGGGGCCACCTGTCAATGGCAGCAGCAAATGCCATCTGAGACTGGGCCACACTCTGCAGCCCCTCAACTATGACCCTCTGCGACTTGGCAATGTTCTCAAGGACTGTAGTCATAGTCTGCTGTGTCACAGCATTGTCCCGCTGGGTCTTTTGCAAGCTCTCGAGCTTCTCAGCCATGGGCCGCAGAATCTCGAGAATCCTGTTGAGTCCCTCAGCCATGGCCCTCTGGGACTCCGCTGTGGCCTGCTGTAACTCTGCCAGCGCTTGGACCCTGCCACTCATAGTGATGATTTCCTCCCCAGACTTTCCACCGCAGATGCCACCCTTGCACCCTTGCCTGGGAACCACACAAGAATAGGCAATAGCTGGTCAGCCTGAAAGCTTTGGGACTCCCCCCAACAGCCTTGCAGTTGGTCCAGTGTTGCTGTCAGCCCCTCCTGCATTCCCTGGCTCTGTTGTTACATCTCCAGCAGCTGAGAGAGAAGTGATCACAGAGGCCCAACATGTAGCCTGGGGCCAGCAGAGTCCTTGCCTCTCGCAGGCCCCTGCGTGCCAGAGGCTTCGGACGTTCCCTTCTCCACTCGATGCACATCAGCAGGTGTGTTGTGGACACCAGAGAGTGACCCAGATGCCTCGCCACTAACTTGACCCGCCGATGTGAGTCTCTGGGATGGTGAACTGCGAGGTGGAAACTAACGCAAAACTGGTGCCAGCCTTGGAGGTCGCATTATTGGCTTTCTCTAAGGAGTCTTCTGAGCTGTCAGTGACGGGATGGGTGGAAGCAGCAGCATGGGCTAGGCGCATCTGGATCCCTTCCTGCACACAAGACACGAGGGTAAGTGCAAGGGAGGGAGAGGAATCTGGGCTGTATGCAACTTATTTCAGATATCTCCAACAAGTGGAGGATTGGCAGGTGCTCACTTCTATGCTCCAGCCCGACTATGCTGCCACTAATGGTGTGGATCCCCTCCTCTCCCGCAAGCTCCAGTGCCCACTCCTCAAAGGGGGTGAGGACCTGGATCTCAGACACACCACCTCTTGTCTTTGTTTTCTCCTGGTAATTATGGGCATTCTTCTCCTGTGGGGACAGAAGGATCCATGAAAAATCTGATGACACAATTCCTGGAAGGTATCAAGGGATGGCCCACAGAGGACAAAGGTTGTGAGGCTCCTGGAGGACGGGGGGGGTGGGGGGGGGGGTATCGGTGGGGAGAGTGGAGGGAGGTGCTTGGGGGTCAGGGGCTGAATACATGCAGGGTGCTGGGGTGGAGGGATCTGGCGGTCATTTAGGGGAAAATGCTAGGTCAGGCTAAATGCTCGCTCTTGCTGCCTGGATTAGGTCATTCAGTTTCTTTCAGCATTACTTTCTAGTCCTCCTAGCCAGTGCCCTGGCACTAACGCATGCTACCACCACCTCCCAGGCTGCATTTCCATTCCTTCCCCTGTTGCAGCATCCTGCTGGGGGCGAGGGTGTCCCGCCTTGCCTCCACTGCCTCCAGCAATCTGGCCAGATCTGCATCTGAAAATCTGGGGGCTGTCTTCCTTGGGGCCACATCTTCCTGCACTGCCTGCCTTTCTGTCCATCCTTGGGGTTTTTATAGAGCTCTCCCTTGCTAGGGCAGATCAGCTGCAGGAAGTTTGAGCAAGTTAGGTGCTGATGCGGGGGGGCGGGGGGGGAAGTGTGCCTCTGTGATGATTGGGGGGAAGGGGAGAGAGTGGGTCATGTCACTCAACAATCAGGAGCAGGTGGGGATGAGAGGGCCATGTGCAAGGGGGTCCTGGGGGAGGAGGAGGGGTGTAAGAAGGTCGGTAATGTGTGCGGGGGGGGGGGGGGGCGGGGGGGGGGGGGGGTTCCCTGATGTCCATGAGGGGGAGTGAGAGGCTGTATCTGGCCTGGGAGGGGGGTGGGGGGGGGGTTCTGTCAGGAGAGCTGCTGCTTTTTCGCTTTTTCTGCGCATGTGCAGTTTGTGGCCCCGATCTGAGCTGCAGGTTGTCTGGTGAATTAAGCCCCGCCCATTGCCTCTGAGGGCTAGCCCATATTTCCGGTGTCTAAGTCTGTAAGATTGGGAGTGAAATCTTGCCCAAAAAACGGATCAGGAACTCTCCCATTTTCACACTAGATGGACATTTTTTAAAAACTCATAAAATTCGCCCTTATGAGTTAAAATGCTGCCTTGCAACAATCTAACCATACCAAACAGGCCCTCCTCTCTCCAAAAACACATCTTCAATTGTCCCTTATATCCATTCCTCCTTTCGTCTTCAATAACCTTCTGAAAGTATAATTTGTAGGATACAGACTCCATCGCTCTCACTGACAAAAGTTTGAGATTAAACAAATCTATTCACAACCTTGAACATTTGAACCTGGGATGAGCTTCCAACATCACATTCGTGCCATCACTAAGACCACCTATTTTCACCTCCAGAACATTTCATCCAATATCACCCTGTCTCAGTTTATCTCCTGCTGAAAGCTTCATCCATGGCTTCATTCTTTCCTGACTTGACTCTTCCAATACATTCTTGAGTGGTCTTCCATATTTTACCCTCTGTAAACCTGAGGTCATCCAACATACTGTTACACCTGCTGCAACTCAAACCAAGTCCTGTTCCCCTCTCACCTCTATGCTTGCTGACCTACTTTAGTTCCTAGTCAAGCAAAATCATGATTTTAATATCCTCATCCTTGTTTTCAAATTCAGCCATGGCCTCACCTCTCCCTATTGCTGTAATCTCCTCCAGATCCAAAAACCTCCACGAGGTGCTCCTCTAATCCGGGCCTCCCAGATTTTATTCCCTCCACTGTTGGCAGCCATGCCTTGAGTTCCTTTGGCCCTCAGCTCTGGAATTCCCTCTCTAAATCTCCCTGCCTCTTCACCTCAGTTTCCTCCTTTTTAAGACACTCCTTAAAACCCATTTCTTTAACATATCTTTTGGTTGTGTGACCTAATGCCTTCTATGAGTTGGCCGAGTTGCAAGAGTAGGTACCGTGTACCATACAACCCTGCCACAGCAAACTCTGCAAGACGTGCCGGATCATCGACACGGATGCCATCATCTCACGTGAGAACACCATCTACCAGATACATGGTACCTACTCTTGCAACTCGGCCAACGTTGTCTACCTGATACGCTGCAGGAAAGGATGTCCCGAGGCGTGGTACATTGGGGAAGCCATGCAGACGCTACGACAATGGATGAATGAACACCGCTCGACAGTCACCAGGCAAGACTGTTCTCTTCCTGTGGGGGAGCACTTCACGGGCATTCAGCCTCTGATCTTCGGGTAAGCGTTCTTCAAGGCGGCCTTCACGACACACGACAGCGCAGAGTCGCTGAGCAGAAACTGATAGCCAGGTTCTGCACACATGAGGACGGCCTAAACCGGGATGTTGGGTTTATGTCACACTATAAGTAATTAAATAAAATAGAATGAAAACAAAGAGAGCCGATATGGGGTAGAGCAAATAATCTGAAGTTGTTGAATTCGATGTTGAGACCGGAAGGCTATAAAGTGCTTAGCCGGAAGATGAGATGCTGTTCCTCCAGTTTGCATTGCAGCAAGCCAAGGACAGACATGTGGGCATGGGAGCAGGATTGTGTGTTAAAATAGCAAGCAACCGGAAGGTCAGGGTTCTGATTGCGCACAGACCGACGCACAGACCAAAGGTGCTCAGCAAAGCGATCACCCAGTCTATGCTTGGTTTCTCTGATATAGCGGAGACCACATTGGGAGCAGCGAATGCAACACATCAAATTGAAAGAGGTGCAAGTGAAACGCTGCTTAACCTGGAATGAATGTTTGGACTTGGATGGAAAACATAGAAGAGGTAAAGGGACAGGTGTTACACCTTCTGCGATTGCATGGGAAGGTGCCATGAGTGACGGGAGAGGTGTTGGGTATAGTGGAGGAGTGGACTAGGTTATCCCGGAGGGAATGGTCTCTGCGGAATGCTGACAGAGGGAGTGAAGGGAAGATGTGTTTGGTGGTTGCATCACGCTGGAGTTGGCGAAAAAAGCGGAGGATTATGCTTTGCATGTGGAGGCTGATGGGGTGAAATGTGAAAACAAGGGGGACTCTATCCTTGTTCTGGGAGGGAGGGAAGGGCGTGAGGGTTGTGGTGCAGGAGATGGACTGCACGCTCTCCTGTCCAGACCTGCTGAGATTTTCCAGCGTTTTCTCTTTTGGTTTCTGTTGTCCTTCCTTGCCTGGCTTGTATGTGACACCAGACCCACAGCAATGTGGTTGACTCTGAAATGGCCTTGCAAGCCATTCAGAGTTCAATGGCAATTAGGGAGGGTCAATAAATACTGACTCGCTCGCAACACCCATATCCCACGAATGAAAATACTTCTCTCTTCATTTTAACAAGTTTGCCCACTGAGCAATCTGGTCATGCAGCCATCTTCGCAGAAGACACTTAATTAGTGCACGCTTAATCCAGAAGAGTTTGGTGAATACAGTGTTTGTTGCTGACTGCACACCTGAGTGTAGTGAAGCATACATGTGAATTGTGTCAATACACTGACAACTGTTACGTAATACCAACCAATAGGTTACCTCTTAACTGATGTGAAGCATGGAAATGTTAGGGGCTCAACGATGAGGCTCAGTGTTTGTCAGGCCCAGAATCTGAGAGGGAAAATTGATCAGCTCCCTTTTCTCCTCTTTATCCCTGCCCTGACATTCCCTGTTCAATAGTCCGTCAACATCAGCAGTGCAAAGGGTGCACTCATGGAAGAGTAGTCCTCATACTCACTGTTAAGGCCACACAGTTGAAAATGTATCACTTGGCTGAGGGAGAGAGAGAGAAAGCAAGGGAACATTGTTCAATCTTTCTGCGCAATATGGCCCTCCAATGTCAATACTCGTCTATATTCAATCACAATCCTATAATAGTTGCAAATGACATTTTTTCAACCTGTTGACATACAAGAAATCTTTGGATTGTTTTGCTTTTTGTTGAAGACTATTTTGCTTTTGACATGACCTGAGTCTTCAGAATTTACTGGAATAGCAACTCTGTCACATCCTAAATCCCAACAGCAGTGTGTAACAAAATGTATAATTTTTGTGGCATGAATATATCAGAATTTTGCAAATCACTTCAGCTGCTCAACACATCCAATAATGCATAAAACATTCTCAAAGTTTTCACATTATTGTTTTTTTAAAGAGACACTGGCAAATATCATGTTTGTGCCCATACTTTATTTGCATAATGTTTAATCTTTCTGATGTGTATGAGAACTGAAAAAGTTATATAGTATTTCATATTCAATAACTTTCTCCATTACCTCAGTCATGTTGAATTGCAATGGTGCATGATTTTGGTTTGGAGGATAGCAAGATGAGTCCTTGATCTCGATTGTGCAGATCGGGGAAAGTGTGGAAGAGATTGAGGCTCTTTTCTCAGATGGTACAAAAATAGAATGAGAAAGGGGTCCTTTCCAAACTTCTCTCAGTCATCGAAAATAAAAATAAGATACTGCACCTGCTGGAAATCTGAAATAAAAACAGAAAATGCTGGAAATGCAGTCTGGCAGCACCTGTGGAGAAAGAAACAAAGTTGATGTTTTGCGTCAGCTCTGAAGCAGAATCACACAGACTCGAAATGTTAACTCTCTTTCTCTCCACAGATGTTGCCAGACTTGCTGAGTTTATCCTGCACATTCTGTTTTTATGCCTCTCACTGATCTACTAGATGCTCCAACAATTGGATATTTTTATTGGAGAATGCTAAAGAGCTAACGGAGGAGAAATGGGGCTCAAGGTACAGTATTAATATACAACATCACCTGTGACCTTACTAAAAACATAAGAATAATGCACTATGTGATTAAATCATAATAGTAAGCGACATCCTCGTGACTCCCTTGAAACATCCAGGGCTCTCGCTGGTAATAAAAGGATAAGAAAGAGAAGGAAATACAAATGATTCCACTGCAAACAACTACATTATTTTCCTCCATACTTGAATTTGACAAATCATGAAATAAATGTTTATCTTAGGAGTAGGTCTTATGTTGTCATTCAATTGATGACATCAAGGCAATGTCCACTCAGGAAGCTGGATCCATATGCAAATAAATCATCACAGAAAATCTCCATCCTCAGTCGTGTCTGGGATTCTCCGGTGTTCCTGAAATTGAATGGAGTTAAGGCTGGAAAGCCAAATTCTCCATTCTCACTTACAATGGGCGTAGGCACAGACAAGATTGGAGAATTCCCTCTGCATGTATTTGTGGCAGATTGTCAGTGTGAGTTCAATACATTTTCAGCAAGGTCGACAACAGTTTCTTCAGCATCAGGAACCAGCCCATAGATATAAAATGCAAATCATAAGATTTTACAAGGCCCAGAGATTAACATGAGGGGAATATTCATGTGGGAAAGTTCAATAATCCGCTTCCCCTTTAAGAAATGCTATCAAAACCATATTGAAATATGTGGCCATAAATGATGGAGATGTCGGAATATTCAGTATTCAATGGATTATCACATGATGGAAAGTTGCAAAGTACTTACCATACCAACTGGTCGGAATCACATGGAAAATGATGGAAAATGACTGCCTGCAATGCAGTCTGTGAGATGATAAATGGCCTCATTTCAATCCTTAAAGGCCCTGTGTCACTGCACAAGCTGATTGAGGTCATTTACATCAATGTCTCCACAGTCCAGGCTGTTTGCTTCTTTCTATTTCGATGTTCATCAAGGTGACAGATGCCTACACCACAGAGTGAAATATTTCAATACTTTTCCACTCCAGCATCGAGCCCACCCAAGGCATGAGACTAATTCAGAGCAAGCTTCTTCTGTTCAGCTGCGATACTTGTACCTTTGACAAACATCTCTGAATTGTGCACAATGACACAGTGGTTAGCACTGCTGCCTCACAGTGCCAAGGGACCGAGTTCAATTCCGGCCTTGGATGATTATCCGTGTGGAGTTTGCACGTTCTCGCCATGTCTGCATGGTTTTCCTCCGAGTGCTCTGTTTCCTCCCAAAGTAAGAGTTTTAACAACACCAGGTTAAAGTCCAACAGGTTTATTTGGTAGCAAATACCATTAGTTTTCAGAGCGCTACTCCTTCGTCAGATGGAGTGGAAATTTGCTGTCAAACAGGGCACAGAGACACAAAATCAAGTTACAAAATACTGATTAGAATGCGAATCTCTACAACCAACCAGGTCTTAAAGATACAGACAATGTGAGTGGAGGGAGCAACAAGCACAGGTTAAAGAGATATGTATTATGTCCAGACAGGACAGCCAGTGAGATTCTGCAAGTCCAGGAGGCAAGCTGTGGGGGTTACTGATTGTGTGACATAAACCCAACATCCCGGTTCAGGCCGTCCTCATGTGTGCGGAACTTGGCTATCAGTTTCTGCTCAGCGACTCTGCGCTGTCGTGTGTCGTGAAGGCCGCCTTGGAGAGCGCTTACCCGAAGATCAGAGGCTGAATGCCCGTGACCGCTGAAGTGCTCCCCCACAGGAAGAGAACAGTCTTGCCTGGTGATTGCCTTCAAACAACCGCACAACCTCAAACAGACCATTGTCCGCAGCAAACTACCCAGCCTTCAGGAAAACAGTGACCACGACACCACACAACCCTGCCACAGCAACCTCTGCAAAACGTGCCGGATCATCGACATGGATGCCATCATCTCACGTGAGAACACCATCCACCAGGTACACAGTACCTACTCTTGGAACTCGGCCAATGTTGTCTACCTGATACGCTGCAGGAAAGGATGTCCCGAGGCATGGTACATTGGGGAAACCATGCAGACACTACGACAACGGATGAATGAACACCGCTCGACAATTACCAGGCAAGACTGGTCTCTTCCTGTGGGGGAGCACTTCAGCGGTCACGGGCATTCAGCCTCTGATCTTCGGGTAAGCGTTCTTCAAGGCGGCCTTCACGACACACGACAGCGCAGAGTCGCTGAGCAGAAACTGATAGCCAAGTTCCGCACACATGAGGACGGCCTAAACCGGGATGTTGGGTTTATGTCACATTATCAGTAACCCCCACAGCTTGACTCCTGGACTTGCAGAATCTCACTGGCTGTCCTGTTTGGAGACAATACACATCTCTTTAACCTGTGCTTAATGCTCCCTCCACTCATATTGTCTGTATCTTTAAGACCTGGTTGGCTGTAGAGATTCGCATTCTAATCAGTATTCTGTAACTTGATTTTGCGTTTCTGTGCCCTGTTTGAGAGCAGATTTCCACTCCATCTGACGAAGGAGCAGCGCTCCGAAAGCTAATGGCATTTGCTACCAAATAAACCTGTTGGACTTTAACCTGGTGTTGTTCAAACTCTTTCAATGTTCTGACCAATGAAAACAAGCATTCTGAATGCCTTCTTCACCACTCTGCCCACCTGTGACTCCACTTTCAAGGAGCTATGAACATGTACCCCTAGATCCCCAATGCCCTACCATTAACTGAGTAAGTCCTGCCCTGGTTCAATCTATCAAAATGCATCACCTCGCATTTATCTAAATTAAACTCCATCTGCCATTCGTCAGACCACTGGCCCAATTGATCAAGATCCCGTTGCAATCGGAGATAACCTTCTTCACTGTCCACTATGCCACCAATCTTGGTGTCATCTGCAAACTTACTAACCATGCCCCCTATATTCTCATATAAATCATTAATATAAATGACAAATAACAGTGAGCCCAGCACTGATCCCTGAGGTACATCGCTGGTCACAGGCTTCCAGTTTGAAGAACAACCCTCTACAACCACCCTCTGGCTTCTGTCAAGAATGATGTGGAGATGCCGGCGTTGGACTGGGGTAAGCACAGTAAGAAGTCTCACAACACCAGGTTAAAGTCCAACAAGTTTATTTGGTAGCAAATACCATAAGCTTTCGGAGCACTGCTCCTTCGTCAGATGGAGTGGATATCTGCTCTCAAACAGTGCACAGACTCAGAAATCAAGTTACAGAATACTGATTAGAATGCGAATCTCTAAAGCCAGCCAGGTCTTAAAGGTACAGACAATGTGGGTGGAGGGAGCATTCAACACAGGTTAAAGAGATGTGCATTGTCTCCAGACAGAACAGCTAGTGAGATTCTACAAGCCCGGGACGCAAGCTGTGGGGGTTACTGATAATGTGACATAAATCCAACATCCCGGTTTAGGCCGTCCTCATGTGTGCGGAACTTGGCTATCAGTTTCTGCTCAGCGACTCTGCGCTGTCGTGTGTCGTGAAGGCCGCCTTGGAGAACGCTTACCTGAAGATCCAAGGCTGAATGCCCGTGACTGCTGAAGTGCTCCCCCACAGGAATAGAACAGTCTTGCCTGGTGATTGTCGAGTGATGTTCATTCATCCGTTGTCGTAGTGTCTGCATGGTTTCCCCAATGTACCATGCCTCGGGACATCCTTTCCTGCAGCGTATCAGGTAGACAACGTTGGCCGAGTTGCAAGAGTAGGTACCGTGTACCTGGTAGATGGTGTTCTCACGTGAGATGATGGCATCCATGTCGATGATCCGGCATGTCTTGCAGAGGTTGCTGTGGCAGCGTTGTGTGGTGTCGTGGTCACTGTTCTCCTGAAGGCTGGGTAGTTTGCTGCGGACAATGGTCTGTTTGAGGTTGCGTGGTTGTTTGAAGGCAAGAAGTGGGGGTGTGGGGATGGCCTTGGCAAGATGTTCGTCTTCATCAATGAGATGTTGAAGACTCCGGAGGAGATGCCGTAGCTTCTCCGCTCCGGGGAAGTACTGGACGACGAAGGGTACTCTGTCCACTGTGTCCCGTGTTTGTCTTCTGAGGAGGTCGATGCGGTTTTTCGCTGTGGCGCGTCGGAACTGTTGATCGATGAGTCGAACGCCATATCCTGTTCTTATGAGGGCATCTTTCAGCGTCTGGAGGTGTCTGTTGCGATCCTCCTCATCCGAGCAGATCCTGTGTATTCGGAGGGCTTGTCCGTAGGGGATGGCTTCTTTTACATGTTTAGGGTGGAAGCTGGAGAAGTGGAGCATCATGAGGTTATCCGTGGGCTTGCGGTACAGTGAGGTGCTGAGGTGACCGTCCTTAATGGAGATGCGTGTGTCCAAGAATGCAACCGATTCCGGAGAGTAGTCCATGGTGAGTCTGATGGTGGGATGGAACTTGTTGATGTCATCATATAGTTGTTTCAGTGATTGCTCACCATGACTCCAATGGAAGAAAATGTCATTGATGTATCTAGTGTATAGCATCGGTTGAAGGTCCTGTGTGGTGAAGAAGTCTTGTTCGAACCTGTGCATGAAGATGTTGGCATATTGAGGTGCGAAGTTTGTCCCCATGGCTGTTCCATGTGTCTGGATGAAGAACTGGTTGTTGAAGGTGAAAATATTGTGGTCCAGGATGAAACGGATGAGTTGTAAAATTGTATCTGGGAACTGGCAGTTGACGGCATTGAGTACTGAGGCCGTTGCAGCAATGCCATCATCATGGGGGATGCTGGTGTAGAGTGCCGAGACATCCATTGTGACGAGGAGTGCTCCTGGTTCAACTGCTCCATGTGTGTTGAGTTTCTGTAGGAAGTCCGTAGTGTCGCGACAAAAGCTGGGGGTTCTTTGTACAATGGGTTTCAAGATGCCCTCGACATAGCCGGAGAGGTTCTCGCACAGGGTTCCATTTCCTGAAACGATGGGATGGCCAGGTGTGTTTGCCTTGTGTATTTTTGGGAGGCAGTCGAGATCTCCAACGCGTGGAGTACGTGGGATGAGAGCACGGAGGGTGTTTTGAAGGTCCGGATCAAAGGTTTTGATCAGAGTGTTGAGTTGACGGGTGTGTTCTTTGGTCGGATCTGTGGATTACTGTCTGTAGTGTTCCTCGTTGTTCAGTTGTCGGTATACTTCTTTGCAGTAATCCGTTATGTTCAGTATGACGATGGCCCCTCCTTTGTCTGCTGGTTTGATGACAATGTTGCGGTTGGTCTTGAGAGCGTGGATGGCGTTGCGTTGTGCTTGGGTGATGTTCGGTGCTGTCTTGTGAGTGCGGCTGATGAATTTGGTGTTGACGCACCTCCTGATGGCTTGGGCATACATGTCAAGTCGAGGGCAGCAGCCTTCCGGAGGAGTCCAATTCGACTCTTTCCTCTTCGGTTGCACTGCGGATCTCTCTGTCGGCTGTTCCGGTTCATTAGCTGTCTCATTGTGTTCGCTGTTGGCCTCTTGGGGTTTGTGGAAGAACTCCCGCAGCCTCATTCGCCTGATGAATTCCTCTGTGTCCGCTGTGAGACTGATGGGGTCTATTTTGGTCGTGGGGCAAAAGTTGAGCCCTCGGCTGAGAACTTTGATTTCATCTGGCTGAAGTGTGTAGTCCGATAAGTTGACAATGGCTTTAGAGATTCGCATTCTAATTAGTATTCTGTAACTTGATTTCTGTGTCTGTGCACTGTTTGAGAGCAGATATCCACTCCATCTGACGAAGGAGCAGTGCTCCGGAAGCTTATGGTATTTGCTACCAAATAAACATGTTGGACTTTAACCTGGTGTTGTGAGACTTCTTATTCTGTCAAGAAGCCAATTTTGTATCCATTTAGATACCTCACCCTGGATTCCGTGAGATTTAACCTTATGCAACAACCTACCATGCTGTACCTTGTCAAAGGCCTTGCTAAAGTCCATGTAGACAACATCAACTGCACTGCCCTCATCTACCTTCTTGGTTACCCCTCCAAAAAACTCAATCAAATTTGTGAGATATAATTTTCCACTCACAAAGCCATGTTGACTGTCCCTAATCAGTCCTTGCGTCTCTAAATGCCTGTAGATCCTGTCTCTCAAAGTACCTTCCAACAACTTACCCACTACAGATGTGAGGCTCACTGGCCTGTAGTTCCCAGGCTTTTCCCTGCAACCCTTTTTAAACAAAGGCACAACATTTGCCACCCTCCAAACTTCAGGCACCTCACCCTTGACTATCGATGATTCAAATATCTCTGCTAGGGGACCCGTCATTTCCTCCCTCACCTCCCACAATGTTCTGGGATACACTTCACCAGGTCCCGGGGATTTGTCTACCTTGATGCGCTTTAAGACTTTCAGCATCTCCTTCTCTGTAATATGTACACTCCACAAGACATCACTATTTATTTCCCCAAGTTCCCTCTCACCCATGCTTTTCTCAACAGTAAATACTGATGAGAAATATTCATTTAGGATCTCACCCATCTCTTGTGGATCCGCACATAGATGACCTTGTTGATCCTCAAGAGGCCCTACTCTCTCCCTTAATACTCTTTTGCCTTTTATGTATTTGTAGAAGCTCTTTGGATTCTCTTTTACCTTATCTGCCAAAACAATCTTGTGTCCCCTTTTTGCCCTCTTGATTTCTCTCTTAACTCTACTCCTACACCCACTATACTCTTCAAGGGATTCACTTGATCCCAGCTGCGTATGCATGTCATGTGCCTCCTTCTTCTTCTTGACCAGGGCCTCAATATCCCGAGTCATCCAGGGTTCCCTATTTCTGCCAGCCTTGCCCTTCACTCTAAAAGGAATGTGCTTACCCTGAATCTGGTTAACACACTTTTGAAAGCCTCCCACTTACCAGATGTCCCTTTGCCTTCCCACAGACTCCCCCAATTAATTCTGATACCATCAAATTAATTCCTGCCTGATACCAATAAAATTGGCCTTGCCCCAATTTAGAATTTTAACTTTTGGGACAGACCTATCATTCTCCATAGCTATCTTAATACTAATAGAATTATGGTCACTGGTCCCAAAGTGATCCCTCACTAACACATCTGTCACCTGCCCTTCCTTATTTCCCAAGAGAAGGTCAAGTTTTGCTCCCTGTCTGGTCAGGCCATCCACATACTGAATGAGAAATTCCTCCTGAACACACTCTTCAAATTTCTCTCCATCCAACCCTCTAATACTATGGCTGTCCCAGTCAATGTTGGGAAAGTTAAAATCTCAAACTATTACCATCCTATTTTTCTTGGAGCTATCTGTAATCTCCTTACATATTTGCTCCTCAATTTCCCACCGACTATTTGGGGGCTTATAGTACAACCCCATCAAAGTGATTTCCCCCTTCTTATTTCTCAGTTCTACCCATATAAACTCAGTGGCCGAACCCTCGGATATATCGCCTCTCGGTACTGCCGTGATGTTTTCCCTAATCAAAAGTGCAACTCCCCCTCCTCTCTTACCTCCTGTTCTTTCTTTCCTATATTATCTGTACCCTGGAACATTGAGCTGCCAGTCCTGTCCCTCCCTTAGCCATGTTTCAGTAATTGCTACAATATCTCAGTCCCACGTACCCATCCATGCTTTGAGTTCATCTGCCTTGCCCATCAGGCCTCTTGCATTGAAATAAATGCAGATTAATCTGGACTTCCCTTGCTCTCTGTCTTGCTTTTGCCTGATCTGTCTGGTACTAGGATTACTGACACTGCCTTTACTACTTAGTGTGCTCTCTTTAACTTCTGTGTTGTCCTCAACCTTCTCTTCTGTCTCCCTACTGCTTTGGGTCCCACCCCCCTGCCAAACTAGTTTAAACCCTCCCGAGTGGCTCTAGCAAATCTCCCCGCCAAGATGTTAGTCCCCCTCCAGTTCAGGTGTAACCC
Organism: Mustelus asterias; assembly: GCF_964213995.1. Taxonomy (NCBI): domain Eukaryota; kingdom Metazoa; phylum Chordata; class Chondrichthyes; order Carcharhiniformes; family Triakidae; genus Mustelus; species Mustelus asterias. The sequence continues at coordinate 81,020,944 of NC_135803.1, read as the reverse complement.
GTCTCCCTCTTGAACAGGTCACCTCTTCCCCAGAAAAGATCCCAATGATCCAAAAATTTAAATCCTTGCCCCCTGCACCAGCTCTCAAGCCATGCATTCATCCTCCTAATCTTCCTATTCCTACTCTAACTAGCATGTGGCACCGATAGTAGTTCAGAAATTACTACCTTCGAGGTCCTGTACTTTAGCTTTCTTCCTAACTCTCTATATTCACACTTCAGGACCTCATCCCTTAGGCCACACCTCCAAAAAAACAGAGAGACCTGGAGGACCTACCTTGCATTAAGTTGATATTTCTCTGCACCCTAGCTATGATTATAACACTACGTTTTGCACTCTCATTTCCTTCTCTATGAACGGTATGCTTTGTCTGTAAAGCGCCCAGGAAACAATACTTTTCACTGTATACTAATACATGTGACAATAATAAATCAAATCAAATGAAATCAAGGTTTATGTTTGAACATGGCAGAAAAGATTGAGAAGGTATTTAATAAAGCAGAGGGGATCCTCGGCTTAGTAACAGAGGAATATAGGATGGGAATTTCCAGTATCTGTCACCGGCAGCCAATGGCTCGCTGCATGTGAAAGTCACCATGCTGGGGGGAGGAAATACCAACCATAGAGGAGAAAAGGAAGAAAGTTATAAAGTCACTGGTTAGACATTAAATAAATAGAGTCCAATTCTGGGCACTGCACTTTGAGAAGGATGTCAAGGATGTTTATTTGAATGGGACAAAGATGAGGAGCCCCAGGCAAATGGAAAAAGTAGAGAAAATGGGATTGTTCTCATTAGAATAGAGAAGATTAAGTGAAGATTTTAAAAAGTTCTCAAAATCATGAAGAACCTTGGTAAGGAAAATAAGGACAAAGATTTTTCTCGCTGACTTAAAGTTAAGCGTTCAGAGGGCAAAGATTTGAGGGAATTGGCAAAAGGGGTGGCATTGTGGTTCGCACTGCTGCCCCACAGCACCAGGGACCCCTTGGGTGACTGTGCGGAGTTTTCATGTTCTCCCCCTGTCCGTGTGGATTTCCCCTCACAGTCCAAAGATGTGCAGGTTAGGCGGATTGCCCATGATAAATGTGCAAGATTATGGGGAGAGGGCAGGCGAGGTCAGGTTGGGCCTGGCTGGGATGCTCTTCCGGAGAGTCGGTGCGGACTCAATGGGCCTCCTTCTGCACTGTAGGGATTCTATGTTTTAATGCACCGGTTGTGACATGCATGAGGCAACAGCAAAGATTCTCTGGCCTCCCTGCAGTGTGTTTATCATGGTGGGAGACGGAGCGCCATGCACCAGCGGTGGAATCCTCTGGAACCCCACACTACTGGGAAACGCACGGCGGTGGTTCACTGTCAGCAGAACCAGAAGATCCTGCTGATGTGAACAGAATTCCGTCCAACTTCTTTTCTTTAAGAGTCGATGTGATCTGGAATACATTGCCTGAACAAACGGTGATAGCAAATTCATTGATAACTTGCAAAAGCCAATCACATACACACTAGGAGTGAAGCAAAGCAATGAGGAAGAGGATTGGGACTAATTCGATGGCTTTTTAAAAAAGCTTTTTAAAAGGCACAATGGGCTGGAAGACCTCGTTCTGTGTTGTATCATACCATGATTCGAAAAGATTACAGGTCCGGTCACCAATCTGTGTTACGCTAGTTGATCTCAGCGAGGTTATGTGTCTGCAGTTGAACTCAGTATCCTTGGGCACCCTTCCACCATCTTGTGGCAAATGCATATGTGTGGATTGAATTACAGGTAGAGTGAACTCGTGATGATGCTCTACACAGATGAATTGCTGGCCAATGTTATCATTTGGATTTACACTTGGTCAGAGGACTACTCTGGAAAAGTGCCTCCAAGACAAAGGCAAATATTTCGGATTGAAAAAAAACCAATGCCATGATATTGTAACATTCTGTTCAGGGTCAGTTCCAAAGTGAATAAAAATGCCCTGTTCCTCAGCCAGCTGTGCTTTGGCTACAATAACAAAACATCTAATAAAACAGCCACATGGAATGTAAAAAATGAAGCCAGCATTCATTTCACAGTGATTTTAAAATATTTATTTATATTTAATCTGAACCCAGGGTGTTCTCATGTTTGAAGGAGTAAGCAAGGCTTGGTTCCTAGTAAAAAACTGTTTGAAATTCATCACGGGCGTCTGCTCCGAATCCAGCTGCCACTTAGTAATCTATATTCTTTTCATGTAACGCTATCTCTGGCTACCTCACAGTAACACTCAGAGAGAACTTGATCTAAATTGCAATGACCGTGTGTAAAAAGGGTGAAGCAAAACATAAAATAGGTAGCCATTAATCTTGGGTTACCATAATGCCCAGTGGCACTTTTATCCATCATAAGAGATGGGATTTCTGTTGCTTCTCTTCACTGCAGCAATGTCTTTATGTAGCCGGATTGAATCTCCATCCAACATACACGGCCCAAAGGGAACACTTTGTTTGCCTCAGCATTCCCAGGTTTGTGCATTGCTTTTGTCACTGTGCTCATTCTCTACACTTTTGCTAAGACAGTGTTTTAAGCACCAGCTTGTTTTGTGTAAGAGAGAGAGAAGGAGGAGGGGGGAGAAAAAGAAAAACCGTGCTTGATTCATTCAGCCTCGTCTTCAGTGTATTAATGACAAAGCTGAGATTACTTCTATACTGCGGTAGGCAGGAAAAGTGCAAACAGATATGGGAGTCCCTTGAATGTGAAAATCTTTGTTGTCAGCCTGGTTGCTTTTACGGATTAGCAAATGATGGATGAATCACTAGATAAATAGCTAAGAGGCAGACAAACTTCTAAAAGCGCTAAGGAGATATCTGCTCATCAGATTTTCTATGCTTGCGACCGATTCACTCCATCATAGTTACACATGCTTAGTTCCACCATCTGGTCACTGACTTTGCCTGTTTAAGCTATGTTATCAGTTCTGGGCAGTACAGTCCTCTACATCCCAGGTATGGGTTCTGTCCAAAGTTACATTTAATGTCAACTGAAATCAAAAAAACACTGAGAAGAATAATGCCAACTTACAAGCTGGTGCTGCATTAAGACAAATCTCCAACCACAATATAAGCTGTGCCTTAAAACCAGTATCACTTCCAAAGCTTCTCTGAGGTTGTTTGATTCTGTATTCTATGAAGAATGTGAGCAAAAGAGAGGAAATATAAGCTTGGCTTTGATGCACAGAGGGGAAGAAATGCTCCCCTGACTTGGTTTGAAGGAATAAACTGGATTTGCCCTATTTAGATTATTTACTATTTTTAAACTCATTGAGGATCTCCACAAACTATATTCCTTGATTCCTATGTCCATCTTTTACTTTCATCTTAGTTCACGCTCTTAATGCTTGGGGCCGGTTTCTATTTCTCCATGGTGTCTTGGTCAATATTTACTCTCAAGCAACCACAGTAAAACAGATTAACTGATCAATGTCACATTGCTGATTTTGGGATCCTGCTGTGCACAAGTTGGTTGCTGAGTTTTTCTACATTACAACACTGACTACGCTGTAAAAGTACTTCATTTGCTGCAAAGTATATTGGATCATCCTGAGATTGTGAAAGGTACACTTGCAACTCATCCTATCTTTATACTGAAACGTTCTATCTGATTTTTGACTGCTACGCAGCATCATCAGCACTTTGAAAATAATGGTTTTAAAATAACACCAAGCATCGATTTTCACTGTCCCTGTGGATACCAATAATGCAAGTGGAGTATTTTACATCTATCAATGTTGAACTTCATCTTCCTTTTGCCTGCTGAATTGCATAGCCTGTGAAACCATTCTGTCATTCTTGGCTACATTCTCTCTCCCCATTTAGCATTGCCAGCAAATTGGACTAACTTGCCTGTAGCTCCAGTTTCATGATCATTTTTGCAGATTGGAAATAACAGGGGTACAAACATCAACCTATCCAGAATGTCACTCAAGTTCTTCCTAGCTTGATATTGAATCTTCGTGAGGACCTGTTGTTTCTGTTTTTAACCAGTATCCTATCTGTGTTCCATCTTCAACCCAAGATCCCTGTGACAGTTTAATTGGAACTCCTCCATGTGGAACTTAATTGAGAGCATTGTGAAAGTCCAAAAACACAATATCATATGGAGTTCTACAATTGACTTAATCTGTGACAGTCTCGAAAATTGAAAGTTTTAGTTTGTGCTATCTGTTTTCTAAATTATTACTGTTCAGAAGTTCATTCAGCGAATCCCCTGAGTATAGTCCTCTTTATTTTGCTTATTTTGTTGATAAGGTAATGGATCTGCAGCTGTCTGGTTATCCATCCGAAATGTCCCAATATCTTGACACACAGCATCCTGACTTTGAACTATATCACTTTTCCTTCGCTATCGCTGGGTCAAAACCCAGGAACTCCCTCTCTAACGGCACTGTGGGTGTACCTCCATCACATGTACTGCAACGTTTCAAGAAGGCAGCTGACCACCACCTTCTTGAGGGCAATTAAGGACAAGCAATAAATGCTCACCTTAAGTTCAAGTTTATTTATTAGTGTCACAAGTAGGCTTACATCAACACCACAATGAAGTTACTGTGAAAAACTCCGGTGGCTGTTCGGATACGCTGAAGGAAAATTTAGCATGGCCAATGCACCTTAGCAGCACGTCTTTCAGGCTGTGGGAGGAAACTGGAGAACCCGGAGGAAACACACGCAGACATGGGGAGAACATGCAAACTCAGCACAGATAGTGACCCAAGCCGGGGATCGAACCCGGGTCCCTGGCAGTGTCAGGCAGCAGTGCTCACCACTGTGTCACCGTACCACCTGTGTCACCCGTGTCTTACAACCAGTGCCCACATTACAAGAATTAGCTCTTTAAAAAATGATATTCTTAGCCCTGCTGAAACTTAACAGTGCCCAATGATTCTTTCCAGACAATAGCCATTGCTTTCACCATACTTCCCACTTGAAATCTTCTTTGAAACAACACAATGGGAGACCTATAAGGGACTATAATTTGCTGTTAAAGTAACGGTGAGACTAATGACACTCACTGTTATAAGAACATAAGAACTAGGAGCAGGAGTAGGCCATCTGGCCTCTCGAGCCTGCTCTGCCATTCAATAAGATCATGGCTGATCTTTTTGTGGACTCAGCTCCACTTATCCGCACGCTCACCATAACCCTTAATTCCTTTACTGTTCAAAAATTTATCTATCCTTCCCCTTATTTTGAGGCTATGCCCCTAGTTCTAATTTCACCCGCCAGTGGAAACAACTTCCCTGCTTCTATCTTATCTATTCCCTTCATAATCTTATATGTTTCTATAAGATCTCCCCTCATTCTTCTGAATTCTAATGAGTATAGCCTCAGTCTACTCAGTCTCTCCTCATAAGCCAACCTTCTCAACTCCGGATTTAATCTAGTGAATCTCCTCTGCAGTATATCCTTTCTCAAGTAAGGAGACCAAAACTGTACACAATACTCCAGGTGTGGCCTCATCAGCACCTTATACAGCTGCAACATAACCTCATTGTTTTTAAACTCCATCCCTCTAGCAATGGAGGACAAAATTCCATTTGCCTTCTTAATTACCTGCTGCACCTGCAAACCAACTTCTTGAGATTCCTGCACAAGGACACCCAGGTCCCTCTGCACAGTAGCATGCTGCAATTTTTTACCATTTAAATAATAGTCTATTTTGCTGTTATTCCTACCAAAATGGATGACCTCACATTTACCAACATTATACTCCATCTGCCAGACCCTCACCCACTCACTTAGACTATCTATATCCCTTTGCAGATTTTCAGTGTCCTCTGCACACTTTGCTCTGCCACCCATCTTAGTGTCATCTGCGAATTTTGACACACTACACTTGGTCCCCAACTCCAAACCATCTATGTAAATCGTAAACAATTGCGGTCCCAACACTGACCCCTGAGGCACACCACTAGTCACTGATCGCCAACCAGAAAAACACCCATTTACCCCCACTCGTTGCTTTCTGTTAGTTATGTTTCACTGGGACAAAGCCCGCTTTTGGACGGATTGTCTTTTGAGGAGAGATTAAACAGTTTGGACTCTACTCATTGGAAATTAGAAGACTGGTGATGTCATTGGAACAGATAGGATTCTTAAAGGGCTTGAAAGGCTACATTCTGAGGATGTTTCCCCTCATGGGAGAGTCTAGGACAAGAAGGCATAGTCTCAGAATAAAGGGGCACCTGAGATGAGGAGGAATTTCTTCTCTCAGAGGCTTGAGAATCTTTGGAACTCCTTGCTACAGAGACTCTTGTGTATAGTTAAGGCTGAGATAAATATAATTAATGATCAGTAAGAGAATCAAGGGTTATGAGGAAAGGGCAGGAAAGTGAATGTGAGGAATGTCAGATCAGCCATGGCAGGGTAGCAGCAGATCAGGCTGTCTTAAAGGGTGCGGCCGATGTGGAGCCCAGATGTAAGAGCCGCAGATGCCACTCCTTCTTGTTTGCTGTTTCTATGTGACATCTGGGGCCCATAATGACCAGATGAAGCATTTGAGCATCTCGGGCAGGAGGGAGGAATGTGTTGCAGAGGAACTTCACTAACCGCACTTATCTTTCCCTCAGTACCAGGGATGGAGGTGTACAGCAGAGGGCAATGGAGCCAGATTGACTATAGAGCACAAGGTGCCTTTGGAGAGGGCAGCATCATATCACTCTCCTGTACCTTCATCAATGCAGATGCTCTCATATTGGTGCTCATGCCAAAGCAGTGTCTTGCTGTTGGCATTTCTCCACCCACTGAAGCCCATTTCCACATGGATGCTGAAGTTCCTCCCTCTTAACCTCCTCCCAAGTGTGGGGCACCCATCTTTCTTTGCAGCATTTAAACCCCCCACGGGTTTCAGACCTTCTTGCCTGACCCCACTTTAGAGCTTCCGGGAGAAACGCTACCAATTATTGAGTTCCATAGATGTCCCACACAACAATGCTTTTAAATTGCACTCATTTTCCAATGGAAGCCCTGAGCTTCCTGTTTGGAAACCCAAGAGTTCAGCAGAGAGTGCTGGAAAAACTCAGCAGTTCTGGCAGCATCTGTAGGGAGAGAAAGCAAAGTTAACGTTTCAAGTCCACTTGACTTCTTCAGAGCGAAAGAGAGGGAGATTATATATCATAGAGGGGTGGAACAACTGGAACAGTGATTAGTGAGAGTTGGGAGAGCTTGCAACAAAGGTATAGCAAAACCTAAGAACAAGTGGGTAGGAAGAAAAAAAAACTGGGGAGACTAAACACAGACTGGGTGACCGTTTTGTGCAACATCTTCGCTCAGTCTGCAAGCATGAACCTCACCTTCCTGTTGCTTGCCATTTGAACTCAGCATTTTACTCCCATTCCCACGTGACTGTCCTTGGCCTCCTGCAATGTTCCAATGAAGCCCAGCCCAAACTGGAGGAACACAACACCTCATCTTCTGATTAGGTGCTTTACAGCCCTCAGGACTCAACACCAATTTTAACAACTTTAGACTGAGAGCTTTTTCCTCCATCTTTACCTTTCTTTATATCCCAAACATTTCTTTATATAATCACATCTTTCCCTCTCTTTGGCCAAATTTTACTGTCCCGCCCGCCACAGGAATCAGAGCGGGCGAGGGGCGGACCACGGAAAGGTCCATTGACTTCGGGCAGGATTTTACGGTTTTGGGACGAACGAGGCATTAAAATCCCGCCCTTTAATTCTGAAGAAGAGTCAAGTAGACTTGAAATGTTAGCTCTGTTTTCTCTCCCTGTGGACACTGCCAGACCTGCTGAGCTTTTACAGCTTTCTCAGTTTTTGTTTCAGGTTCCAGCACCTGCAGTATTTTGTTATTCCAACATGCCTGTCAGTTGAAGCTACCTCTTGTTGTGCTCTTACCTCATTGCCACTGGTGGATTGTTAAAGCTCAGTGGGACCAAAGCACCTTCCGCAGAGTTACAAACACTGCAAAATCTGCTGAAAATATCTGCTTCAACAACCTCAATTGGATGCCCGCGACTGGTCCAAAGGCATGCCTTACCAGGCACTGAGTGCCCCTGGCAATCGGGACATAGAGTCATAGAGGTTTACAGCATGGAAACAGGCCTTTCGCCCAACTTGTCCATGCCACCCTTTTTTTGTCAAACCGCTAAGCTAATCCCAATTGCCCGCATTTGGCCCATATCCCTCTATACCATCGTACCCATGTAACTATCTAAATGCTTTTTAAAAATCAAAATTGTACCCGCCTCTACAACTACCTCTGGCAGCTTGTTCCAGACACTCACCACCCTCTGTATGAAACAATTGCCCCACTGGACACTTTTGTATCACTCCCCTCTCACCTTAAACCTATGCCCTCAAGTTTTAGACTCCGCTACCTTTGGGAAAAGATATTGACTATCAAGCTGATCTGTGCCCCTCATTATTTTATAGACCTCTATAAGATCAACCGTCAGCTTTCTACGCTCCAGAGAAAAAAGTCCCAGTCTATCCAGCCTCTCCATATAACTCAAACCATCAAGTCCAGGTACCATCCTAGTAAATCTTTTCTGCACTCTTTCGAGTTTAATAATATCCTTTCTATAATAGGGTGACCAGAACTGTCCACAGTATTCCAAGTGTGGCCTTACCAATGTCTTGTACAACTTCAACAAGACGTCCCAACTTCTGTATTCAATCTTCTGACCAATGAAACCAACCATGCTGAATGCCTTCTTCATCACTCTGTCCACCTGTGATTCCACTTTCAAGGAACTATGAACATGTACCCCTAGATCTCTTTGTTCTGTAACTCTCCCCAGTGCCCTACCATTAACTGAATAAGTCCTGCCCTGGTTCAATCTACCAAAATGCATCACCTCGCATTTATCTAAATTAAACTCCATCTGCCATTCGTCAGCCCACTGGCCCAATTGATCAAGATCCTGTTGCAATTGGAGATATCCTTCTTCACTGTCCACTGTGCCACCAATCTTGGTATCATCTGCAAATTTACTAACCATGCCTCCTATATTCTCATCCAAATCATTAATATAAATGACAAGTAACAGTGGACCCAGCACTGATCCCTGAGGCACACCGCTGGTCACAGGCTTCCAGTTTGAAAAACAACCCTCTACAACCACCCTCTGGCTTCTGTCAAGAAGTGGAGATGCCAGCGTTGGACTGGGGTAAACACAGTAAGAAGTCTCACAACACCAGGTTAAAGTCCAAAAGGTTTACTTGGTAGCACTGCCCCTTCATCAGGTAAGTGGGAGTTCTGTTCACAAACAGGGCATATAAAGACACAAACTCAATTTACAAAATAATGGTTGGAATGCGACTCTTTACAGGTAATCAAGTCTTAAAGGTACAGACAATGTGAGTGGAGAGAGGGTTAAGCACAGGTTAAAGAGGTGTGTATTGTCTCCAGCCAGGGCAGTTAGTGAGATTTTGCAAGCCCAGACAAGTCGTGGGGGCTACAGATAGTGTGACATGAACCCAAGATCCCTGTTGAGGCCGTCCTCATGTGTGTGAAACTTGGCTATCAGTCTCTGCTCAGCAACTCTGCGTTGTTGTGTGTTGTGAAGGCCGCCTTGGAGAACGCTTACCCGAAGATCAGAGGCCGAATGCCCGTGGCCGGAAGAGAACACTCTTGCCTGGTGATTGTTGAGTGGTGTTTATTCATCCGTTGTCGTAGCGTCTGCATGGTCTCCCCAATGTACCATGGCTCGGGACATCCTTTCCTGCAGCGTATCGGGTAGACAACGTTGGCCAAGTTGCAAGTGTATGTACCGTGAACCTGGTGGATGGTGTTCTCACGTGAGATGATGGCATCCGTGTCGATGATCCGGCATGTCTTGCAGAGGTTGCAGTGACAGCGTTGTGTGATGCCGTGGTCACTGTTCTCCTGAGGCTGGGTAGTTTGCTGCGGCCAATGGTCTGAAGGTGTGCAGTTGTTTGAAGGCAAGAGGTGGGGTGATGGCCTTGGCAAGATGATCGTCTTCATCAATGACATGTTGAAGGCTCCGGAGAAGATGTCGTAGCTTCTCCACTCCGGGGAAGTACTGGACGGCGAAGGGTACACTGTCCGTCGTGTGCCGTGTTTGCCTTCTGAGGAAATTGGTGCGGTTTTTCGCTGTGGCGCATCGGGACTGTCGATCGATGAGCCGAGCGCCATATCCTGTTCTTATGAGGGCATCTTTCAGCATCTGGAGGTGCCTGTTGCGATCCTCCTCATCCGAGCAGATCCTGTGTATATGGGAGGCTTGTCCAGGGGGGATGGCTTCTTTAACGTATTTAGGGTGGAAGCTGGAGAAGTGGAGCATCGTGAGGTTATCTGTGGGCTTGCGGTACAGTGAAGTGCTGAGATGACCGTCCTTGATGGAGGTGCGTGTGTCCAAGAATGCAACCGATTCTGGAGAATAGTCCATGGTGAGTCTGATGGTGGGATGGAACTTGTTGATGTCATCATATAGTTGTTTCAGTGATTATTCACCATGAGTCCAAAGGAAGAAAATGTCATCGATGTGTCTAGTGTATCGCATCGGTTGAAGGTCCTGTGACCTCCAAAGAACACACCCGTCAACTCAACAGACTGATCAAGACCTCTAATCTGGACCTTCAGAGCACCCTCCGTGCTCTCATCCCATGTACTCCCAGCGTTGGAGATCTCTACTGCCTCCCGAAGATACACAAGGCAAACACACCCGGCCGTCCCATCGTATCGGGCAATGGGACCCTGTGCGAGAACCTCTCCGGCTACATCGAGGGCATCCTGAAACCCATTGTACAAAGAACACCCAGCTTTTGTCGCGACACTACGGACTTCCTACAGAAACTCAGCACACATGGAGCAGTTGAACCAGGAGCACTCCTCGTCACAATGGATGTCTCGGCACTCTACACCAGCATCCCCCATGACGATGGCATAGCTTCAACTGCCTCAGTACTCAACGCCGACAACTGCCAATCTCAAGATGCAATTTTACAACTCATCCACTTCATCCTGAACCACAATGTCTTCACCTTCAACAACCAGTTCTTCAGCCAGACACACGGAACAGCCATGGGGACCAAATTCGCACCTCAATGTGCCAACATCTTCATGCACAGGTTCGAACAAGACCTCTTCACCACACAGGACCTTCAATCGATGCTATACACTAGATACATCGATGACATTTTCTTCCTTTGGACACATGGTGAACAATCACTGAAACAACTATATGATGACATCAACAAGTTCCATCCCACCATCAGACTCACCATGGACCACTCTCCAGAATCGATTGCATTCTTGGATACACGCATCTCCATCAAGGACGGTCACCTCAGCACTTTACTGTACCGCAAGCCCACGGATAACCTCATGATGCTCCACTTCTCCAGCTTCCGCCTTAAACACGTTAAAGAAGCCATCCCCTACGGACAAGCCCTCCGTGTATACAGGATCTGCTCGGATGAGGAGGATCGCAACAGACAACTGTAGACGCTGAAAGATGCCCTCATAAGAACAGAATGTGGTGCTCAACGCATCGATCGACAGTTCCGACGTGCCACAGCGAAAAACCGCACCGACCTCATCAGAAGACAAACACAGGACAAGACGGATAGAGTACCCTTCGTCGTCCAGTACTTCCCCGGAGCGGAGAAGCTATGACATCTTCTTTGGAGCCTTCAACATGTCATTGATGAAGACGAACATCTTGCCAAGGCCAACCCCACACCCCCACTTCTTGCCTTCAAACAACTGCACAACCTCAAACAGACTATTGTCTGCAGCAAACCACCCAGCCTTCAGGAGAACAGTGACCACGACTCTACACAACCCTGCCACAGCAACCTCTGCAAGACGTGCCGGATCATCGACACGGATGCCATCATCTCACGTGAGAACACCATCCACCAGGTACATGGTACATAAACTTGCAACTCGGCCAACTGTCTACCTGATACACTGCAGGAAAGGATGTCCCGAGGCATGGTACATTGGGGAAACTATGCAGACGCTGCGACAATGGATGAATGAACACCTCTCGACAATCACCAGGCAAGAGTGCTCTCTTTCTGTTGGGGAACACTTCAGCGGTCACAGGCATTTAGCCTCTGATCTTCGGATAAGCGTTCTCCAAGGCGGCCTTCACGACATACGACAGCGCAGAGTCGCTGAGCAGAGACCGATAGCCAAGTTCCGCACGCATGAGGACGGCCTCAACCGGAATCTTGGGTTCATGTCACACTATCTGTAACCCCTACGACTTGCCTGGGCTTGCAAAATCTCACTAACTGTCCTGGCTGGAGACAATACACACCTCTTTAACCTGTGCTTAACCCTCTCTCCACTCACATTGTCTGTACCTTTAAGACTTGATTACCTGTAAAGAGTCGCATTCCAACCATTATTTTGTAAATTGAGTTTGTGTCTTTATATGCCCTGTTTGTGAAAGAACTCCCACTTGCCTGATGAAGGGGCAGTGCTCCGAAAGCTAGTGGCTTGTGCTACCAAATAAACCTGTTGGACTTTAACCTGGTGTTGTGAGACTTCTTATTCTGTCAAGAAGCCAATTTTGTATACATTTGGATACCTCACCCTGGATCCTGTGAGATTTGACCTTATGCAACAACCTACCATGTTGTACCTTGTCAAAGGCCTTGCTAAAGTCCATGTAGACAACATCAAGTGCACTGCCCTCAGCTATCTTCTTGGTTACCCCTTCAAAAAACTCAATCAAATTTGTGAGACATGATTTTCCACTCACAAAGCCATGTTGACTGTCCCTAATCAGCCCTTGCATCTCTAAATGCCTGTAGATCCTATCTCTCAAAATACCTTCCAACAACTTACCCACCACAGATGTGAGGCTCACTGGCCTGTAGTTCCCAGGCTTTTCCCTGCAGCCCTTTTTAAACAAAGGCACATTTGCCACTCTCCAATCTTCAGGCACCTCACCCGTGACTATCGATGATTCAAATATCTCTGCTCGGGGACCCGCAATTTCCTCCCTAGCCTCCCACAATGTCCTGGGATACACTTCATCAGATCCCGGGGATTTATCTACCTTGATGCGCTTTAGGACTTCCAGCACCTGCTCTGTAATATGTACACTCCTCAAGACATCACTACTTATTTCCCAAGTTCCCTAACATCCATGCTTTTCTCAACAGTAAATACGGATGAGAAATATTCATTTAGGATCTTACCCATCCCTTGTGGATCCGCACATAGATGGCCTTATTGATCCTTAAAAGGCCCTACTCTCTCCCTTGTTACTCTTTTGCATTTTATGTATTTGTAGAAGCTCTTTGGATTCTCCTTTGCCTTATCTGCCAAAACAATCTCGTGTCCCCTTTTTGCTCTCCTGACTTCTCTCTTAACTCTACTCCTACACCCCCTATACTCTTCAAGGGATTCACTTGATCCCAGCTGCCTATGCATGTCATGTGTCTCTTTCTTCTTCTTGACCAGGGCCTCAATATCCCGAGTCATCCAGGGTTCCCGACTTCTGCCAGCCTTGCCCTTCACTCTCAGAGGAGTGTGCTTACCCTGAATCTGGTTAACACACTTTTGAAAGCCTCCCACTTACCAGATGTCCCTTTGTCTTCCCACAGACTCTCCCAATTAACTTTTGAAAGTTCCTGCCTGATACGATCAAAATTGGTCTTGCCCCAATTTGGAATTTTAACTTTTGGGCCAGACCTATCACTCTCCATAGCTATCTTAAAACTAATAGAATTATGGTCACTGGTCGCAAAGTGATCCCTCACTAACACTTCTCTCACCTGCCCTTCCTTATTTCCCAAGAGGAGGTCAACAGGTCAAAGGTATATTTTCCCAACCACCTCCCTCGCCATTGCCTTTAACACCATCTCTACAGGGCAGGGAAAATCTGACCCAATATCTGTTGCACTGAACACAGAAAATTAACTTCTTGATGTGTGGAGTCACATTGGTTTTAATTGTTGGAGATTTTAAAAATAAAATGCATTTGTTCACCATTTTCTCTTCCAGTAACTTTCTTTCTCTTAATCTACCCTTTCTTTTTATTTTGCTTTCTGTACCCGATTCAACATTAAATTCACCATTCTAACTCTCACTTTCTTGTTTAAACTTTGTGCTGCTTGTTAGCAATGCTTCAATTTGATTGCTTTACGTGCTACCCAATTCATTTGCTGTCAGATATCTTGTAAACGGCACCGTACTCTTTCCATAATCTCACTTCCAGCAACTTCTGCACAAACTATCATTAAAGATCAAACAGACAAGACAAATCTTGTGTCAGGTGCTGTTTGTCAACAAATCCTGGCCCATTATATAACAATAAGGTCCCCTCTTATATGATTTTAGGGGGCTACCCTTTCACCCCTAAACACTAATCTTAGTCATTACTTCCTTTGGGTAATTAGGGATGGATGGAGTTAAGAGCAAAATCATATTGTGTAATTGTCAAAGAATTTTGAGATCCTTTGAATGGGTGAATTAAGATGGGCTGAATAGCCTGCCCACCTGTTACATATTTAACCTCCAATCTTTGATCTAGAAAGAAGAAAGATGTGAATTTATGAAGTGCCTCTCATCTCCCCAGGATTTCCTAAAGTTCTCCCCAGCCACTGTTGCAAGAAACATGGCACCCAATATCTGCACAGCAAGATCCCACAAACAGCAATGGGATAATGAACAGGTTAACTGCTCTAGCTACGCTGCTTGTGGGATAAATATTGATCAGGAAATCTGAGGGAACTCCCCTTTGTACTTAGGCCTATCCACCTGAGATCGGCTTTGAGTTAACTTCTCATACATGGGGCAGCCATGCATTCTCTCTCAGAACTGAAGTAAAGTGTTGTCTGGAATTTGTGCTTTATGCTTTCATGGGATGTTGCCAGCATTTATTGCCCACCCCTGAGGGCATTTCAGAGTCAACCACATTGCTATGGGTCTGGAGTCACTTGTAGGTCAGACCAGGTCAGGATGGCAGATTTCCTTCCCTAAAAAACATTGGTGAACCAGATATGATTTCACAACAATTGACAATAGTGCTATTACACTTTTTATTCAATTCAAATTTCACCATCTGCCATAACAGGGTTTGAACCCAGCTCCTTCAAGCATTATCTTGGGTTTCTCGGCTACTAGTGCAGTGACAATACCACTGCGCCACTGCCTCCCTAATCTGTAACTGTGTGATCTAATACAAAGCTTATGGTCATCCCTTGGCAATCTTTTTTTCGTAAATTGCTGTAAAATGTAAGAACTTTTTAGACCAGAATAAATCCATATAAAGTGCAGAGGAAACATTTCATAAAAAATTTCAAAGACAAGGCTTTATATGGTCTTAACTTGGAAGATTCCTTTTAGGAGTTAACATCTCGGGACAACGCCATTTAAAACTAAATCCTGAAGTAAAAATTAGTGGGATTTACTGGCCTATCATTTCTGAACACTTGGTTCTAACTTCAGTCTGAGTCAGGTGAGGTGATTCTCTTCCCTCAGACAGCTGTGACCGCCCGAAGCTCACGAGCAGCAGCAGTTCCAATTGCAAGCTCAGACCACTACTGTTCAAATAGCAATCAGTCCCAAGGTTGCCTATCCAGCTGAACATCCAGCCTTTCACTTGTGTTCAGAAATGTCTGTGTTGCATGAGATTCTCATAAAATCAAAGATTGACTGACAACTAATATTCCATTGAAAAAAAGGTCAATCCATTAATAGCAACTCAAAGTAGAAGCTTAGGTTAGATGTTACTTGATTAAACTTGGGCGGCACAGTGGTTAGCACTGCTACCTCACAGCGCCAGGAACCCGGGTTCAATTCCTGGGTTGAGTCACTGTCTGTGTGGAGTCTACACATTCTTCCCGTGTCTGTGTGGCTTTCCTCTGGGTGCTCTGGTTTCCTCCCACAGTCTAAAGATGTGTGGGTTAGGTGAATTGGCCATGCTAAATTGCCCCTTAATGTCAGGGGGACTATCCAGGGTAATTGCATGGGGTTATGGGGATAGGGCTTGGGTGGGCTTGTGGTTGGTACAGACTTGATGGGCCAAATGGTCTCCTTCTGCATTGTACGATTCTAAAGCCAGTGAAAGAAGAGTAGCAAATGAAGCATAAAAGGAGGCTAAAGATATTCAAAAGTGAAAGGTGGAGTTGTGACAATGATATTACAATAGATCTGAGAATTCAGTATGAATTTATCCATATATACTTAGGCGCGTGCATGTTTTTTATGAATTTATGTACGAACGTGTGTATTTTTGTGTGTTTGTATGTGCATGTGTGTGGTTTGTGTTTGTGTGTGTGCATTTTTGCATGTGTGTGTTTGTGTGTGCATGTGTTTTGGTGTATGTGTTTGGTCACAGCAAGAGACTCCCGGGAGCACAGCGGAAACATTTAGGGATGTCCTCAAAGCAACTCTGAGGAGATCAAACAACATAAGGAGTCTATGTCAATATGCGTGATCTTCTTGGAGATCCTCTCCACTTGCAGCCGGCAGTTTGCGGTGTCGATGGTAGTCATGACTACCATAGATTCCTTACTGTGTTTACCCCAGTCCAACGCCGGCATCTCCACATCATGAGATCAAACAACCCATTGATTCATGGGACACTCTGGCCTGTGGCCATTCAAAATGAAGAAGGTTCATTTGAGAAAGCATTAGAACACATCAAGAGAATTCATCGGGAACACATAGGGGCGAAACTCAGCTCTCAGGAAGATCATCTATCAACCCTCCAAGCATCCCCTGCCCTACATGTAGCAGAGTCTGCAGATCACACATTGAACTTTCTAGCCATCTTAGAACTATTGAGCCAGAGTCCAAGCAAAATCATGCTTGATTCCTCGGGACTACCTAAGGAGAAGAATGTAGGTCACATGCTCCTTTGGAAACTGATATGCAAACATTTCATATGGAAAATTGCAAAAATGTTAGAATATCCAAACTAATCTGTAATATTTTCTCTATTTATTGAGATGGTTTTCTAATCAGAATATTGAACATCACAAAACTATGATCATTCTCTGAAATATCAGATATCAATCAGAATTGTTTTGTTTTACTTAATCATTTCTTTTCTTGTTCATTGAAATTTCTGATATCCAAAAGATGCTTTTGCATAAAACTTAAAAATTCAAATTATTAAATATTTCACAACAACACTACTACATTTATCAACTGGTCTGTACTATGTTTTTATTTTCAAGCTTAAATATACTTTTACTTGCCTCTTCCAAAGCTTGGGCCAGCATCATAAAATCTCTACAGTACAGAAGGAGGCCATTCAGCCCACCAAGTCTGTGCTGACCACAATCCCACCCAGGCCCTATTCCCGTACCTCTAATTTACCCTGCTAATCCTCCTGACACTAAAGAACAATTTAGCATGGCCACTCAACCTAACCTGCACATCTTTGGACTGTGGGAGAATACTGGAGTATCCGGAGAAACTCCACACAAGACAGTGAGCCCAAGCCAGGAATCAAACCCGGGTCCCTGGCGCTGTGAGGCAGCAGTGCTAACCACTGTGACATCCTGCCACCCCTGCAAATGCACTTGACATTTTCCCAAGCCTTCACTCTGTTAGTATCAGAACCATTTACAAGTTTTCTAAATAATTTAAAGAGCCAGAGAACAAATTTCAGGGATGCTGCTGAATTCTAAAATAAGAGTGAGGGTCTCCACGTGCGATCCCACTTGAAATCAGATGAGGCTCCAGTGGAGACTGAAGGAAGATTTGGAAAGTAAGGGTCATCAGCAGTTTAACACACCGGCTGGCATTTCCTTAACCAGCCCAGCTGGGATCTCCGCTGACTGCCCTATCCCTGTTTCCCTTCTCATTGTACGCAAATGAGAGTCTGCTCTGCCTTCCTGATGATCCAGTCCAGCAGATTGGATTACAATTGGGATTAATTTGGAGATGTGTATAAAAGTCCTGCTGGAACCTGCCCCTGAAATTAACTTGCTATGGTGGATAAAGAGAAATTATTTCCTCTAGTGGGAGGATTCCAGATCAAGAGGGTATAACCTTAAAATTGGAGCAAGGCCCATCATGAGCCCATCAAGGAATCATTTCTTCACAAAAGAGGGAATGGAAATCTGAAACGAACTCCCTCCAAAAGGCCATGGAAAGTTGGTGGGGGTGGGGTGGGGAGGTGTTTTTAAAAAATTCAAGACTGAAAATGATAGAATTTTGTTGCTCAGGATTATGAAGGATAATGGAATCAAAGATAAGTGGAATTAATCCATGGCGATGGTTTTTGAAAATTGTGAAAAGCCCTACTCCTGTTCCTGAGCCCCTGGATTGACTGATGAAGTCCAATTTCATCCAGAATGCATTTTCTCGCACACTGCTTAGTTAGATAAAAGCCATGATGTGGAGATGCCAGCGTTGGACTGGAGTGAGCACAGTAAGAAGTCTCGCAACACCAGGTGATTCACCTGATGAAGGAGCAGCGCTCCGAATGCTCAAGTAAACCTGTTGGAGTTTAACCTGGTGTTGTGAGACTTCTTACTGTAGTTAGATAAAAGAATATTAGACAAATACATGAAGGATTTGCATGCCAGTACAGCAAAAGTCAGCTTTTTATCTTCCGATTATTCAACTTTCTTTTGTAACAAAATAGCTGGAGGTGAAAACGATCCAGCTGTTTGCTGGAAAGTTATATTGAGTGCATGTCAGAATTTTGGATACCTGCTCATATCAGGCAAAGTTCACTGGCAGGTATGTAAAGTCAGATAATTATCCTGGCAATCTGTAGACAGAGGGAGCAGAGTCAATGAGGCTTTTCTTTTTCCAACCTCTCTGAGGCTCTGGCTCTGCATCCTCTGGCAATTGGTTCACACACTAATCTGCATTTATCACCATCACTCACTGCCCAATGTGACAGGCCATTACATACCATTGACATAGCACATTTCAAGACCAAGCTCTTGACAGCCAATGAACCATCTTTGAAATGTATTCACTGTTGTAATGTAAGATATGCCCCAGCCAATTAGTGGGCTCAGCAAACTCCCATAAACAGCAATGTGATAATGAACAGATAATCTGTTTTTGTTTGGTGTTAATTGAAGAAAAACATTGGCCAGGACAAGTAGAGGGACAGAAACAGTAACTTGTCAATTCTATACAGTTTTTCAGAAAATACGTCAACACAAGTTGGGCCACCAGCGGTTAAGTGTACACCAAAGTGACCTTGGCTCTTCGAGAAAGGTGACTCAGACTGAATGTGTTGGCAGGTGAAAGCAAAGGGAAAAGAGCAACTCCGTCATGGAAATACACATCTGACATTCCAAGCCAATTTAATATCAATCCCAGGCACAGCCTCAAACTGACATGGTTATTATGTGTGAAGGCAAGATTTTATCCAGGCATTGGGTTTCTTGCCAAAACAAACAGCACCTTTCCCCAGAACTGAATACATCAAGACGTTTGTACATCATAAGAGGCAGCTGAGTTGGCTAACTCTCACTCATACACTTGCAAGATATCACCCAGAGGGAGAACAGATTAAAATAGAATACACACTGGCTTATCTGAAATACAAACATGAAATCATTATTTCTCACTACATTCCTGTCGGTTGTAATGCAGATCGAGCTGTTTCCAAATATCATATTACTCTGGTCCTTAACCAGTTTTGTTCATCCCTCAACAATCTCCTATATTTGACAAATAGCTTCTGAAGCAAAGGGATCCATGAATGAGGAATTTTGATTGAGCATAGGAAATAATATTGAGCCAAAGAAATAACTAATAGCATTTATTTTCCATTTCATTCGAGTATGAGAAACGCTGAGCAGACACTGAGAGATTGTACGTGAGTATGAGACACGTGTGAGATTGTACGTGAGTGTGTTTGTGAGAGTGTGTGTGAGATCGTACGCGAGTGTGTTTGCCAGAGTGTGTGTGAGGTTGTACAGGGCCCGATTTTACCATTTTCATTCTAAGTGCTGAATCTGGGCACAATTCAGATCTGACTTAGAAATCTGCTTTCAGGTGCCCCCATACGCACTTAGCTTGAAAAAAAACTCTTGGGTTTGAATCATGCAGTGGGTGGGGCTTATTGCGCCTGAAACAATCGGAACTTTGAACTGCGCATGCGCAGTGAGAAAAAAAAATTGAAAAACGCACCGCTGTCACATTGCTCCCGGGCCACAAAAAGTGGATAAAGCGCCCCGGAAGCGAAAAGCGGGAGCATGGGCCCCCAGAGACATCTCCCCACCCCCACAACATAACTGTCCCCCTTATCCACAACCTCCCCTCTACCCAGAACGATCGCAATCCCCTGCCCCCTTCCCCCCCCACCACCGATCGCCCACAGAGTGGCAGCGGACCCCCACACCCCTTGCGTCCCCCCCACCAGAGAATGATCGGGCCACACTCCTCCCCACCCCCCCCACCCACCAACCAGAGAGTGATCTGGCCTCCCTCTGCCCTCCTCCTCCCCCCCCACCCCCCAACAAGATAATGATCTGGTTCTCCCCCCTCCCCCCCGCCCGACTAGAGAGCGATCTGGCCTCCCTCCCCCTACCCCCCTGACAAAGATACATCTTACCTGCCTCCGCCTCCCTCCGCCCCACCAGAAAATGATCGGGCCTCCCTTCTCCCACTCCCCCCCGCCAGAGAATGATCTGCCCTCCACCACTGATCTGAATCAGAGAGCCGTTGGAAGCTCTGGACTTATCTCTTCAGAAGCTGGAGCGCCCGAAACAGACCTTTGCCAAGCAGGTCTGTTTTGCACCGGATCTGGACGCGCGAACACGATGGTAAAAGGGGAAATGCTGGTAAAGTTGGGCGGGCAGCCCATTAATTCAATTTAAATGCATGCAAATATATTTAAATCTCTGTTGCGCCCGTTTCAGGCACCAATCGGATCATGGCCATTTTCGAGCCTTGGTGAAGTGGGCATCTGTGCGGACGCGGGCGCGGATCGTGTTAATGGACTCACGCCCGACTTTACCAAGTTTTCGCGCCCGCAATGGTAAATTCGGGCCCACAGCATGTGTTTGCGAGAGTGTGTGTGAGATTGTACATGAGTGTGTGTGAGATTGTACATGAGTGTGTGTGAGATTGTACATGAGTGTGTGTGAGATTGTACATGAGTGTGTGTGAGATTGTACATGAGTGTGTGTGAGATTGTACATGAGGGTGTGTGAGATTGTACATGAGGGTGTGTGAGATTGTATGTGAGTGTGTGTGAGATTGTACATGAGGGTGTGTGAGATTGTACATGAGGGTGTGTGAGATTGTACATGAGGGTGTGTGAGATTGTACATGAGTGTGTGTGAGATTGTACATGAGTGTGTGTGAGATTGTATGTGAGTGTGTGTGAGATTGTATGTGAGTGTGTGTGAGATTGTACATGAGTGTGTGTGAGATTGTACATGAGGGTGTGTGAGATTGTATGTGAGTGTGTGTGAGATTGTACATGAGTGTGTGTGAGATTGTACATGAGGGTGTGTGAGATTGTATGTGAGTGTGTGTGAGATTGTACATGAGGGTGTGTGAGATTGTACATGAGTGTGTGTGAGATTGTACATGAGGGTGTGTGAGATTGTGTGCGAGCGTGTGTGAGATTGTACATGAGTGTGTGTGAGATTGTACATGAGTGTGTGTGAGATTGTACATGAGGGTGTGTGAGATTGTATGTGAGTGTGTGTGAGATTGTACATGAGGGTGTGTGAGATTGTACATGAGTGTGTGTGAGATTGTACATGAGGGTGTGTGAGATTGTGTGCGAGCGTGTGTGAGATTGTACATGAGTGTGTGTGCGATTGTACATGAGTGTGTGTGAGATTGTACATGAGGGTGTGTGAGATTGTACATGAGTGTGTGTGAGATTGTACATGAGGGTGTGTGAGATTGTACATGAGGGTGTGTGAGATTGTGTGCGAGCGTGTGTGAGATTGTACATGAGTGTGTGTGAGATTGTACATGAGTGTGTGTGAGATTGTACATGAGGGTGTGTGAGATTGTGTGCGAGCGTGTGTGAGATTGTACATGAGTGTGTGTGAGATTGTACATGAGGGTGTGTGAGATTGTGTGCGAGCGTGTGTGAGATTGTACATGAGTGTGTGTGAGATTGTACATGAGTGTGTGTGAGATTGTACATGAGTGTGTGTGAGATTGTACATGAGGGTGTGTGAGATTGTACATGAGGGTGTGTGAGATTGTGTGCGAGCGTGTGTGAGATTGTACATGAGTGTGTGTGAGATTGTACATGAGTGTGTGTGAGATTGTACATGAGTGTGTGTGAGATTGTACATGAGTGTGTGTGAGATTGTACATGAGGGTGTGTGAGATTGTGTGCGAGCGTGTGTGAGATTGTACATGAGTGTGTGTGAGATTGTACATGAGTGTGTGTGAGATTGTACATGAGTGTGTGTGAGATTGTACATGAGGGTGTGTGAGATTGTACATGAGGGTGTGTGAGATTGTGTGCGAGCGTGTGTGAGATTGCACATGAGGGTGTGTGAGATTGTACATGAGTGTGTGTGAGATTGTACATGAGTGTGTGTGAGATTGTACATGAGGGTGTGTGAGATTGTACATGAGTGTGTGTGAGATTGTACATGAGGGTGTGTGAGATTGTACATGAGTGTGTGTGAGATTGTACATGAGTGTGTGTGAGATTGTACATGAGGGTGTGTGAGATTGTACATGAGTGTGTGTGAGATTGTACATGAGTGTGTGTGAGATTGTACATGAGTGTGTGTGAGATTGTACATGAGGGTGTGTGAGATTGTACATGAGGGTGTGTGAGATTGTACATGAGTGTGTGTGAGATTGTACATGAGTGTGTGTGAGATTGTACATGAGTGTGTGTGAGATTGTACATGAGGGTGTGTGAGATTGTATGTGAGTGTGTGTGAGATTGTACATGAGGGTGTGTGAGATTGTACATGAGGGTGTGTGAGATTGTACATGAGGGTGTGTGAGATTGTACATGAGGGTGTGTGAGATTGTATGTGAGTGTGTGTGAGATTGTACATGAGGGTGTGTGAGATTGTACATGAGGGTGTGTGAGATTGTACATGAGGGTGTGTGAGATTGTATGTGAGTGTGTGTGAGATTGTATGTGAGCGTGTTTGTGAAAGTGTGGGCCTGATTTTTACCATTTTTATTCTAAGTGCTTATATGTCTCTATAAGATCACCGCTCAGCCTTCTAAACTCCAACGAGTACAGACCCAATCTGTTCAATCTCTCCTCATAAACTACACCCCTCATCTCCGGTATCAACCTGGTGAACCTTCTCTGCACTCCCTCCAAGGCCAATATATCCTTTCGCAAATAAGGGGACCAAAACTGCACACGGGCGGCACGGTAGCACAGTTGGGCGGCACGGTAGCACAGTGGTTAGCACTGCTGCTTCACAGCTCCAGGGACCTGGGTTCGATTCCCGGCTTGGCTCACTGTCTGTGTGGAGTTTGCACATTCTCCTCGTGTCTGCGTGGGTTTCCTCCGGGTGCTCCGGTTTCCTCCCACAGTCCAAAGATGTGCGGGTTAGGTTGATTGGCCATGCTACAAATTGCCCTTAGTGTCCTGAGATGCGTAGGTTGGAGGGATTAGTGGGTAGATATGGGGGTAGGGCCTGGGTGGGATTGTGGTCGGTGCAGACTCGATGGGCCGAATGGCCTCCTTCTGCACTGTAGGGTTTCTATGATTTCTATGATTTCCTCCCCCCCCCCCCCACCCCAATGAACAGACAACAATCTGGCCTCCCTCTGCCCTCCGCTGCCCCCCCCCCCCCCCCCCCCCCCCACCGTACAGCGATCTGGCCTCCCTCCCGCCCCCCCTCCAGAGATACATCTGACCCATCTCCTCCTCCCCCCACCCCACCAGAAAATGATCGGGCCTCCCTTCTCCCGCACCCCACCCCACTCACCAGAGAATGATCTGGCCCGCATCCCCCTCCCCCCTCCACCACCGATCTGAGTCAGAGAGCCGTTGGAAGCTCTGAACTTACCTCTTCAGAAGCTGGAGTGCCCGAAACAGACCTTTGCCGAGCAGGTCTGTTTCCCTTCGAATCCGGATGTGCGAACGTGATGGTAAAGGAGGGAATGCTGGTAAAGTTGGGCGGGCAGCCCATTAATTCAATTTAATTGCATGCAAATGCATTAAATCACCGTTGCGCACGTTTCAGATGCGAATCGGATCGCAGCCATTTTTGGGCCTTGATAAAGTGGGCATCTGTGCGGATGGGGGGGGGGGGGATCGCGTTAATGGCCTCACGCCTGACTTTACCAAGTTTTCGCGCCCGAAAAAAGGCACGACGCAGTGGTAAAATCAGGCCCTGTGTGTGAATTTGTATGTGAGCGTGTTTGTGAGAGTGCGTGTGAGTGTGTGTGTGTGCTAGTGTGAAACAATGTGTGAGCGTGTTTGTGAGAGTGTGTGAGATTGTGCTTGGGAGTGTATGAGATCAGTGTGAGATAGTGCACGACAGGGTGTGTGAGGGTGTGTGTAATGGTGTGTGAGAGTGTGTGTGTGAGAGTGTGTCTGAGTGTGTGAGAGACTATGTAACAGTATGTGAGGGGGTGTGTGAGTGCATGAGAGAGCGCTTGAAAGAGTGTGAGGGTGTATGAGAGTGTATGAGGTTGAGTGTAAGAGTCTGTGTGTGAGAGTGTGTGAATGTGTGTGAGGGTATGTGAACATGATGACATTGGGACACGTGCCCGATGTCTCGTTGCGCAATTTCATGTGCTTCTGGGTCAGGCGCGATCCTGCCCGAAAAATGTAATATTCTGTCCATGGAGTTAGAAGCAGCCACCTCCCCTCCCCTCAAACAAATCCAACTTTTCAAATTGCATTCAGAAAGAATTATGACAAAACTGACTTTTTATTGAAACAGCTGGCAAATGAATCTCTGGCGTTTCACATTGATATAAAGCTTGTGTCTGACCCAGCAGAAAAATACATCAGTATCATGTTTCTGCAAATGGCTGACAATGCTGATAGATTCTGATGAAGTAACCCAATTAAAAATGCAGAAGATTCAACAATGAAAATATTCCAAATTTGACCTTTATCATTCCAAATCCTGAATGTTTCTATTCCCTTTCCCTCTCTCTGGGTTGTTTCCTGTCTTTAGTGGCTATGGTGCTGTGGGTGTCACTGAATCACTGAGTAGATAATCACACACTTCCCCTTTATTTTATTTGAAAGATAATTTAATTCTGGAATGGTTTCTCTAATAATTGTTTCTTCGCAGAATTTTCACCACCAGGTGAAATCATCTTACATTCATATAGAAACATGATCGTGAAGGAAGACATGAATTTATGTAGTGCTTTCCACAATGTTAGTATTCTTGCATTATAGCAAACACAGCAGCTAACTCATGCAATCAAACTTGGAAAAGTAGCAATGTGACAACGATCAGACCATCTGATTTTAGAGCTTCTGCTTGAGGAATAAATGTTGGTCCCTGGACACCTGGAGCTTTCCCTGTTCTTCTTCAAGATAATTCCATGGGAATCTTCATATCCACCTGACAGGGAAGATGGCACCACAGTTTAAAGTCTCAACTGAAAGAAAGCACCAGTGACAATGTGGGACTTCCTCCATACAACAGTAACATGTCGACCAAGACGTTGTGCTTAAATTTCTGGAATGGAACTTGAATGACCAGCCACCTGCTGCAGGGGTAATTCTGTGACCACTGCGCCAAGACTGGCACCAAGGGTCTTGATATGGAGCTGCCGGCGTTGGACTGGGGTAAACACAGTAAGAGTTTTAACAACACCAGGTTAAAGTCCAACAGGTTTATTTGGTAGCAAATGCCATTAGCTTTCGGAGCGCTGCTCCTTCGTCAGATGGAGTGGAAATCTGCAGATTTCCACTCCATCTGACGAAGGAGCAGCGCTCTGAAAGCTAATGGCATTTGCTACCAAATAAACCTGTTGGACTTTAACCTGGTGTTGTTAAAACTCTTACCAAGGGTCTTCACAG
Organism: Mustelus asterias; assembly: GCF_964213995.1. Lineage (NCBI taxonomy): Eukaryota > Metazoa > Chordata > Chondrichthyes > Carcharhiniformes > Triakidae > Mustelus > Mustelus asterias. The sequence continues at coordinate 80,995,049 of NC_135803.1, read as the reverse complement.
AGGAAAAAGAAAATGGGCACTCAAGGAGAGTTTAGGATGAGGAGTAAGGAAAAGCTGGGTTTTACCGAGGCGAAAGGGGTAGGAAGGGGAGTTGCAAGGAGGATATTTCAGAGCATTTATCCTTTGTGGAGAGAGGGGAGATAAGCAAGAAATGAAGGTGAAAAAAGCACAGTGTTCATGGTGGATGTTGTGTGGCTGGAGCACATCAGAACAACATAGATAGATGAGGCTATTAAACACAAAGACAAGAATCTTAATCTTGGGCGCCAGCAGTAGGTTAATGAGAATAGGAAGAAAAACGGGATATGGGCCTGAGTGTTGGATGACATGAAGTTTATGGAGGGTGGATGACGGGAGATCAAAGAGGAGAGCACTGAATAACTCATTCCTGAAGTCTCAAAGACATGGAAGAGGGTTTCAGCTGATCGAAACATTTCTCCATTCTTCGGTTTCCTTTTAATGAACGATGTACTAATGAAGGTGAAGTATAGCAATGTCATGGAATCAAACACTTTCTTCCTTACCTGCTCCAAGCATTCACAGGGCAGCTAAAAAATGGACTCGTTGCAAGTGTGGACTTTGGCCACGATATGTTTATGCAAATGGACTAGGCCCTGAGCCAAGGGGCCAAGAGATGGTCCTCGGATTCCATCTGCATGAAGGGGGAACCGCACTCTGCTGGTCACAACTGTGAACTCATGGAGAGCAAAACTTACAATCTTGAGCCACTTTGTTCATTAAGCTGAGGGGTGGGAGAGGGGATTGTGACCCCCTCTGAGTGTGAGGGGGTGGAGGCGCAGGTGGGAGAGCATCTGCTCCCCTTGGCTGCAAGGAAAAGTTGTATTTTAAATAAAAATACATTTCCACCTCCGAGCTGCGAGGGATCATGGATGGATTAAATGCTGGAACTAATTTCTCCAATGCTCCTTCAACAGGTTTTAGCCCCTAATTTACATATTTAAAGTTCCTGGTGCTTGTTTTAAATGTTCGCCAGGGTAATGTTATATTGTTATGCCATGTTTGTAAATGTAAAAAGAAGTGCAATGCAAATTAATAACTAGCATATAGGGTCTACACTGTTTACAAATTGCATCTTAGTGCAGTAAATGTAGGGCTAGTATGCCAGTGGGCTAACTTGGGCTAAAATCTCCCTTTATTTTTCTTGTGTAAATTAAAAGTTACATTAGGATTTGACTTGGGTATAGAAACCTTGAGATGGCTGATATATATGCCAGCCCCATCTGGACTGCTTATAGATTCTCTTTGATATGCTAATCAGCAGGGGAGGGCAGCCTTGAATGACACCCATTCTATATGGGTCATGTCCGATTCAAGCTGGAATAGATATTTACAGATTCCCAAAGGAGTAAACCATCAATGCTGAGGCAGAACTCTATTCTTTATGACTGCATGAGGATCTCTGGCCAAATTTGTGCAGTGTGTTTAATGTAGCAAATTTAAAAATGCTTAACAGGACGGTTATCAATCACAATTTGACAGAAAGTCAAATAACTAGGAAAGAGGACCCAAAGGTTGGACAAAAGCTAGGTTCTCAGAAACTTCTTAAAGGAAAGAGAGAGAGAGCTGGAGAGGTGGCAAAGTTTAGTGAGGAAATTCCAGAGTTAAGAGCCTGGAAAGCAGGGCTGTGATGGAACAATTCAAATCTGAAGGTGTGAATTAAGCCAGAAAAGAGATCTTGGGGATTTTTACTGCTGGCAAAAGTTTCAAAGATAGGATTTGGTGAGGGCATGAAGGGATTTGAAGACAAATATAGAAATGTTGAATTCAAGATCTCTTTGTATTGTGTCACTAGTGATGAATGCATTCCACTCAAACATGCCCTTGCTTTAGATTTGCTCATGAGAGGAAACATCCTCTTAACATCAACCATGTTAAGCCCCCTCAGAATCTTAAAATATTCAATAAGATTATCTCTCTTTCTTCCAAACTCCAATGAGTACAGACCCAATCTGCTCAACCTCTCCTCATAAGACACCTTCATTCCAGGAATCAGTCTTCCCTGCACTGCCTCCAATGCCTCCTTATGTAGGGTGAACAAAGCTGTACATAGTACTCTCAGTGTGGTCTCAGCAATGCCCTAAAGGCTCAGGAGGGTGACACCAAGACTAGAAGAAGTGAGCATGGGAGCAGGAGACACTGGTGAGTAGGATAGTGAAAAACAGCATAGTGAAAAACTGGCTCAAACCCAGGATTGCAAAACAGCGGTTGGCTCCAACAGATCTCGTGATAACTATTCAGGATATTTCCACAAAGTACACCAGGGAGTTGTAAATCTATCAAAGTTCCATTAGGCAACCCCATGCCCACCATTACAGTCTTGAACTTTGCAACCCCAAAATCCCATCCCCAGACTGAACCAGAGATCATGATCCATCATTTGGGAAGTACCTATCCTGTGTAGTTGTAGCAACATCTCCATAGATTTGTATTTTATCCCCTTGCAAAAAAGCCAACATTCTATTTCCCTTCATTATTTGACATTCAATGGCATTATCATCATTGCATTCCCAACTATCATAATCCTGGGCTTTACCATTGACCAAAACTGAATTGGAATACCCATATTAATACTGTGGCTACAAGACCAGGTCTGAGGCTGGGAATTCTGCAGAGAGTAACTCACCACCTAACTCCCATTAGCCTGTCCACCATCTATAAGGTATAAGTCAGGAATACGCTCCAATTACCTAGATGAGTGGAACTCCAATGACACTCAAGAATCTCAACACCATCCAGGACAAAGCAGTGTGCTTGATTGGCACCCCATTCATTGCCTGCAACACCTACTTCCTCCACCACTGATGCACAGAGCAGTGTGTACCATTCACAAGATGTACTGCAGCAATTCACCAAAGCTTCTTCAGCAGTACCTTCCAAACCCACAACTTCTAAAACCTCAAGATAAAAGCAAATTACCACAGATGCTGGAATCTGAAACAAAAACAGAAAATGCTGGAAAATCTCAGCAAGTCTGATAGCATCTGGGGAGAGAGAATAGAGCCAACGGTTCGAGTCTGGATGACCCTTCATCAGAGCTCTATTAATCTCCTCAATCTGGATCCAATAATCTATACACAATCTGGATCCAATTATCTGTTCACAATCCAGATCCAATCATCTCTTCACAATTCGGATCCAATATTCAGTTGACAATTGGGATTTACCATTCTGTTTTCTGCTGTGTCCTTTGTTATTTGACAGATGTGAAGGCTACAGTTACTTCCTCTTCCATGGTAATTTATAGTGTAAGGACAGCACAGATGCTGTTTTCTTCTGGCACTCTTCCCTTCTTTTAACAAAGTATTTTGATGCCTTTAGCAAGATTGTTTTAAAGAATAATTTGCATCATGTATTATTCTCCACATAACCATTTAGAAATTTCTATCTATATTATTGCCACCTTGATTTGAATTATTGCCTTTATGATGATTGTCAGCTGTTCACTGTCTGACATATGAACCATTTTAATTCACTGATGATATAATCACTCTCAATTATCCATTACATTTCCTTACATTAAAACAGTGACAGAGCTTCAAAAGCAATTGATCAGCTGTAAAGAGTTTCGGAACATTTGTGAGACTTTGAAAGGCATCAGTGTGAGTTCTTTCATTCTCGGTTATTATTTATTGATGATTACATTTTACTTCAAAATCAAAGAAACCATTCACAAGCAGACTGTGTCTGAGTTTCTTGGCAATATTCATTTACTTTCCCTCTGTGAATAAATATCAGACTCCCAATACTCAGATAGTCAATATCTTTTCCCAAAGGTAGGGGAGTCTAAAACTAGAGGGCCTAGGTTTAAGGTGAGAGGGGAGAGATACAAAAAGATCCAGAGGGACAGTGTTTTTACACAGAGGGTGATGAGTGTCTGGAACAAGCTGCCTAAGGTAGTAATAGGTGGGTGTACAATTTTATCTTTTAAAAAGCGTTTAGACAGTTACATGGGTACGATGGGTATAGAGGGATATGGGCCAAATGTGGGCAACTGGGACTAGCTTAGGGGTTAAAAAAAAAGGGGCGGCATGGACAAGTTGGGCCGAAGGGCCTGTTTCCATGCCGTAAACCTCTATGACTCTATGAATCTATGACTCCCTAATTGAGTTCAGACACTGTGTGGCTATCACAGGAACACACAAAATTGTCATCAGTGTCAACCCATCCAGAGCACAATCCAGACTAGAATTCAAAATCCATCCAATTCCTTGAAATTCACAGGCCAGAATTTTCCGGTCTTGTACACCACACTACCACTGCCAGCAAAAATGGAGAATTTGGCACTCATAATAATAATTATAATAATAATCCCAGCTGCAGGTGAGATTGGATAATTCTGGCCACAAGCACAGCAAGACACTTGCCTGAAAAAAGATCACATTTCTGTCCTGTCCCAAAGTTATAGTAGAAATCTGTGGAAATTATGAATCTCAATGTTGTCAATGATTCCTCGGTGCTATCGGTTCACAGACTAAAGCTACTGCTGTCCAGGATCAGTTTTGATTTTGATAGACATACCAAAGAATAATTGAATGGCTACAGCACAGAAGGAGGCCATTTGACCCAATGACCGGAACACTATCACCTTGCCCGCCACGGAATCGGCGGGGGCATTGGTCCAACAACAGAAATCTCTGTTGATCTCCGGTGGGAATTTCTGGTCTTGCCCTAGTGAGACCGTAAAATCCCACCCATTGTGCCTATGCAGGCTTACTGTAAAACCAAATCATTAATTCCACAATTGTTCTTCTCTTCAGGTACTACATATCAAGTTCTGTTTTAAAAGATCTTATTGCATCTTCAGCGGTTAGATCATAATCGAGGATGATGTTTCATTCTCCTTATCGCTTAAATACTTCTTTTGTTTGCAATTTAGTTCCAATGTCTGGAGATTTAGGATCACAAATGATTTACAGATACCTTGAGACTCATCACTGTCTGTACCGTTGTAATAGTCTTTAATTTGAATGATCCCAGTGTATATCATCGCTTAAATCAGTGATACACCATTTACTTCAATGAATAACATATTTTCAGAGGGCTAAAGATAACCAAAGAAATGACATTCAGAGTGTTTTGGTCAGCATTGAGACAAGCAAATCTACACCAATGTCAAAACTGAACTGGCTGTGAAATGGCAATTTGACCTGACCCGCCCTATGAGTTAAGTTAATATCCAGACTTATGCCACTGTGAAAGTTTATAAGCAGTTTACAAACATGTTACCTATAACACAAAACAATGGCAGTTATATGAGGCATGAATGAGGCCAAAGTTTTATCTTTATATCAGGTTGAATTAAACAATAGTTGGCTGAGAGAAGTACATGCATAGATTACAGACCCTGTCCAATTATTCCCCATCCAAACCTGCAGAGTTTCACTGGCTGTCTTGTCTGGAGACAATACACATCTTTTTAGCCTGTCTTGATGCTCTCTCCACTCCCATTGTTTTGTTTCTTAAAGACTGGATTAGTTGTAAGTATTCGCATTCCAACCATTATTCATGTAAATTGAGTCTGTGTCTTATAAGTTCTGTTTGTGAACAGAATTCCCACTCACCTGAAGAAGGGGCTCAGAGCCTCGAAAGCTTGTGTGGCTTTTGCTACCAAATAAACCTGTTGGACTTTAACCTGGTGTTGTTAAACTTCTTACTACAATTATTCCCCCACATTTGTCTTGTATGATGCTTAATACCCAGGCGGTGGATAAACATTTAACGTTGTCCTGGACATAATCAGTGTTGCGGGTATAAGGACTGTGTGTATTCTGTGACAGGTTTTATTCAACAAACTTAAGATGTCTGCCTCCAGAGGCAGAGTGCTCAGGGCAGAATCACATGTCTATGACAAGCCAGTTAGTTAGTACAGCATTGCAATTCCAAAACCCAATCATCCCTCTTTTCATTAAAAAAGGTACAAACATCCCTTTATTCCCAGCAAACAAACGCATATTTGCATCCACGATCCTGCATTTTTGTGAGTTACTCAAGCTACCCTATATATGTACCCACTGTTCCAATGTATTTGGTCTGCTAGTCAGTAGGGAGGGAGGAATTATGGAATTACAGACCTGTTAGCTTAATATCAGAAGTAGGGAAAATGCTAGAGTACATTATAAAGGATGTGATAACAGGGCACTTAAAAAATATAAATGAGATTAAACAAAGTCGACGTGGATTTATGAAATGTAAATTGTGTTTCCCAAACCCAGTAGAGTTTTTTGAGTACATCACAAGCAGAATAGATAAGGGAGAACCAGTAGATGCGGTGCATTTGGATTTTCAGAAAGATTTTGATGAAGGCCCACATAATAGATTAGGGTGTATAATTAAAGCACAAGGTATTGGAGGTAATATATTGATGTGGATTGAGAATTGGTTAACAGACAGGAAACAGAGAATAGGAATAAATCGGTCTTTTTTGAAATGGCAGGCAGTGAGTAGTGGGGTACTGCAGGGATCAGTGCTTGGGCCCAAATATCAATTTGGAAAAGGGAACCAAATGTAATATTTCCAAGTTTGCTGATTACATGAAACTTAGTGGGAGTGTGAGTGGTGAGAAGGATGTTAAAAGATTTCAAGGTGATTTAGACAAGTTGAGTGGACAAATGCATGGATAAGTGTGAAGTAATCCACTTTAGAAGGAGAAACAGAATGGCAGAATGTTAGTTAAATGATGAAAGATTGGGAAATGTTGACGTACAAAGCGACCTGGGTGTCCTTGTACACCAGTCACAGAAAGGAAGCATGCAGTTACAGCAAGCAGTTAAGAAGGAAAATGATATGTTGGCCTTCATTGCAAAAGTACTTGAGTACAAGAGCAAGGATGTCATACTGCATCTGTACAAGGCCTTGATAAGACCACACCCAAAATATTTTGTGCAATTTTGATCTCCTGACTTAAGAAAGGATATATTTGCCATTGAGGGAGCATTGCAAAGGTTCACCAGACTGATTCCTGGGAAGACAAGATTGCCGTAAAAGGAGAGACTGAGTTGACTAGGCCTGTATTCACTGGAATTTAGAAGAATGAGAAAGGATCTTGTTGAAACGTGTAAAATTCTGACAGACTGGATGAAGGCTGGGGGGTCTAGAACACGGGGTCACAGTCTCAGGATACAGGGTAGGCTATTTAGGACTGAGATGAGGTGAAATGTTTTCATTCAGAGGGTGATGAACCTTTGGAATTCTCTACCGCAGGCGGCTGTGGAGGCCAAGTCACTGACTATATTTAAGAAGGAAAAAGATTTCTCGACTCTAAAAGTGTCAAGGGGTATGGGAAGAGTGTGGGAGTATGATGTTGCGATAAAGGATCAGCCATGACCATATTCAATGGTGGAGTCGAAGGGCTGAATGGCCTGCTCCTATTTTCTATTCACATGCTTTACAAATATCGGGTGGGATCTTGAGCCTGAGTTTGTCATCCGTGGGAATGACGACGCAGGCTCAGAATTTGGAAAGGTCAGAAAAGTGTGATTGCCTCTGGTGAGATCACAGTGGAGTAACGTAGAACATGTCAGGGAAGTGTGTGAACCTAATTTGAGCACATCGACATGTCATTAGCAAGCACTCACTCCACTCCACACCGAATATTCAGCTGGCATCGTCAGTGCCATTTACAACAGTTCTACATAAGCGTGAACCTGGCACTGTCGCCTCCCAGGGGGATATTGGAGGTGAGCACTCAGGTGACCATTACTACTTTGACAGTCCAACGCAAGGGGCACCAGGGAGAATGCTGGGGATGCAAAGGAGTGCAGATTGGGCCAGTGGGTGAGGTCACTGTCGCCTTCAGATGGGGAGGAGTGGTGTAACATGGTGGGTATGGGTGGGTTGCTCACAAGCCTGACATTCCCTTCATATCGGGTCACCAAGCAGGCATTGCTTCCTGGTTCTTCTATGCTGATTATAATATTCAAATAGCTGAGTGGATGCCCTTCCTTGTTGGAGCTACAAACTGGGTGGGAGGTGGCCACAACAGAAGGGCAGTGCTGGGTGTGACTATGAGCTCCTGGAGTCCTGCTTTGCAAGGGCAATGTGCAGGTCTCAGTGATGTGGAGCTACCCTGCCAATTGGGGCATAAAGACCTTCTTACTTGGGAGAGGGTGAATGCAGTGAAATCTTCAACCCTCACTCTGTCAATTGTGTGAGGCCAAAGGGGCTTGCTGGACAGGAAGTTCAAATCCACTTCTCTGTGAACTCTGACTTAGGTATAGCAGTGAGCGGGTATTCATTGTTCTCATGCAAGCCTGCACAGCATTGAAGACCCTGAGGAATGAAGCTGCACTCCAGGGAATTCCTTCAAAAGCCATTGCATACCTCTCAGAATTCAGCTGTGTCTTGTCAAGATGAATATTGTTGCCAGAGCGACTAACGAACGAATCTTGGAGGAGTCCAGCATACCAGTTTAACATCCAAAATTGGATCTAGGGGCAAAGGTTAACCCTTTGGAACACCAAGCAGCTTTCAAAGAACAAAGAACAAAGAACAAAGAAAATTACAGCACAGGAACAGGCCCTTCAGCCCTCCAAGCCTGCACCGACCATGCTACCTGACTGAACTAAAGCCCCTACCCTTCCGGGGACCATATCCCTCTATTCCCATCCTATTCATGTATTTGTCAAGACGCCCCTTAAAATTCACTACCGTATCCGCTTCCACTACCTCCCCTGGCAACGGGTTCCAGGCACCCACCACCCTCTGTGTAAAAGATCTGCCTCGTACATCTCCTGTAAACCTTGCCCCTCGCACCTTAAAGCTGTGCCCCCTAGTAATTGACTCTTCCACCCTGGAAAAAAGCTTCTGACTATCCACTCTGTCCATGCCTCTCATAATCTTGTAGACTTCTATCAGGTCGCCCCTCAACCTTCATCATTCCAATGAGAACAAACCAAGTTTCTCCAACCTCTCCTCATAGCTAATGCCCTCCATACCAGGCAACATCCTGGTAAATCTTTTCTGTACCCTCTCTAAAGCCTCCACATCCTTCTGGTATTGTGGCGACCAGAATTGAACAGTATAATCCAAGTGCGGCCTAACTAAGGTTCTATAAAACTACAACATGACTTGCCAATTTTTAAACTCAATGCCCGGCCGATGAAGGCAAGCATGCCGTATGCCTTCTTGACTACCTTCTCCACCTGCATTGCCACTTTCAGTGAGCTGTGTACCTGTACACCCAGATCCCTTTGCCTATCAATACTCTTAAGGGTTCTGCCATTTACTGCATATTTCCTATCTGTATTAGACCTTCCAAAATGCATTACCTCACATTTGTCCAGATTAAACTCCATCTGCCATGTCTCCGCCCAAGTCTCCAACCGACCTATATCCTGCTGTATCCTCTGATGGTCCTCATCGCTATCCACAAATCCACCAACCTTTGTGTCGTCCGCAAACTTACTAATCAAACCAGTTACATTTTCCTCCAAATAATTTATATATATTACAAACAGCAAAGGTCCCAGCACTGATCCCTGAGGCATGCCACTTGTCACAGCCCTCCATTCAGAAATGCACCCTTCCACTGCTACCCTCTGTCATCTTTGACTGAGCCAGTTTTGTATCCACCTTGCCAGCTCACCTCTGATCCTATGCGACTTCACCTTCTACACCAGTCTGCCATGAGGGACCTTGTCAAAGGCCTTGCTGAAGTCCATGTAGACAACATCCACTGCCCTACCCTCATCAATCATCTTCGTCACTTTCTCAAAAAACTTGATCAAGTTCGTGAGACACGACCTCCCCTTCACAAAACCATGTTGCCTCTCACTAATACATCCAGTTATTTCCAAGTGGGAATAAATCCTGTCTTGAAGAATCCTCTCCAATAATTTCCGTACCACTGATGTAAGGCTCAGCGGCCTGTAATTACCTGGATTATTCTTGCTACTCTTCTTAAACAAAGGAACAACATTGGCTGTTCTCCAATCCTCTGGGATCTCCCCTGTAGTGGATTTCCACTCCATCTGACGAAGGAGCAGTGCTCCGAAAGCTAATGGTATTTGCTACCAAATAAACCTGTTGGACTTTAACCTGGTGTTGTTAAAACTCTTACTGTATCTCCCCTGTAGCCAGTGAGGATACAAAGGTTTCTCTCAAGCCCCAGCAATTTCCTCCCTTGCCTCTCTCAGTATTCTGGGGTATATCCCATCAGGCCCTGGGGACTTGTCGACCTTAATGTTTCTCAAGAACTCCAATATCTCCTCCTTTTTGATCTCAACATGACTCAAACTATCTACACATCCTTTCCCAGACTCATCATCCACCAAGTCCTTCTCTTTAGTGAATACTGATGCAAAGTACTCATTTAATATCTCGCCCATTTCCTCTGACTCCATGCATAGATTCCCTCCCTTGTTCTTGAGTGGGCCAACCCTCTCCCTGGCTACCCTCTTGCTCTTTATATATGTATAAAAAGCCTTGGGATTTTGCTTAATCCTGCTGGCCAATGCTTTTTCATGACTCCTTTTAGCCCTCCTTACTCCTTGCTTAAGTTTCTTTCTGCTTTCCTTGTATTCCACACTTGCTTCCTGTGTTCCCAGCCTCCTAGCTTTGATAAATGCTTCCTTTTTCTCTTTGACTAAGCTCACAATATCTCTCGTTATCCAAAGTTCCCAAAACTTGCCATACTTATCCTTCATCTTTACAGGAATGTGCCAGTCCTGAATCCCTATCAACTTACACTTGAAAGCCTCCCACATGCCAGAAGTTGATTTGCCCTCAAACATCTGCCCCCAATCTACATTCTTCAGTTCCAGCCTAATATTGTTGTAATTAGCCTTCCCCCAATTTAACACCTTAACTTGAGGACTACACTTATCTTTATCCATCAGTACCTTAAAGCTTACTGAATTGTGGTCACTGTTCCCGAACTGCTCCCCTACTGACACATCGACCACCTGGCCAGGTTCATTTCCCAATACCAGGTCCAGTATGGCCCCTTCCCGATTTGGACTATCTACATACTGTTTCAAGAAGCCCTCCTGGATGCTCCTTACAAACTCTGCTCCATCCACGCCCCTAGCACTAAGTGAGTCCCAGTCAATATAGGGGAAGTTAAAATCTCCCACCACAACAACCCTGTTACTTTTACACTTGCCAAAATCTGCCCACATATTTGTTCCTCTATCACCCGCTGGCAGTTGGGTGGCCTATAGTTAAACATTCTGACTACACCCTTCCTATTCCTGAGCTCTACCCATATTGCCTCGCTGTATGAGCCCTCCGAGGTGTCCTCCCGTAGTACAGCTGTGAGATTCTCCTTAACCAGTAATGCAACTCCCCCACCCTTTTTACCTCCCCCTCTTACCATCCCGCCTGAAACATCTGAATCCTGAAATGTTAAGCTGCCAATCCTGTCCTTCCCTTAACCAAGTCTCTGTAATGGCAACAACATCATAGTTCCTAGTACTAATCCAAGCTCTAAGTTCATCTGCCTTACCGGTTACACTTCTCGCAATTGAAACAAATGCACTTCAGTCCACCAGACCCTCTTTGATTAGCAAACCCAGGGGGAGTGTGGGGTGCAAAGTGTGAGAGTGCACAGGTCAGATGCCATGTGACAATAAAGGCTCAACACTCTTCACCCTGCTAGAGTATTGGGAAAGCCATGAGGGTACGTCGCTGTAGTGTCAGAAGGGGATGGTGTGAGGGAGAGCAGAAATTCACACAGGTAATGGGAAGCACTGGAGTGGAAGTCACAGACTCATCGAACGATGAGGGGCAAGGCTCTGTGATGACTCCTCAGCGCTCACTGTGGTGTTCTTACTCTTTCAGTGCATGATTCATCAGAATCATGGAGCTTGTTCAGTTGGCCTTTCTACTGACTGGAATTGACCAGCAGCAGAGACAATGATGTGCTGCTGTGTGTGGTGAGGACCAGTGGCCTGTAGCTGCTCAGGGAGCAGTACCATACATGGAGGAACAATTTCGGAGACTGTACCAGCCAAGAATCTCCACTGCGGATGCTACCCTCACAGTGTTGGCCTCATTGCCTTGGAGTGATGTCATCATCTCTTCAGAGAGAAGGTGAATGGACTCCTCCAGTTGGCCGAGGAGGGAGGCAGTCATCCCCTTCTGATGCTTGTGACTCTGCGTTTAGAGTTCCATCAGCTCTGGGATGAATGGACCCAGGGGCACATCACCGACCAGGGGCCCAGCAGAGTCCTGGCCTTTGGCATCCCTACAAGTGCCGGTTCCCTGTGATTTCCTGTCTCAAGCCCTATAGTGGGGTCCCTCCCCACTCCAGTGCCCAAGACATTCATTGGCCTCGGAGGCCTCTGACTGTCCTGGTGCCCAGACTTCAGCTGGCCTCACCCCATTGGTATTTAGGCCTACGGCAAATGGTTGCACAAAATCCCGGCCAACATCTTTTATCAATCCAGATTCACATGATTCTGCTAGCTGCATTACTGCCGTGACATACTGTTCAGGAGACTCATTTTCATTTTGAACTCTCATGTTGAATACATAATGTTCATATATGATATTCACCCTTTTCTCCTTGCTTGTTTATTAGATTTACAGCGGTATATACTTTGTAGCAGTCTCTCCCCAGCAGTGGTAAAAGTTTAGCTACCCTTATCATTTCAGGCTTCTTAATTAAGTGTGTTGCACATTCATAGTTTTGCCATTGTAATTTTAAAATCTGCCAATTTTGCCATGCATCATTTTTTAACTGGACTGGAGATGGGAAAGGAGAATTTACTGCAGCTATTTTTACTCATTCAGTAATTTACTTGCATTGTCTACTCTGTTTCTTTTCCAGCGTTCAGAAATCCACTTTTTGTCACTCTCCGACACTATGCTGTAAGATTAAAGGACAGCTCTATTTCAGCAGGTGTTTCTGTGCGAGGCTGTTTCCAACTGATCTAAAAATATTTGCCTCCAGGTGCAGAGTCCTCATGGCAGAATCGCATGACTATGGCAAGCCAGTTAGTACAGCATGGCATTTCCAAAATCCAAACAATATTTAGTAGTTCCTTCAATGTAACAGTAGGCTTGGTTCAATCGTTCCCAATTAGGAGAAATCAGTATTCACTCCATGTTTTAAAGTTCCATTGCACATACTGTAGTTTTTTGTACCACCAAGAGAAACATGCTCTCTTCTGTGACCACAAGGCATGCATGAGGCCAGGCCATCAAATTGCATATTGGCACCACAGGTGCAGAGATCAGGATTGGTCACACGTGTCTGGCAGCCGCGGAAATTTCAATTATGACGAATCATGCAATAAGAACATGGGAACAGGTGGATGGAGATAAAGAACATGTTGATCTAATTCACCTTCTATCATCCTGATATCACACAGTAGAACAATAACTGCGCTATTGACTGATCGTGGCAACCAATTTTATCAACTTGTCTACAACAGACCAAGACAAATGTCCAAACCATGAAAAACCAGGTGCTGAGCTTTGGAGCTAAAGGACCAAAGTCACCTGTTGCTTCTAAATGCTAAGGTGTACCATATACCACGTTTGAAATTGTTCATAAAACTTTGCTTTGTCACAGAGACAATTGCATATTTTAAGAGAAAAGTGGTTGGACATTCAAAGCAGATTAGGTTCTGAGGCTATGGCAAGATCAGGAGGGTTACATTTTGGAAGGCGCCACAAAAGGCATGATAAGCAGAACAATTTCCTTCTCTGCTGTACACTTTTATGATTCTATATTCTGCAGCGTTTCTCCTCTAAATACAAAACTTATTTCTAAACATTTTAAAATAATTTATAGGTAAATGTTTGACAACATTTGATTTTGAAATTATCAGGTCCTGGAATGCCTTCTATTCCCAGACACAAGTTAAAATTATGTTTGCAAAGGCACCTGATTTAGCAGGAAATTAAAACGAATATAATCCTGATGAGGATTGTGGCTGACCACTCTTTGCCAAAGGCTTAACCTATTGAGAAATGATTGGCTTTTATTGTAAAGTGAAGCTAATATTAAAATAAAGAGCATGTAGCTTTTGGTCTGTATGTGTGTCAGAGCTTGGATTTTCTCTCAAGTCTTTGGCTGAAGAATTAAGCAGTCGTGTTTCTTTAGAGAATATTCTTTGGAGTCAGTTTTTATTCCTTATGATTCCAGCTGCTGTTCGCATGGGTTTGCTTTCCGTATTACTGGCGCAGTAATGATTTTGAACCTCTTGTGCCATCTGTTTTCTTGCTCTGGGCAAGCAAATAAATGATTAAACACTGGAGAACATGAGGTCTTGGATGCTTATAGACGGGTATGTTTAATAAAACATGCTGTTAACAAATCAAATCTGTCAGTGTTACTTTGCAGTCAGCTTTCTGTCGGACAGTTATGTTGCCAGCTTTTTGATTATTTAAAACAAAAAATATGTACTTTAATTGGTGTGAAGGTAATCTACTTCTAATTCACTGATAATGTAGTTCTTGAGCAAATCACTCAAGGAATGTAGCGCCATGGTTCAGAAGGCTTCACTCACTAAATTCCCTGCTGAGGAGAAGTGTCTATACTCTGATTTCCTATCACCTGTTGTATATTTTATGGGTGGGATTTTCCAGCCTCGCTTGCCCCGAAACCGGAAAATCCCACTCGAGGTCAACAGACCTTTCCATGGTCCACCTCTTGCCCGCTCCCATTCCCAAGGCAGGTGGGAAGGTAAAATTTGCCCCATATCTTGGAAAAACACAGATATTAACTGAGTCTTTGGTATGTAACAGGGTTTATTTACAGTGCATTAAAATGCCTGCTCTATGTTTACAGTTCCAGCTTCTGGCAACTTAGGTTTGTCTACTTTTATCTGAATCAACACCCAGGCTTAATGAATCAAGCACAGTGACCAGTTGACACAGTCAACAGAATCACAATATTAACCATAGCACAATTGAACACTATATCCTTTCCCCTTGTAATGCCAAATTAAATCACCCGAAACAGCAATCATATGTACAGAGTCTTTTCTTAGAGTTTAGCTTGTCCATTTTATCTAAGTACAGAAATAGACTTTGAGATATGAAGGCCCCTGACGATGACACTGAACAAAGGAACAAGAGGCAGGAGTAGGCAATTCAGCTCCTCGAACCTGCTCCTACACATAAGACAAATCCCTCATCTCTGGAATCAATCTAATGAACCTCTTCTGAACTGCCTTCAATGGAACTACATCCCTCCTCAAGAAAGGGGACCAAAAATGTGCACAATACTCCAAATGCGGTCTCACTGATGCCTTGCAGAAACACTTTCTTACTTTTATACTCTAGTCCTTTAGCAAGAAATGTCAAAATTCCATTTGCCTTACTTATTACCTGCTGTACCCGAATACAAGTTTTCTGTGATTCATGCATGAAGACACCCAGATCCCTCTGCACTGAAGTACCTTGAAGTCTCTCTCTATTTAAATAATAATTTGTCTTTCCATTTTTCCAACCAAAATGCATAACCTCACATTCAACTACATTAAACTCCATCTGCCAGATTTTGACCCACTCACCTAACCTATCCATATCCATTTGTAAATTGCTTATTTTTTTATCGCAACTTACTATTGCCCCTATTTTAGTGTCATCTGCAAATTTGGCTATAGTACCTTCTGTCCATGCATCCAAGTCATTAATATAGGTTGTAAATATTTGGGGCACAAGGACCGAACCCTGTGGCACCCCACTAGTTATATCTTGCCAAACAGAAAAAGATCCATTTGCACCAACTCTCTGCTTTCTATTGGTTAGCCTGTCCTCTATCTAAGATGATAAATTACCTATAATCCCATAGGATCTTACCTTGTGCATTAACCTTTTATGTGGCATTTTATCAAATGCCTTCTGGAAGTCCAGATATATTTCATCTACAGGATCCCTATCATCCACTTTGCATGTTACATCTCTAAAGAACTGAGATCTATGAGCTTGATGTTATGGTTCTGCAGAATCAACTCGAGTATGTGAACATGCAAGATGCTTGAAGTTATGAAGATAATCTGACCATCTATAGATGCATAGAGGTCGATGATCAGATTCTGAAGTAGCTGACAATTAAGCCAATGCTTGGTGATTGGTACAGAGAGTGAATTTTATACCATAGGGATACATGTGCCAAGCGTGGATGCTTCTCACTCTCCTCTAGAGTATTTGTGTTCAGTTTCTGACAATGGCCGCAATGCTTAAACAATTGGTCATTCACTTCCTTCAATGACTGTGAGAGTACTGCTCCATTTCTTGACATATCTGTTGTGACATTTCCAGGTGTAAGTTGAAATGCGTCAGGACTGGTGGAGATGCCATTTTCACTTTTAATGTATTTTACACTGCTTGGTGAATGATTGTCCATTCCTGTTGTGCATCTTTTTGCAGTAGCTTCTGAAGGGGCTTGTTTCTTCCCAAAGAACTCTAATAAATTAGTAAAGGAAAAAACATTGAACTGTGCAAAGCTGAGTGACATCAGATGAATGGTCAGAATATAAAGAACGGCAGAGAGTGCCCTAAAGATTAATCAAGAGAAAAAAATAGAGTAAGAGAGGAAGGTGGCTAGAAATATAAAAACAGATATCAAGAGTTTCTACAGGTATAGAAACATAGAAACTTTACAGTACAGAAAGAGGCCATTCGGCACATCAAGTCGGCACAATCCCACCCAGGCCCTACCGCCATATCCCTACATATTTTACCCGTTAATCCCTCTAATCTACGCATCCCAGGACACTAAGGGGCAATTTTAGCACGACCAATCAACCTAACCCGTACATCTTTGGACTGTGGGAGGAAATCAGAGCACCCAGAGGAAACCCACGCAGACACGAAGAGAATGTGCAAACTCCACACAGATAGTATTTAAAAAGGAAAAGAGCAAGTAGGGTGTTGGTCCTCGAGAAAGTGAGAATGGGGAGTTAGTTGTGGATAATAAGGAAATGGAGGATGAAATGAGCAAATATTTTGCTTCTGTCTTCACTATAGAGAATACAAAAACATTGCAGTAATAGCTATAAACCAGGAGGTGGAAGGGAGAGAGGATCTTGGTGAAATTACAGTCACTAGTGAAGCAGTACTGAGCAAACTGATGGAGCTGCGGGCTGATAAGTCTCTGGTCTGATGACTTAAGTTTGATTAACTTTATCCTAGAGTGGCTAATGTGGTAGTAGCTATGTCGCTGTTAACAATAGAATATACTACTTCAAGAAATTTTCCATTCCAATTCTCCCAATCTACATGTAGATTAAAGTCATTTATATTTATTGGAGTACCATTCTTACACGCCCCATTAATTTCTTCCTGTATATTCTTCCCTGCAGTGTAACTACTGTTAGGCAGCCGATAAACTACTTTCACAATTGACCTCTTAAATTTCCCTTTTCTTATATCTACTCAAACTGATTCTGCATCTTACTCTTTTGAGCGACCATCGTCTCTCATCTCTGTACTAATGACATCCTTGATGAACAGAGTTGCCCCACCACATTTTCCTAGTTTACTGTCTCTTCAAAAGATGAAATACTCTTCAAGATTCATGTATCAGCCTTGGTTTCCTTGCACCAATGTTTCTGTAATATCCCATGGATCATACATATTTATTTCTGTCTATAAGATCATATATATTTATTTTTATCTGTGCTAACAACCCATGTTATGAAAGCTGTGGACGTTTAAGGTACAGACGCCGGAATTTTCCAGCCATTCATGCCCCACTATCGCTGCCAGCGAGAACGGAGAATTTGGTGCTCAGCCAATTATCAATTCACTGGCCTTATCAGCTGGTGCACTCTTGATTTTCTATGCTGTGTCCCTCTCTGTCATATTCTGATAATCGATACTCAAATTGCTACCCATGTTCATTTATTTGTTGTTTCCCTTTGATTTACTCTATCTTCTCTTACATGATCCTTTCCCCAAACTATTTAATTTAAAGTTCTTTATCTTACCAAAACTCTGGTCCCAATACTATTCATAGCACTGTCCTCATGATACACTTTCCACACTCTCCAATACAGGGCCAGTGCCCCATGGATCAAAACCTATTTCTCGCATGCTAGTCTTTGAGCCATGCATTCATCTTTTTAATATTATTTATCCTATGCCAATTTGCTCATTGCTCAGATTTTAAAAAAAGATTATTACTATGTCAGCTCCAGGAATCGGCTGTGAAGGAACCATGCTTTCATTGCACAAATGAAAATAAACAATAACCACAAGTCTGTGGTGAACACAACAGGTCCCAACTGGGACTAAAAGGTTAATGATCTCTCAGGGTCCTGCTTACATAGGGCTTGATATACTAGCTCCTCCTGGTGGGTTAATTACCAGTCCTCAAGGAGCTTTTATTTAACAAGCCCACCTGGGAGGTCAATTAATGATTCCCCATGCAGGTCACGGGGGTTAGCACAATTACCCTTGAGGTTCTTCTTATTAATTTATCTCCTGGCTGCTCATACATACTATGTAAAACGTTTCCAATTCCTACCCATGTCATTGGATCTTTGGGCAGTTTTGAACCTCATGGTCGTTGTTTAACCTTGTTGGTAGTAGGCTCCCAAGGTATAGAAAGTGACCCACTTTGTCCAAAGGCCTCATCATGGAGTTTGATAGCTGGGGGTAGTGCTGTGTGGCAGAGGTAGGTTGGTGAAGGACCTTTGTTTTATGGATGTTTAGTGTAAGGCCCATGTTCTTGTACATCTTGGTAAAGATGTTGATGATGGCTTGGAGCTCGGCCTCCCAGTATGTGCAGACACAAACATTATCTGCATATGATAGTTCAATGTCAGAGGATGGGACATCCTTAAATCTAGCCTGTAGGTTGCGGAGGTTGAACAGATTTCCGTTTGTTCTGTAGTTTAGCTCCACTTCAGTGGGGAGCTTGCTGAGGGTGAGATGGAGCATTCCTTTATCCACAAGGGGAGTCTATGAGATGGCCAATAAGTTTGTTTTCAATGGCGAAGCCAACTCCATGGGGGCAGCGATCTTGTTATTGTTTACCTTTCCAGAAGAAGGTGTAAGGGCCACCTTGTTCCTTGAACTGGCCTTCCCCTGCCCGCTGGGTCTCTGAGGTGGCAGTGTTGAAATGCTTGAGCTCCTGGGAAATGATAGCAGTGCGACGCTCTATTCTGTCAGCGTTTGGGTTGTTCATGAAAGTCCTGATATTCCAGGTCCTGAACTTCATTTTAAGGAGTAGAAGGTGTCTGTGAGTGAGTTATTTTAAAATGACAAGGCTGTGGGGAATGAGCAGGAGAGTGGGACAACAATGAGAGCACTTTCAAAGAGCCAGTACAGGCCTGATGGGCTGAATGTCCCCTTCTGTGATATAAGTATCCTGAATTTCTTGTATTTTTGTAGCGTATTGCAACTGTTTTAAATTGATGGTCCTTTGTCCCCACACTATCATTTTCAGTATGTTTTGCAGTGAGGTTGTAATAATTTGACAAGAAAAATGAAGATCCAAAGGAGAAAATGAAGAAATTAAAATGATAATCAATGCAAGTATAATGGCCGCACAACTTCCATTCTGTAGAAGGGTATTTAGATCTGAAACATTGGCCGCGACTCTCCCATCCCGACCCGCAACTTTTCTGGCGGATCGGGGTGGGAGATGCGCATTGCTGGCCTTGTTCCAGGATTTGTGCATGCGCCGGGAACGCATGTGCATCCCCCAGAGCCGGAGAACAGTCGCCAGTCAGACCGGCGGGAAGGCAGGTAAGTAATTTGAATCTGTTTTAAATGTATTTTAAATACGTTTTCAATGTAATTATCGGGAACTTACCAGTCCCGATTGAATCTCCCATCCCGCCAGGAGTACTTCATTCCGGCAGGGTTTAGAGTAGCTCCCCACGTTTGGGAACTAGTGGGAGACCCTGCTGGAATGAAGGGGGGCAATTGGGGCCCCCCAGGGGGTCAGGCAGCAGGGGGGAGGTGCCCCTTGGGTATGGGTACCTTGGCAGTGCCAGCCTGTGCCCCCTGGCACTGCCCAAGGGACAAAGTACCCATGCCCAGTGGCACCGCCCACAGGACATCGGGCAGTGCCAAAGGGGCGGGGCCTATTGTGGGAGGGGCCTAGGGAGGATCAGTGGGGGTGGGGGGTCCCGCTGCCATTCTGCATGATCAGTCAGGGATGGAGGGAGGGCAGCGATTGGGGCTGGGGGGTGATCTGCTGGGGGGGGCGGGGGGGGTAGGGGGGGCCCTGCCTCCCGGGGTGGGTGGGGCCTGACCCCAGAGGGGGGTCAGCGGGGGGGTCTGCAAGGTGAGATGGGTGGGGGGATCACCACTGCAGGGGGAAGTGGGCTGTACATTGGGGCGCTCCAGGATGGGGGTGCGGGGGAGGTTCAGGGCTGGCCCAGGAATTGTTGTGGGGGGCGACCGGGCAGTGAGGTGGGGGGGCTGGGGGGGCAGCACTGCGGGGGTCCCAGGCTGGCCAGCGATCGAGCTGGCCAGCAAATGGGGAGTCTGACAGATTGGGGCCACTGCGCATGCGCAGAGTTCCAGAACTGTCAGACTCTGGTGTGAATAGGCCCCACCTCCCCTGGGTTTTTAATGATATTCACAATTGGGTCCTCTACAGTGCACAGAGTGGGGAGATTCGGGTGAGAAGCTGAACTGACAAAACAGTCGGGATCTAGAACAGTTTTCCCGCCAAGTCAGCACTTTTGGGAGAATCGCGGCCATTAACTCTGTTTATCTCCACAGATGCTGCTAGGCCTGCTGAGTTTATCCAGCATTTTTGTCTTTATTTTACACAATTTCTGATTAGATCCTTTCAATAAGGCACATCTGGTACAAGAACATTCATTTTCAGATGCCTGTTCATGGATACAAGTAAATTTCAACTGCATTGCCTGAGGAGAGAAACAACAGGACAGATAGTACACACAATGGAGCCTGCATCTGTTATACAACACATATGTTATAGAACAATGTAGAGTGTACTCATTATAGAACACACCCATTATAAAACACCCAATACAGACAATGCACAGTATAAAGTAGAGCCATTATAGGGCACACTTGTTACAGAACACATCCATTAAAGAACACAGCCAGTATGGAACATACCCAATATAAATTTTGATATGATTTGATTTGATTTATTATTGTCACATGTATTAGTATACAGTGAAAAATATTGTTTCTTGCATGCTATGCAGACAAAGCATACCATACATAGAGAAGGAAAGGAGAGAGTGCAGAATGTAGTGTTACAGCCATAGCTAGGGTGTAGAGAAAGATCAATTTAATGCGAGGTAGGTCCATTCAAAAGTCTGATGGCAGCACGCAGTACAGAACCCACCCATAATAGAAATCACCCAATATAGCACATACCCAATATAGAACACACCCATTATAGAACAAACCCAATGTAGAACACACCTAATACCGAACTCACCCCATATAGAACGCACCCAACATACAACATACCCAAAATACAACACATCCAATATACAATACACACAATGTACAACTCCCAATATAGAACTCAACCAATATAGAACACACCCAATACAGAACTCACCCAACATAGAAACCATCCAATATAGAGCTCACCCAATATAGAACACACCCATTACAGAACATACCCAATGTAAAATACACCCAATATAGAAAGCACCCAATATACAACATACCAACTATCGAACGCCCCGAGTATAGAACCCAGCCAATAGAGAACTCACCCAATATAGAACACACCCAATGTAGAACACACCCATAATAGAACATACCCAATGTACAACACACCCAAAATAGAAAACAGCCAATATACAACACACCCACTATAGAACTGCCAAAATATAGAAACCACCCAATCTAGAACTCACCCAATCTCGAACTCACCCAATATAAAACACCCAATATAGAACACACCCATTGTAGAATGCACACAACATAGAAACCACCCAATATAGAACTCACCCAATATAGAACACACCCAATATGGAACATGCCCAATATAGAACACACGCATTATAGAACATACCCAATGTAGAACACACCCAATATAGAAACCACCCAATTATAGAACCCACCCAATTATAGAACACACCCAATATAGAAACTACCCAATATAGAAGTCACCCAATATAGAACACACCCAATATAGAACACACCCAGTATAGAACACACCCATAATAGAACATACCCATTGTACAACACACCCAAAACAGGAAACAGCCAATATACAACTCACCCGCGATA
This sequence comes from Mustelus asterias, assembly GCF_964213995.1. Lineage (NCBI taxonomy): Eukaryota > Metazoa > Chordata > Chondrichthyes > Carcharhiniformes > Triakidae > Mustelus > Mustelus asterias. The sequence continues at coordinate 80,972,888 of NC_135803.1, read as the reverse complement.
GAACTCCCCCAATATAGAACACACCCAATATACAACAGACCCAATCTAGAACTCACCCAATATAGAGCTCACCCAATATGGAACACACGCAATATAGAACACACCCAATATAGAAAACACATAATGTACAACACACACACTATATAACTGCCCTAATATAGAAACCACCCAATATAGAAATCACCCAATTTGGAATTCACCCAATATAGAACTCACCCAATATAGAAACCACCCAATATACAACAGACCCAATCTAGAACTCGCCCAATATAGAACACACCCAATATAGAACACGCCAATACAGAAAACACCCAATATAGAAAACACCCAACATACAATACACTCAATATAGAAAACACCCAAAATAGAAAACACCCAATTTACAACACACTCAATATAGAACTCACCTAATATAAAACACACCTGATATAGAACATTCCCAATACAGAACATAACCAATCTAGAACACACCCAATATAGAATATACCCAATATAGAACACACTCAATAAATAACTCATCCAATATAGAACACACCCAATATAGAATACAACCAATATAGAACCACACCCAATATAGAATACAACCAATATAGAACACATCCAATACAGAACCCACTCAATATAGAACTCACGCAATATAGAACCCCCCAATATACAACACTCCCAAGATAGAAAACACCCAATATACAATGCAAACAATATAAAACTCCCCCAATATAGAACTCACCCAACATAGAACTCACCCAATGCTGAACCCACCCAATATACAACACACCCAATATAGAACACACCCAATATAGAAAACACCCAATATACAACACATCCAATTTAAAACTCCCCAATATAGAACTCACCCAATGCAGAACACACCCAATATACAACACACACAATATAGAACACATCCAATATACAACACACACAATATAGAACACATCCAATATACAACACACCTGATATAGAACACACCCGATATAGAATACATCCAACATAGAACACACCCAATATAGAACAAACCCAATATATAGAAAACACCCAATATACAACACAGCCAATATATAACACACCCAATATACAACACGCCCGATATAGAACACACCCGATATAGAAAACACCCAATATGCTGATGACACAAAGGTTGGTGGGGTTGTGGACAGTGTGGAGGGATGTCAGCAGTTGCAACGAGACATTGATAAGATGCAAGACTGGGCGGAGAAGTGGCAGATGGACTTCAACCCAGATAAGTGTGTGGTGGTTCATTTTGGCAGGTCGAATAGGATGAAAGAATATAATATTAAGGGTAAGACGCTTGGCAGTGTAGAAGATCAGAAGGATCTTGGGGTCCGGGTTCATAGGACGCTCAAAGCAGCGTCGCAGGTAGAGGCTGTGGTTAAGAAGGCGTATGGAATGCTGGCCTTCATCAATAGAGGAATTGAGTTTAGAAATCTGGAGATAATGCTGCAGCTGTATAGGACCCTGGTCAGACCCCACCTGGAGTGCTGTGCCCAGTTCTGGTCACCTCATTACAGAAAGGATGTGGAAGCCATAGAAAGGGTGCAGAGGAGATTTACAAGGATGTTGCCTGGATTAGGTGGCATGCCTTATGAGGATAGGTTGAGAGAGCTAGGTCTTTTCTCCTTGGAGAGGCGAAGGATGAGGGGTAATCTGATAGAGGTGTATAAGATGTTGAGGGGTATTGATAGAGTGGATTCTCAGAGGCTTTTACCCAGAGCTGTAATGGTTGCCACAAGAGGTCACAGGTTTAGGGTGCTGGGGAGTAGGCACAGAGGAGATGTTAGAGGTAGGTTTTTCACTCAGAGGGTGGTGGGTGCGTGGAATCGGCTGCCGGTAGTGGTGGTGGAGGCGGATTCGATAGGATCTTTTAAGAGACTTTTGGATAAGTTCATGGAAGTTAGTAAGATAGAGGGTTATAGGTATGCCTAGTAGGTAGGGACATGTTCAGCGCAACTTGTGGGCCGAAGGGCCTGTTTGTGCTGTAGCTTTTCTATGTTCTAATATAGAACACATGCAATATAGAACACACCCAATGTAAAACATACCCAATATACAACACACCCAATATAGAACTCACCCAATATAGAGCACACCCAGTGTTGTACCAAATATACAACACACCCAATATAGGACTCACCCAACATATAACACATCTGATATAGAACATACCCAATATAGAAACCCAATATGAAACATAACCAATATAGAAAACACCTAATAAAGAATACACTCAATATAGAAAACACCCAATATAGAACACACCCAATATAGAACTTCCTCAATATAGAACTCTCCCAATATACAGCGCACCCAATAGAGAACACAATCTATATAGAACTCACTGAATATAGAATCCAACCAATATAGAGCACCCAATATATAACACACCCAATATAGGACACACCCGATATAGAACATACACAATATATAGAACACACCCAATATAGAGCTCACCTAGTATAGGACACACCCAGAATGGAAACAACCCAATATACAACACACACAAATAGAACTCACCCAAAATAAAACACATCCAATGTAGAAAACACCCAATGTACAACACACCCAATATAGAAAACACCCAATATAGAACACACCAAATATATAAAACACCCAATATGGAACACACCCAATATAGAACTTCGTCAATATAGAACTTTCCCAATATACAGCACATCCAATAGAGAACACACTCTATATAGAACTCACTGAATATAGAATCCAACCAATATAGAACAATCAATATAGAACACACCCAGTATAGGACACACCCGATATAGAACATACACAATATATAGAACACACCCAGTATAGAGTTCACCCAGTATAGGATACACCCAATATAGAAAACACCCAAAATAGAAAACACCCAATATACAAAACATCCAATATAGAACTCACCCAATATAGAATTCAGCCAATGTAGAAAACACCCAATATAGAACTCACCCAATATAGAACACATCTAATATAGAACGTACTCAATATAGGACATACCCAATATAGAACACAACCAATATAGAAAACACCCAATATAGAACACACCCAATATAGAACTCACCCAATATAAAACACACCTGATATAGAACATTCCCAATATAGAACATACCCAATATAGAACACACCCAATATGGAACATACCCAATATAGAACACACTCAATAAAGAACTCATCCAATATACAACACACCCAATATAGGATATAACTAATATAGAACACACCCAATATAGAACACGCCCAATGTAGAACTCATCCGATATAGAACAGTCCCAATATAGATTACACCCAATATAGAACGCACCCAATATAGAACACACCTAATATAGAACTCACCCAATATAGAACATATCTGAGATAGAACATACCCAATATTGAACATACCCAATATGTAACATAACCAATATAGAAAACACTCAGTATAGAACTCACCCAATGTACAGCACACCCAATATAGAGCACGCCAATATAGAACACACCCAACATAGAATATACCCAATATAGAATCCAACCAATATAGAACACACCCAACATGGAACTCACCCAATTTACAATAAACCCAATATAGAACACATCTGATATAGAACATACCCAATATAGAACACATCCAATATAGAACCCACCCAATATAAAACACACCTGATATAGAACCTTTCCAATATAGAACATACTCAATATAGAACACACCCTATATAGACCATACCAATATAGAACACACTCAATTACGATCTCATACAATATAGAAATCACCCAATATAGAATACACCCAATATAGAACACATCCAATATCGAACTCACTCAATATAGAACTCACCCAAATAGAACACACCCAATATAGTACACACTCGATATAGAACACACCCAATATAGAATGCACCCAATATAGAACACATCCAATATCGAACTCACTCAATATAGAACTCACCCAAATAGAACACACCCAATATAGTACACACTCGATATGGAACACACCCAATATAGAATACACTCGATATAGAACACACCCAATATAGAATACAACCAATATAGAACATATCCAATATAGAATACAACACTCAATAAACACTCAATATGGAACACACCCAATATGGAACTCCCCCAATATAGAACTCACCCAATATACAGCACACCCAATAGAGAACACACTCTATATAGAACACACCCAATATAGAATAGAACCAATACAGAACACGCCCAGTATACAATACACCCATACAGAACTCATCCAATATAGAACACATCTGATATAGAACGTACCCAATATAGAACATACCCAATATAGAACACAACCAATATAGAAAACACCCAATATAGTACAAACCCAATATATAAAACAACTAATATGGAACACACCCAATATGGAACTCCCCTAATATAGAACTTACCCAATATACAGTACACCCAATAGAGAACACACTCTATATAGAACACACCCAATATAGAATACAACCAATATAGAGTACGCCCAGTATACAATACACCCAATATAGAACTCATCCAATACAGAACACATCTGATATAGAACATACACAATATAGAACATACCCAATATAGAACACAACCAATATAGAAAACACCCAATATAGAACTCACCCAATATAGAACTCACCCAATATAGTACAAACCCAATATATAAAACAACTAATATGGAACACACCTAATATGGAACTCCCCCAAAATAGAACTCACCCAATATACAGCACACCCAAAAGAGAACACACTCTATATAGAGCACACCCAATATAGAATACAACCAATATAGAACACAACGAATATAGAATGCGCAATATAGAACATACCCAATATAGAACATACCCAGTATAGAACACAACCAATATTGAATATACCCAATGTAGAACACAACCCACATAGAAAACACCCAATATAGAACTTACCCAATATAGAACACAACCAGTATAGAACACGCCCAATATAGAACACACCCAATATAGAACTCACCCAATATAGAACACATCTGATATTGAACATACCCAATATAAAACATACCCAATATAGAACACAGCCAATATAGAAAACATCCAATATAGAACTTATCCAATATAGAAAACACCCAATATAGAAAACACACAATATAGAACTAACCCAACACAGAAAACATCCAAAATAGAACACACCCAGTAGCGAACACACTCCATATAGAACACTCCCAATATAGAACACACCCAATATATAATACAACCAATATAGAACACACTAATATAGAACACACCCAATATAGAATACAACCAATATAGAACACATCCAATATAGAACTCACTCATTATAGAACTCTCACCCAATATATATACCTCCCTCAATATAGAACACACCCAATATAGAACACACCCAATATAGATCTCACTCAATATAGAACTCGCCCAATATAGAACACAGCCATTATAGAACACACCCTATATAAAACACACCCAATACAGAACACATACAATATAGAACTCACCCAATGTGCAACCCACCCAATATACAACTCACCCAATATAAAACACACCTAATATCGAACACACCCATTATAAATGCACAACTATAGAACACAACCAATATAGAAAATGCCCATTATAGAACACACCCAATTTAGAATACAACCAATATTGAACACATCCATCATAGAACACACCTAATTCACAACTCACTCAATATGGAGCACACCCATTATAGAATATACTCAATATAGAACACACCCAATATCAAACACACCCAATATAGAAGACACCCAATATAGAACACACCCATTACAGAATACACCGAACATAGAACACACCAATTGCACAACACACTCAATACAGAGCACGTCCATTATACAGTACAGTCATAATAAAACAAACCCAATACACAACACACCCAATACACAACAGGCCCAATATACAACATCCAATATACAACACCCCCATTATTCAGGATGTCCATTATAGAATCTGTTCCCTTTAGAATATACTCATTTGAAAACATAGTCATTGTATAATACAGCCATTATAGAGCATATTCTTATATAGAACACATCAATTATATATTACACCAAATTTAGAACACACAGTTGTACAACCAATATAGAACATACCCAATACTGAATTCATTACACTGTATCACCATTATCTAAAGCACCCAGTATCGAACATACCCATTATACAGTACAGCCATTATAAATCAAACACATTTTATAACACGCCCATTATGGAACACACTCATGATGGATCACACTATTGTAGAACACACACCCATTATATAGAACACAAAATCAAGAACAAAACCCATATTAAAAAAAACACTATATAAATCAACCAATAAAATACACAGTCATTATAAGATATGGCCATGATAAAATACTGCCATTATTGAACACTCCCATTGCAGGGTAAACATATTTTATAACCCAACTGTTTGAGAAATCACCCAATAGAGAGTACACTCTATATAGACACAGTCCTTATAAAACCTAGCCAGTACAGAACCCTCTGCCCGATTATAGAACTCATTTTGCACCCTGGGATAAGATTGTGTGTAATATAAAATGAGCCAATTTTGCAGTAGTAATGGGCCCAATATCACTCTCCCCTTTGCCGTACCTACAACTAGACCTAATAGGAAATCTTTCAGAGCCTGAAAACCCATTAGTGAGACAAGGCTTGATGGAAATTGTTGAGTGTTTTATTTTACAGGTAGCAAGTAATGTGAACTTAATGGGATAATTTTAAATGCATTGCAGGAACAGAAAGAGCTGCAAGTGCATGTACAAGTCTTTGAAGGTGACAGAATGAGTTGACAAGAATGTTATATGAAGGCATGTTCTTTCATTGTTTTTATTAATAGAGGTTTGAATACAAAGGGAAAGGAACTTATGCCAAATCTTTATAAGTTAGAATAGCCCTTGGCTACAATAATGCATTCTATTCTGTTCACTACATTTTCGGAAGCATGTTAAAGCATTGGCGATGGTAGAGAAGGGATTTAGTGGAATTTGTCCAGAGGTGAGGAACTTCAGTTATCTGGAGAAAATGGAGAAGTAGGAATTGTTCTCCTTAATGTTAAAAAAATTAAGAGGAAAACTGATAGAGCTGTTCAAAGTCATAAGGGCCAGGTATGATGGAGTAAATAAATAGAAACTTTACCCAATGGCATCAATGTTGTACCTGAGAACACAGACTTTAGATTAAATTATAATACAAGCAAACAGAGGTCAACCTGGTTTTCAGAAAGGGGGATAATGTTTGACAAATTTATTGGAGTTGTTTGAGGATGTAATAAACAGGGTGGATAAAGGGGAACATATAGCTGTAGTGTGTTTTGATTTTCAAATTAGCATTCAAAAAAGGTAGCACATAAAAGCTTATGCACAGTAGTTTTGAGGGTAGTATATTAGCATGCATAAAAGATGCATAAAACCGGAAGTGGAGAATTGGATAGATAAGTCATTTTCAAATTGGCAAACATTAATGAGTTAACGGCCATAGGAATTATTGCCCATTTATGATGTATATTAATGAACTGGATGAAGGGACAAACTTTGTTGTTGCCAAATTTGCTGATGATGCACAGGTTATTAGGAAAGCAAGCTGTGAGGAGGACACAAAGGGTGGGATTCCCCACTCCAGAGATTAAGTATGGTGTGTAAGTTTTAGGGCAAATCCTCCATGATGAAAGAACTGGTCGCCATACTACCAGAAGGACGTGGAGGCTTTGGAGAGAGTACAGAGGAGGTTTACCAGGATGTTGCCTGGTATGGAGGGGCTTAGTTATGAGGAGAGATTGGGTAAACTGGGGTTGTTCTCCCTGGAAAGACGGAGGATGAGGGGAGACTTAATAGAGGTGTATAAAATTATGAAAGGCATAGATAGGGTGAATGGTGGGAAGCTTTTCCCCAGGTCGGTGGTGACGTTCACGAGGGGTCATAGGTTCAAGGTGAAGGGGGGGAGGTTTAACACAGATATCAGAAGGACATATTTGGTGGGGGCCTGGAATGCGCTGCCAGGCAACATGGTGGAGGCGGACACACTGGGAACGTTTAAGACTTATCTAGACAGCCATATTAAAGGAGTGGGAATGGAGGGATACAAAAGAATGGTCTATTTTGGACCAGGGAGCGGCACGGGCTTGGAGGGCTGAAGGGCCTGTTCCTGTGCTGTATTGTTCTTTGTTCTTCTCTTTGTTTAACCCAGGGATAAGGAAAATGGCCGGCTGGCTGTCAGGCCACATGAATATGCAAGAGGCTGGGAATAACGAGAAGGCCGAGACAGGGATGATCTAATCAACAGGAAACAAAGGAGAAACCATGGCCAGCAGACGAGGAGTAAATAGCCCAGCAGCAAGACAATGAGAACAGAGATCATTCCGTCCACGGACAAGGTAAAAACTCAGCTCGCTGATGGGATTCCAATCAGGCTGACTCAGAGAACATTTAAAAGACATTAAAATATCAATTAAGGGCGGTCCCGACAGTTCCGGCCCTTTTTGTTCCAATCAATCGAAACTACCAAGGACCAGAAACTGTTTTGTGTGAGAGAATCACTGGTTCAGGTTTTAAAAAGGGACAAGCAAGCTCTAGTCTCCCTCTCTCCTCTCTCTTCTCCTGTTCCTGCCTGCCTCTCGTTCGTCTCCAGCACGCAGCCCGAAGCCCACTGAGCAATTTAAACTAGGATTGTGAGTATCCTCTGGTAATTCGCGAAGTTCCCGAGATCATCATAGTGGATAAGGCTTTGGGGAAAGGGGGGGCTTTTGCATGCACCTTTCATAGTTTAAGACACTGGTAAACTTGTGTAAAGTAAGCATTCCCGTTATGCCCGTTTTAGTATTCCTTCCATAGCTATAGTCTTATAGAGCATAAGGCATTGTGTGTTGTTTTCCTGGTGTTTGGTGATCTTGACCTTGATGTTTTAATAAATATATATATATATCTTTGACTTCCATTGGAGTCCGTTTTGATCTTTTCAATTTCTCACCAACGATCTCTGACCAAGTCACAATATTAAATATCCCTTACCATAATTCCGGAGTCTAGAACTGAGGGTACTCTGGCCGCTTCGAAACCGCCCACTCAGGAAAGGCTGCCAGGTAGTGGATAGGCAGCAGTTTCCTTTTATCTCTCTTGGGAGCGCTACTCTAGTGAAGTAGGCGCAAGATGGCCATTGTTCCATCGGCGAGAGAGATAATCACTCGGGCATTGGTGGGGTTTGGGTAACGGAGAACCAAACCTAAAACGAGTGGAGTTAAAAAGAGGGGATCCCGCTACAGGTGGTGGCCAGGGAAAGCAGCATGGGATTCTGCACTGCATTGTCAACTTTTCAGCAGATTAAATACGAAGAAGAATCACGTCGGATCCCGTGGCAGGATGGGCTGTGATTTGTCCATCCTGCCATGACCTCATTAGATCACCTTTCTGAATGCCGTATTTAAACCATGCCCCCACACTGTCTGCAGCCGAGGACTGCTCAATGCAAGTGCTGGTCCCGAAAGGAAAAAGGCAGAGTGCCCCCAGATTCAACAGCAATGTACCAATGCAACTTCTGCATGCTGGAAGCACACTGGGATATCCTTCATAGGAGAAGCAACCTCACAACTCTGGCTTGAGAGGAGGTGGTCAGTATGGTCTGTTCCAACTCAGCACAGAACAGTTCTGCCATTTAGTACAAAAAAAGATGAATGATCCCGCCCACTCTGCCAGTGTAAATCAACCCTCTTCTCATTCTCAGCTCACACTCTCACAAGCCAATCAGACATTCACAGGGTTATAGTTGTGACGTTAGTGTACCTTTAAGGATTTTGTTTTTAAATCATATTCTCTGCAGCAATAAGCTGTTTTGGTTTTATTGCTGCCAGGCCATCTGCTCGAAGTATTTTTATTGATCCTTCAGTGGTTTAAATGGTGTTGTTTATTTTTACTCTGCGATTTTTATGAGCCTGCATTGTTAAGAGGAAGGTCATGTGTTATCGACAGTTTTATTTTATTCCTGGTGAATTTAAGGCTTCATTTTCTGTTTTGGTTGGCAGCAATTAGTTTTTAGAAGGGACATAAAGCTGAAAAGAAGTGTTTCTCTTTCCCTGGTTTTGGAAATTTTGCTGGTTCGCTAAAAGCAAGGTTCTTATCTTCCTGAAGTAGAACATTAGCAGTTGGTGGCTTGACCAGAGTCTCTCCATAGTGTTCTGGGAAGCTGTTATGACTTCAAACTCTTCTTTGTCTTGTCACTGGACACAGGTGAGGTCCCAGAGGATTGGAGGATAGCTAATGTGGTCCCGTTATTTAAGAAGGGTAGGAAGGATAACCCGGGTAATTATAGGCCGGTGAGCTTGACGTCCGTGATAGGGAAATTGTTGGAGAGGATACTTAGAGATAGGATGTATGCACATTGAGAAAGGAATAAACTCATTAACGATAGTCAGCATGGTTTTGTGAGAGGGAGGTCATGCCTCACTAACCTGGTGGAGGTTTTTGAAAAAGTGACTAGAATAGTTGACGAGGGAAGGGCCGTGGATGTCATCTGTATGGACTTTAGTAAAGTGTTTGACAAAGTCCCTCATGGTAGGTTGGTGCAAAAGGTTGGATCTCATGGGATAAAGGGGGAGGTGGCTAGATGGGTGGTGAACTGGCTTGGTCACAGAACAGTCATGGGCATTCAGCCTCTGATCTTCAGGTAAGCGTTCTCCAAGGCGGCCTTCGCGACACACAACAGCGCAGAGTCGCTGAGCAGAAACTGATAGCCAAGTTCCGCACACATGAGGACGGCCTAAACCGGGATGTTGGATTTATGTCACATTATCAGTAACCCCCACAGCTTGCCTCCTGGACTTGCGGGCTATCCTGTCTGGAGACAGGAGCAGGTCTAGTTTGGGCCATGGAGCAGCGCGGGCTTGGAGGACCGAAGGGCCTGTTCCTGTGCTGTTTTGTTCTTTGTTCTTTGTTTTTTGTTTGTTCTGAGTGTATCCAGAGGGTTGCTAGAAGTTACAGGGCTGAAAAGTCAGGATTTTCAATTCTCCAACCAAATGACTCAGTTCCAGCATCACGTGCTGTGTTAAATCTGTGGAAAGGGTTATTTTGTCTATGGGAAGTTATTGTTTGATTGGAACATCTTAGACATATTTGTTAAGGGTTATATGTTATTGTGCTTGTTTTGTTTTTGTCTGTAATTGATAAAAATTAGTGCTAATTTTCTTACTATACATGTTAACTATATTCTTAAATAAACTTTGTTTGATAAAGGCTCCCTAGTGGGTCATTTGAATCATTCCTGAAGTGAAACATAACATGCTTATCCGTGCCAAATTCAAAGTGCAAAACGTATGATCCAGGTGGGCTTCATAAAACACACTGGAGTTTCTGACCTGAATTATAACAATTGGGCGTTTGTCTGGGATTAAAATCTATATTTCTTGATTAATTTGGGATGATTGAATTCAAAGACAGTGAATGGTAAGCATATTTGTGTTTTCTGTTCAGGTGTTGTATTCAGGTTTAAATAGGGAGTGCCTTGGGGAATATTGGCTCTTTCAGAGGCTAAGGAGTTCCTGAGGATGGAGGAAGGCACACAAGGTGGTTTGCAAAAGGTGACTAAAACAAAGTTTTGGAATTGGCAAAAACATTGCAGTTGAAATTACCTGACACTGTAAGGAAGGGGGAGATAATTGTGGTGATAGCTCAGCATTTAAAATTGCCAGAAACAGTCAGATCATTGGAAATGACTAGAATTCAATTACAAATGAAACAGTTTGAATATGAAAAAGAATTAAAGCAGTTTGAATTCGTAATAAAGGAAAGAGAGAGAGAGTAGTGAAAGCTAAAGAAAGGGATGCAATTGCAGCGGAAGAAGCAAAAGAGAGGGAGGTCATTGTTGCAGAGAAAGCCGGAGAAAGGGAGGAACAAAAAGCACAAGAAATGAAACTGCTTGAATTACATGCAAAGGAAAAAGAAAGGGAAAGGATAGCCCTAGCAGTAGAAAAAGAAAAAGAGAGAGAATTTGAACTTCGGAAACTAGCAATAAAAAGTGAACTTCAGTTTAAATTGGCAGTGGTAAAGGGAAAAGTACAGTTTGAATATAGCGATGAGAGAAATGAAAAGGAGCAAAAGCTTCATCGTCAAAGGCTTGGTGGAGATTTATTTAAATATGTCCAAGCATTGCTAAGGTTTTATGAGAAGGATGTAGAAGCCTTTTACATTTCATTTGAGAAAGTGGCTAAATAAATGGAATGACCACAGATCATGTGGGTAATACTGATTCAAACAAAGTTGGTAGCTAGAGCTAGTGAGGTATGCGCATTACTATCAGAGGATATATCTGGGAAGTATGATGAAGTGAAAAAAATCTATCTTAGGTGCATATGAACTAATACCAGAAGCCTAAAGATAACACTTTAGAAATCTAAGGAAAGAATCTGGTCAAACGTACATAGAATTTGAAAGGATCAAACAGAGTAATTTTAATCTGTTGGATAAGGTCTTTGAAAATAGACCAGAGATGTGAAGCTCTTCAAGAAATTATTATTTTGGAAGAGTTTAAAAGTTCACTTACTAATGTAGTGAGAACTCATGTGGAAGAGTAGAAGGATAAAGTTGCAAGGTTTGCAGCAGAAATGGCAGATGATTATGGATTAGTTCATAAATCAAGGTTTGGTATCTGACATCAGTTTTAGCCTGTGAGGGATAGAAACTGCTGAAAAGAGAAATCCTCAGGTAGTAAAGGTAAAAGAGGTCTTGTAGGAGATAATAAAGACAGTGTACCTCAGGTTAAAAAGGAAATACAGGAGGGTGGAAGAGAAATGAAAAGCCTCTGATGTTTTCCCTGTAAAAACTTGGGCCATGCAAAGTCACAGCATTGATGGTTTAAGAAAAGTACTAGGAAGGCTGATGTGGTAAAACAAGAGCCAGTGGGGTTTGTTGAAGCGGTAAAGGAATACCCAACTGAAGCGAAAGAGGTGCAAAAGAATGTATAGCCGGGTCAGGAGTTGATTGATAAGAAGATAACAGTCTCTTTAAAGAATTTACTTATGTGGGTAAAGTTCACTCATGTGTACCAGGAGGAGTAGGTAAAGAAGTTAAAATTTTAAGAGATAAGGGAGCAAGTCAATCTTTGATGGTAAGAGATGAGGAGTTATGTCGTTTGGAAGGAGTATTACCAGAAAAGAAGGTAATATGTGGAATTCAGGGTGAGAAGAGTATTGTTCCATTATATAAGGTGAGGTTGGAGACTCCAGTGAAGGATGGTGAAATGGTAGTAAGAGTAATAGAGAAATTGTCTTGTCCAGGAATACAGTTTATCTTGGGGAATGATATAGCTGGATCACAGGTGGGAGTGATGCCTACTGTGGTTGAAAAGCCAGTGGAGAATCAAACAACTGAGTTGTTGAAGGACGCATATCCTGGGATATTTCCTCACAAGGTCACAGGTTAGACAAGAGGAGAAATCAAAGACTGAAGATAAGAAAGTTGAAGTTCAATTCTCAGAAAGGATTTTTTTATCAGATGGTTGGAAAATAACAAGAACAGGTGGAGGATAAAGTGGATATTTTTAGTTTGGTAAAGTTGGCAGAGTTACAACAGAAAGATATAGAAATGAAACAGTTGCATCAGAAAACATACAAATGCACACGGAAGAGGAATCTGAGTGTATACTGGAATGTTATCTTTAAAAATGATGTCTTAATGAGGAAATGGAGACCTTTACACATTCAGGCAGATGAACAGTGGCCAGAGGTTCATCAAGTGGTATTGCTGATAGGGTACAGAAAGGAAGTGTGGCGAGTAGCACATGAAGTAGGAGGTCATTTGGGAGTAAGGGAAACTCAACTAAAATACAAAAACATTTTTATTGGCCTGGACTTCATTAAGATATGGTTAAATTTTGCCAGTCATGTCACACATGTCGGGCCCGATTTTACCATTTTCATTCTAAGTGCTGAATCTGGGCACAATTAAGATCCGACTTGGAAATCTGTTCTCAGGCGCCCCCATACGCACTTAGCCTGGAAAATAAATCACGGATCTGAATTGTGCTGTGGGCGGGGCTTATCGCACCCGAATCGCTGCAACAAGTATTGGAGCTTTGAACTGCCCATGCGCAATGAGAAAAAAATTTGAAAAACGCACCCCTGTCACACCACTCCCGGGCCACAAAAAGCAGATAAAGCAGCCCGGGAGCAAAACGTGGGAGCGATGGCCCCCACAGACATCACCCGACCCCACAACATAACTGTCCTCCTTATCCACCACCCCCCTCCCCGCTACCCAGACCAATCGCAACCCTCTGCCCCCTCTCCCCCCCCACCGTTCGCCCACAGAGTGGCAGCAGACTCTCCTGACCCCGCCCCCCACCCACCAGAGATCCATCTGGCCTCCCTTCCAGTATATTTCACATACTCACAGCCGATACTTTGGCAGTTTCACTAATTAAGTGCACGTGCACTATTGTATCTGTGGAATCCCTTCTCTCTGCTGCCTGTACTTGCAAAATCCACCGAGGTACATATTCAGGCTTTTATTGAAGTTGTGTAATGAAACATATAGGTGCATGTACAAATAACCGTTGCTTGATTCAACAACCTTTGTAGTTGTGTTTAGCAACAGCCAACTTGCAGTAAATTCGAAGAGCTGCATTTCCAAGTTGAGAAGATAATTTGGGAAATGGTAATAAGATCATTTCTACTTCTTCTGAACTTGCTGGTGTAGGGAGAAAAAAAACAACATTCATGGTAACTGAAATATCATCGAAATGGCATTTATAACAGGAATGATCAGAATTAGAAATGTGATGGCATAGAATTAACCCCCCACTCCCCCCACCCAAGAGAATGATCACCCCCCCCCACCCCCAGAATGATCGGGCCTCCCCGCCGCCTCAGAGAATGATCGGGGCTCCCTCCCCCTCTGCAGAGATTGATCGGGCCTCCCCCCCCCTCCTCCCCCCTCCCGAGAATGATCAGGCCTCCCCCCACCGCCCCCCACCGCCCCCCCCCGCCCCCACCGAGAATGACCGCCCCCCCCAACCGAGAATGACCGGGCCTCCCACGCACCCCCCCCCCCCCCCCCACGCTCCCCCACCCCCGCCAGCCAGACAATGACCTGGCCTCCCTGCCCTCCCCCACCAGACAATGATCTGGCCTCTCTCCTCCCGCCCCCTCCCCCCCACCAGAGATACATCTGACCCGCCTCCTCCTCCCTTCCCCCCCCCTCCCCCGCCAGAGAATGATCCGGCCTGCCAACCTCTCCAACCACGCCCCCCACCACCAATTTGAGTTAGAGAGCTGTTGGAAGCTCTGAACTTATCTCTTCAGAAGCTGGAGCACCCGAAACAGATCTTTGCCGAGCATGTCGGCACGGTAGCGGCACGGTAGCACAGTGGTTAGCACTGCTGCTTCACAGCTCCAGGGACCTGGGTTCGATTCCCGGCTTGGGTCACCGTCTGTGTGGAGTTTGCACATTCTCCTCGTGTCTGCGTGGGTTGCCTCCGGGTGCTCCGGTTTCCTCCCACAGTCCAAAGATGTGTGGGTTAGGTTGATTGGTCATGCTAAAAAATTGCCCTTAGTGTCCTGAGATGCGTAGGTTAGAGGGATTAGTGGATAAATATGTAGGGATATGGGGGTAGGGCCTGGGTGGGTTTGTGGTTGGTGCAGACTCGATGGGCCAAATGGCCTCTTTCTGTACTGTAGAGTTTCTATGATATTCTTTCTATGATATTCTATGTCTGTTTTGTGCTGAATCTGGACGTGCAAACGCGATGGTAAAGGGGGAAATGCTGGTAAAGTTGGGCGGGCAGCCCATTAATTCAATTTAAATGCATTTAAATCGCCGTTGCGCCCATTTCTGGCGCAATTCGGATCGCGGCCATTTTCGGGCCTTGATAAAGTGGGCATATGCGTGGATGTGGACGTGGGCGCGGATCACATTAATGGCCTCATGCCCGACTTTACCAAATTTTCCCGCCTGAAAACGGGCACAACGCAATGGCAAAATCAGGCCCATCAAGTAACAGGGAAACCTCAAGCGGTGATAAATCCAGCACCCTTAATACCCATTCCAACATTTTAGGAACCTTTTACAAGGGTCTTAATTGATTACGCATAAAACAAAAAATGGAAATCAATATCTTTTGACTATAATGTATGTGTCTACTAGGTTTCCAGAGGCAATTCCATTATGCAATATTACAGCTAAAAAGATTGTAGAGGAGTTATTTCAATTCTTTACTAGATATGGACTACCCGCAGAAATACAATCAGATCAATGATCAAAATTTGCATTGAAGCTATTCAAGGAGGTTATGGATAGCTTCGGAATAAAACAATTTAAGTCAACCGCGTACCATCCAGAATGGCAGGGAGTGTAAGAGCCGTGGCATCAAACTTTAAAGACAATGGTGAGGGCTTATTGTCAAGATTATCCAGATATTAGGATAAAGGAATTGCATTTGTACTCTGTGCAATTGGGGATGCACCTAATGAGTCAACCAAATTCAGTTCATTTGAATGATGTAAGGAGACCACTTAAATTGATTAAGGAGAAAATGGTAAGTTAGCGTTCTGAGACTACATTATTTGACTATGTGTCAAACTTTGGGGAAAGGTTGAATAGAGCAGGTGATTTGGCTGGATAACATTTAAAAGTGGCACGGCATGTGTTCAAACATGAAATGGATAAGAAATCAAAAATTTATAGTTTTGCTCGTGGGGATAAAGTCACTGTTACCAGTGGTAAATGAACCTTTAAAAGAAAGGTTTAGTTGTCTTATAAAATTGAGTGAGGTGAATTATTTGATAAGAACGCCAGAAAGAAGGAAAACTCACCATCGCGTTGCACCTCTTTTCGGTGCAAAAATTTGGTAAAGTCGGGCATGAGGCGAGTAGCGTGATCCGTGCCCACCTCCGTGCCGGTTTCCCCTTTACCAAGATGCGAAAATGGCCGCGATCGGGACCGTGCCTGAAATGGACGCGACAAAGAACAAAGAAAATTACAGCACAGGAAGAGGCCCTTCGGCCCTTCAAGCCTGCACTGACCATGCTGCCCGACTGAACTAAACCCCCTACCCTTCCGGGGACCATATTCCCCTATTCCCATCCTATTCATGTATTTGTCCAGTCGCCCCTTAAAAGTCACTATCGTATCTGCTTCCATTACCTCACCCGACAGCGCGTTCCAGGCACCCACCACCATCTGTGTAAAAAACTTGCCTTGTACATCTCCTTTAAACCATGCCCCTCACACCTTAAACCTATGCCTCCTAGTAATTGACTCTTCAACCCTGGGAAAAAGCTTCTGACTATCCACTCTGTCCATGCCCCTCATAATCTTGTAGACTTCTATCAGGTCGCCCCTCAACCTCCGTCGTTCCAGTGAGAACAAACCAAGTTTCTCCAAACTCTCCTCATAGCTAATGCCCTCCATACCAGGCAACATCCTGGTAAATCTTTTCTATACCCTCTCCAAAGCCTCCACATCCTTCTGGTCGTGTGGCGACCAGAATTGAACACTATAGACCAAGTGGGCCTAACTAAGATTCTATAAAGCTGCAACATGACTTGCCAATTTTTAAACTCAATGCCCCGGCTGATCAAGGCAAGCATGCCGTATGCCTTTTTGACTACCTTCTCCACCTGCGTTCCCACTTTCAGTGACCTGTGTACCTGTACACCCAGATCTCTCTGCCTACCATTACTCTTAAGGGTTCTGCCATTTACTGTACATTTCCTATCTGTATTAGACCTTGCAAGATGCATTACCTCACATTTGTCTGGATTAAACTCCATCTGCCATCTCTCTGTCCAAGTCTCCAACCGATCTATATCCTGCTGTATCCGTTGATGGTCCTCATCGCTATCCGCAAATCCACCAAATTTTGTGTCATCCACAAACTTATTAATCAAACCAGATACATTTTCCTCCAAATCATTTATATATATGTTACAAACAGCAAAGGTCCCAGCACTGATCCCTGAGGAACGCCACTTGTCACAGCCCTCCATTCAGAAATGTACCCTTCCACTGCTACCCCCTGTCTTCTATGTCCATGCCAGTTCTGTATCCACCTTGCCAGCTCACCTCTGATCCCATGCAACTTCACTTTCTGCACCAGTCTGCCATGAGGGACCTTGTCAAAGGCCTTACTGAAGTCCATGTAGACAACATCCACCGCCCTACCCTCATCAATCATCTTCGTCACTTCCTCGAAAAACTCGATCAAGTTAGTGAGACACGACCTTCCCTTCACAAAACCATGTTGTCTCTCACTAATACGTCCACTTATTTCCAAGCGGGAGTAAATCCTGTCTTGAAGAATCCTCTCCAATAATTTCCCAACCACTGACGTAAGGCTCACCGGCCTGTAATTACCTGGATTATTCTTACTACACTTCTTAAACAAAGGAATAACATTGGCTATTCTCCAATCCTCTGGGACCTCCCCTGTAGCCAGTGAGGATACAAAGATTTATCTCAAGGCCCTAGCATTTTCCTCCCTTGCTTCTTTCAGTATTTTGGGGTATATCCCATCAGGCCCTGGGGACTTGTCTACCTTAATGTTTCTCAAGACCGCCAATACCGCCTCCTTTTTGATCTCAACATGACTCAAACTATCTACACACCCTTTCCCAGACTTATCATCCAACAAGTCCTTCTCTTTGGTGAGTACTGACTCAAAGTACTCATTTAATACCTCTCCATTGCATGCATTTCAATTGTCTTAATGGGCTGCATGCTTAACTTTACCAGCATTTCTCTATTTACCACCACGTTTGCCCATTCGGAATTGGAGCGAAACAGACATGCCCCTTGTAAGTCCGATTCGGGCTCTCCATCAGTGAGGGTTAGTGAGGAGGTAAGCTTCTAGCGTCCGACAGCTCTCTGCTTGAGATCAGTGGGGGAGGGGTAGGGGGGCCCGCCGCCACTCTGTCTGTAGTCAGTGGAGGGGAAGGGGGTCCCATGCCACTGTGCCCGAAATCAATGGGGGGAGGGAAAGGGGGGTCTGCTGCCAACCTGCCTGTGATCAGTGGAGGTGAAAGGGGGTCCGCTGCCACTCTGTCTGAGGTCGGTGGGGGAGAAGGGGAGAGGGGTCCACGATCGGTCTGGGTGGCAGAGGGGGTGGGGGGATAAGGTGGTCAGTAATGTTGTGGGGGTGGGGCAATGTTTTTGCAGGCAGAGTGCGTATGGGGGTGCCTCAGAACTATAAGGGTCCATAAGTCAGATCTGAAACACTCCCAGTTTCAAGTCCGCCCAGCACTTAGAATCAAAATGGTAGCTTAGGACCCACAGAGTGTGTCATGTGAATATGCTTAAAAGGGAAGGTGAGCAGGAGGCGAATGTTCTAGTGATTATAACTCAGAGTGAAGAACCAAATCCAAACTCTAAATTTGACATTCCTCAAATTACATTGGATAATGAGGATGTTATTAAATATTGGGATAAATTATTAAGTTACCTTCCAGAGGAAAATCGAACTGACCTGAAAGAGTTGTTAATATCACATGGACAAGTATGTGGGAGTAAGTTGGGAAGTACTAGAATGGTTATACATGATGTAGATGTGGGAGATGCTGTTTCCATCAAAGAACAGCATCTCCCACATCAACTTAATCCTCTAAAGTTGGCGCAAGTTGAGATGGAAAAGCTGATGTTTATTCAGTCTGAGATGCTGCAGCCAAAAGTCTCGATCAATCACATAAAACTGGTGGAGGTGGAGAAAGAGAACCAGTTAATGGACAATGATGTGAACAAAGAAAGTGAGCAGGTGTGGAGACAGATACCAGACAAGCTGACGGTTTTGGAACATGTTCCTGAGTTGTTCAAATTGCTTGAACATAAATTGCAGGACTGTCAAAGACAGCCCATCATCTGTGCAAAGAAAAGCGTAGATGAATCAACAGTCACGTGTGATCTCAAAAAGGAGATTAAGGATTGGAAGTATTGTACTAATGTGAATCAAAAGGAAGGACAACAATGTGACATCAGACTGTTGGCCAAAATTGTAACATCGTCTAAAATGAACTGCTGGCATAATGATTCTGTCGAGTGTGCAGATATGTGGATGTCCAGTAAAATAGCACTGTACACAGCTGGTGTTCGAATAACTTACGGTGGTTTGTGCAGCAGCGTAACTGCCACAGTGATTCTTGGGATCATGGTCGAAGTGGGTTCTAACACCAAGGAAGACAGTCTGCTGTGTGTCTTTACAAAAGAGTGTGCAGAAAGTGATGGTGCAGATCAAGAGCAAACAAAGGAGTCAAATGGCTTGGCAGAGGAGAGCTAAGGCCTATGAACAAGAAAGAGGACAGAGATAAAATGACCTTTCTGAATGGCCCTGACTGCACACATGCAATGTGTTATCCTACTTAGTTCTCGAAGGACCTCATCATCGTAGCAACAAACTGAGTTCAAATTT
The DNA here is from genome assembly GCF_964213995.1 of Mustelus asterias. Lineage (NCBI taxonomy): Eukaryota > Metazoa > Chordata > Chondrichthyes > Carcharhiniformes > Triakidae > Mustelus > Mustelus asterias. The sequence continues at coordinate 80,952,516 of NC_135803.1, read as the reverse complement.
AGAATCAAAGCAGGATTAAGGAATAAAAGAGAGTTTTGAAGAGGAAGAAGTTAATCACGAATGTGATAAGAAGAAGAAGGAGTGTTCGATGGTGAAAGACAAGGACTGAAATGGATTATATTACTGATACGTTTGCATGTTTTGATTTTGTAAAATGTATGTATATTTGTTGTAGAATACTAGTAGTGTGAAACTGAAAGGGTTTGAAAAATGAAACCATCTTTGAATGTTGATGGCTCAGTTTTATTCTTAAGGGTGGAGGTGTGACAGTAGTGTACGTTCAATAAATGTTTTTTTTTAAATCATATTCTCTGCAGCTATAAGCTGCTTTGGTTTCATAGCTGCCGGGCTGTCTGCTAGAAGTCTTTTTATTGTTCCATGTATGTTCTATGTGCTCCTTCAGTGGTCTGGGATCTTTTATGACCCTGTATTATTAGGAGGAAGGTCATGTGTTTTGGACAGTTTCTGTTTTGGCTGGCAGTGGTTAGTTTTTAGAAGGGACATCAAGCTGAAAATAAATGTTTCTCTCTCTCCCTAGTTTTGGAAGTTCTGCTGGTTTACTGGAAGCAGAGTTTCTTGCATTCTTGGAGTAGAACATCTGTTGTTGGTGGCTTGACCAGAGTCTCTCCCTGATATTCTGGGAAGCTATTCTGACTTCAAACTGTGCTGGGTGTATCCAGAGGACTGCGAGAAGTGACAAGACTGAGAAGTCAAGATTTTCAATTCTCCAAGCAAAGAACTCAGTTCCAGTATCACATCAGCATTAGTCTTTCCTGTGTTAAACCTGTGGAAAAGGTTTTTTGTCTATGGTTAGTTTTTGTTTGATTGGAACATCTTAGATACATTTGTTAAAGGTTATACATTATCATGGTTGTTTTGTTTTTGTCTGCAATTGATAAAAGCTACTGATAATTTTCTTTCTATGCATGCCAGCTATATTTTTCAATTAACTTGTTTGATAAAGCTCCCTAGTGGGTCATTTGAATCATACCTGAAGTGAAACATATCTTGTTTATTCTAGCCAAATTCAAAGTTCAAAACTTATGATCCATGCGGTCTCCATAAAACACTTTGGAGTTTCTGATCTGAATTGTAACACAGTTTAGGGAATCTCACACATTACCAGCACAACAGACATCACCACTGACTCTCACACAAACCTTAACATCTTCATCTCTTCTCACATCCTGTGTAGTTCATGTCCTTGGCCCTTACACAGCTCCACTCAGAACCCACAGCTGTCAGGCATCCTTGTCATCTACCTCGGCATCTGTCCTACTCACAGTCTGTCCATCTATCTTTATGATGCGGAGATGCCGGCGTTGGACTGGGGTAAACACAGTAAGGAGTCTAACAACACCAGGTTAAAGTCCAACAGGTTTATTTGGTAGCAAATGCCACTAGCTTTGGAGCGCTACTCCTTCGTCAGGTGAGTGGGAGATCTGTTCATAAACAGCAAACAGGGCATATAAAGACACAAACTCAATTTACAGAATAATGAATAATGATTGGAATGTGAGTCTTTACAGCTAATCAAGACTTGATTAGCTGTAAAGACTCACATTCCAATCATTATTCATTATTCTGTAAATTGAGTTTGTGTCTTTATATGCCCTGTTTGCTGTTTATGAACAGATCTCCCACTCACCTGACAAAGGAGCAGCGCTCCAAAGCTAGTGGCGTTTGCTACCAAATAAACCTGTTGGACTTACATCTGTCTTTATGCAGGGCAAGTTCACCCACAACAAAAGGGAGAGATCCCAGAATGGTGGAGGGGCTGTCTGAGCTCAGGACTCTCACCCATTTTGAAAAGTGTGTGACAGAGCTGGCAGCAGAGTACCAGGATCATGTCTATGCCAAAGATGAAACCAGCGTCTCACAAGCCAGTGACGGCCATCACCAGCTCACTATTCACCCAACGAAACCGTGAATGATTTATATTGCAGAAGAGATCACTAATGATCTCTTCTGTCTTTGACAGATACCATTGGGAAGTGGAAGGAGGTCGCTGGCAGCCAACTCCTCAGTTCTACTCACTGCAGTACCTCAGTGAGGATCCTGTGGACACACTAGATGTAGAGGTGTCACAGCATTCCCCTACATCCTCCAAAGATACACAGCTCAATGAGACAAGCAGGCTTGGGGTCACTATCTGGTCCACAGAAAGTAGAGGCAGGGACACCCAAGGTCTCTGACACTCAGAGGATTGTTGGAAGCAAGGCTCCTGCTGCATCTAACTCCAGACTGAACGTCTGGACTCAGCCCTCACACAAATGGTGCAGCTGTTAAAACAGACAAAGGACTATCAAGTAGGGTTGTCAGACAGAGTGAATATATTGCAATGGATGAAGGGGGTCTGTCTGTTTTCAGTATGAGGTCATTGCATCAACATGCCAGCACACAGCAGTCAACATTGATACAAGGGAAACTTCAATGGAGACCTCGGTCCAGGACATTGAGCCTACTGTACGTCAGGACCTGCACTCCATCAATGTAGGTATTGGTGGCATCCACCAGTGGCTTCGTAAGAGGGATATGGGCACCCTGATCTCACTCTAAATGCACTTTTTCAAGGATTCAGCCAGGAGCCTCGGGCATCCATAGGGATGAGGACCAGCAATTCGACACCCGAGGCCATCCACCCAGGTGACTCTGATTGAATTTGACCAATCCGAAACCTCTCTGCCTGTGACCCCATCAACAGCATCTCTGCAGGCCGAGGAGGGTGCAACAAGAGACCCAAACAGGCTGGGGCCCTCCAGGTGTTGGACCTCCAGAGACTGTCCATCAAGATATCAAAGACAACAGGGTGTAGCAGTCAGCTGGCTGCTTCCACTTTTGCTGTGGATGTCAGGGTTGTACCATGATGTAGCGCTAGAAAGGTTGAGAGATACCAGGAGCAGCAAGGTTTGCATGGGGTGTTCAGAATCTGCAATGAGTGGAGTTTGCACTAATGTAAATAGATCTCCACTCATTCCACTTGTGTATTTTGTGGCTGCCTCTTCAATCTGATGATATTCTTCATGGTCAGTGAAGTGTCCCCACGCTCTCCTCATAGATGTTCCATCATGTGCCTCATCTCTATGATGAATAGAACCATTTCGTAACAGTCTCAGTCCATTCTGTACTCAGTACCAACATGAATGAAGCATCAGCTTCAAAGAGCTTTGTGATTGGCCAAGACATCTCTGAGACTTGCAGCAGAGCTTCATCAAATGTTGAGTCAGGAGCCTAGAACCTGGAGCTGGTTTGACCCTGATATTTCTGCATTGTGGAGTACTCAAGTGTGTATCAGAGATGAAGAGATGTTGGTGCATTTGGAGATGGGACATCTTTTGCTCTTCTGCATATACTTTCCATCAGCTTTGTGTGTGCTTTACCAATGAAACCGAACTCTGAGCTCTTATGCACTCCCGTCTCCGGCAGTGTTATCTCACGTCTGCGTGTACAACTGTACATCATCTCAAGATAAGTACCCACCTTCCCACCTCTGTGGTTTTGAGCTTCCAGCCTCCCTGACACATGTTGCTTCTTGTGTTTCCTGCAAGATGGATAAAGATGTATGATTAGGAGTTGTGTGCAGAGGCCTCAGTTGGCTGATGTGGACATTGGAGGATGGTATGCTGGGCCATAAGATCTGGCTAGCATCTCCTGACATTAACCTTCTGCAAGTTCTCAGATTGTAAATCAAAATGGTTACATAAAACGAGCAATGGCATTGGTGAACTTGGTTTCCATGTGTGTATTAATTTGGTTCCACCAGTTATTATTGAACAAAGAAGCTTTATTAATAGTGACAACTACATACAGAGCAATGTAGATTTGATGCTTACAGTCATGCCTCCAGGATCTAATTAACAAGCTCAGAAAAGTTGGAGTGAAGCACCAACTCCCTTCAGACCAGATCATGTGACCCTTTCAGGAGCTCTCTCCTTAAAGGGGCCAGATACTACAGTGTGCACATAGCAGACTGTTGAGATAAAGATATGTCGCCCTGAAATGGGAGCAGGATGAGGCTGCAATAGACCTGATGTGCGCTATCTTATCAATGATTTGGGTCTTAAGGGTGACATGGATTGTCACATTTTTGGGGGCACAAATGCAATGGTTAGGCATCAGGGGAAATTGGAAGATTCCTAATGGAGGCAGGATCATAAACAGCAGATAGATTGCAGAATATGCTGCTCGTGAAGCTTTTGATGTCCATTAAAAGGTGAGCTGAACTGCAGCTGCAGATCCTACACTGAGAGCTACAGATAACTGTGTCCTGAGGGTATCTGTGATGCTGAGGACTGAGTATGATGCTGAAGCATCAACACTTCTCTTGCATGAACTGTGTGGAAAAATTGCAGTGCATAATCAGAATCGATCTCACAACAGGAGTCAATTCGAATCAGTGGGAAAACTCTCCACTGGGTGCAGTCAGACTTGGCACAAAGGAAGATGTAGGTCAATCATCTCAGCTCTAGGACATCTCTGCAGGAGTTCCTCAGGGTAGTGTCCTAGGTGCAACCATCTTGAGCTGCTTCATCAATGAACTTCCTTCCATCAAAAGGTCAGAAGTGGGGATGTTCGTTGATGACTGCATGATGTTCAGCATCAGTCGCAACTCCTCAGATATTGAAGCAGTCCATGTCCTGGACTTGGACAATATGCTGAAAAGTGACAAGTAACATTCACGCCACACATGTGTCATGTCATGACATTATCCAACAAGAGAGGAAGGATCAACACTTGACATTCAATAGCATTACCATCACTGAATTCCCCACTATTAACATCCTGGGGATTACCATTTATCAGAAACTGAGCTGGATTAGCCATATAAATATTGTGGCTACAAGAACAGGTCAGGTGCTTGGAATCCTGTGGTGAGTGACTCACATCCCAACTTCACAAAAGCCTGTCTACCATCTACATGGCATAAGTCAGGAGTGTGATGAAACATTCTCCACTTGTCTGAATGAGTGTAGCTCCAACAACACTCAAGAAGCTTGGCACCATCCAGGACAAAGCAGTCCATTTGACTTGCATCTGTTCCACAGACATTCATTTCCTCTACCATCGATGCACAGTGGCAGCCGTGTGTATCCATTTGCAAGATGCATTGCAGGAGCTTACCAAGGCTCCTTTAACAGCACCTTCCAAACTCATAACCACTACGGTCTAAAAGGACAACAGCAGCAGATACCTGGGAACATCTGGAGGTTCCCATCCAAGTATATCCTACTCCATTATAGAAAAGATATTATTAAACTAGAAAGAGTGCAGAAAAGAGTTACTAGGATGCTACCGGGTCTTGATGGTTTGAGTTATAAGGAGAGACTGGATAGACTAGGACTTTTTTCCCTGGAGCGTAAGAGGCTTAGGGGTGATCCTATAGAGGTCCATAAAATAATGAGGGGCATAGATAAGGTAGATAGACAGCATCTTTTCCCAAGGTAGGGGAGTCTAAAACTAGAGGGCATAGGTTTAAGGTGAGAGGGGAGAGATACAAAAATGTCTAGTGGGGCAATTTTTTCATACAGAGGATGGTGAGTGTCTGCCAAAGCTGGTAGTAGAGGCGAGTAAAATTTTGTCTTTTAAAAAGCATTTAGACTGTTCCATGGGTAAGATGGGTATAAAGGTATATAGGCCAAACGCAGGCAATTGGGACTAGCTTAGTGGTAAGAATAGGGTGGCATGGACAAGAAGGGCCTGTTTCCATGATGTAAACCTTTATGACTCTATGACTCTAAGTCACTCACCATCCTGGCATGGAAATATATCACCGTTCCTTCACTGTCTCTGGGTCAAACTCCTGGAGTTCCCTCCCTACAGCATGGTAGATGTACTTACACCACAGGGACTGCACTGGTTCAAGGAGGCAGATCACTACCTCTTTCTCAAGGGCAATTAGGGATAGTAAATGAGTGCTGGCCTAGCCAGGATGTCCACATCGCAAAGATGAATGAATGAACAAAAATAAACATATGAAGGCGATATCCATGAGTGAAGATTGAACTCAGTTAGGTGCCTTGTCAATGTTGTCTTGTCAAGAATGCTGGCATGATTGTACTGAAAATTGTAATGCTGCTCTAGCCTCTTGACAGCTGCTGAAGGCAGTGGAAAGTTGGAGAGATGCTTGCAGAGGCTGCCCCATCTCAACTGTTCTAATATCACACCTCATTGTAGTTATCATCATGTTACAGAAAGGCTATATGTCCCCAGTCTGCTTTACCTTCCAATGGTGAGGATGGTGAAAGTGAAGTGTAATTACTCATTTAGAGATTGAAGTAGAAAATTGAGATTATGAGGATGGAAATGAAGGTGATCCGGTTGACCCATTATGGAGGTCACTGCATTGGTGAAAAAGGATCGTTAAATCTTGTCATAATCATCCTCCTTGAACCTAGTGGCTATTAGCATTTCATATGCATGCCTGCCTTGTCCTGCCTGTACTGTGGCCTCTTCCTCTGAACACAAATCTTCCTTGCCCTCATCGTGCTCTAGCCTCTCGACCTTCTTGCCATCGAAGGACACATGCAGCTGCTCCAACTGGGCATGTGACAAGACATTCCCCCCTTTAGAGTGTCAGGTTGTGCAGAGAGCAGATAGCCACCATAATGCCTCTGGAGAGAGTACTGGAGCACTGCCTGACCTGTCCACACATCAAGATCACATCTTCAAGATGCCAGTAGTCTGTCCTATCAATGACTACAATGAGGCATGAGCAGCATTATACCTTTTATCAGAGGCACCTGATGGCCACAGAAAAGATTTTATCAGCCATGTCTTTTGCAGATAGCATTTGTCACTGAGGAGCCAACTTTGGCTGTGCTGTGGACCCTTGAAGATCTGAAGGATCTGTCGGTGATTCAAAATGTATGAGTTTTAGAAATTTGCAGGCTATCTCACTCATCCTGCATAATGTGTTTCTGGTGCTTGCAGATGTGATGATACTGTGCCTTTACGAAATGTATTTGAGAAATATTCTTGTGCCAGATCTGTTGTAACAGTTTTTTATGCACGCGGAAGCATAGCGTCTACCAGCATTATGTTATTGCAGCAGCCTAATTGTTTCTAATGGCTAGAATGTTAGTTTTAATCTGAACTAATGCTGTTCTGCTGTTTTCCCCTGGGATTTTGCCGAGTGGAGCTTCATTGGGTTGATTGGCAGGTCTGGTCATGTGACAGGGAAGCTGGGCTTTACACAGTATACTGAAGTTTAGAGGCTACTTTCAAGTAAAGAGAAGTCTCTCTTCTTTTCCCCTTTCTGAAGTTGGAGACTGGAAACTACCAGAGACTGGGTTTACATCTCTGAGGTTTTGAGGATATATCCTTCTCTGAAAATAGCTGTCTGGACTTCTGTGTTAAAAAGTTGAAAATCCAGCATCGCATGAACATACTTGTTTTTGTGCTAATTCTGAAGAAGGGTTCATGTCTATGGAGTATCACTTTAAATTGTAACAACAGCGATAGCTAACTTGAGAAATAAACTATGTCATGTTTAAGTCTTGCAATTCGTAAAAGTTATGCTAATGCTTCTCGGTATATTCTAACTGTGTTATTAAATAAACTTGGTTTGTTAAAAACTCCCCAGTGGGTCACTTGAATCATACCCTGAAGTGAAACAACTTATACTCACCAACGCCATAATCAAATGTAAAACTTAGGGTCTAGGCTAACTTCACAAATTACCTTGGAATTTCTGGCCCGAGTCTTAACACAGACCAGCAGCACATTGGGAGAGTTGATGAATTTCCTGTTGATGAATTGAAATGGCTGCTGCCAGGGAGCTCTTTAAGCCACATGAGTGCAGTCAATGGCGCCATGCACTTGCGGAATTTGGAAATATCAGCAAAGCCCACTGCTCTGGAAGCCTGGATGGTGTCATCTAGAGAAAACTGTACATAATTGTGAGCCTTGCCAAATGAGGCATCGGTTAACTTCTGTATGCATTGTGAACAGATACTTGAGAAAGGTAATGAAAGGTAGGCCCATGTACCTCGAGGTCTGTGTGGAGTGTTGGTTGCCAGGTACACTATATCACGTGGGTCTAATTAGCTGCCAAGTGACCATTTGATCTGGGGCAGGGTGTGTGATTCTGGTGAGCTGCCTCTTTAGTAAGTATTCATGATATTCAAATGCATGCAAATGCAGTTCCCAAGCCACTATTAAAGTCTGGAGCAGACAAGAACAATCTATATTTACAGTGGTGGGAAACTGATTCCTGGATGACTGTTTATCCCGTCCGGCCCGCCGTGTTGCCTGCCATGGGCAGATGTGGAAAATCCTGTCCCAAAGAGTCACAAAGGAATATAGATAGGTTAAGTGAGGAGGCAGAAATCTGGCAGATGGAATGTAATGTGAGGTGGCCCATTTTGGCAGGAAGAATAGGAAAACAGAATAGATGGAGAGAGATTACTGAATGCTGGGGTACAAAGGGATGTGCGTGTCCCTGTATGTGAATCCCACAGAGTCAACATGCAGGTGGAGCAAGTAATTAGGAAGACAAACAAAATGTCGACCATTATTTATGCAATGTAAATGTATGAAAGTCTTGTTACAACTGAAAAGAACATTGATGCGATGGCAACTAGAGAACTGTGCATGTCTCCTGCAGACATTAACTGGACATTATTGGAGGCAGTTCAGAGCAGATCCACAATGTTGATTCCTGGGATGAAGTGGTTGTGATGTCGAGATGCCGGTGTTGGACTGGGGTAAGCACAGTAAGAAGTCACACAACACCAGGTTAAAGTCCAACAGGTTTATTTGGCAGCACAAGTTTTCGGAGCGCTGCTCCTTCATCGCCTGATGAAAGGACAGTGCTCCGAAAGCTTGTGCTACCAAATAAACCTGTTGGACTTTAACCTAATGAAGTAGTTGAGCAGGTTGGGTCTGTACTCATTGGTGTTTAGAACATTGAGAGATGATCTTACTGAAATGTATAAGACACTGAGGGGGCTTGACAGGGCAGATGACAGGGCGGCATGGTAGCACAGTGGTTAGCACTGCTGCTTCACAGCTCCAGGGACCTGGGTTCGATTCCCGGCTTGGGTCACTGTCTGTGTGGATTTTGCACATTCTCCTCGTGTCTGCGTGGGTTTCCTCCGGGTGCTCCGGTTTCCTCCCACAGTCCAAAGATGCGCGGGTTAGGTTGATTGGCCATGTTAAAATGGCCCTTAGTGTCCTGGGATGCGTAGGTTAGAGGGATTAGTGGGTAAATATGTAGGGTTATGGGGGTAGGGCCTGGGTGGGATTGTGGTCGGTGCAGACTCGATGGGCTGAATGGCCTCTTTCTGTGCTGAAGGGTTTCTAAGATTTCTAAGATTTCTAAGATAAATATACACTTAGAGAAAAATAAGTTAATTCTAGACAGTCAACATGCTTTGTCAAGGGCAGGTCATGTCTGACAAATGTTATGTTATTGAGATGCCAAGAGAACATTTCCCCATTCCAGTTGATGTCGGGGGGTTGGAAATCTGCAACACATCGCAGTCCACCTGGTCACCAACAATCCAATCTAACACGAACATTAACACTAATTAAATACCATGCAGCATCCTGCCAGTCCCAGCCAAGCTTTCCTCTAGCTGTTCAGTCAGCATGGGCATTGCCTCAGCTGATTGGGGCATTGATCATGGGGCGTACAAGCCATTTGAGTATTTCTGTCAAGTGCCCTCTGCCAATACAGAGTCAGGCTTTTCCATGGGTAGTGGAATAGGTTCCTGACATGGGGAAGACTACGTAGGACCTGTAGGCTGGCTGTGATTGTCTGAGGGCCAGGCCAAGATGTAGGGAATGTCAGGTGGTATCCACGTCCAGACTGCCACTGGCTGGTGGATGGTCCTGGCTACTACTGCCAGGAGCTGACAAGTCCCAGAATGCTTTTTTTAGTCTCTTGGAGATTGGGACTGGTTCTGAGTGACCCCTGGTCATTTTAGGAGGGTTGGCAACCTTAGCAGGCAGCTATGCGAGAACTATCCTTTGGAAAAATGGTGAGGCTGGGGGATAAGCAGGTTTTTGTGTGACAGAGTGCAGTCCCATCTATCCCATCTGCCCAAGATCTATGGAAAGATATACCGCATATGGCTGGACAGCCTGTATTATTATCTGGTCTATTAACTCATTGGTATTTATGGGACTTTGCTGTGCACAGATTAGTTGTGTACAATAAAACTGTGATTGCTCTTTTAAAAGTACTTCACCAAGATGTAATGCACTGTCAGATATCCCGAGGACATAATGCTGTGTATCAGTGTAAGTATAACAGTATTATTAGCAATGGCAGAATCATACGATGCAAAATATTTTAAAATCTCTCAGTCGAAAAGCAGAATAAAGCGGGTGTTGGAAATCTGAAATGAAAACAGAAAATGTAGGAAATACTGGGCAGGCCTGACAACATCCATGGAGAGAAACAAAATGAACTTTTCAGCCTGACGCTGAACATGAGCTTAATTTTAAAAACCTCCTTGAGGATTCACAAATCAGCACAGATAGCCCGAGTGTTTCATTTGGTTTGGGGACTCAACTAGTTTTTTGAATGATAGCGCAATTGGCTGAGGAAATCTGATCTGTGCTGAATCCCAGAAGGAAAGAGCAGTAAAATGAGAAAATAAGAATATTAGTCTGAACTAGTCTTGTATACTTTAAAATGGAACAGCAGTAAAATGGAGAAATAAGAATAAAAGCAAATTCCTGCGGATGCTGGAATCTGAAACCAAAAGAGAAAATGCTGGAAGATTTCAGCAGATCTGGCAGCATCTGTAAGTCATGATGTGGAGATGCCGGCGTTGGACTGGGGTAAACACAGTAAGAAGTTTAACAACACCAGGTTAAAGTCCAACAGGTTTATTTGGTAGCAAAAGCCACACTCTGTAAGGACAGAAAAGAGCTGACATTTCAAGTCCAGATGACTCTTTGTCAAAGCTTTGACAAAGGATCATCTGGACTCGAAACGTCAGCTCTTTTCTCTCCTTACAGATGCTGCCAGACCTGTTGAGGATTTTCCAGCATTTTCTCTTTTGGTTGGAGAAATAAGGATATTCGTCCGAACTGTTTTTCCTTTCTGGGATGTAATTTGTGCATGAACTGCCTTGAAATTTTGCTTTACTTTCTGATGTCAGGTGGATCCTTAATAATCACTCCTGGCACTCAAAATCCCCGTTAGTTCAGATCTTTGAAATTAATGTAGTTGATCCGTCAACCCTCAAGCCTCGTCAATGCCTTTGTAGCTGGCTTTAGGGTCCGTATCATGAAGGGATTCCTTTGATGGAGAAATCCCCTCCTTCTGTGCTGTGGTCTTATCAGGCTTGTGTCTCTACAAGGAATGAGTTTGTGGCCCTGACAATACCTCAACATCAGTCAGCTGCTGACATGATAAGAAGTTTTCCCCTTATCGAAAATCTCTGCAACTGGGGGAAACAAACCTGAAGGGTCAAGGTTGGCACAAGGACAGTGGTCTGGGAAAAAGCTGCCTAGCAACAAGAAAAAGAGAAATAAAGAAGGACCTGAATTGTTCATGACCACTCCATGTCTCAATGTGCTTTACAGTCAAATAAGTACTTTGAAATATATTCACTGTTTTATTGTAGAAAATGTGACAGCTAATTTGCACACAGCTCACTCCCACAAACAGCAATGTGATAACAACGACATCATCTACTGTTTATGATGTTGATTGAAGGATAAATATTGGCCAGGATTCCGGGATAACTCCCCCCACTCTCTTCCCTGTGATGAGAATTTATACATCCACCTGAACAGGCAGATGTCAGTTTAGTATCCCAAACAACTCTAACAGTGCAGGACTGTACTGCAGCCTCAGCTTTGATATGTTGTGCTTAATCCCTGGACTAGGATTGGAATGATGTGGAGATGCCAGCATTGGACAGTAAGAAGTCTCACAACATCAGGTTAAAGTCCAACAGGTTTATTTGGTAGTACAAGCTTTCGGAGTCTCGCTCCTTCTTCAGGTGAGTGAGGAGTTGTGTTCACAAACAGGGAATATATAGACACAAACTCAATTTACAAAATAATGTTTGGAATGCGAGTCTTTACAGGTAAACAAGTCTTAAAGCTATAGCCAATGTGAGTGGAGAGAGGGTTAAGCACAGGTTAAAGAGATGTGTATTGTCTCCAGCCAGGACAGTTAGTGAGATTTTGCAAGCCCAGGCAAGTCGTGGGGGTTACAGATAGTGTGACATGAACCCAAGATCTCGGTTGAGGCCGTCCTCATGTGTGCGGAACTTGGCTATCAGTTTCTGCTCAGCGTTGTCGTGTATCATAAAGGCCGCCTTGGAGAACGCTTATCCGAAGATCAGAGGCTGAGTGCCGTGACTGCTGAAGTGTTCCCCGACAGGAAGAGAACACTCTTGCCTGGTGATTGTCGAGCGGTGTTCTTCATCCGTTGTCATAGCGTCTGCATGGTCTCCCCAATGTACCATGCCTCGGGACTTATTTCCTGCAGCGTATCAGATAGACAACGTTGGCCGAGTCGCAAGAGTATGTACCGTGTACCTGGTGGATGGTGTTCTCACGTGAGATGATGGCATCCGTGTTGATGATCCGGCACGTCTTGCAGAGGTTGCTGTGGCAGGGTTGTGTGGTGTCGTGGTCACTGTTCTCCTGAAGGCTGGATAGTTTGCTGCGGACAATGGTCTACTTGAGGTGGTGCAGTTGTTTGAAGGCAAGAAGTGGGGGTGTGGGGATGACCTTGGCGAGATGTTCGTCTTCATCGATGACATGTTGAAGGCTCCGGAGAAGATGTTGTAGCTTCTCCACCCCGGGGAGAGCCTCCTGAAGATACACAAGGCCAACATACTCGGCTATCCCATCATATCAGGCAATGGGACCCTGTTTGAGAACCTCAAAGAACAACAAAGAACAGTACAGCACAGGAAACAGGCCCTTCGGCCCTCCAAGCTTGTGCCGCTCCTTGGTCCAACTAGACCAATCGTTTATATCCCTCCATTCCCAGGCTGCTCATGTGACTATCCAGGTAAGTCTTAAACGATGTCAGCGTGCCTGCCTCCACCACCCTACTTGGCAGCGCATTCCAGGCCCCCACCACCCTCTGTAAAAAACATCCCTCTGATATCTGAGTTATACTTCGCCCCTCTCACCTTGAGCCCGTGACCCCTCGTGATCGTCACCTCCGACCTGGGAAAAAGCTTCCCACTGTTCACCCTATCTATCCCCTTCATAATCTTGGACACCTCTATTAGATCTCCCCTCATTCTCCGTCTTTCCAGGGAGAACAACCCCAGTTTACCCAATCTCTCCTCATAGCTAAGACCCTCCATACCAGGCAACATCCTGGTAAACCTTCTCTGCACTCTCTCTAATGCCTCCACGTCCTTCTGGTAGTGCGGCGACCAGAACTGGACGCAGTACTCCAAATGTGGCCTAACCAGCGTTCTATACAGCTGCATCATCAGACTCCAGCTTTTATACTCTATACCCCGTCCTATAAAGGAAAGCATACCATATGCCTTCTTCACCACCTTCTCCACCTGTGTTGCCACCTTCAAGGATTTGTGGACTTGCGCACTTAGGTCCCTCTGTGTTTCTATACTCCTGATGACTCTGCCATTTATTGTATAACTCCTCCCTACGTTATTTCTTCCAAAATGCATCACTTCGCATTTATCCGGATTAAACTCCACCTGCCCCATCTCCGCCCAATTTTCCATCCTATCTATATCCTGCTGTATTGCCCGACAATGCTCTTCGCTATCCGCAAGTCCAGCCATCTTCGTGTCATCCGCAAACTTGCTGATTACACCAGTTACACCTTCTTCCAAATCATTTATATATATCACAAATAGCAGAGGTCCCAGTACAGAGCCCTGCGGAACACCACTGGTCACAGGCCTCCAGCCGGAAAAAGACCCTTCGACCACTACCCTCTGTCTTCTATGGCCAAGCCAGTTCTCCACCCATCTAGCCACTTCTCCTTGTATCCCATGAGCCTTAACCTTCTTAACCAACCTGCCATGTGGGACGTTGTCAAATGCCTTACTGAAATCCATATAGACGACATCCACGGCCCTTCCTTCATCAACCGTTTTTGTCACTTCCTCAAAAAACTCCACCAAATTTGTAAGGCACAACCTCCCTCTTACAAAACCATGCTGTCTGTCACTAATGAGATTGTTCAGTTCTAAATGCACATACATCCTGTCTCTAAGAATCCTCTCCAACAACTTCCCTACCACGGACGTCACGCTCACCGGCCTATAATTTCCTGGGTTATCCCTGCTACCCTTCTTAAACAACGGGACCACATTCGCTATCCTCCAATCCTCAGGGACCTCACCCATGTCCAAAGAAGCGACAAAGATTTCCGTCAGAGGCCCAGCAATTTCACCTCTCGTCTCCCTGAGCAGTCGAGGATAGATGCCATCAGGCCCTGGGGCTTTGTCAGTTTTAATGTTCCCTAAAAAACCTAACACTTCCTCTCTTGTAATGGAGATTTTCCCTAACGGGTCAACACCTAACTCCGAGACACTCCCGGTTAACACGCCCCTCTCCTTCGTGAATACCGATGCAAAGTATTCATTTAGGATCTCCCCTATTCCCTTGGGTTCTAAGCATAATTCCCCTCCTTTGTCCCTGAGAGGTCCGATTTTCTCCCTGACAACTCTTTTGTTCCTAACGTATGAATAGAATGCCTTAGGATTCTCCTTAATCCTGCCTGCCAAGAACATCTCGTGACCTCTTTTTGCCCTTCTAACTCCCCGTTTGAGTTCTTTCCTACTCTCTCTGTATTCCTCCAGAACACAGTAAGAAGTTTAACAACACCAGGTTAAAGTCCAACAGGTTTATTTGGTAGCAAAAGCCACACAAGCTTTCAAAGCTCTAAGCCCCTTCTTCAGGTGAGTGGGAATTCTGTTCACAAACAGAGTTTATAAAGACACAGACTCAATTTACATGAATAATGGTTGGAATGCGAATACTTACAACTAATCAAGTCTTTAAGAAACAAAACAATGGGAGTGGAGAGAGCATCAAGACAGGCTAAAAAGATGTGTATTGTCTCCAGACAAGACAGCCAGTGAAACTCTGCAGGTCCACGCAACTGTGGGCGTTACAAATAGTGTGACATGAACCCAATATCCCGGTTGAGGCCGTCCGCGTGTGTGCGGAACATGGCTATCAGTTTCTGCTCAGCGACTCTGCGCTGTCGTGTGTCGCGAAGGCCGCCTTGGAGAACGCTTACCCGAATATCAGAGGCCAAATGCCCGTGACCGCTGAAGTGCTCCCCAACAGGAAGAGAACAGTCTTGCCTGGTGATTGTCGAGCGGTGTTCATTCATCCGTTGTCGCAGCGTCTGCATAGTTTCCCCAATGTACCATGCCTCGGGACATCCTTTCTTGCAGCGTATCAGGTAGACAACGTTGGCCGAGTTGCAAGAGTATGTACCGTGTACCTGGTGGATGGTGTTCTCACGTGAGATGATGGCATCTGTGTCGATGATCCGTCACGTCTTGCAGAGGTTGCTGTGGCAGGGTTGTGTGGTGTCTTGGTCACTGTTCTCCTGAAGGCTGGGTAGTTTGCTGCGGACAATGGTCTGTTTGAGGTTGTGCGGTTGTTTGAAGGCAAGAAGTGGGGGTGTGGGGATGGCCTTGGCGAGATGTTCGTCTTCATCAATGACATGTTGAAGGCTCCGGAGGAGATGCCGTAGCTTCTCCGCTCCGGGGAAGTACTGGACAACGAAGGGTACTCTGTCCACTGTGTCCTGTGTTTGTCTTCTGAGGAGGTCGGTGCGGTTTTTCGCTGTGGCGCGTTGGAACTGTTGATCAATGAGTCTAGCGCCATATCCTGTTCTTATGAGGGCACCTTTCAGCGTCTGGAGGTGTCTGTTGCGATCCTCCTCATCCGAGCAGATCCTGTGTATACGGAGGGCTTGTCCATAGGGGATGGCTTCTTTAAGGTGTTTAGGGTGGAAGCTGGAGAAGTGGAGCATCGTGAGGTTATCCGTGGGCTTGCGGTACAGTGAGGTGCTGAGGTGACCGTCCTTAATGGAGATGCGCGTGTCCAAGAATGCAACCGATTCCGGAGAGTAGTCTATGGTGAGCCTGATGGTGGGATGGAACTTGTTGATGTCATCATAGAGTTGTTTCAGTGATTGTTCACCATGAGTCGCGGAGCAGAAACTGATAGCCAGGTTCCGCACACACAAGGACGGCCTCAACCGGGATATTGGGTTTATGTCACACTATTTCACATAAATATTTCTGCTTTTTTCCTCCTGAGTCTTTATCATGCGATCCTAGAATCAGAATTTATGTCACACTATTTGTAACTCCCACAGTTGCGTGGACCTGCAGAGTTTCACTGGCTGTCTTGTCTGGAGACAATACACATCTTTTTAGCCTGTCTTGATGCTCTCTCCACTCCCATTGTTTTGTTTCTTAAAGACTGGATTAGTTGTAAGTATTCGCATTCCAACCATTATTCATGTAAATTGAGTCTGTGTCTTATAAGTTCTGTTTGTGAACAGAATTCCCACTCACCTGAAGAAGGGGCTCAGAGCCTCGAAAGCTTGTGTGGCTTTTGCTACCAAATAAACCTGTTGGACTTTAACCTGGTGTTGTTAAACTTCTTACTATCCTAAAGTTAACAGAGTTGTGGTCACTATTTGCCACATGTTCCCCTACCAAAACTTTGACGACCTGACCGGGCTCATTTCCCAGAACTAGGTCCAGTATAGACCCCTCTCTAGTCGGGCTATCTACATACTGTTCCAAAGAACCTTCCAGTACGCATTTTACAAATTCCTCCCCGTCCGGACCCCCAGCTCTAAGCACTTTCCAGTCTGTGCCAGGGAAATTAAAGTCCCCCACTACAACAACCCTATTTTTTCTGCACCTATCCAGAATCTCCTGACATATCCTTTCCTCCACTTCCCGTGGGCTGTTGGGTGGTCTGTAGTACACCCCCAGCATAGTGACTGCACCCTTCCTGTTTCTGAGTTCCACCCACAGCGACTCAGTACATGACCCCTCTAAGTTGTCTACCCTCTGCACCGCGGTAATATGCCCCTTAACTAATATCGCTACTCCCCCACCTTTTTTAGCCCCTCCGGCTACGTCTTGGGCATCCTGAAGCCCATTGTACAAAGAACCCCCAGCTTCTGTCGCGACACTACATACTTCCTACCGAAATTTGGCACACATGGAGCAGTTGAACCAGGAGCACTCCTCGTCACAATGGATGTCTCGGCACTCTACACCAGCATCCCCCACGATGACGGCATTTCTGCAACTGCCTCAGTACTTGATGCTGACAACTTCCAATCTCCGGATGCAATTCTACAACTCATTCGCTTCATCCTGGACCACAACGTCTTCACCTTCAATAACCAGTTCTTCATCCAGACACATGGAACAGCCATGGGGACCAATTTCGCACCTCAATATGCCAACATCTTCATGCACAGGTTCGAACAAGTCCTCTTCACCACACAGGACCTTCAACCGATGCTATACACTAGATACATTGATGACGTTTTCTTCCTTTGGACTCATGGCGAACAATCACCATATGATTGTTATGGTGACATCATATATAATGACATCAACAAGTTCCATCCCACCATCAGACTCACCATGGACTACTCTCCGGAATCGGTTGCATTCTTGGACACATGCATCTCCATCAAGGACGGTCACCTCAGCACTTCACTGTACCGCAAGCCCATGGATAACCTCATGATGCTCCACTTCTCCAGCTTCCATCCTAAACATGTTAAAGAAGCCATTCCCTATGAACAAGCCCTCCGTATACACAGGATCTGCTCAGATGAGGAGGATCGCAACAGACACCTACAGACGCTGAAAGACGCCCTTATAAGAACAGGATATAGCGCTTGACTCATTGATCAACAGTTCCAATGTGCCACAGCGAAAAACCGCACCGACCTCCTCAGAGGACAAACACCGCACCAACCTCCTCAGAGGACAAACACAAGACACGACGGACAGATTACCCTTCATTGTCCAGTACTTCCCCGGAGCGGAGAAGCCAAGACATCTTCTCTGGAGCCTTCAACATGTCATCGATGAAGACAAACATCTTGCCAAGGCCATCCCCACACCCCCACTTCTTGCCTCAACCTCAAACAGACCATTGTCCGCAGCAAACTACTCAGCCTCAGGAGAAAAGTGATCACGGCACCACACAACCCTGTCACAGCAACCTCTGAAAGACATGCCGGATCATCGACACGGATGCCATCATCTCACATGAGAACACCATCCACCAGGTACACGGTGCATAGTCTTGCAACCCGGCCAATGTTGTCTACCTGATACGCTGCAGGAAAGGATGTCCCGAGGCACGGTACATTGGGGAGACCATGCAGACGTTACGACAATGAATGAATGAACACCACTCGACAATCACCAGGCTGGAGTGTTCTCTTCCTGTCGGGAACACTTCAGCAGTCACGGGCATTCGGCCTCTGATCTTCGGGTAACTGTTCTCCAAGGCAGCCTTCACGACACACGACAACGCAGAATCGCTGAGCAGAAACTGATAGCCAAGTTCCGCACACATGAGGACGGCCTCAACCGGGATCTTGGCTTCATATCACGCTATCTATAACCCCCACGACTTGCCTGGGCTTGTCTCAGTCACTGTCCTGGCTGGAGACAATACACACCTCTTTAACCTATGCTTAACCCTCTCTCCACTCACATTGTCTGTACCTGTAAAGAATCGCATTCCAACCATTATCTTGTAAATTGAGTTTGTGTCTATATATTCCCTGTTTGTGAACACAACTCCTCACTCACCTGAAGAAGGAGCGACACTCCGAAAGCTTGTGCTACCAAATAAATCTGTTTGACTTTAACCTGGTGTTGTGAGACTTCTTACTAGGATTGGAACACAGAACCTTCGAAGGCGAGTGTGCTATCAATTGAGCCATAAAGGCTTTGCCTTTTACACACTAGAGATCACCTATTTTCTGAGTTTCGACAGAATTCTGCTTGATCAGCCCTGTTTTAAGTTGTGTATCTTCAGCGGCTTTGGACCAGACAACAAGGCATAGGTTGTCTTACATTTTGCCAGAGAGTTTAGCAACCCACTCACCTTTGTTAAAATGTCCTTCCCTCTACACTCCGACACCTCTGAACAGTTCACAGATTGAATTAAGTGAGGTGTGAAGACTCCTCGCTGGTGAAGTGTCGGTACTGTGGAGCCAGGGCTTAACTGTCACATTGGTGTCAAGGCTATGCTTGTGAGGAAGATTAATGACTGGTTTATGTGTAAGGAAAAGAGTCAGAGAGAGAGCGAGAAACACAACACAATGTGATTGGTGGCCTCCATGTCTGGGTGAGCGATTAGGTTTAGCTGTGTGGATAATTAATTCCAGATAAAATAGAGATAGATTTAATCTCATTGCTTCTTTATAGAATTTGTGCACAAACCCAAAAACCACAGAAAATGCTCTCCAGTTATGACCTTGGGCCAGATGCTGAAGATGCACCTCATCATATTGCAGTTTGCAAGGCTTCATTAGTCATGAGGCATTAAAAGCTTTGATCTACTTTTCCCCTTTTGAAAGAATGAGCAGGCTGAGCAATTTTTTTTCTCCGGGAAAGAAATGACTGAGGGATGGCCCAATAGTGATCTTTAAAATTATCAGGGGGTACAATAGATATGGAGATGTTTCCACTTGGGTAAGTCCAACACTTCGGTCATTATTTTAAGTTAATCAATAATAAATGCAGTAAGAAATTTAGAAAAAATCTAGAGATTGGTGAGAACTCACTCTCACTGGGTGTAGTTGAAGAGAACAACATTTATGTATTTAAAGGGAAGGATAGAACTTAGAACATAGAAAAAATACAGCACAAACAGGCCCTTCAGCCCACAAGTTGCGCCGGTCATGTCCCTACCTACCTAGGCTTATATATAGGCTTACCGATAACCCTCAATCCTATTAAGTCCCATGTATTCATCCAGAAGTCTCTTAAAAGACCCTATCGAGTTTGCCTCCACCACCACTGACGGCAGCCGATTCCACTCACCCACCACCCTCTGAGTGAAAAACTTACCCCTGACATCTCCTCTGTACCTACTCCCCAGCATCTTAAACCTGTGTCCTCTCGTAGCAGCCATTTCAGCCCTGGGAAAAAGCCTCCGCGAATTCACCCGATCTATACCTCTCAACATCTTGTACACCTCTATCAAGTCACCTCTCATCCTTCGTCTCTCCAAGGAGAAAAGACCGAGCTCCCTCAGCCTATCCTCATAAGGCATGCCAACCAATCCAGACAACATCCTTGTAAATCTTCTCTGCACCCTTTCAATCATTTCCACATCCCTCCTGTAATGAGGTGACCAGAACTGATCACAGTACTCCAAGTGGGGATTATAAAGCTGCATCGTTATCTCTTGACTCCTAAACTCAATCCCTCGATTGATGAAGGCCAGCACACCATACGCCTTCTTCACCACCTCCTCTACCTGCGAGGCTGATTTAAGAGTCCTATGGACCCGGAACCCAAGGTCCTTCTGATCCTCTACATTGCTAAGAGTCTTACCCTTGATATTATACTCCTTCATCACACTTAACCTACCAAAATGGACCACTACACATTTATCCGGGTTGAAGTCCATCTGCCACTTCTCTGCCCAGTCTTGCATCCTATCTATGTCACGCTGCAGCTTCTGACATCCCTCCAACCTATCCACAACACCACCAACCTTCGTGTCGTCGGCAAACTTACCAACCCATCCCTCCACTTCCTCATCCAGGTTATTTATAAAAATGACAAACAGCAAGGGTCCCAGAACAGATTCCTGGGGCACTCCACTGGTGGCCGACCTCCATTCAGAAAAAGACCCGTCTACAACCACTCTCTGCTTTCTGCAGGCAAGCCAGTTCTGAATCCACAGGGCAACAGCCCCTTGGATCCCATGCCCTCTCACTTTCTCGAGAAGTCTTGCATGGGAGACCTTATCGAACACCTTGCTGAAGTCCATGTAAACCACATCTACCGCTTTTCCTTCGTCAATGTGTTTAGTCACATTTTCAAAGAACTCCACCAGGCTCGTAAGGCACAATTTGCCTTTGGCAAAGCCGTGCTGACTACTTTTGAGCATACTAAACTTCTCTAAAAGTTCATAAATCCTGTCCCTCAGGATCTTCTCCATCAACTTACCAACCACTGAGGTTAGACTCACCGGTCGGTAATTTCCTGGGCTATCCCTATTCCCTTTCTTGAATAACGGAACCACATCCGCAATCCTCCAATCCTTCGGAACATCTCCCGTCTCCATCGACGATGCAAAAATCATCGCTAGAGGCTCTGCAATCTCTTCCCTCGCCTCCCACAGTAACCTGGGGTACATCCCATCCAGTCCAACACATCCTCTTTCTTAATGTCCACATACTCAATCTTTTCAGTCTGGATGATGGAGAAAGTGATAGAAGAATACATTGATAGGGTGAGATGAATAGGATGGGAAGAGGCTCATGTAGAGCATTAGCACACATCATTCTGTATGTCCTGTGTAATTCTATACAAAATAAGGCAACAAGGGAACAGCAAGAAACACTTCACTGTTTAAAGTGAGGTTCCCTACTACCCCTCCCATCTAGGTGCCAGCACCAATTTTCCAAATTCACCAGAATCAGATTGACCACAGAGAGGATGAGTACAATTGAGTCGTGTGAAGAAGGTCCTTTCCCTTTGATTTTGGTAGGAACATGAGCATGTACAAGAGGCAGGAAATAAGGAAGGTTGACTGGATCAGAACATGCATGGGATACACACCAGCTCTACCACTTGGTCACAGCTGACAGGGAGAGATGTTCCAAAAGAACCCTGCATTAGTAATGGCCTGCTCTCACACCTCCATCTGCCTGTCATTTTGGACTACAGTCAGAGTCCTGACACACTCGCTTGGCCTCTCTTTTTCTCTCTCAACAGCTCGTGGACAGTGGCAAGGGATTATAATAGTGTAGACAAAAATGTGGTGCATTTTACAATTCTAAGAATAGCTGGAGGATTTATTATATATCAAATTAAATATCATTATTGCTAAAAAGGCATTTGAGGAGAATCATGATGTTTAAAAATCCACAGGGCAACAGCCCCTTGGATCCCATGCCCTCTCACTTTCTCGAGAAGTCTTGCATGGGGGACCTTCGTCAATGTGTTTACTCACATTATTAGATAGCTCGGCTGAAGCTATTACCTTAATTTTCCCTGATCCTAATCTTGTACTTATACAAATGGGGAAAATCTGGGATTTGGCAGCAAAACCAGGAGGAAGCAGAGGAAACAAGATAGGGGCTGCTCGCTCTCTCTTTCCTTCTATTTTGGAAGGAGTTTATCGCATATTTCAGAAGCCAACTCCACCAGAAACATACCAATGAACTTAGATCTCGTAATAATGGAAACATTTTCTAAATCTGATCACATCCAAAAAACAAGCTCATCTAAATCAGCTGCAACACTTAAAACTGCGCATCAAGGACAATCAACTTAAAGTTAACCGTATATTCTTTCACCTGTTATTTATTGGTCTCTAACTCCCTTTATTTCTTATATCTGTGTGTGTTTGCCTGCCTCTATATATGTATGTGTGTATTTATGCCTCTGTGTGTGTGTGTTTTGTTCATTCAAGGGATGTGGGCTTCATTGGTTAGGCCAGCATTCATTGTCCATTCCTAACTGTCATTGTCCTTGAGAAGATGATGGTGAGCTGCCTTCTTGAACTGCTGCAATCCATGCGGTGTAGGTAAGCCTACAGTGCTGTTAGGGAGGGAGTGCCAGAATTTTGACACAGTGACAATGAAGGAACAGTGATATATTTCCAACTCAAGATGGTGAGTGACTTGGAGGGGAACTTCCAGGTGGTGGTGTTCCCATGTACCTGTTGCCCTCGTCCTCCTAAATGGTGGTGATCGTGGCTTTGGAAGGTGCTGTCTAACGTTCCTTGGTGAGTTCCTGCAGTGTATTTTGTAGATAGTGCATAGACCAGCTATTGTGCATCAGTGGTGGAGGGAGTGAATGTTGTGGAAGGGATTCCAATCAAGTAGGCTGCTTTGTCCTGGATGGTGTCAAGGTTTTTGAATGTTGTTAGAGCTGCATTCATTCAGGCAAGTGGGGAGTATTCCATCACACTCCTGACTTGTGCCTTGTAGATGGTGAACAGGTTTTGGGGAATTGGGAGGTGAGTTGCTCATTGCAGGATTCCAAGCCTCTGACCTGCTCTAGTAGCTACAGTATTTATATGGCTAGTCCCATTCAGTTTCTGGTTAATGGTAACCCCCAGGATGTTGATTGTGAGTGTTTCAGCAATGGTAATGCCATTAAATGTCAAGAGGAGACGGTTAGATTATCTCTTGTTGGAGGTGGTCATTGCTTGGCACTTGTGTGAATGCTACTTACCACTTGTCAGACCATCCTGGATATTGCTCACATCTTGCTGTTTATGGATATGGACTTCTTCAGCATTTGACGAGTCATGAGTGATGCTGAGCATTGTGCAATCAGCTGTGAAAATCTCGACTTCTGACCTTATGACAGAGGGAAGGTCATTGATGAAGCAGCTGAAGATGTTTGGGCCGAGGACACTATCCTGAAGAACTCCTGCAGTGATGTCCTGGAGCTGAGATGATTGACTTCCAATTACCACAACCATCTTCCTTTGTGTCAGGTATGATTCCAAACTGAGGAGGGTTTTTCTCCTGATTCTCATGGACTCCAGTTTTTCTCGGCTTACTCGATTCTACACTTGGTTAAATGCAGCCTTGATGATGAGGGCAGTCACTCTCACAGTCACTCTCCGAGCATTCAGCTCTTTTGTCCATGTTTGAACCAAGACTGTAATGAGGTCAGGAGCTGTGTGATCCTGGCAGAACCTATACTGAGGGTCAATGAGCAGGTTATTGCTAAGCAAGTGCCATTTAATAGCACTGTTGATAATCCCTTCCATCACTTTACTGATGTTTGAGACAAGACTGATGTGACAGTAATTGGTTGGGTTGGATTTGTCCTGCTTCTTATCTACAGGGTCACACCGGAGCAATTTTCCACATTGCTGGGTAGGTGCCAGTGATATAACTGTGCCGGAGCAGCTTGGCGAGGAGTACACCAAGTTCTGGAGCACAAGTCTTCAGTTCTATTGCTGGAATATTCTCAGGGCCCATAACCTTTTCAGTATTTGGTGCCTTCAATAGTTTCTTGCAATCGCATGGAGTAAATCACATTGGCTGAAGACTAACATCTGCGATGTTGGTGATGTCAGGAGGAGGCCAAGATGGATCATCCACTTGGCACTTCTGTCTGAAGATTTTTGAAAATGCCTCAGCCTTATGTTTTGCACTGATATGTTGGGCTCCTCCATCATTCAAGATGGAAATATTTATGAAGCCTTCTCCTCCAGTGAGTTGTTTAATTGTCCAACACCATTCACAGCTGGATGTGGCAAGACTGCAGATCTGGGATGGCACGGTGGCGCAGTGATTAACACTGCTACCTCATAGCGCCAAAGACCCGGGTTCAATTCCCAGCTTGGGTTTACTGTCTGTGCGGAGTTTACACATTCTTCCTGTGTTTGGGTGCTCCAGTTTCCTCCCACAGTCTGAAAGATATACTGGTTAGGTGCATTAGCCATGCTAAATTCTCCCTCAGTGTACCCAAACAGGTGCCAGAGTGTGGAGACTAGGGGATTTTCACAGTAACTTCATTGCAGTATTAATGTAAGTCTACTTCTAACACTGATAAATAAACTTTGGACTTTGATCTGATCCAATGGTTATGGAATTGCCTAGCTCTGTCTATTACTATGATGTTTGGCACGAAGTAGTCCTGTTTTGTAGCTTCATCAGGTTGACATCTCATTTTTAGGCATGCATAGTGTTGCTCCTAGTATTCCTTCTGCACCCTCCATTGAATCAGGATTGATCCCTGGCTTGGTGATAATAGTAGAGTGGGGATATGCTGGGCCATGAGATTGCAGATGAGTCCAATTCTGCTGCTGCTGATGGCCCACATGGATGCCCAGTCATGATCTGCTAGATCCGTTTTGAAGTCTATCCCATTTAGCGCGATGGTAGTACCAAACAACGTGATGGAGGGTATCCTCAATGTAAAGACTGGCCATCTCCACAAGCACCGTGCAGTCGTCACTCCTACCGTTACTGCCATGGGCAGATGCATCTGTGGCAGACATGTTAGTGAGGATGAGGTGAAGTATGTTTGTCCCTCTAGTTCGTTCCCTCACCACCTGTCACAGTCCCAGTCTGACAGATATGTCCTTTTAGACCCAGCCAGTAGTGGAGCTGCCAAGACAGTCTTGGCGATGGCCATTGAATTCTACCACCTCGAGTATATTCTGTGCCCTTACTACCCCAGTCCTTCCTCCAAGTGATGTTGACCTGGAGGAGTACTGATCCGTCAGCTGAGGAGGGATGGTACATGTAATTAGCAGGTTTCCTTGCCCATGTTGGACCTGATGCTATGTGACTTAATGGGGACCAAAATCAATATTGA
The DNA here is from genome assembly GCF_964213995.1 of Mustelus asterias. Classification (NCBI taxonomy): domain Eukaryota; kingdom Metazoa; phylum Chordata; class Chondrichthyes; order Carcharhiniformes; family Triakidae; genus Mustelus; species Mustelus asterias. The sequence goes on along the minus strand of NC_135803.1, from coordinate 80,927,005 downwards.
GGATTCCCAGGGCAACTCCATCCTGACTGCGTAGCACTGTGCTGCCACCTCTGCTGAGTCTGTCCTGCCGGTGGGACAGGACATAACCAGGAATGGTGATGGGACATTTTCTGTAAGGTATGATTCCATCAGTATGACTACATCAGGCTGTTGCTTGACTGGTCTGCCAGTCCAATTTAGGCACTAGCCCCCAGATATTATTAAGGAGGACTTTGCAGGGTCCGAGGTCGATACCTGCTGGTCTGTCGGCTTCATTTCGTTTTATCCACTTCATAGTGGTTTGATGCAACTAAGTGGTTTGCAAGGCCCTTTCAGAGTGTGTGGAGGGTGTAGAGTCACATGTAGGCCTGTCCAGGTGATGATGGAAAATTTCCTTCCCTAAAGGGCATTGGTGAACCAGATGGATTTTTACGATAATCGATGCTCATCATTAGACTTTTAATTCCAGGGTGTTTAATTGAATTCAAATTTGAACCCAAGTCCTGAGAGCATTACCCTGGGATCAGGATTACGCAGGATTGCTAGTCCAGTGACAATATCACTATGCCACTATCTCCCTGTGCATTGTATGCCTATGTGTGCACGGGCATATGTACATGTGTATGGCCCAAATGACAACTTGAGGGTCAAATGCTTGACGTTGGGCCGCAGTTTGTAAATTTGCTTTCTTTGACTCAGATAACTGTTTGGTTGGTTCCTTATTGCTCAAAGCTCCGTGTAAAAAGAAAAAAAGGGTGGGCATGGTGACAGAGTGGTTAGCACTGCTGCCTCACAGTGCCAGGGAGCCAGGTTCAATTCAGTCCTCGGTCTGTGAGGAGTTTGCATGTTCTCCCTGTGTCTTTGTGGGGTTCCACTTGGTGCTCTGGTTTCCTCCCACAGTCCAAAGGTGTACAGGTTAGGTTGATTGGTCATGGTAAATTGGCCTTTGGTGTCAGGGAGATTAGCAGGGCAAATACATGGGATTATAGGATAGAGCTGGGTTGGATTGTTGTTGGTGCAGACTTGATGGCCCGAAAGGCCTCTTTCTGCACTGTAGGGATTCTATGATTCTATGAACTTAGGAGGCTGAATGGAGGGGAACCAGTTCATTCCTTCTCACCTGGTCATCACAGATTTACCAATGTGGGGGGGGGGGGGGGGGGGTAAGCCTTTTTCACTTGATAAAGACTGATTCTGGCACAGCAGAGCAAACTTTCAATGCTGCAAGGTGTTCAACTTTTAATTATGTCCCTAAACTGCTGGATCACAACAGTTAAATTATCTTCTCTAAATATAGTGATATGTTAAAGCAAATATTCAAATCCTGTCAGCTTCTAAGTAGCTGTCAGGTTAATCTTTCCAGTGTTTGAATGTACTGAGAATCATTAACAGATGCTTTCTGTGGGATTTCATAACAAATCTAATGTTTCATTAAGGATTAATAAAATTCACCGTATCAGAGAGTAAATTGCGAGTGATTTTTGAAGCCTTTAATTTTTATATGGGAAAACTTTTAGAAACAATAATCTGGGTGGAAATTAACAGGCGCTTGGACAAGTATGATTAGTAAAGAAAAGCAGCATGGATTTGTGAAATGCAAATCATGTTTGACTAACTTGATTGAAATTTTAGGTGCAGCGGGTGAATGAAGGTGGTGGGGTTGATGATGTATACATGGAGTGGTTACTAAGGTTGAGGGCTCTCTGTTTGAAAATACTAAGGCTGTAATTTTACTGCCCCGCCCGCCAGGGGAATCGGAGCAGGTGAGGTGCGGACCATTGAAAGATCTGTTGATCTCGGGCAGGATTTTACGATTTCGGGACGAGTGAGGCTGTACAATTCTGCCCTAAATGAGAAAAGCAGCTCAGAGATATGAAAACAAGATTAGATGTGACCCCCCCCCCCCCCCCGCTCCCCCACCCCGCCAACCCCACCCTCCCTCCCCTTCTAGGAGAGATTAATTATCCCTTTCAATGCTGCTCAACCTTCTGTGATTTTCGATTTCCGATTCCAACTCAAGGTAGCTCGAGCTAAACGCCTTGAACAATAAGAAATAGCATTGCTTCTATACTGCTCTTTTTATTTCAGAGTCTGGGAGCCTATTTCTGCTGCCTCCACTGCTAGACCCATTTTCTGTGGTACAGTACAGGTACCTAAACACGAGACTGAATGTAACAGAATGAATGTATGTAAATAGCCAGGAAAAGGCCAGCTGATTCAGTAAACCTGCTCCAGGCTTATGAAGCATCATGGCTAAACATCATGACTAAACCACTCGCTACCCACCCCCTTCATCCCACTCCCCATCCCTCACTGACACAACCCATCCCACCGCCCCCAGCCTCCTCTCCTGGGAGACAGGGAAAAATGACAAAGGATCCTGGGCCATTGGAGGAATTAAATAGACTGGGAAATTCTTCCCCGGTCCCCCTGGATCACATGATCAGAACCAGTCCAGTAGACCACAGGCGAATGTGTAATGAGAAAAGCCTTTTACACTACAACAAAAGCTTGATGTTACTCTATCCTTAACTCTTCACCAATCACACTGAAACTGAAATCAGAACACACCAATGAGGAATATGCTGGTCTATTTTGACTTAAGATTCAGGTGGATGCTCTGTCCATAAGATCAACACAGTAAGAGTTTTAACAACACCAGGTTAAAGTCCAACAGGTTTATTTGGTAGCAAATTAAAACTCTTACTGTATTTACCCCAGTCCAACACCGGCATCTCCACATCATAAGATCAACTGCAGGAAGGGGTGTCACATTGAGTGCTTTTCAAAGGGATTCCAGAGAATTGACCCAGCGAACCTGAAAAGGAACACCTGAGGTTTCACTAACATCTTTATAGTTTGGGTTAAATTCAAGTGAAAAGGTTTTGTGTTGCAAGGAACTGCATTACTTGTGTGCTAAGAGTTAAAATGATAAGTATAGCCAGAGTATCCCGTCTGACTGGCCTTGTGTGAAATCTATAGTTAGTCTGTCACATATTTAAACAGAATTAATTAGATCTGATTAGAGGGCAGGCTTCTCAGACATAATTAGGGATCATTACTGGAACAAAACAGCATGATGCACTTCTCATTTGCAGAATATGTGAGTGAATATTCTTTTTGAAATGCAGCCCATTAACACCACCTACCACTCCCACCCAAACAATAAGACAAAGCTCAAAATTCTGAAGTTTCCTTTCCAGAGCCACAGAAAAACCCTAGAACATATTAATAGAAACACTATGGAATCTCTTTCACACTAAATGTGGCCAGGGATTTGTTTTCTTCCCCAGAGTAGAGGATTCTGATAATTGTCAGAATGGAAACTCATTAAGGTTGTGCTAATGAGGTTAACCCAGGCCACACAAAGCTCCTAAGTTAGCATGGCAGTCAAGAAGGTAGGGTTCAGGCCTACCGTACAGGACACCATTCCTTTAGACTAATTGAGAGAACTGGTTTAGAGTGGCGGACACATGAATAGTGCTGGTAATTTGGAATTTCTTTCTTTGAGAAATGGCAATGACTTTAGACCACCCACAAGTAAACTGAGCAGCCCAAAAACAACCAGCCAGTCAACATGGAAGAAGAGAGCCCTGCTCAGAGGATGACAGGCAGTGACAGGCTCCATGTTCTGCCAACTTTGGTAATGTATAGAGAGCTAGCTACCACCCGACCCACCAAATAACCAGCAGGCTGTCCTTTCTTGCCAAACGTTTTGAAAGGAAGCAGGCACCCCAACAGAGTCGATCTCTGAGGGTTCTGCCTCAAACACTAATTGGGGCCACAAAGTAACTCATTATAAAGGAGGTGACCTACATCTGACTTCCTTCAGCAGGTCAGTGAAACACCTACATTTAATGATTGATCACCTAAGTGGTGTCACCTCATATTGAGCAAGTTCCATTGAACTATTCCTGCTTTACTTCCATTTTTTCTTTTTACTGACAATAATTGTACATTTGCTCTGTGAGAAATCAAATACTAAAGCTTGGCAGGGTGAAATAAGACTGCCATTTAGTTCTGGAGTTTACTTGGTATTACACAGAACATTCAGCGCAGGAGCAGGAAAATACAAGTTCAGTACTCGAAACAAGCCTCTTCCCACCCCACTTTTTCAGGATTCCCTCACAGTCTATTTACCATCATGTGTTTATTTAGTTTCCCCTTAAATGTGTCAATAGACTTCAAATGCATTTATGAACATCACAAAGTATAACAGTAAATTGCAAGATTAACTCTTAGGATATCATCTGTTAGATGTGGAATAATGACTTGGAACAGGATTGTGTTTCGATGCAGTTCCAACCTGCAAAGTGGCAAAGAACTGAAGAATTTGAGTAAATCAAAAACATTAAATTTAGAAATAAATAGGGAGGAAAGTTAATATAGATAAAAAAATCAGAAAGGGAGACATGCATATGATCACCGCACCAATATGTAGAGGCTGAATATGATTGTTTTGGTCAATTCATCTCTTTACAAGGAAATGTCAGATTGTAAGGGCAATAATTCTCTAGACAATCAGACACTTATTTGTAGACAGTTTATTAAATATCACAACAGAATTTCAAGATCAATACATCTGTGCTTTATCAAGCCCTCTGTGATCTGTTTAGGGAGATAGACAGCTGATAGATCAGACACAGTGGTGTTAAGCGGAGTTATCAGGAAACTGAACATCATTCATTAACAATTGAGACAAGTAGGTTGAGGAGATTAATGTAAAGGAGCAGACTTGTGGGGACAAGCCTCGTTCTGTTCTTGAAAATTCTCTTGTTTCTTATGACTGGGATGAGAGGAGTACACATTTAACCCCCTATTCCATAAGCTGCACCATGAGCTTAAAAGTTTAATTCGCTCTCCGAAATGGCCAATTATTTACCTTCATTACTGTTAGACCCAGAATAAAAGAGATTGTAACCAGGCTTCTTTCAATAAATTCAGAATGATCGATTTATTATAAAGCAAAACTTCTATTTTAAAACTAATTTCAAGAATTGGTCAACACACAGGGGTCTTTTTCCGGTTGGAGGTCTGTGACTAGCGGTGTTCCGCAGGGCTCTGTACTGGGACCTCTGCTGTTTGTGATATATATAAATGACTTGGAGGAAGATGTAGCTGGTGTGATCAGTAAGTTTGCGGACGACACGAAGATTGCTGGAGTTGCGGATAGTGATGAACATTGTCAGAGAATACAGCAGGATATAGATAGGCTGGAACATTGGGCGGAGAAATGGCAGATAGAATTTAATCCAGATAAATGCGAAGTGATGCATTTTGGTAGATCTAATGTAAGGGGGAGCTATACAATAAATGGCAGAACCATCAGGAGTATAGACACACAGAGGGACCTGGGTGTACAAGTCCACAGATCCTTAAAGGTGACAGCACAGGTGGAGAGGGTGGTGAAGAAGGCATATGGCATGCTTGCCTTTATTGGACGGGGCATAGAATATAAAAGTTGGCATATGATGTTGCAGCTGTATAGAACGATGGTTAGGCCACATTTGGAATATTGCGTCCAGTTCAGTTCGCCACACTACCAGAAGGACGTGGAGGCTTTGGAGAGAGTACAGAGAAGGTTTACCAGGATGTTGCCTGGTGTGGAGGGTCTTAGCTATGAGGAGAGATTGGGTAAACTGGGGTTGTTCTCCCTGGAAAGACGGAGGATGAGGGGGCGACCTAATAGAGGTGTCTTAAATTATGAAGGGCATAGATAGAGTGAACAGTGGGAAGCTTTTTCCCAGGTCGGAGGTGACGAACACAAGGGGTCACGGGTTCAAGGTGAGGGGGGCAAGGTTCAACACAGATGCCAGGGGGATGTATTTTACACAGAGGGTGGTGGGGGCCTGGAATGCACTGCCAAGCAAGGTGATTGAGGCGGACACGCTGGGATCGTTTAAGACTTATCTAGATAACCACATGAACAGACTGGGAATAGAGAGATACAAACGAATGGTCTAGTGGGCACATGAGCGGCGCAGGCTTGGAGGGCCGAAGGGCCTGTTCCTGTGCTGTATTGTTCTTTGTTCTTAATCTGGAAGTAGAACTATCTATTCTTTTTAATATTTCCCAGTGCACGGGCGCACCCACACAAGCACCACACACACATACATCAAAAAGACAAACATGTGCAGGGTCTCTGTAGAGATGAGCAGTTGAAGTGTAGACTTTGAAAAAAAGGATAAAGTTCACAGGGTTTCAACGTCTTTGATCCAGAGTTCCTTCATGTGAAGACAGATCATTAGTCCCAGTCAAGACCTAGAGGTTCTCGTGAATGGAACTTCGACATGGAGGAAAATAAAATGGATCAATCCTTCTCGGCTCAGGCTCTGAAGTTTCTAAAGACAGACAGTTCCATTGAGATGAGGATTCTTAGCTGGATATTGACAATCACACAGTTGAGACAAGACAAAGAGAGAGTGAGCTGGGCAGCTTTTCACTTTAGCAGTTTAGTCCAAATGAATTTTAAAAAAACAAGTTCAAAGCTTAAAGATTATCTCTGTCATGTGATTTCCACTAAACCACTAGTGTTAAGGCCCAGACCAGAAACTCCAAGGTATTTTAAGAAGTTTGCCAAGACCTTAACTTTTACCTTTGATTTGGGCATTGGGGTGAGGATAAGGCAGAGAAATAAACGTAGTCTCTGGCAGCTTCCAGTCTCCGGACTTCAGAGACAGAGGCAGCTTCCAAAACAGCAACTCTCAGAGAAAGGTCCACTTCCATACAGCAGAATCTCCAAGAAAGGGACTTATCATAGAATCATAGAATCCCTACAGTGCAGAAGGAGGCCATTCGGCCCATCGAGTCTGCACCGACCACAATCCCACCCAGGCCCTACCCCCACATATTTTACCCGCTAATCCCTCTAACCTACGCATCTCAGGACTCTAAGGGGCAATTTTTAACCTGGCCAATCAACCTAACCCGCACATCTTTGGACTGTGGGAGGAAACCGGAGCACCCGGAGGAAACCCACGCAGACACGAGGAGAATGTGCAAACTCCACACAGACAGTGACCCGAGCCTGGAATCGAACCCGGGACCCTGGAGCTGTGAAGCTGCAGTGCTAACCACTGTGCTACCGTGCCGCCCAATCTCCTGGCAAAAAGAGAGACACCATTCTCTCTCAACTCAAAAAACAGCATCCAAGTTTCAACATACTGTGTAAAACCCAGCTTCCCCATCACATGACCATACCTGCCAATCATCCCCAATTAAGCCCCACTCTGGACTTTTTGGTTCCACCCTTTACCTTTACGGGAATATGTTGGCTTTGTACTTTGTTTCCTTTTGAATGACTCCCACTGCTCTGATGTGACTTTTACTGCAAGTAGTTGTTCCCAGTCCACTTAGGCCAGATCCTTTCTTATCCTATAAAAATTGGTCTTCCCCCAATTCAGAACATTTGGCCGCGATTTGGCCGCGATTCGAGGGGGTGGTGGCTGGAGGGGCAGCACTGCAGGGGTTCCGGGCTGGCCAGCGATCGAGCTTGCCAGCAAATGGGAGTCTGACAGATTGGGACAACTGTGCATGCGCAGAGTTCCCGAACTATCAGACTCCAGCGCTAATAGGCCCCGCCCCCCTGTGTTTTTAATGATTTCACAACTGGGACCTCTGCAGTGCACAGAGTGCAGAGATTCGGGTGAGAAGCTGAACTGACAAAACAGTCGGGATCGCGAACAGTTTTCCCACCAACTCAGCGCTTTTGGGAGAATCGTGGCCTTTATTTCCAGTCCATCTTCGTCCTTTTCCATAACTACATTAAATCTTACTGAGTTATGGTCTCTATTACTGAAATGCTCCCCCACTGACACCTCTACCACTTGCCAGGCTTCATTCCCTAGAACTAGGTCCAATACCACCCTCTCTCTGTAGAACCTTCTACGTGCTGGCTCAAAAAGCTCTCCTGGATGTACTTTAAGAATTCCGTCCCCTCTAACTGCCTTTCACACTTTGCCTATCCCAATTAATATTGGGAAAGTTGAAATTCCTTACAATTCCCTTTCTCCATGGTATCAGCGCACTCATACTGACACTCAGCAGCTCCCTGACCTTCCTGGACATCCATACCTTGATCTTCCAATGAGATTTTGTCCTCCTCCAGTTCGCCCTCTGGCAGCTCTCACCTCTGCATAGCCGATTGTGAAGAACACAGCTAACTGCGATCATACGGCAAATCCTCCCCAGTGTGTTTTGCAGAGAGCCACCTGAGTAGTCCAGGTAGCTGAATCACTTCTTCAGAAACCCTATGGTCTGCTCTATGAGAGAGCATGTGGTGCTGTGAGCAGCGTTGTACCTCTCCTCAGCACTATTCTGAGAGTGGCGCATCGGAGTCATGATCCAGTGTTTAAGCGAGTCGCCCTTATTGCCCAGCAACCATGTTTCAACAATCCCAAGCACTTGGGAGTGACTGAGGATATAGGAGTCATGGTAACTTCCAGGATACAGTGCACACGCATGCAGGATGTGCTTCCGATGGTCACACACCAGTTGTACGTTGATGGAATGATAACCCTTGTTAGGGGCTGCTGCCATGGAGCCTGCATTGCCACATAGGTGCAGTCAATCGCACCCAATACTCTTGGGAAGCCTGAGACATCGGTGAAACAGGTGAATCTCAGTCTGGCTGTCTTCATCCAGAGTAAACCTGACATAATGATGGGCCTTCCTATAAAGGGCAATGCTGATCTAATTAGATTGGGTCACACGGAGTTGGGGGTAGGGTGTTAGCGTGGATTGGGGATTGGCTATCCGACAGGAAGCAGAGAGTCGGAATAAATGGGTGCTTTTCTGGTTGGCAGATGGTAACTAGTGGCGTGCCGCAGGGATCGGTACTGGGGCCTCAATTATTTACCATTTATATAGATGATCTGGAGGAGGGGACTGAGTGTAGGGTAACAAAGTTTGCAGACGACACAAAGATAAGTGGAAAAGTGAATCGTGTGGAGGGCATAGAAGGTCTGCAGAGAGATTTGGACAGGCTGAGTGAGTGGGCGAGGATTTGGCAGATGGAGTATAACGTTGACAAATGAGAGGTTATTCACTTTGGAGGAAATAATAGCAAATTGGATTATTATCTAAATGGAAAAAAATTACAACGTGCTACTGTGCAAAGGGACCTGGGGGTCCTTGTGCATGAGTCGCAAAAACCCAGTCTACAGGTGCAACAGGTGATCAAGAAGGCAAATGGGATGTTGGCCTATATCGCAAGGGGGATAGAATATATGAGAGAGCATGTGGTGCTGTGAGCAGCGTTGTACCTCTCCTCAGCACATCCTGCATGCGTGTGCACTGTATCCTGGAAGTTACCATGACTCCTATATCCTCAGTCACTCCCAAGTGCTTGGGATTGTTGAAACATGGTTGCTGGGCAATAAGGGCGACTCGCTTAAACACTGGATCATGACTCCGATGCGCCACTCTCAGAATAGTGCTGAGGAGAGGTACAACGCTGCTCACAGCACCACATGCTCTCTCATAGATTCTCCCCGGAGCGGAGAAGCTACGGCATCTCCTCCGGAGCCTTCAACATGTCATTGATGAAGACGAACATCTCGCCAAGGCCATCCCCACACCCCCACTTCTTGCCTTCAAACAACCGCACAACCTCAAACAGACCATTGTCCGCAGCAAACTACCCAGCCTTCAGGAGAACAGTGACCAAGACACCACACAACCCTGCCACAGCAACCTCTGCAAGACGTGCCGGATCATCGACACAGATGCCATCATCTCACGTGAGAACACCATCCACCAGGTACACGGTACATACTCTTGCAACTCGGCCAACGTTGTCTACCTGATACGCTGCAAGAAAGGATGTCCCGAGGCATGGTACATTGGGGAAACTATGCAGACGCTGCGACAACGGATGAATGAACACCGCTCGACAATCACCAGGCAAGACTGTTCTCTTCCTGTTGGGGAGCACTTCAGCGGTCACGGGCATTCGGCCTCTGATATTCGGGTAAGCGTTCTCCAAGGCGGCCTTCGCGACACACGACAGCGCAGAGTCGCGGAGCAGAAACTGATAGCCAGGTTCCGCACACACAAGGACGGCCTCAACCGGGATATTGGGTTTATGTCACACTATTTCACATAAATATTTCTGCTTTTTTCCTCCTGAGTCTTTATCATGCGATCCTAGAATCAGAATTTATGTCACACTATTTGTAACTCCCACAGTTGCGTGGACCTGCAGAGTTTCACTGGCTGTCTTGTCTGGAGACAATACACATCTTTTTAGCCTGTCTTGATGCTCTCCCCACTCCCATTGTTTTGTTTCTTAAAGACTGGATTAGTTGTAAGTATTCGCATTCCAACCATTATTCATGTAAATTGAGTCTGTGTCTTATAAGTTCTGTTTGTGAACAGAATTCCCACTCACCTGAAGAAGGGGCTCAGAGCCTCGAAAGCTTGTGTGGCTTTTGCTACCAAATAAACCTGTTGGACTTTAACCTGGTGTTGTTAAACTTCTTACATAGAATATAAAAGCAGAGATGCCTTGCTGCGGGGCCCCTGTGGTCTCGTTCCACCCGGTGCATTTTAGCACCACGGAGGAGTTCTTTCTGGAACTGCCGGGGGACTGCGGCAGCACCCCGATGTTTGGGTCCCTGGGCGACGGTGGTGAGGAAGGCCCCCCCTCTCTGAGCCAACCTCCGATGCTGGGCGCCCCCGACCTCGGGCAGGAGGACTCTCCGGACCTGGGGGGTGTCCAGGCGTCTGGGGCAGAGCGGGGGACTGAGCCGCCGCCGCCCACGGACCCACAAACCCAGGGTCGAGAGCCCGAGGGGAACCCCTCCTCCGCTGATCCTGGGGGTGGGATCGGGGGGGAGTCAGGACTAGTCGGCGGCTCCGTGCCGCCCGCCATACGCCCTGCGGCGGGGGACTCGGAGTCGAAGGGCGACGGCCCCGAGGAGGTAAGCTGCTCGGTGGTGGGCACGGGGATCGTTTCAGGGTCCACTGTAGCGAGGAGGGGGACTCCCTCGTGCCCCTCACCGAGTCGCCCCTCATCCCCTCTGGGGAACTCGGGGCCTTTATCAGTGACCATTCTGGTCGCCCTGACAGTGTCCGACTGGCCCTCGACCGTTGGTCGGACCTGGCGCTGCTCGTCCGGTCCACGCGGGCCTGCTCCCAGGCCGCGTCGGACCTGACTGAAAGAGAGCGGCGTCGGGTACGGGAGTTCCTCGACGGGCTCGAGGGGGAGTGGACTGGTACATCTTGCGCCAGCGCTCCCCCACGCACTTAGATAAGTGGTGACGGTGGCACAATGCTACTGACATGAAGGTGACTATAGCCAGCCTCAACGTCAACGGCAGCAGCGAGCCACTCCGCAGGTTCCAGAACTTCTCGGTCCTCCGTGACGGGAAGTATGCGGTGTGCTTCCTGCAAGAAACCCGTACCATTCCGGGAGATGAAGCTCGATGGCTCCTGGAGTGGCGGGGTGGCGCGGGGGGGGGGGGGGGGGGGGGGGGGGGGGGGGCTGTCTACAAGAGCCACCTCACGCTCGCTTCTAGCGGGGTGGCTATCTTGTTGGCCCCGCATTTTCAGCCGGAGATCGTGAGGGTCAAGGAGCCGGTGCCAGGCCGGTTGCTGCACTTGACGGTCCGTGAGGGGGGCGTGGTCATTCACTTGCTGAACGTCTACGCCCCGGGCGCCGGACCGCAGCAAACGACTTTCTGCTTTCATCTCGACACCATCGCTGGGGGCGAATGCATCATCCTCGGGGGGGATTTCAACTGCACCCTCGAGGCACGGGACCGCACCGGCCCCTGGCTGCGCACCCCGGCGGTGGCGAAGTTGCGGGACCTGCGACTTGGTGGACGTCTGGAGACATCTCCATCCTGGCTCCAGAGCTTTCAGTTTCGTGAAGCCTGGAGGCGGAGCGTCCAGAATCAACCGCCTTTACATTTCGAGGGCGCACGTGTCCGGCGTGCCGTCGGCCTCCATACGGCAGGTGCCGTGCACGGACCACCACCTGGTGTGGGCGGAGTTTGCTCCGTCTCGCGTCCGGGGGGGGTCCGCGTACTGGCACTTCAACAACACGCTGCTGGAGGACGAGCGCTTCCTGGACTCGTTCCGTCGATTCTGGGCCGGCTGGAGAAGGAAGCGGGGAGGCTTCCCCTCCTTGAGGCTATGGTGGGACGTGGGCAAGACTCACGTCCGGACCTTCTGTCAGGAGTACGCGAGGGGGTCGATGAGGAGGCGGAAATCTAGGCTCGAGGAGTTGGAGAAGGAGCTTTTCGACCTGGAGGCACGTCTCAGTCAGCCCGACGCGGACCCGGCCCTGCGGCTAGAGTACAGGGAGAAGAAGGGCGCGCTGCGGGACCTGCAACTGGTCGGGTCCCGTGGCGCGTACGTGAGGTCGACGCTCCAGTTCCGAGTGGACCTGGACCGCGGCTCCCCCTTCTTCTATTCGCTGGAAAAAGGGCGGGCTAACCGTCAGCAGCTCCTTACACTGCTGGCCGACGACGGTTCCCCCGTCTCGGATCCGGAGGGCATCCGGGCCATTGCCCGGGATTATTACACCTCCCTCTTCTCTCCGGATCCGTCCAGCGAGGATGCCCGCAGAGTTCTGTGGGAGGACCTTCCGCAAGTCAGCCCGGAGGGCGTCGGCAGGCTTGAGGCCCCCATCACCATGGCCAAGCTGAGCGGCGCCCTCAATGGCCTCGGTCGGGGCAAGGCCCCGGGGCTGGACGGGCTGACCGTGGAGTTCTTCAGGGCGATCTGGGACGTCCTGGGGAACGATTACGCGGGGGTCCTGGGAGAGAGCAATGCCACAGGGGAGATGCCCCTTTCATGGCGCAGGGCCGTCATTGCCCTGCTGCCAAAGAAGGGGGATCTCCAGTGCCTTAAACTGGCGCCCGGTCTCCCTCCTCAGCACAGATTATAAAATCTTTGCCAGGGCATTGGCTTCATGCCTTGGATCCGTGCTGGACCACATGATCCACCCTGACCAGTCCTACACAGTCCCGGGCAGGTCGATTCACGACAAACTATTTAAAGCAGGTGTGTCAGACTCCCAGCCTGCATTCAGCAGGGAGCAACTGGAGAGCTGGCTGTGTACAGATGTATGGTGTAAATAAAGTAACTTGGTGACGGGACTTTCACCTCCGTGGAATTATTACAGTAGCTCATTCTCAGTGAGTAGAAGCTGTTTGGCCAGTGATGAATGGTATTTATTGTGAACTTGTGATTGCCCTTCACTGATGGGATCCAGATATAATGCAGCTGTGCCCTCTTCACTATTGTCTTTATTCACCAAAGCTGTATTCCTGCCTTACAATCTGCCGATGTTGGGAATTTGATGTGAAGCTCGCGAATTGTAACTATGGCTTTAACAACGCTGAATGAATGATTGGCTTTCAGTTCCTTACTGTGCCACGATGGCTTTTTTTAACTGACCTGGATCCTGTCCACTGTCGTGGCACCAACAAGTGATTGTGTATCCCAAGAGCCCAGCTCTGTGGTCCTCCCCTCCCCCGCCGCCGCAGTCCCTTCCTCCGCCAGGCGCTACGACAACAGATCAACGGACACCACGTAACAATCGCCAGGCAGGAGTGTTCCCTGCCAGTTGGGGAGCACTTCAGTAGTCAAGGGCATTCAGCCTCTGATCTTCGGGTAAGCATTCTCCAAGATGGCCTTCAAGACACATGACAGCGCAGAATCATCGAGCAGAAACTGATAGCCAAGTTCCGCATGCATGAGGACGGCCTCAACCGGGATCTTGGGTTCATGCCACACTACTTGTAACCTCCACCATACTGCCTGGGTTTGCAAAATCCTCCTAACTGTCCTGGCTTGAGACAATTCACACCTCTTTAAACTGTGATTATCCCTTTCTCCACGCACACTGTCTATATCTGTAAAGACTTGATTACCTGTAAAGACTCGCATTCCAAACATTCTTCACATTCCAATCTACAATTATCTTGCAATTGTGTCTTTGCCTATATATGCAGTGTGTGCAGGAGGGTTTCCTGACACAATATGTGGATAGCCGACAAGAGGTGGGGCCACATTGGATTTGGTACTGGGAAATGAACCGGGCCAAGTGTTAGATTTGGTTGCGGGAGAGCACTTTGGAGATAGTGACCACAATTCAGTGTCTTTTGTTATTGCAATGGAGAGGGATAGGGCCGTACGGCAGGGCAAGGTTTATAATTGGGGGAGAGGTAATTATGATGCGATTAGGCAAGGGTTAGGGGGCATAAGATGGGAACAGAAACTGTCAGGGAAAGGCACTAAAGAAAAGTGGAACTTTTTCAAGGAACAAATACTGGATGTCCTTGATAGGTATGTCCCTGTCAGGCAGGGAGGAAATGGCCAAGTGAGGGAACCATGGTTCACAAAAGAGGTGGAATGTCTTGTAAAAAGGAAGAGGGAAGCTTATGTAGGGATGAGGAAACAAGGTTCAGATGGCTTGATTGAGGGTTACAAGTTAGCAAGGAATGAGCTGAAAAAGGGGCTTAGGAGAGCTAGGAGGGGGCATGAGAAGTCCTTAGCAGGTCGGATCAAGGAAAACCCCAAGGATTTTTACTCTTGTGTGAGGAATAAAAGAATGACCAGGGTGAGGTTAGGGCCAGTCAAGGATAGTAATGGGAACTTGTGTATGGAGTCAGTAGAGATAGGAGAAGTGATGAATGAATACTTTTCTTCAGTGTTCACCAAGGAGAGGGGCCATGTTTTTGAGGAAGAGAAGGTGTTACAGACTAATAGGCTGGAGGAAGTAGATGTTCGGAGGGAGGATGTACTAGCAGTTTTGAATAAACTGAAGGTTGATAAGTCCCCTGGGCCTGATGAAATATATCCTAGGATTCTTTGGGAGGCAAGGGATGAGATTGCAGAGCCTTTGGCTTTGATCTTTGGGTCCTCACTGTCCACGGGGATAGTGCCGGAGGACTGGAGAGTGGCGAATGTTGTTCCTCTGTTTAAGAAAGGGAATAGAAATGACCCTGGTAATTATAGGCCGGTTAGTCTTACTTTGGTGGTTGGTAAGTTGATGGAAAAGGTCCTTAGGGATGGGATTTACGACCATTTAGAAAGATGCGGATTAATCCAGGATAGTCAGCACGGATTCGTGAAGGGTAAGTCTTGCCTCACAAATTTGATAGAATTTTTTGAGGAGGTAACTAAGTGTGTTGATGAAGGTAGGGCAGTTGATGTCATATACATGGATTTTAGTAAGGTGTTTGATAAGGTCCCCCATGGTCGGCTTATGATGAAAGTAAGGAGATGTGGGATAGAGGGAAATTTGGCCGATTGGATAGGTAACTGGCTATCTGATCGAAGGTAGTCATGATGTGGAGATGCCGGCTTTCGGAGCACTGCTCCTTCGTCAGATGGAGTGGTCTCTGTTCTCAAACAGTGCACAGACACAGAAATCAAGTTACAGAACACTAATTAGAATGCGAATCTCTAAAGCCAGCCAGGTCTTAAAGGTACAGACAATGTGGGTGGAGGGAGCATTCAACACAGGTTAAAGAGATGTGTATTGTCTCCAGACAGAACAGCTAGTGAGATTCTACAAGCCCAGGAGGCAAGCTGTGGGGGTTACTGATAATGTGACATAAATCCAACATCCCGGTTTAGGCCATCCTCATGTGTGCGGAACTTGACTATCAGTTTCTGCTCAGCGACTCTGCGCTGTCATGTGTCGTGAAGGTCGCCTTGGAGAACGCTTACCTGAAGATCCAAGGCTGAATGCCTGTGACTGCTGAAGTGCTCCCCCACAGGAAGAGAACAGTCTTGCCTGGTGATTGTCGAGCGGTGTTCATTCATCCGTTGTCGTAGCATCTGCATGGTTTCCCCAATGTACCATGCCTGATATCTGATCGAAGACAGAGGGTGGTGGTGGATGGAAAATTTTCGGATTGGAGGCAGGTTGCTAGCGAAGTGCCACAGGGATCAGTGCTTGGTCCTCTGCTCTTTGTGATTTTTATCAATGACTTGGAGGAGGGGGCTGAAGGGTGGATCAGTAAATTTGCTGATGACACCAAGATTGGTGGAGTAGTGGATGAGGTGGAGGGCTGTTGTAGACTGCAAAGAGACATAGATAGGATGCAATGCTGGGCAGAAAACTGGCAGATGGAGTTTGACCCTGATAAATGGGAGGTGATTCATTTTGGTAGGGCAAATTTAAATGTGGATTACAGGGTCAAAGGTAGGGTTCTGAAGACTGTGGAGGAACAGAGAGATCTTGGGGTCCATATCCACAGATCTCTAAAGGTTGCCACTCAAGTGGATAGAGCTGTGAAGAAGGCCTATAGTGTGTTAGCTTTTATTAACAGGGGGTTGGAGTTTAAGAGCCGTGGGGTTATGCTGCAACTGTACAGGACCTTGGTGGGACCACATTTGGAATATTGTGTGCAGTTCTGGTCACCTCACTATAAGAAGGATGTGGAAGCGCTGGAAAGAGTGCAAAGGAGATTTACCAGGATGCTGCCTGGTTTGGAGGGTAGGTCTTATGAGGAAAGGTTGAGGGAGCTAGGGCTGTTCTCTCCGGAGCGGAGGAGGTTGAGGGGAGACTTAATAGAGGTTTATAAAATGATAAAGGGGATAGATAGAGTGAACGTTCAAAGGCTATTTCCTCGGGTGGATGGAGCTATTACAAGGGGGCATAACTATAGGGTTCATGGTGGGAGATATAGGAAGGATGTCCGAGATAGGTTCTTTACTCAGAGAGTGGTTGGGGTGTGGAATGGACTGCCTGCAGTGATAGTGGAGTCAGACACTTTAGGAACATTTAAGCGGTTATTGGATAGGCACATGGAGCACACCAGGATGATAGGGAGTGGGGTAGCTTGATATTGGTTTCAGATAAAGCTCGGCACAACATCGTGGGCCAAAGGGCCTGTTCTGTGCTGTACTGTTCTCTGTTCTATATGCCATCTTTGTGAACTTGACTTTCCACTCACCTGATGAAGGAGCAGCGCTCCAAAAGTTCATGATTACAGGTAAACCAGTTGACTTTAACCTGGTGTTGTGAGGCTTCTTACTGTGTATTTTAATGGTGGAGAGTACATCCCTCACCCGTCCATGCAGCTGGGGTACATCATGCTCCAAATGATTACTCCTGCTGCATTCCGCTGCTCTTCTGCACCATCTCATTTCTCTGACTTCAGATTGTGAGCTCCACATAGCACCTGGACTGAATAGACAGTGAGGGCTCAATAACTGGGAGGCTCAAGTTCCTGCTGCAGCGGGCGCCTCTTCTCGTGGCAATGCTTCTTATGTGGAGGGGTGTTTTATTATTTTAAAATACATTTAAATTATTGAAATCAGATTCATGCCCATTATGGGCACGAACCTGATTACATCACTGGCGAAGGGCGGCGAAAATTGGAAATTGTGATCTCACCGGACAGATCTTACCGGACAGATTCACAATTTGTGGATTTCTCCGGATCTTGAGCCACTGCTGTCATTCCTGTGAACGGTGAGAGAGATTCAAAATCCCTCCCTGAGTCTTTGTGCAAACCATCTCTATTGTGCTACACTAACAGCTATTCTCTGTCACCATTCCAGCATCTGTTTCCATCCCATTACAGTGAATTATGTCATATTCCTTTGACCTCTTGTTTGTCAGCCTTTCCATATTTCGCCATCCTCCACCTCCGTACCTGTCTTTCTCCCATTAAGACCCCCTGCCATTCCCCACCTGCCCTTGCACAATCGTCCTTCCCCATTGCCCCCTTGTGTTTGCCTTTCCAACTCTGCCCTTGCAGAGTCTTCCTTCCCCATCACCACCCACTTTTTCATCAGCCTCACCTTCACCTCATGCCCCTGGTGGAACTTCGTCGATCAAAGTGGAGGCTGCATGAGTCCTACAACACACTGCTGTCCATGCAGACAATATTAGAATAGAGCAAGAGTGGGCAACCGTTCAATCCCAGCAGTGCAACACAGGGCGCATCAAGAGGGTCAGTACTGAGGGAGTGCTGCACTATAGGATGGTCAGTACTGTGGGAGTGCTGCTGTCGGATGGTCAGTACTGAGGGAGTGCCGCACTGTCAGAAGGTCAGTACTGAGGGAATACTGTACTTTTGGAGGGTCAGTACTGAGGGAGTGTTGAACTGTTGAAGGGTCAGTCAGATGGTCAGATGATCCCAGATCCTAACACTCACCAAGTGAAAAGCTTTATCTCAGGTCATTGTTGCTTCTCTTGCCAATCACCTTCAATCCATGTCGACTGGTCCTCAATCTTTCATCTTGCAGCTGAACATTTGATCTATTGTGAGTAATGTCTGAACTCATTGTGCGAACTGTGTGGTCCAAATTTGTTAAGTGGTCTCATCATGGGACCAGTTTAGTTGCTTCTGGCACTGACAGTGCAGATCCATCCCCACCGCCAGGAAAGCGACTAGCTTCAGGAGCTCAGGCAGTGCTAATGATCCAAATTGCCCACCCATAGAACTGAAAATTGAATCGGAGACGTAACAGAATTCAACAACCATGAACAACCCAGATGAAAAGGCCGAATGATTCTTCTATTACACTGCAAGCATTAATTCCTCTTCAATGTAACTGCCTGTCAATTCACTTAAAGTCCATTTATATGATCCATCAGTAAGTTCAATTCAAAAGAGAAATTTGTATGAAGATAACGTCTATTTCAGGATGCCGGAAATCAATTTTCAGCCAAAGGAGTACTTTTGAAGAGCAGCCACGGTTATAAATAAGGAAACATAGTAGTTGATTTATACACAGCAAGATTCCACAAAATGCAATAAAATAAATGGCAAGATCATGATTTGGGGGATGCTGGTTAAGGATAAAATGTTAACTGGGACACAGAAATAAATCCCCTATTCTTCAAAATTGGATTCTTAAATGTCCACCCGACACAGCAGACAAGGTATCAGTTTACTTGTCATCACATTTGAAAAGACAGCACTTGTGATAGTGCAGCACTCCCTCAGTACTATACTGGGAACATCAGCCTGAAATATGACTTCGACTCACAGGAGTCTGACGTGAACCAACAGACTTCTTATACAGAGGCATACGTGCTGCCCATTCAACAAAGACCACTAACTAATTGTCAAATGTGTCAATGTCAGAAAGTTTGGGCTGCATGTTCACATAATTGTGTGTATGTGTGTGAGTATGTGTGCATGTGAGTGTGCTTATTTATGTGCTTGTGTGTTCAGTATGTTCATGTAGTGTGTGTGTATGCAAGTGCATGTGTGTGCACGTGTGAGCGCGCATGTGTGTGTATGTGATTGTGTGTATGCGTGTTTATGCATGTGTTTATGCATGTGTCTGTGCATGTGTGTAGGTGTATGAGTATTTATGCACGTGTGAGCATGTGCACACATGTTCCTGAGTGTGTCTGTGTGTATGAGTCTGCATATGTGTATGCATGTTTGTTTTTGCATGTGTGAGTGTACATGTGGAATTGCACATTGGACTAATTTGGTGGAATTCTTTGAGAATATTACATGTGCAGTGGACAATGGGGAACCTGTGGATGTGGTGTATCTGGATTCCCAGAAGGCATTTGACAAGGTGCCGCACCAAAGACTGCTGTATAAGATAAAGGTGTTACGGGTAATGAATTAGCATGGATAGAGGATTGGTTAACTAACAGAAAGCAAAGAGTGGGGGTAAATGGGTGTTTTTCTGGTTGGCGATCAGTGACGAGTGGTGTTCCTCAGGGATCAGTGTCGGGACCGCAATTGTTTATGATTTACATAGATGATTTGGAGTTGGGGACCAAATGTAGTGTGTTAAAATTTGCTGATGACACGAATATGAGTGGCAGAGCAAAGTTTGCAGAGGACGCTGAAAGTCTGCAAAGAGATGTAGATAGTCTAAGTGAGTGTACTCCATCTGTCAGACCCTCGTCCAATGTTGGTAAATGTGAGGTCATCCATTTTGGTAGGAATAACAGCAAAATTGACTATTATTTAAATGGTAAAAAATTGCAGCATGCTGCTGTGCAGAGGGACCTGGGTGTCCTTGGGCAAGAATCTCAAGGAGTTGGTTTGCGTGCAGCAGGTAATTAAGAAGGCAAATGGAATTTTGTCCTTCATTGCTAGAGGGATGGAGTTTAAAAACAGCGAGGTTAAGTTGCAGCTGTATAAGGTGCTGGTGAGGCCACACCTGGAGTACTGTGTGCAGTTTTGGTCTCCTTATTTGAGAAAGGATATACTGGCACTGGAAGGGGTGTGGAGGAGATTCACTAGGTTGATTCCAGAGTTGAGAGGGTTGGCTTATGAGGCAAGACTGAGTAGACTGGGGCTATACTCATTGGAATTCAGAAGAATGATGGGGAATATTATAGAAACATATAAGATTATCTTAGAAGAATCTTAGAAACCCTACAGCACAGAAAGAGGCCACTCGGCCCATCGAGTCTGCACCGACCACAATCCCACCCAGGCCCTACCCCCATATCCCTACATATTTACCCACTAATCCCTCTAACCTACGCATCCCAGGACATTATGAAGGGAATAAATAAGATAGAGGCAGAGAAGTTGTTTCCACTGGCGGGTGAAACTAGAAATAGGAGGCATGGCCTCAAAATAAGGGGGAGCAGATTTAGGACTGAGTTAAGGAGGAACTTCTTCACACAAAGAATTGTGAATCTGTGGAATTCCCTGCCCAGTGAAGCAGTTGAGGCTACCTCACTGAATGTTTTTAAGACAAGGATAGATAAGTTTTTGAACAGTAAAGTAATTAAGGATTATGGTGAGTGGGTGGGTAAGTGGAGCTTAGTCCACAAAAAGATCAGCCATGTTCTTATTGAATGATGGAACAGGCTTGAGGGGCCAGATGGCCTACTCCTGCTCTGAGTTCTTATGTTCTTATGTGCATTTGCATATGTGTTCATGTGTGCCCGTGTGCATGTGTGTGTGCATGTATCTATGTGTTCATGTATGTGCGTGTGTGTGCATTTGTGTGCAAGAAAGTGTCTGCATGTGTGTGTGCATTAGGATTAGGGTATGTGTGTGTGCCTGTGTACATGTCTACGTGTGTGTGCATGCATGTGTGCATGATTGTGTGTGTGTGTGCATGTGTGTGGGTATGTGTGTGCATGTGCATGTTTATGTGTGTTTGCGTTTATGTATGTGTCTGTGTACATGTTTGTGTGCGTGTACATGCACTTGCATGTGTGCATGTGCATGTTTATGTGTGTGTGTGCATGTGTGTTTGTGTATATGTGTACATGCACTTGTGTGCATGTGAGTTTGTGAGAGTGTGTGTGTCTGTGTGCGAATGCGTGTGTGTATTTGAGTGCGCATGCGTGTGCGTGCATCTGTATGTGTGTGGGCATGATGTGTGTGCGTGTGTGTGTAAGATTATTTTATAATCTAAAAGCATAAATAGTGAGATTCTTGCCAAAGTGGCAAAGCATATCTTCTCTAAATTCATGAAAAACACCTTTTACAGTCAAAGCTGGAATGGGAGAACAGGGGAGTCATTTCACCCTTCTCATGTTGCTGGAACAGAGTCCACAATCCAGGCTGACCCTCCAACGCAGTACTGAAGGAGTGCTGCACCATCAGATGAGGCATTAACTCAATCTACCCTCTTTGATGCACATCAATGATCTGATGGCACTGTTCAAAGGAGAGTGGCAGGAGTCCTAACTAATGTACATCAGCATCATGAAAACAGATCAGCTGTGGGCGGCACGGTGTCACAGTGGTTAGCGGGCGGCACGGTGGCACAGTGGTTAGCACTGCTGCTTCACAGCTCCATGGACCTAGGTTCGATTCCCGGCTTGGATCACTGTCTGTGTGGAGTTTGCCCATTCTCCTCGTGTCTGCGTGGGTTTCCTCCGGGTGTTCCGGTTTTCTCCCACAGTCCAAAAATGTGCGGGTTTGGTTGATTGGCCATGCTCAAAATTGCCCTTATTGTCCTGAGATGGGTAGGTTGGAGGGATTAGTGGGTAAATGTGTAGGGATGTGGGGGTAGGGCCTGGGTGGGATTGTGGTCGGTGTAGACTCGATGGGCCAAATGGCCTCTTTCTGTACTGTGATTCTATGATTCACTTGTTGAATCTCTGTTCATGGGATCTTGCTGTGTATACATTGATAGCCACGTTTCCAAACTACAATGCCACACTTCAAAAGTACATAATTGATGATGAAACTCGAGGTTGTGAAAGTCACAAGGGAAATGCAATTTCTTTCTTTTGGGCGGCACAGTGGTTAGCACTGCTGTCTCACAGCACCAGGGACCCGGGTTCAATTCTAGCCTTGGATCACTGTCTGTGTGGAGTTTGCACATTCTCCCCATGTCTTAATGGGTTTCCCCCGGGTGCTCCAGTTCCCTCCCACAGTCCAAAGATGTGCGGGTTAGGTTGATTGGTCTTGCAAAATTGTCCCTTAGTGTCGGGGACAAGCAGGGTAAATACATGGGGTTACGGAGATTGGGCCTGGGTGGGATTGTTGTTGGTACAGGTTCAATGGGCCGAATAGCCTCCTTGCACTGTAGTGATTCTATGATTCTATATATGAATACTGATTGATGCAAATAAGTACTCCATTGCTATTGCAGGTTACATACTAAATCTCCAGAGTACATGTATTTTCACTAGTGCTATTTCCAGGTGTGGTGAGTGACAGGCTGTCCATCTTACTTCTCATTAGAAACTTCATCATCTTGTGAAACAGATAGAAATGGGACAGAAATAAATGCTGGAATAGTCACTGCACAGAATCCCATCAACAGCCAAATTGCATGCTATCCAGTGGTAGTGAAGTGTGTGCTTGCTTGAATAAGGCAGCTTGGGAAAGCCTGTCAAATATTTGGGGAATCCAATGGCAGATTTGCAGATTGTGCGCTCTTCAGATCTGTCCCATAATTGTGGACATTCTTTCTGGATTCAGCCAGTATCTCCTGTTCTGACTGGCCCTATAGGCTCAGCAGGCACACACTGATCCAGTTTCTCCTCCATAATCACAGTTGCAACTGGATGTGAGTGTGCTGGGGAATGATAAACAAGTGTAGCACCCCCCCCCTACCCACCACCTCCCCACTCCATCCCCTCCCTCAGCAAACTGACTGTGAGGTCTCTCCCTACACCCCTGCAAGGAGTGAAAATGGCGACTCCTTCTTTACTTGTTGCTGTTTTTTGTAACAGGGAGAGAATCGCACCCTGATGGAGGGCCTTTCGCAGGGAGGAGATCCTTAGCTAAGTATCAAAGAGTTGCAAAGGCGTTGGAATCCACTTGGGTAGCCCACACACCTCTCTCGTGTGTCAATCAATGAACATACGCTCATTTGGAAACTTGTCTTGTGGTGTTGCTTGCAAATAATTCTTGTTTCTTTTATATTTGTTCACATGATGTGGGCATTTGCAGCTAGCCCAGCACTTACTGCCATCCCTAATTGCCCTTGAATGGATGTTGGTGAGCTGCCTTCTTGAACCGCTGCAGTCCATGAGGTGTAGGTATATGAACAGCTAAGGAGGAAGTTCCAGGATTTTGACCCAGCCACAATGAAGGAACATCAATATATTTTCAAGTAAGGATGGTGAGTGGGTTGGAGGAGAACTTGCAGATTGTGCTATTTTCATGTATTTGACACATCATATCCTTCTAGGAGTTTGAGATTGCATGTTTGGAAGCTGCTGTGAAGGAGCCTTGATGAGTTTTTGCAGTGCAAGATGGTACACACTCCTGCCACTGTGAACCGGTGATGGAATGCATGTTTGTTATGGTGGATTGGGTGCCAATCAAATGATCTGCTTTGTCCTGGATGGTGTCTAGCTTCTTGACTGTTGTTGGAGCTGCACCCACCCAGACAAGTGGAGAATATTCCATCATGCTCCTGACTTGTGCCTTGTATATGGTGGTCAGGTTTTGGGGAGGCAGGAGGTGAAATACTCTCCTCAGAATTTCCAGACTCTTAAAGCACAGTATTTAGTCCAGTTCAGTTTCTGTTCTATGGTAACCCCAGGATTTTGATATTGTGGGTTCAGTGATGGTAATATCATTGAATGTCAGGAGGAGGTGGTTGGATTGTCTCCTGTTGGTGATGGTCATTGCCTGCCATTGGTCTTGTGCAAATGTTAATTGCCAATTGTCAGCCCAAGCCTGGATATTGTCCAGATCTTGTTGCACATGGATTCGGACTATTTCAGACTCTAAGGAGTAATAAATGGTACTGAGCATTGTGCAGTCATTAGCAAATATCCCCTTCTGATAGAGGAAATGGGGCGACACGGTGGCACAATGGTTAGCACTGCTGCTTCACAGCGTCAGGGACATGGTTTCGATTCCCGGCTTGGGTCACTGTCGGTGTAGAGTCTGCATGTTCTCCCTGTGTCTGCGTGGGTTTCCTCCAGGTGTCTTGTTTCCTCCCAAAAGTCCGAGCAACGTGCTGTTTAGGTCCTGAAAGTAAGCACGCAGGTACAGCAGGCAGTAAAGAAGGCAAATGGTATGTTGGCCTTCATAGTGAGAGGATTTGAGTTTAAACATAGGGATGTTTTACAGTAATATAGGGCGCTGGTGAGGTCACACTTGGAGTATTGTGTGCAGATTTGGGGACCTTAACCGAGGAAGGATGTCGGTGCTTTAGAGGGAGTACAGAGAAGGTTTACCAGGCTGATTCCTGGAATGGCGGGTCTGTCATATGAGAAGAGACTAAGTCGGTTAGGATTACATTCACTGGAGTTTAGAAGAGTGAAAGGGGATCTCATAGAAACTTATAAAATTCTAACAGGGTTAGACATGGGTGGCATTGTGGCACTGCTGCCTCACAGCGCCAGGGACCCAAGTTCAATTGCCGGCTTGGGTGACTGTGTGGAGTCTGCATGATCTCCTCGTGTCTGCATGGGTTTCCTCCAGGTGCTCCGGTTTCCTCCCACAGTCCAAAAGATGCGCTGGTTCGCTGCATTGACCGTGCTAAATTCTACCCTCGCTTTTCCTCTTCATTTTGTTGCTGTTCAATCTCAAAATGCTGGGATCCTTCCCACTGGCTAGTCACCATTTGGTTCCATCCAGGATGATGGTCTTCCAGGAGCTGATCTCTTTATATTGGCTTTCATCATCACATCTTGAAGTGCTTCTTCTGTCCTCCTATGCCTGCCCTGACTGAGCTGGTAGAAGTAGACTTGCTTTGGAGTCTGGTATCTGATATCTCAAACTATGCAACCAACCCAATGAAGCTGATGGAGGATGATCATAGGCTCAACCTTTCTGGCACCTATTGGTGAGAGGACACAGCTGTTGATGCATCTGTCCTCACACTTCAGAGTTTTGCAGTGCCTCCTGTACATTGTCCATGCTTCAGTGCTGTATAGTGAGGAAGGGTTCATGCTAAATTCTTCCTCAGTGTACCCGAACAGGCGCCGGCATGTGGGGACTGGGGATTTTCACAGTAACTTCATTGCAGTGTTAATGTAGCCTACTTGTGCCACTAATAAAATAGAGTAACAAACTGAAAGGTGATGGATGAAGATGGTTGGGTCTTGGACACAATCCTGAGAAACACCTGTCGTGATTTTGCATGTTTCAGCACTTGATGCTGAGTTGAGCTGGCAGTGATATGAGTGTGCATGCTGTAATCCAAAAGTAATTTACTACAGTTTGTTTTAAGTTGTGTTCATTGAACAATTGCTGAAATGTTTAGGGAAATACAAAATGGAAGGTTGCCCATAATGGGTTGAATGGACGAATGTTACTGATTAGTTGAGAGAACATCATATCATGATCATGTGGATATCTTGTAGGTCTGAGATGTAAAAGGAACTGCAACAAAGGGTGGAGCAGGTACAATAATGTCGGACAGTCCTCGCTAGCAAGGTTGATTGTCTTCCCTGGGTCTGAAGATGGCTGATGCTTGGGGATCTGCAGACTTTGTGGCCCCCTCAGGCATTTATTGTCATGTGGTATGTCTGGTCATATGTTATCAGTTTAGGTTTTCCTTGCTATTCTCATTTTTCCTCTTCATTTTGTTGTTGGTTAATCTCAAAATGCTGGGATCCTTCCCACTGGCTAGTCACCATTTGATTCCATCCAGGATGATGGTCTTCATCACATCTTTGAAGTGCTTCTTCTGTCCTCCTGTGCCTGCCCTGACTGAGCTGGGAGAAGTAGACTTGTTTTGGGAGTCTGGTATCTGACATCTTAAACTATGCAACCAACCCAATGAAGCTGATGGAGGATGATCATAGGCTCAACGTTTCTGGCACCTATTGGTGAGAGGGCACAGCTGTTGATGCATCTGTCCTCACACTTCAGGCACTTGCAGTGCCTCCTGTACATTGTCCATGCATCAGTGCTGTATAGTAAGGAAGGGTCCATGACTCCATGGTAGACCATGAACTTGGTTTCAGTCTTGATGTATGATCTTTAAACACTTGCTTCCTCGGGTGACCAAAGGCTGCCCCAGCAGATTTCTGCTTTGCTGGATTTCTTCAGCAATGTCATCCTTTTGTGAAAGATAACTTCCAGGGTACTGGAAGTGTCTACATTTTCCAGGCAGTCATCATGAATTCTAATCAATGGGGTTGAGCTGTGCGTGTTTGGAGCTGATGGATGACTTTGATCTTCTGAATGTCGAATGTAAGTTGTATCTTCTCGTGTGCCTCAGTAAATATGTCAATAATTCTCTGTAGATCTCTTTCAGATACACCACTTACTGCAGCATCATCAGCATATTGGAGCATAAAGACTGAGGTTTCTGTTTGGAGTCATCAGATTGACTATTTACATCCATCCGCTAATTGCACTACACTCCAACAGGGAGCTTGTCTCTAGTCAGATGGAGTATGGCAGCAAGGAAGATCAAAAAGCTTGTTGGAGCAATGACACAACTTTGTTTTACTCCTGTCTTAATCTCAAAAGGGTCTATAATGGATTTGTTAAGGATCACTGCTTGCGTCTCATAATGAAGCAGGTGAAGGATGGTAATGGATTTTGGAGGATATCCATAATTCAGCAGAATCTTCTAGTGTGATTCAGGATTTACAGATTCGAAGTCAAATAATGCTAGGTAGAGAGGTTGATGTTGTTTGCGATATTTTTCTTGTAATTGGCTGTACAAATCATGCCTTTTGACAGCCTAAATCCCACACTGAGATCTGGGGAGAAGCCTTTCATCAGGTTTAATAAATTGATTCAGAAGGATTCTTCTAGTGATCCTTCCAGTAATGGAAAGCTGGGAGGTGTCTCTATAATTTCCATGGTTGGATTTGTCCCTTTTCTTGAAGATTGCCACAGTCATGGTGGCCTTGAGATCATTCAGGGTTTGCTCTTCATTCCAGATCTGTAGAATGAGGGCATGTTGCTGTAATGTTGGCTACTCTCCTTGAAGCTTAAAGATTTCAGTGGGGATTCAATCACCTCCTGCTACTTTGTTGCTGTTCATTTGTGTAATCACTTTCATCACCTCCATAGGTATTGCCGGAGTTCTGAGCTTGTCTCTAACTGGGTGTTGTGGGATGGAGTTGAAAACACTTGACAACAATTGAATCTTGATTGTAGAGCTCTTCAAAATGCTTCTCCAATGGGCATAAACATCTTCTATTTCCCCTGATGAGATCCCCTGATTTGCACCTGATTATGTCCATACCGACTCTCCAAGAGACTATCTTACCTAGGCCCACCTCACCACATCCCCATAACCCTGCACATTTACCATGGCTAATCCCCCTAACCTGTACATCTTGGGACACTAATGGGTAATTTATTATGGCCAATCCACCTAATCTTCACACCTTTGGACAGTGGGAGGAAACTGGAGCACCTGGAGGAAATCCTGGCAGATATGGGGAGAATGTGCAAACTTCACACAGTCACCCAGGGCCAGAATCGAACCCGAGTCCTTGGTGCTGTGAGGCAGCAGTGCGAGCCACTGTACCACCATGCAGCTCCACTTGAATATTAGAGCTTTAAGTGGTCTTTGTGGCTGTGAGGAAGTCATGGATCTCATTCACGTCAATGTGATGTTGACATTTCTTTGCCTTGTCTGCGCACCACATGGTCAGATGTCTATGACTTAATGTTACTCAGTCTCAGCCACGAGCATTCTTCCAAGCCCCTCATTTCACCAGGCACAGAAAGTCTTGCACTTACGATCAATCTGTTTTTCATTGCTGAAATGCTTGGGAGATGTGTTCAGAAAGAAAGACGCCTGTGCGTGACACCTTTCAGCACATCACTTTCTTTAATGTTTCCACATTCAGTGAGCCTAATGTTGGCACTGGGGAAGTTGCTAGAATCTATTATCAAGGATTTTATAACTCAGCATTTGGAAGGCAATGGTATAATCAGACAAAGTCAGCATGGATTTACAAAAGGGAAATCATGCTTGACGAATCTATTAGAATTCTTTGAGGGTGTTACTAGTAGAGTTGACCAAGGAGAACCAGTGGATGTGATTTATTTAGACTTTCAGAAGGCTTTCGACAAGGTCTCACATAACAGACTATTATGTAAATGGGATTGCAGGTAATGTCTTGAGATGGATAGAAAGCTGATTAGCAGATAGGAAGCAAAGAGTTGGCATAAATGGGTCATTTTATGATTGGCAGTCAGTGACTAGTGAGGTTCCGCAGGGATCTGTGCTAGGACCCCAACTGTTTACATTGTATATTAATGATTTGGAGGTGGGAACTGAATGTATTATCTCCAAATTTGCAGATGATACAAAGTTGGATGGGAGGGTGAGCTGCAAGGAGGATGTAGAGGTGCTTCAGCATGATTTGGACTGGTTGAGTGTGTGGGCATGTACATGACAGATGCAGTATAATGTGGATAAATGTGAGGTTATCCACTTTGGTAGCAATAATAGGAAGACAGATTATTACTTGAATGGGTGTGAATTGAGAGAGGTGGATACTCAGCGAGACCTTGGTGACCTTGTGCATCAGTCGCTGAAAGTAAGCGCGCAGGTACAGCAGGCAGTAAAGAAGACAAATGGTATGTTGGCCTTCCTCGCGATAGGATTTGAGTATAGGGATGAGGATGTTTTACTGTAATTGTATAGGGCATTGGTGAGGCCATACCCGGAGTATTGTGTGCAGTTTTGGTTGCCTTATCTGAGGAAGGATGTCTTTGCTATAGAGGGAGTACAGCGAAGGTTTACCAGGCTGATCCCTGGGATGGCAGATCTGTCTTATGAAGTGAGACTAAATCAGCTAGGATTATATTCACTGGAGTTTAGAAGAGTGAGCGGGGATGTCATAGAAACTTATAAAATTCTAACAGGGTTAGACAGGGTAGGTACAGAAAGAATATCCCCAATGGTGGGGGAGTCCAGAACTAGGGGTCATAGCTTGTGGAAAAGGGGTAAACCTTTTAGAATTGAGGTGAGGAGAAATTTCTTCACCCAGAAGGTGGTGAATGTATGGAATTCGCTCACAGAATGTAGTTGAGGCCAAAACATTGTCTTATTTCAAGAAGAAATTAGATATAGCTCAAGGGACAAAAGGGATCAAGGGATATGTGGGGAAGGGGGGATCAGGATATTGAATTTGATGATTAGCCATGATCAAAATGAATGGCGGAGCAGGCTCGAAGGGCCAAATGGCTTACTCCTGCTTCTAGTTTCTATGTTTCACCTGGCAGTGCTGAAATATATCAGCATGATGATATTCTGCTGGACCTCTTCCAAATGCAGGTTGCATTTTGATGAAGATTTAAAAAGGGAAATAGTATACAGGGGGTCCACACATTTTCTCCAGGGATGCCACAATCTGTTCAAGTTATGCCCAATGACCAAGAGTGCACTTGTGTGAAATTTCAACCATCAGCTCTTTAACAGCATGGATAATGTGGATGTAAGCAAATTATTCAATTAGGCAATGAGGGAGAACTGACTCAAGCATGCAGAAAATGAACAATCCTCACCTGGGAGTGTAAATCAAGGAGAACACCTCACCGACAGGATTATGAATATGTGGAAGATATTAACCGTTATATATTACTGATGCACTTATTAACTCCTTCAATAAAGGTAGATAAATATCCGGATGCAACAGGATTGTTTGTTTATAAGGCATTTGTATAATGCCTTTAATGAGTTTTGCAAGTGATTTACAGCCACATAGAGATTTTAGGACCAATAACCAGAAACTTGGCCTGTGTTGCTTTCAACAGCATCTTAAATGAGGACAGAGAGGGGCGGCGAGGATTAGGGAGTGAACTTAAGATCTTAGGTAGCTGAGGACAGTGCTATCAATGGTGAGTGAGGAATTCAGTGATGTACAATGTCAGAATTGGAGGAATGCAGAAACCCCAAAGAGTCTTGCGCTGCAGGATGTAAGTTGTAGACGGAGGAAGAGACACGGCTATGGAGAGATTTGAAAACAAGGATGAGAATGTTAATTTTGAGATGTTGTCAGTATTGTTAATGTTGATATTGTTGATATCAATGTGGATGATGTTATTGATAATGTTGTTGAGGATGTTTAGCTACTGTTGCTGTGGGTGTTAGCTCAGGTCCAATGGTAGCATTTCCGTCTTTGAATAAGAAGGTTGTATGTTCAAGTTCCAATTCAGATTCAAGCAGGTAATTTTAAACTGACACTCCTAGAGTGTTATCAAGGAAATGTTGCACTGTCAGAAGTGCTGTCGTTCAGATGAGGCACTGATAACCCTAGGCTCTGTATACTGTCCAAGATTGACATAAAAACCCCACAGCACTATTTTGAACAAGAATAGATGAGTTCTCCCTGGCGTTGTGGCCAATAGCAATCTATCAACCAAAATTAAAATTAAAACAGATTATCTGGTCATCACCTAATTTTAATTTGTGGGATCTTGCTGTGCACACATTGATTACAACATGCCTACACTGCAAAAGTATTTCATGACCTGTGAAGTGTTCACCCTGGTTTTGAAAGTATATGTAAACTCCCCTTCCATTGCTGCAGCTAATTTTGCTGTTTTTTGTTGCTTCTGTCAATGCAGGTGGAGGAGGGAGGGAGACTGAAGTGTGGACACCATCCATGTCTAAGAGCTATTAGTTACAGAGTTAACTACAGTTCTGAGTTACAGATAGAATTGATCAAAACTGGTCCTCCTGCCCTCCAAATCCTATGATATGTTCATGACACACTTTCTCATTGTTGTGTGGCATCTTCTTTCGTATCAGTTTATGGTATGATAGAATCATAGAATCTCTGGAGTACCGAAGAGGCCATTCAACCTATCGAGTCTGCATCGACTCTCTGATGGAGTCTCTTACACAGGTCCTTTCCCCTGCCCTATCCCCATAACCCTGCACATTTACCATGGCTCGCCCATCTAATCTACACAGCTTGGGAGACTGCAGTGCAATTTAGCATAGCCAATTCACCTAAATTACACATCTTTGGACTGTGGGACGAAACCAGAACACCTGGAGGAAACCCACACAGACATAGGGAGAACATGTAAACTCCTCACAGACAGTCAAACAAGGTTGGAATTGAACCTGGGTCCCTGGTGCTGTGAGGCAGCAGTGCTAACCACTCTGCCTCCATACCAGTTGAACATCTCTGTCATGTGCAATATGTTTCGCAATTAGTTGAATGAAATATTGAGGTGTAAATAAGGTTTAACTGTCACAGGGCGAAAGGATTGTGTGTGAATAGCTGGATTTGCAGCTCATCATGAGGACTACACCATGGAAAACTATCCATTCCACAAGTGGAGTAGTAATGGGACCCAGGGTTGGTGTTCAGCCAGGTTGGTGTAGGCTTCCTTCTCCATCTGGTGACTTACAAACAGTCCATGCTGGGGGGTAATTTAACACATGAGGTTTTACTGTCTAGGGCCAAATCAATGTATCTAAAGCAGCCCCACACGTTAAACCTGGTTAATTTTCTTGAAAACCTACCAATCAAATTACAATTTTCTATGCAAATAAACAGATGGCATCCAGCAAACAGGAAATGCTTTTGCCCCATTTGAACATTGCAAATTGTTATAAATGGAAGCTGTATTAGATACTCCCACTTGACATGGATTTCACAGTTCAATCAGTTTGTGGAAGTCAGGAACCATATGGTTGGATGTTCAGTTTCCGATGTGTGGAGTGCAGAGATGCTCACAAACCCAGAAGTGACTTCGGCATGCCTGTCAGTGGCTTTATAACTCAGTCATTACATCACCATATCACTTCAGGGTTTTTCGACTAATTAGTGCAAGTGACTCAGAGTAGGGAATCACCCCAGAGGGCGGAGCCCTCTTAGGCAAAGACACATTTTGGGAGCTAGCTACAACCATGTGGCTGCTGTAAAATTTTTATGAAATCCTTTGTGTGTTCACTAATAGAGCCTGTGATAGTGCATCATTACATGTGGTGACGAGGATAAATTATCCTGATGCTGCCTCTGGCCCGACACCTGTGAGTCTGCTGTTTTAATCAAAGTATTTTAAAAAACTCACCAAAATTCCTTTCTTTAGGCGAATAGACGCAGTTGAGATATTACCAGACTCTTGAGTAATAAAGAATCAGAAAAGATGGACAGTTACAAGATGGGTGAGCAATGGAAAGAACATGACAAGATTCTGTGGTTGGAATCCACAAGAAGTTTTGAGTGAAATACAGAAACGTATCGCTCTGTACATTGTAGACCAGGAGGCGGGCAGGGAGGTTCAGTGCATTGTAGAAACTGACGGAAAGGTGTAGAAAATCAAACCTGTAAAATTGACCGGCAGAGTCAAAGGTTTAAAAAAAACGCACGGAGTTAAAAAAAGGTGATGATGGCTGTGAGGAGCTGGCGGGTGGAAGAGCTGTGGCTTCAAATTTAAAAAGAAATAATTTGGATAAAAGGCAAAGAATTTCTGCAGTTAAAAAGGTTCAAAAGCTTAAAGGAACGGCTGGCAATAGGAAACAGTACTGCAGCTTTAAGAGTAATAAAAAAGATCCAGAAAACTCCGTACCTGCATTGATACATTTGTTGCAAAATGCACCTGCAAAGGAAAGCCAACTGTATCTGAGCAACAACAGCCCAAACAAAACTACCTCAGAGAAGACCCCAGATATAGAGAAGACCAAGAAGAGGCAACAGAAGACCTCAAGGAGGAGACAATGAAGGTTTCAAAGAGAGGAAAAAAGAAAACCTCAAATAGAAGGCAATAGAAGATTCCAGAGAGTGGGCAATAAAATACCCCAGAAGGGGGGCAATAGAAGACTTCAGAAGGGGGGGGGGCAATGAGAGAACTGCAGAATCAACACTTCACCAGAGACAGACTAGTCCAATAACCCAAAAAGGGTTTAGCTGAAGTTAAAACAAGTAGAAATGAAGGTTCCATTTTGAAAAGTATATATCCACTAAGAACATGATGGATTTCCCTCAGAAGAAACACAGCAATTAAAGAAAAGAAACTACAAACTATTCATTGAGGAATCAACAAAAAGATTTAAAGCCTACCCATAAAAGTGTTTATGTTTAAACACACAAGCGTCAAGACCTCAGCAATGAGCCATCACCACTGCAACAGTAAAAAACCCACATTAAGTATTTAAATTACATGGTGCAATAATATGAAACTTCGGGACTGGATCAAGTTAGATCCCTGGAATTATTGTCTCCTGTTGTATCAAGTGGACAGAGAGGGACAGATCATTTGTAAACATGTGGGCCACTTGAGGAGTAGAGAAATGCTCCTGCAGTCAGTGTTGTAATCAAGAAATGTTTTCAAACATTTGGGTAAGCATCAAAGAATCTGATTGACTTGTTATGGACATAACTGATCTCTCCGTGGAAGTAAGTAGTAATGAACTACCTGTGCCAGAAGAGGTACGCACTATTGCAGTTCCTGTTAATGTCGATCTGGTGGAAGCATCTCAGATTATGAAATTATGTCACGCCACATGAAACAGAAAACTCCATCAAAGACCAAATTAATAATTGTCAAAATGTGATGAAAGTGTACAAATAATATATATAACAGTTTGTGTCTTTTTATGCTGCAGGAGAAGATTTTAAAGATCAGTTTTTTTCTACAGGAACTCTGTTCAGATGCTGGGAGAGCAGGATAATTACTCATTTCAACCTTGCAAGTGGTTATGATAAATAGAGTCAATGGACCTTTATTTAATTATGTTTCCCTGGAATTTCAGACTAGGCTGATTGACAAGGTCATGTGATATTTTGGCTTATGTCCTGTCCTGACCACAGAAGAGAAACAGGCTTATGAAAAGAAAGGAATTGGAGTTTGGTTGTTCTGGTTGAAGTAAGGAGAACTTTGAAGGCTTCTAAAAGCCTCCAAAGATGCTTATATGCATTCTAGCAAGTATACTGGTAATTGCTAACCATATTTACAGTGGGTTTTAAGCCTAAGAATAATGTTGCTTATTTGGAACTTAAATAGTGATAAGTTAGAAATTAGAATCATTTCTCTTCATGTTTAAAGATTGTTCAACTGTTAAGAGTTAAACTGTTTCATTTTGTTAGAATTATACTGAAACTGTGTTATAAATAAAACTTGTTTTGATAAATGATCACCAATTGGTCAGTGGAATTACTCCTGGAGCGAAGCATCCTTTCCTCACATTAATGTCCAAATAAAAAAATTATTGGGGTCTAGACTGGCCTGATAATATACCTTAAGTTTGGGTTCAGGACACTAACACCAACTCATATATATAAGGTTCCCTCAGGCCTCCTCTTTACCTCCTCAAGTTTCTCCTTCTCCCCACATACCCCATGAACAAAAGAACTCCCACTTTTCCTTTCCACCCCCCACCACACAAGTACAACCCTGTCTACCACTCTGCATGAAAAAGACTAACATGAATAAAAATGGAAAAGGTCCAGGGGACAAGAAGACAACAAGCCACAATATAAGGGCAAGGCATCACATGGGGCAACAAGGGTTGGCGATGAGCTGAATGAAAAGGGGTACAGCAAGGGGACATGTCCTCTATTTGTCCGACCCCAAAAATCATGCATAGAATGTTTAGTTAGAATCTAGGACAGAGTAACTTTGCTGTTGAAGATTATAACAAGGAGATAAAGGGAAAAGATGTGGTGATTGTCCCTTTTAGGGTCTCCTAACAGAGTAAGGGTCACCTGACAGGGATGACCAATAGGAATTCAGAGTAGGGAACCACTGCAGGGGCTGGAGGCCTCTTAGGCAATGAAACATTTGGGGAGCTAGCTGCAGCCATGTGGATGCTGCACAATTCTTGTTAATAAATCCTTTTTGTGATTTGTAATGGAGACTGTGAAAGTGCATCATTACAACTTCGTGAATCGCAGATGATGCACACCCTGCTCCAGGCTCCCTTACATGGTGCAACCCAAGCTGGATTGCAACCATAACATCTCGGAGCAAGTGCAGTGCCCGGAGTCCACACAGTCACATCCAATACATTCCCCATGCAGCACTGCTCCCTGTAGGCTACACCAACTGTAACCAACTTCTCCAAACACTCAGCTCTTCACAAACTCAAGCAGGACCAGTAATCAGGAACTAATCTACTATTTGATGATGGTCCCTTTAAATAACAATGCTGGGCAGCCCTTTGTGCTCCTGAATGCATGTTTATCTGTGTGGGGTTAAGAAAGAGTGCTAACTGGAGAAGTGAGGTCCAAAACGACAAAGTTCGACTCTGACTGACATTACAATCTACCTGCTCTGCTCTGCATTCTTTCACGCGTGCTCCTAACATATATGATAATGCTCACACCAAGATGGGTTTTGCACATGCTGCACCAGAAGGGAGTGTAAAATTTGTGGCCTCCATTTTGATAGTAAAATGGCACCTGTGGTGCCAAAAATATAGATACAATGAAGCCTAATTTTGCAGCCCATGTTTATGAAACAAAAAAACAATTGCCTGCAAAGTAATTTTTTTTAACTTTAACAGACATGATGTGGAACTCACTGGCAAGGCTAGAATTTGTTGTCAAAATCTAATTGTTCTTGACAAGGTGGTGGTGAGCCACTTTCTTCGTGGCATTCTTTTAGAATATTGTGTACAATTCTGGTCGTCACACTGCCATAAGGATATGGATGCTTTGGAGAGGATACAGGAGAGGTTTACCAGGATGTTACCTGGTCTGGAGGGTATTAGCTATGAGGAGAGGTTAGATAAACTTGATTTGTTCTCACTGAAACAATGGAGTTTGAGAGGTGACCTGATAGAGGTTTACAAGATTATGAGTGGCATGGACAGAGTGGATAATCAGGTGCTTTTTCCCAGGGTAGAGAAGTCAAGTACTAGGGGACATAGGTTTAAGGTGCGTGGGGAAAAGTTTAGAGGAGACGTGCGAGGCAAGTTTTTTTACACAGAGGGTGTGAATGTCTGGAACGCACTGCCTGGGGAGGTGGTGGGAGCAGGTACGATAGCGGCATTTAAGGGGCAACTAGACGAATACATGTACAATTCTGGTTGTCACACTGCCATAAGGATATGGATGCTTTGGAGAGGATGGGAAAGGAAGGATACGAACCCCGTAAGTGCATACGGTTTTAGTTTAGGCAGACACCATGATCAGCGCAGGCTTGGAGGGCCGAAGGGCCTGTTCCTGTGCTGTACTGTTCTTTGTTCTTTGTTTCGAGAACCGCTGCAGTATGTGCGGTGAAGCTACTACCTAAGTGCTATTGGGGAGAGAGTTCCAGAGATTCCAGTGACGATGAAGCAATAATAATATAATTCCAATCAGGGATGGGGTGTGATTTGGAATGTTCAGTGAGGTTAAATATTCTAACATGATCCACGAGATAAACTTGAACATTCACTATTAGCCATCATCATGAACAAAGTATCCCAGGTTTTTCAGGAAGGTGGAATGATTGCTCTGGATCTCATTAGAAATAGCTGTGCTTAAGGATAGGGGATGGGGCATAACATTTAAAAGCTTGAATATACCTTTCATTTTACATCTCTGGCACAGGAAATTGAAAATCAATGATGGAGCTGAGTTACTCTGTGACCTGGAAATTGAAAACTTGTTTCCTTTTCCCCTCCATATACCAAAGTCCACGAGGATGCTGGTATTGACAGGCCAGCTGCTGACTAAGATCTGAGTTTCCCAATCTCACACTCATTGTCTCTGTCTTCCTTCTCAATGTAGCAGGGCTGTAAGAAGTCTGCTCTGATAGAATACTTGAGAATATCTATAAAATGCTCTCTGATACGATGCCTGCTTGCCTACTCTGAATTTTCTTTTGATCTTGTGATACCAAGAAAGGTAAAAGGAGAGGGTTGGGATCTGATGTATTTTGCACTGTAGGGGCGATAGCAATTCATGAGGGAGCACTGTAATGAAGTGAAGCTCTGCATATTTAAAGAATCATTTCATTAAAACAGGTTAAGGGGCTTGTTTATTAACTTATTATTTTTAATGTCCCTTTGTGCTCTTCGTGCTCCTTCATAGTAATGTACGATAGGTTACATGTGCAGCAATTGTCCCTTCACTATCCAATCCATGTCTTATAGCCCCAATCAACATCGTCTCCACCACCTGTAGACACGGACCAGTTTAATGCTCTGGACCTCAGTCTTGTGATCTCCTTGTTCCCATTCAGGTGAGCCCATCTGTTTTATGTGTCGAAAAGCAGAAGATGCTGGAAGTACACAGTGGGTCAATGAAAGAGAGAGACAGAGTGAGGGTGTGTGTTTTCACTTGGGGGTGCAGCGGGAAAACACACTTTGAATTTATGTTAGTTTGACCTTCAAAGTCTTCCCTGGGCCAGTACATTTGGGCAGTGTAATAGAATGCAATCAATCATTTATTTCTCTTTCCATTAAATAGTATTCTTTGAAATATCTTTGAATGGTAAACTGCTGCCGCTCCATTAATACAGCTGTTAATGGGATTTACACCAAATGTCAGCATTTTAATCAGGGTGTCCTTTAACACTTGAACCATTATGAGGATTCAGATTTTAACATAGTAACTAATGACATTGACAAAGCTACAGGATTATAAAATACTCAAACTAACTTTATTAAACTATGTTCCAAAATCACAAGGATATGAATATCACACTGATAGCTGATGAACGAGTGAATAATACCATGCAGGACCCATCAACGTAAAACAAAACCTGCAAGCTGATTTATTTTAATTCAGCTGTGTCCTCATTTTACAAATACTCCATAGAAACAGAATCATCCCAATCATGATTTATCTTTGAAACTACAGGACAATTGGCTTCTCTGTTTACACATCTAGTAACCTGGGTGATAGCTACAAAGCTGGATCTTCCACACAGCCCCTCAATCGCTTTACTTTAACCCACGGACACAGATGGATCCCTGGAGGGAAATATGCAAGAACGAGACAATTCCTCCATGCTAACAAGTGATTAACTTGTTCAGGTTAAAAAATAATGCCACTTCTGATCAGTGGCAGGGCTTGGAGCCAACAGAACACAAAATAAAATTCATTCAGAAGCTTGAAAACTGCTCCATGACAAAGGATACTGTGGAGTTTGAAGCGATCCTGAATTTGATGGGTCTCCGACATTGTCCCGTGTCAGGGAGCACCTTAAACTATTGGCCGTGACGTCATTCCAAGCACAGCCAATTACTGGAAGGCTGCATAGCCTGTCCTCCAATTCTGGCTGGGTGGGATGATCGCCTCAAAGCTGCTCTGGAAATTAACAAGCCCCAACTGACACTTTATTGGGCATGTTCCAAGTTGGATGGCTGCTGGGTGTGAAACCCACCCTTGGCACTCCTATGTATTATTCAGCTTGATGTCTTGTATTCGTACTATTACAATATTCTCTGATCTCTTAGGCTTTCGATCTTTTTATTTCCTATATCCAACTCTTGTGTTGCCACAAAGATCAAGTTTTCAAATCCTCGTACAATTGTGTACAATCTTGTAGTAAAACAGCATAATTATAGTCTAATATGCAGATGAAAATTAACCATCATAGGGTCATAGAATTATAGAATACCCACAGTGCATCCCACCCAGGCCTTTCCTGCCACCATATCCCTGTAGCCCCATGCCTTTACCATGGCTAATCCACCTAACCTACACATCTTTGGATACAAAGGGGAACTTTAGCATGGCCAGTCCACCTAACCTGCACACTTTTGAAAACAAAGGGGCAATTTAGCTTGGCCAATTCGCCTAACCTTTACATCTTTGGAATGTGGGAGTAAACCAGAGCACCTGGAGGAAACCCATGCAGATACAGGGACATTACGCACACTCCCAAGACTGGAATTTAACCCAGGTTCCTGACGCTGTGAGGCAGCAGTGCTTACAACAGTGTTACTCTGCCATCCATCATCAGCTCAGACTTTTCTGTCCATATTAGAGTCCAGACCTTCACCTATGAGTTTTAAAATTTCTTAAAAACACTATATTGATCTATATAGTAGTTTCATTGGTGCACACTATTCCGTTTATGAGTAAAGTAAATAATTGTTGAAATTAAAATACACAGCTGTGTGCATACCAAAGTGAGCACCATATGGAATTAACAGAATCTCCTGACTTTAACCTGAGTGCGAGGCCAGCTGTGTGAGCCAGACTTTGCTTGTGTTGATTGAACCTTGAATCAATCTAACCTATCACTGAAAACATAAGGTAATAAAAAACTGTGTTCAAATCCCAACATCAGTTATCCTGAAAAACTGGCTTTATCTTATGTACAGCTCACTTGGTGCTGTGAAACAATTATGGGATGTGGGTGTCGCTTGCTAATCCAGCATTTATTACCAGTCCCTAATTGTCCTTGAGAAGATAGTGGTGAGTTGCCTTCTTGAACTGCTACAGTCTATGTGGTAGAGGAACACCGACAGTACTGTTGGAGGGGATGGGGGCCTTCCAGAAATTTGATCCAGTGACAGGAGAAAAAAATAGTAAACTTCTGCTTTCGCTATTCAGAGATAGTTTAATTTTCCTCTTGTTAACTCTAAAACAAGTCATTGAAGTCTAGACTTGCAAAATCCCATTCAACCACTTTGAGAGTGTATACATTGCACCGGTCAGTAAGTGACTTACATACTTACTCTGACATTCTCTGGTCCTACGTGGGACAATGAGCAGCAAGACTCCACCACTGTCCCTGGTCCATCACAATCTCCTTGGTTCCAGCCCAGCTGGTGTACTGCTCTTGAAGCTCCTCCTTAAACATTCTTCACCGGGTTGGCTTTGGCCAGTCCAATCTTCTTCTTCCATCTGGTAGTGTCCATGCTACTGTCACTCTGGTGGAATGTATATCCAGAGGCGAAGAACATGTCTTGCCAGCCTCAGTCATTGTGATCTGTCACAGTGTCCCACTGGCATGTCTGAGCAGTCCTCTGTAACACATCTTCATTAATTGTGCTGTCTCTCCATGTGATACCAGGGTCTTACATAAACAGAGCTGGCAATAGAGTCCAACTTATGTGACACCTTTGCTGTTCCCTTCCATGTCTCACTGGTACAGATTGCGGTTGCTATTACTATGGACATGTAGAGTTACAGTTTCATGGCTGTGTTGATGGGGTTGGATGTCCAAACCGTGTTGAGCTGCTGGAAGACCAGTGGTGCTTTTGCTCATTTTTGAATGGCCATCGATCTCTACATCACCATCCCTGGAGAGATTGCTTCCTAGGTTGGGGAAGTGATTGATGTCCTCAATGTTCAGTTGACCAAGGGTGATGGAGGGTCTTGTGGCCATCAATTCCTCATTGTCTTGGTCATGCACGTGGTATAAATTGAATCTTGAGGATATGATGACATTAGAAATAACTAGGGGCAGCATGGTGGCACAGTGGTTTGCTCTGCTGCCACACAGCACCAAGGACCTGGGTTCAATTCCAGCCTTGGATCACTGTCTGTACGGAGTTTGCACTTTCTCCCGTGTCTGCATAGGTTTCCTCTGGGTGCTCCGGTTTCCTCCCACACTCTAAAGATGTGTGGGTTAGGTTGATTAGCCATGCTAAATTGACCCTAGTGTCAGGGGCATTAGCAGGGTAAATATGTGGGGTTACAGGAATAGAGTCTGGGTGGGATTGTGGTCAGTACAGATGAGCCGAATGGCCTCCTTTTAGACTGTAGGGATTCTATGACTCTATCCGTGAACTTACTAATGAACCCTCCCACATTCATGTCTAAATCATTTATATAAACCAGGGGACCAGGAGCTGAGATTAAGTGTTGTTATTAGAAGCTGGATTTAGGGTTGCATTTAGATTTAGAGTGAGGGTCTGAGTTAGGAATGGGTTTAGTATTTGGTTATGATTGGAGTTAAGAATTAGCTTTAGCTATAGAAAAATAAACGACTTTTCAATTATCACCAACACCTCTTCGATTTTCTCCACACTCCAAAGATGTGCAAGGGGGTCTAACAGGGTAAATACTTGGGATTACGGGTATAAGATCTGGGTGGGATTGTTCACCTTATCACCGCTTTGCTGGTTCATTTACACTGGCTCCTGATCAAGTAGCATCTTCATTTTAAAATCCTTCCATGGGCTCACACATCTGTATCTCTATAACCTCCTGCAGGCACAACTCTCTTGAGATATCTGCCTCCTCTAATTCTGACCTCTTGAAGCATCCTCAATTTTAATTGCTCTGCCATTGGTGGCTGCACCTTCAATTACACAGGCCTTAAGCTCTGAAGTTCCCACCTTACACCTCTATGTGTATCTATCTCAAGTTCCTTCCTCAAGACATTCCTTAAATCATACCTTTTGGCTGTCCGCCCTAATGTCTCTGTATATTTCTCCATGTCAGATTTTGTTTTGTCATGTTCCTGTAAAGCATCGTGGGTTATGCATGAAAGGCTCTGTGTGAATATAAGTTATTGTTGTTCACAGAAAAACAGATGGACGTGGTTCCAAAGAAGGAGATCGTAAGAGAATTTTAAATGATAAGAAGGAGGTGAAGGCTTTCACTGCTGGTCTTTTCAATTGTGCAACTAAGGTCAAAGAGGTTGGGAAAATTCATGTTCTGGCAGTTTTCTGACTATAATTGAAACGATAAGTTCAGAATTGTTTATATTGAGTTCAAAACTTTCCTCTTGATTTTGTGGTTTGGAATGTACACAGAATCAATCTAGGTCTATAAATGCATTAGTACTACATGTCATCAAATTTGATTTAAACACTATGATGCATATGTTGTATGCTGACCAGCAGTTAAATGCACCGGAGGAATAGTAAACAGATTTAGGAAATTGTCAGAATAGAATCACCTTCATTATAACTTAGATAGCAGCTGCTAACACTGTTGTCTTAGCAAGGTCATGGGAAGAGATTCACAACTGTATGATGTGCTGAAGATTCCGACTGTAGTCGGAAGGGATTATAAAATCCTGTAACACTTCAAAGACAATCAAAAGTAGCTTCATTCTTTTTTAAGAGCTGTGTTCAGAAAGACCTTAAGCATTAGTAAGCCAATAAACTGCAGATAGCAGGATCCATCCCACGCAATAAACAAGTTGTGTAATCAGTAATTGTTCAATTAATTTTATTTACCAATGAATATTGTAATGGTAACTGAGAGCATTCCTCCTTCAGATACCCTTAACAGCTTTCTAGATTGCAATAATACAATCCGTAGAATGATTTTAATCATACATTAGCCAGAATATCTGAAGCACTGAATGACTTGAATTGTTTTGTCATATGAGAAATGAGATTTCAAAATATTTAAAATGATATCCTTTTAGCAGCAGACACTTCTCCAACACGATTTTTAACATTTCCCCAGGTACCTCATCAACAAGACTATCCAAGTGCGCTGAAGTAACGCTGCAATTAAACTTTTAACATGGCTTGAAACTCTCGGAAACCATTAGCTGCACCTGACTGAGGAATGCCTGAATGCACATGCCTTAATGTTTGATTGTCACAGCATACTATCTGCAAGAAGGTGCCTCAGAGCACCAGCCTTTCGGGTTCTATTGTTAGAGTTCAAGATGGGTGCAAAGGTTGGCACTTACCCAACCCTGTGTCCTGTAACAATAATGTGTACATCATTCTCAGTTACCTCTAGTATAGACTGTATGTTTGGCTTGGGAACCACATTCTGGCATCTGAGGCCATGTACGCTGTTCTATAACTGCCAATGCCGACACCCAGCATCCCTTTATCCTGCCACTTTGAAGACTACAGGGCTTATTTGGGCATGAGTGGAAATCTCAGGTTAGTGGATTGATCCGTTGTTGGAAACCCCACCCATCATTTCCTTCTTTGGTCTGTTGTAATGTGTCATTGAAGTCCAACACAAACTGGAGTCACAGCATCTTATCCTCCCATTAGGCCTTCTGGACTTAACACTGAATTCAACAACTTCAGGCCATGAACTCTCTCATCCACTTTGACCTCCTTTTGTAAACCAATATATTTTTTTCCCAACACCACCTCTCCCCTCCCCCCCCCACTAACCCCCACCACCACCACCCCACAGACCATCTGTCACTTGTTCTTACATTTTGCTTTCACAGAGTGCTGATCCTTATTCTGCTATTAAAACATCTTGCTATCTTCCATTTATGCCACTATCAGCACCTTCTTTAGTCTTTAACCCGACCATTAAAATTCCCTGCTTCACCTACTCCACCCTTCTTAAGCAGTGTAAAATCCATCACATTTCTACTCCTCACCAGCTCTGAAGAAGAGTCATACAGACTCAAAACGTTAACTCTGGTTCTCTCATCATTTATGCTGCCAGACCTGCTGAGTTTTTCCAGCATTTTCTGTTTTGATTTCAGATTTCCAACATTCACAGTATTTTGCTTTTATTTAATAGCTGATTTCTAATTGTCCAGAATATTGCACATCGCTTTCAGTTGCTATGAGAAAGGAACACTCATTATTGAATTCATTTCTTGGAGTGCCACCGCCATATTATAAGATGTTCATGTGGAATGACTAATCCAACAAACACACAGATCAGTGAGCTTTTTGCTTTCCTTCAGATTAAGATGTATTTAATTCAGCTTTTCCAGATGTCTCAGTCTATTGAGACTGCAAGGTCAACGAATGCAAGGCGAGGGACAAATAAGCAGTCAGTAGTAGCTTGCACGTATGTGTGTATGTTTTGTGTGTGTGTGTGTATATGTACATATGTGTGTGGGTGTGTGTACGTGCATGCATATGTGGGAACATGCATGTGTGTGTATGTGTGTGTACATGTGTGTGTGTGAATATCCTTTCCCCAATGCATCAGTCACTCAAAAGAAACTCTTTTCACTTGCAGTCAAATGGATAGTTTGAGTAAGTGAATGTGAAAAGTGAAACTGGAAGGATTAGCATGTGTGAGATGCAAGGAGCGAATAACGCTCATGCTCTGAAACTTCTTCAAAAAGAAAGTGTACACTGGCTATCATCCAATTCACTGGGTGACTCACACAGCATCA
Source organism: Mustelus asterias (assembly GCF_964213995.1). Classification (NCBI taxonomy): domain Eukaryota; kingdom Metazoa; phylum Chordata; class Chondrichthyes; order Carcharhiniformes; family Triakidae; genus Mustelus; species Mustelus asterias. Next base: position 80,882,798 of record NC_135803.1, on the reverse strand, counting down.
AGTTGTACAGCAGGGAGTTTGGGTTGGAGTCCTCTAGTTTATTGTATTGTTAATTTTTATGCCCTATTTGCTTCAAAGTCAAAGCACATTGAGAACAAGAGGGAAAAGGGGAGGGCAATGAATAATGGCGATGGAAAAATAATGGCACTTTAGCAACTGATGCTTCTGCAAGACTCTCCTGATGACCACCTGGGGTCTGGCACGTATGCAGTGAGATGTTATTACTGCAGGTGCGGTCTTTCTTTGCTTTCTTCCAAATCCATTTTTTGTTTTCCTTCCTCTTGCTCACCTTCTCTGGATTGTGAAAAGAAAAACCTGCAAACAGTCAACAGGAGAAATCGCAAAGTGATTCCACAAGGTTACTGTGTTTTCTGTAGCTTTGGAATATGGCAACCGGTCTCTGGCCCCATTCGCATGCAGTAATGATGCATAATGATTATGTGTTTCATCAGCAATTCCTGAGATAACAATGATTGAGGGAGAACACAAGAATGGGTAAAAGGCCAGTCAGCCCCTCTAACCAGAGATTAGCATTTTACATTACAGGATAGGATTGTTCTATTCTGGATTCCACAATCATCCCAGTCTTTCATAAAGCCCTCATACTTTTCTTTTCAGAGAGGGGGCTAACATGCCACATTATGGTTTGCTGGGATATGAGGCGTGGGTGTAATTCCTCAACCAAGAAATGAGGGCACTGTAATAAGTCGGAGTTGAGAGAGTGGGTGGAATTGTTCCAAAAATTGTCAGAGGGTAAGTTTCAGACTGAAAGCCAGTGCATATCTTTCTAATTGCATAGCTGAGGTTTCATTCTAAATTCTCTGGAACTCATTGCACAAAGAATCTGGGGGAGTGTTTTGCTCCATCACTCTCATGGAGTGGGGCCTCATAGACCCGTCAAAGCCAGCTCCACAGAGATCGTGGCGCCACCTTTAAAGGGTACCCTGATCTGTTCAAAAGATTAACTCCCCTCAAGCCTTCCCTCCCCACCACAAGCATCGGGATGAATCCCCCTTCCCCAACAAGCATTGGGGTGATGCAGCCCCATAAGCATCAGGACAGCCTCCCAAAAGAATTCTCCCTCAATCATTGTTACCTCAGGAATTGCTGATGAAACACATAATCATTCTTATGCATCATTACTCCACGTAATGGGGCCAGAGACCGGTTGCCATGTTCCAAAGCTGCAGAAAACACAGTAATTGTGGAATCACTTTGCAGCTTCTCCTGTTGACTGCTTGCAGGTTTTTCTGTTCACAATCCAGAGAAGGTGAGCAAGAGGAAGGAAAACAAAAAATCGATTTGGAAGAAAGCAAAGTAAGGCTGCATCAGCAGTAATAACATCTCACTGCATCCCCATGGCATACCCATCACCCCAATCATCAGTGCGCCCCCCCCGTAAGGATATTGTGGCACTCCCCCACCTCCAGCATACCTGCTGCACAGCAGGAGGCCCTGTTGGCCTCACACCTTTAAAGGGTGGCCACCAAAATCATCTGAGACAACAGGGCTTAGCAGCTAGCCAGCTGTTTTCACCTCGGGTGTGGATGTGTAGGGGGCACTCAGTCTTTATGGTAGATTAAGAAAAATTGCAAAGTTCTGAATTGGCATGATGGCACAGGTGTACAATCATTGTACATTGTTCTGGCACTTGTAAATATATGTTCACTTGCACTGTTTTGAAGTCTCCTGGAGTGCACCTTGCCGCTACTTACTTTAATGGTCATGCGCACTCTACCCCTTCCAGGTGAAGAATGTCTGTGGAACCAAGGATAGGTATTCCTCCCATTCATGCAAGCCTGCGCATGAAGGCTTGGTAAGGGTTATGAGAGCCATGTGCAAGAGGCTTCCCTCCCACACTATTCCATTGCCTCCACTACGCTTGAGGCTCTATAGAGAGACCCTGTCACAATGGAAAGACTAACCACATGAGCCCTCCTCAGGCAGGTCCGTTCCCCCAGGAGTATGGAGTCACAAGTCAGCTGCCATTTGCCAGATCTGCCCATTGTAGGCATTCAGCTCTCTCTCTCTCTTCAACCCTACCTCTGATTGCCAATAGCTCCACCTGGCTGAGACCCCAACGTTATGAGAACTCTGTGGCCCAGACCTGTTGACTTGTGGGCTCTACCGCAGAGTTAGGTTAGGATTTCAAGTGACCATTCCATAGCTCTCATCTTGTTTCCCTATACTTGTAAAGGTATCACTTTAGTTGGTCGATTGTGTTGACCTTGAACCCCACCCACACAAGAAGATGCTCCTCCCACCTTAACGTATCACAGCTGGGCCTTGAGGGCAGTGCCTTGCCGCTGCAGAGATGGTGTGTGTCTCCTTTCAGACCCATTTCATTCGCCACATTTTACTCTCCCCCCGTCACCTGCCAACTTGCTCCCGTCACCACTGACCCCACCAACTGTGACCTTTGTCTCCCTCTGTCATTCTTAAACCTCTCCCCATTACTCTGGATCCCATCACCATCCACCTCCATATACCTTACCTTCCCTCAGAGCCCATACCCCTCACCATGCCCATGCCAGCCCTGTCCCAGCCCTACTCCACTCCCATTATCCATGCCACCATTGCTGCCCCCCTCCATGACCCTTCCATTCAGAGTTACACCTGTTAAACACATACCCTGAACCTCCCACCCTATTGCAGACCACTTTCTCCTCCCATTGTAACCGTTCCCTTTTACCATCAGTATCCTCAATTCTCCTTCCAGAACTCCAGCATCACTCTGCTCCCCCCCATTCCCAGATAATACCTCCTTTCTCGTGCTTTCTACGTTCTTTTGGAGCCTTCCACCCCCCCCCCACCCCTCCCATGCATACTATCTCCTGCGTCGGCATCTCCCGGCACCTGGGATGGCCATTTGGAATGGTGCAGGTAACATCGAGTGCCCAGTAAGTCCAGGAAAAGATTAAAGTTTGTTTATTTATGTCACAAGTGGCTTACATTAACACTACAATGAAATTAATGTGAAAATCCCCCAGTCACCACATTCCGGTGGAGGTTTGGGTACACTGAGGGAGAATTTAGCATGGTCAATGCACCTGACCAGCACGTCTTTCAGAGGAAGTCTCCCTCACTTTATCAATTATGTCATAAAACAAATCAGTCTAAATTCCCGCTGGTGGGACAGAAAATCTAATGGGCATCAAGCTGTTGACCTTTTAATGAGCATTCATGCAATACAAATGGGGTTCCCGATGTACACCAGCAAGAAAGTCAACCCGTCATTAACCACTAAGCAAGTCAGAAGAACCATCTTCCAAACGGATTTCCTGATGTCTGCAAACCGCTTTTTAAAATCTCGCCAAATCTTTTGTCCCCAGCCTCCAAATCCAGAGGGATCGATTCCACCAGAATTTTCAATTCCAGATTTGGTCAATTTAGTTTAAATTCCACCAGCTGCCACGGTGAGATTTAAGCCTACCTTCCCAGAACAATAGTCTGGTCCTCTGGATTACTCGTGACATTACCATCTCTCCCAATAAACAGTAAATGAGCAATGGGAAGACTTCATCAAGGCAGAAGGAAGGGAATTAAAAGCTTGGCCTAAAATATTATGATTAAAATGAAACAGATGAAGGAGGCACATGATAGATGTCAGGTTCATAATAGCATCAAAATCATACATCCCACCCAGACCAGGTGACTTTTCTACATTGAGTGTTGCCAACACTTGACACTAGCTCCCCTTTCAAAATGGTGCTGGCTACATAGCTGGTGCCAACAGAGTGAAAAGGTGGCTGAACTCTTACCAACAATGCCCACATCCCATGAAAGAATATATATTTTAAAATCTGTCAATCTTTGTTTCCAACTCCCATTTAATATCATACCACAGATTCGGGTTCAATTCCAGCCTTAGGTGACTGTCTATGTGGAATTTGCACATTCTCCTCCTGTCTGTGTGGGTTTCCTTCGGGTGATCCAGTTTCCCCCACAGTACAAGGATGTGCAGTTTAGGTGGATTAGCCATGCTAAATTACCCCTTAGTGTCTAAAAATGTGTAGGTTAGGTAGATTGGTCATGGTAAATGCGCAGGATTACAGGGATGGGGGTGGGGGGAGCTGGGTAGGATGCTCTTTCGGAATATCAGTGCAGATTCGATGGGCTGAATGGCATTCTTCTACGCTGTAGGGATTCAATGATTTCTATGGTTCTATGGTCAAAAAGTTATGTAAAATTTCACAGTTCAGCTTATAGGACTTCCACCTAAAGCAGCACTGAACATCAGCGACCAAGCACAGTGGACCACAAGGGCCGGGCACATGTGTGATCTGTTAGAAACAGGAACACCAGCCGGGGCTGGAGATTGTGAGCCCTAAGGGTAGGGGAGGGGGTAAAAGCATGGAGATAAGCTAGTGGAGGTCTGCATTCTGGTGGGGACAGGACTCCAACAAAAGCGGGAAGGTAGTAGACAGCTCCCATCTAAAACATAATAAGTAGACTCAAATTTAAAATGAAGTGTTAAATAAGTACAACTTATTGCGGCATTCTGTTTTGCCAGTGTCGGCATCAGAATTGGGAGAAGTGACTGTGAGGTGTAGCAGTGCCCCCTGGTGCTGAGAGGACTAAACATCAAGCACTCTGCAGATCAAATCTGCACAGTGCTCTATTGAGAGCATGGTCAGCATTGTGTCTGGTTCTAGTCATCAAAACACCAAGAAGACAGTCAAGCACAGAGGAGGTACTGAACAAGGTTGGTCCTGGTGCTGTCTGCTAGGGGGAAATGCAAATAAAATGAAAAGTTAGGTCTTTTCTCATTAGAACAGGGCAGATAACCGGACTGCATAGAAGTAGTGTTTAAAATTATGAGCAGGTATGACAAACAGATAAAACTGTGCTGTTTCGAAGAACTGAGAGGGTCAAAAATAAATGTCAGAGTCCAGAACAAGAAACAGGGAGAAATTCCTTCACACAGAGAGAGCTTTGGGACTGTAGAATTCACACCCAGAGTCAGTGTTTGAGGAATTATGTCAATACTGAAGATTAGATTGGATGGTAGAAGGAAGACAAAGAATTGAAGGCATGTTGGAGCTTTATGGGTAATTGCCAACATGGAATAACTGGGTTTAATGGTCTTATTTCTCTTTTTGGATCAATGTTAATGTCAATGTAGGGGGAAATTTTACCGTCCTATCTGCCACGGGAATCATAGCAGGCGGGGCGGGGGGGGAGCGGGCCATACAAAGGTCTGTTGACCTCAGGTGGGATTTTCCAGTTTTGGGGCGAGTGCAGCTGCCCCCACCCCCGGCTTTTTATCCTTGTAAAGGGATCATCCTGAACCTTTAACATTGTTTCTCGTTCCACAGATGTTGCCAGACCTGCTGAGTATTTCCAGCATTTTTTGTTTTTATTTCAATTTTCCAGCATCTGCAGTATTTTGCTTTTGTAACAGATTGGAGTGCAGCAGAGTCTCGGGCAGAAGGTGGGGGAGAACCCCGAGCATGGAACTTCTTGAACCACCCCAGCCCTTCTCCCTCTGCCCTAGGCTTCTCCGTGCACAGAGCAGGGTCTTTAGCCAGCTGAGCGGCGGTGCTCGGTGCAATGGGGTGAAGGAGAAAGCAGCAAGGACAAGGCAAGGGGTTGAGAGCAGCAGTGTGACAGGAGCCAAGGCCATGAAACACACAGCTTGAAGACCTTGAGGGTGGCTAAAGAATTAGGAATTGGAACTGGCAACACCTCTGAATGTGAGAAGTCTCATGGAGAGAGCAGAGAGCAGGACTGTAACCAAGAGCTGGAGCAGCAGTTCAAGCCTGGTGAGTCACCACATTGACCTGTGAATAGGGCAAAGATCTGGCAAATGGGCCATGAATATTCTCTGTAAATTGTTTGTTCCTTGAAATTAAGCTTTTCCTTCAGAGTTTATACAGCTTTGATGCCGGTGGAATAAAGGAAATCATAGAAACCCTACAGTACAGAAAGAGGCCATTCGGCCCATCGAGTCTGCACCGACCACAATCCCACCCAGGCCCTACTCCCATATCCCTACATATTTTACCCGCTAATCCCTCTAATCTACGCATCCCAGGACACTAAGGGGCAATTTCTTAGCATGGCCAATCAACCTAACCCGCGCATCTTTGGACTGTGGGAAGAAACCGGAGCACCCGGAGGAAACCCACGCAGACACGAGGAGAATGTGCAAACTCCACACAGACAGTGACCCAAGCCGGGAATCGAACCCAGGTCCCTGGAGCTGTGAAGCAGCAGTGCTAACCACTGTGCCACCCTGTTTTATAACCTTTGTATAGTCCATGTACTTAAATCCCATGTTACACTAGCAACAAGAGATTTGTTGCTAGTGTAACATGAAACTATAAAGGCCTATGATTTCTTAATTTATCTCTCCCACCCTTTTTAAATAATGGAATATATATGGAGAACAATCAACTCTTGGAATGGTTTCCCAGAGAGAGTAGGAGAGGTAAAAATTCTGGAAGAAATTAAGGGACAGTTGAATGTTATGCCATTGACTCTTGATGTCCTCAAACCAGGTAGAAATGGGTTAGAAATCCATTATTGTCACACAAGAACAAATAAATAAGAAGGAAAGCCTGGACTTTGTACTAATACCTGTTCCACAATGCATCTGGTGTGATCATTCAGGACCTATATCTGATTTTGTCATGCTTCCAATGCATCCATTTTGTAAAATAATTGTAAATATTACAATCTCTGACAGTGCCGTCGATGCTGAGTTAGCGAATCTGAGCTGAGCTAATTGTAAAGGAGCTGAAATTGACTGCAGTGCCCCTGGGCTAATGAGGTGGAAAATCAGAAATATTCTACCATTGATTGCTATTCAATGATTCCTATTGGAGGGTCTGGACCTCAGATGAGAACAGAATTGACCATGGCTGTAAAGATCTCTTAGTTTTTTTTAGAACTTGGGTCATGAAACAACTGGGGACCCAGTATTCTACCATTATGGTAGAACATAAATCTTGCCAGCACTAGCCCCAGGACAAGCACCCAGCAGTAGGATCAGCAAGGTGTTTGTCCCACCTTCCATGAGCCCATCCCCTGTTCCCATCCTGAACCATCCCAGCTGGCCAGTTGAAAGATAGCTCCAATGCTCTGACAGCAGGAAGCAAGATACAATGGACAGCAAGAAAGTTGTCTTCTTCTAGATTTTGTACTCCCAATAGAGCAAACTGGCTTCTTTGAGCAGATTGACTCAGAGAAATTATCAAAATGTACAGCCACTAAAAGAGGCCATTCAACTCATTGTGTGATAGAACAGAGATCCGCCTAAACCCACTTTCCAGTTTGAGGATCACAGCCTTAATGTTTATGGCAATCCAAGTGCATATCCAAGTACATTTTCAATGTTACGAGAGTTTCTGCCTCTATCACCTTTTCATGCAGTGAGTTGTACATTGCAGGGATGGGATTTTTGGGTCCCTTGTGGCGTGTTTTCAGGTGATAGGGGTGGCCTGCCTTTGGTCACCAGCAGAATCTTCTGGTCTTACTAAAATGTCTACAGCGTTTTGTATGGCTCACACCCAGCGCCACCAGGGAACCCGCCATGATGGGGGGAGCATCACCATCAGTGGCAAGAAGGGCCAGAAATTTCAGCTCCTTGCCCTCTATGGGTGAATAACAATCTCTTGAATCCCCCATAAATCTCCCACTGCTTACTCCCTTATAGACCCCTAGTGACCACAATTCGGTTACGTTCACCTTAGTGATGGAAAGGGATAGGCATGAACCTCGGGCCAGTGGTTTTAGCTGGGGGAAGGGTAATTATGAGGCTATTAGGAGAGAATTAGGAAACATAGGTTGGACTAGGAGATTACAGGGACTGGGAACGTCCGACATGTGGAGTTTTTTCAAGGAGCAGCTACTGCGAGTCTGTGATAGGTATGTCCCTGTCAGGCAAGGAGGAATTGGTAGGGCTAGGGAACCGTGGTGCACCAAAAAAGTTTCTTTGTTGGTTAAAAAGAAAAAGGAGGCTTATGTTCGGATGAGACGTGAGCACTCGGGTAGTGCACTAGAAAGCTTTAGATTGGCTAAGAGGGAGTTGAAGAGCGAGCTTAGAAGGGCTAAAAGGGGACATGAGAAGACTTTGGCGGATAGGGTTAAAGAGAATCCTAAGGCGTTCTATAGGTATGTCAAGAACAGAAGGTTGGTTAGGGCAAGTTTAGGGCCAGTTATAGATGGCAGAGGGAAGTTATGTGTGGAACCGGAGGAGATTGGTGAAGCATTGAACCAATATTTCTCTTCGGTGTTCACGCAAGGGGACATGAATATAGCTGAGGAGGACACTGGGTTGCAAGGGAGTAGAATAGACAGTATTACAGTTGATAAGGAGGATGTGCAGGATATTCTGGAGGGTCTGAAAATAGATAAATCCCCTGGTCCGGATGGGATTTATCCAAGGATTCTCTGGGAGGCAAGAGAAGTGATTGCAGAGCCTCTGGCTCTGATCTTCAGGTCGTCGTTGGCCTCTGGTATAGTACCAGAAGATTGGAGGTTAGCGAATGTTGTCCCATTGTTTAAGAAGGGGAACAGAGACTTCCCCGGGAATTATAGACCGGTGAGTCTCACTTCTGTTGTCGGCAAGATGTTGGAAAAAATTATAAGGGATAGGATTTATAGTTATTTGGAGAGTAATGAATTGATAGGTGATAGTCAGCATGGTTTTGTGGCAGGTAGGTCGTGCCTTACTAACCTTATTGAGTTTTTTGAGAAAGTGACCAAGGAGGTGGATGGGGGCAAGGCAGTGGACGTGGTATATATGGATTTTAGTAAGGCGTTTGATAAGGTTCACCATGGTAGGCTTCTGCAGAAAATGCAGATGTATGGGATTGGGGGTGATCTAGGAAATTGGATCAGGAATTGGCTAGCGGATAGGAAACAGAGGGTGGTGGTTGATAGTAAATATTCATCATGGAGTGCGGTTACAAGTGGTGTACCTCAGGGATCTGTTTTGGGGCCACTGCTGTTTGTAATATTTATTAATGATCTGGATGAGGGTATAGTTGGGTGGATTAGCAAATTTGCTGATGACACCAAAGTCGGTGGTGTGGTAGACAGTGAGGAAGGGTGTCGTAGTTTGCAGGAAGACTTAGACAGGTTGCAAAGTTGGGCCGAGAGGTGGCGGATGGAGTTTAATGCGGAGAAGTGTGAGGTAATTCACTTTGGTAGGAATAACAGATGTGTTGAGTATAGGGCTAACGGGAGGACTTTGAATAGTGTGGAGGAGCAGAGGGATCTAGGTGTATGTGTGCATAGATCCCTGAAAGTTGGGAATCAAGTAGATAAGGTTGTTAAGAAGGCATATGGTGTCTTGGCGTTTATTGGTAGGGGGATTGAATTTAGGAGTCGTAGCGTTATGTTGCAACTGTACACAACTCTGGTGCGGCCGCACTTGGAGTACTGTGTGCAGTTCTGGTCCCCACATTACAGGAAGGATGTGGAGGCTTTGGAGAGGGTGCAGAGGAGGTTTACCAGGATGTTGCCTGGTATGGAGGGGAGATCCTATGAGGAGAGGCTGAGGGATTTGGGATTGTTTTCGCTGGAAAGGCGGCGGCTAAGAGGGGATCTTATTGAAACATATAAGATGATTAGAGGTTTAGATAGGGTGGATAGTGATAGCCTTTTTCCTCTGATGGAGAAATCCAGCACGAGGGGGCATGGCTTTAAATTGAGGGGGGGTAGTTATAGAACCGATGTCAGGGGTAGGTTCTTTACCCAGAGGGTGGTGAGGGATTGGAATGCCCTGCCAGCATCAGTAGTAAATGCGCCTAGTTTGGGGGCGTTTAAGAGATCCGTAGATAGGTTCATGGACGAAAAGAAATTGGTTTAGGTTGGAGGGTCACAGTTTTTTTTTAACTGGTCGGTGCAACATCGTGGGCCGAAGGGCCTGTTCTGCGCTGTAATGTTCTATGTTCTATGTTCTTTAAACAAAGGGCATTAGGGTCTTCCTATTCAATCTTTCTTCATGATCATTGGCATCCAGCCATCAGTGAAAGCTGATAGACATGTAGTGAATCAAATTTGTTGAGGATGTGGGCAGCTACAATAGGGTGCACTGTTTTTGATGATAGAAGAGATCAGTCTGTGAGAGGCAGGTTCTGCCACAAGTGGAGCACATGAAGTGGTTCTTAGATATAATTGTGTGTTGCTGTTTTCAGTGCTAGTATCTGTAGCCAAGCTGAGGGTGCAGAGCATGTGTGGGCTTTTCAGTCTGCAAGAGGGTGACGTGTGAGCAAGACTTACTGGTGCTCCTGTTTTCATAGTTATTACAGGTAAAGGTAAAGTCACCATAGTTCCCGATGACCATATGCTCCCTTTGAGGTAGAGAGAGAGAGCTGATTGGTGATGATTGAACCTGAGGATCACCACACCTGAGGCAAAGGACAAGATTGAGCAGGCGGGGCCTTTGGGAATAACCTGAGCCAGTACAAGAATTGAACCCACGCTGTTGGTGTCATTCTGAATCATAAACCAGCCATCCAGCCAACTGAGCTAACTGACTCCCAACTGTTATTACTGTTCTGCTGACTTACTGTTATTGTTAAACTTCATTATTTATTTATATATGGAACAAGTTCCTTCTTTTAAACAACACATTCAACTACCTTATTTGTGGTCACAAGTTACCACACCATCCCTTTCTCTCTTTTCAAACAAAAAGTACAACCATAGCTTTCCTCTGGCATCACACCTAAAGGGGAAGGGAATGCTGAATGCCTGATTGTTGTTTTGGTTCCCAACTCGATTCTTGGGTTCCCCAGTGATTCCTGACTTCTCTGAGGTGCCGTGAGGCACGTTTCTGAATAAAAACAGGCCCTGACTCCATCAAAATTTCAGGCAATCTGAAATGCCCATTCCTACAATAGAGCGGCACGGTAGTACAGTGGTTAGCACTGCTGCTTCACAGCTCCAGGGACCTGGGTTCGATTCCTGGCTTGGGTCACTGTCTGTGTGGAGTTTGCACATTGTCTGCGTGGGTTTCCTCCGGGTGCTCCTGTTTCCTCCCACAGTCCAAAGATGTGCGGGTTAGGTTGATTGGCCATGCTAAAATTGCCCTTATTGCCCTTCGTGTCCTGAGATGCGTAGGTTAGAGGGATTAGTGGGTGGATATGGGGGTAGGGCCTGGGTGGGATTGTGGTCAGTGCAGACTCGATGGGCCGAATGGCCTCTTTCTGTGCTGTAGGGTTTCTATGACTTTTATGACAATAGAGCTGGTAATGTGGGAGCAATGTATGTGGACTCACTACTTGCACGGTTTCCCTGTATGGGATAAAAATTGCTGAAAATGGGAACGGGGACAGGAATCCTGGAATCAGGTCCCGCCCATCATTTTTAGAACCCTTCCAACTCGGATGGAGTCACGGTCAAGATATTAATTAAGGGCCGTATCTATGTCCTCCACCTCCACTCACAGGTTACCCTTATAGTTCCGAATAGACCCTCCTCTTTATTTAATTATCCTCTTGTACTTTAGGTATTCTGCTTGCTAAACAATCAATAGTCCTTTCAACCTCAATGGTTGGGAATTCGTAGATCTCACTGAACTATTTGACAACTTCAGTAGGGCAGGACTTCACAAGATCTGGGGGAAAATTGGCCATCCATCAAAGCTCCTGAGTTTTGCCTGTTCCTTTCAATGACAACATTCACTGCACTGGTTGACTGACTGCACCACTTCAGCATGAAGAATGGAGTAAACCAGAGCTGTGCCCTTGTGCTCACTTAGTGTGGTGTCTTTTCTTCCACGCTCCTGACATTCGCCTTTGCCGCAGATATGGAAGGAGTTTACCTGCTTACTAGGTCAGAGGACAAGTTCTGCAATCTGTCACAACTAATTCGACAACAAAAATGCAGCACATCGTGACCAGAGAATTTCTCGGTACTAATAATGCTGCACCAGTCACTCACATGGAAACTCAGCTTTAGAAACTCAGCTATAGAGACTCAAGGATTGTCTCTCCCATGTCTTTCCTTTTGTTCACATGATTTGGGACTCACTGGCTATGTCAGCATTTATTGCCCATCCCTAATTGCCCTTGAGAAAGTGGTGGTGTGCTGCCTTCTTGAACCACTGCAGTCCATGGGAAGTATTTAATAGGCTGTTGGCCACAGGTGTGGTTGCTAAATATCACGACTCATGTCAAACTAATTGGCCATCAAGAGTTAACCCTTAACAATGTCTGCTGCTCAGTATCAAAGTCAAGGAATGGGATGAATACTCAGGATTCAGTTTTCAAAGGATGAAAAGACATTGGGCTTGCTTCTGTGCTGGACCCCAGCACCTGCCAGTCAGGATCCATTACTTCCCTCCCAGGCGGGCATCATCGTCCAGTTTAAAGTTTAATTATTCATGTCACAAGTAGGCTTATATTAACATTGCAATGAAGTTACTGTGAAAATCCTCAAGTCGCCACACTCTGGCACCTGTTCAGGTACACTGAGGGAGAATTTAGCATAGCCAATGCACCTAACCAGCACGTCTTTTGGACTGTGGGAGGAAACTGGAGCACCCGGAGGAAACCCACGCAGACATGGGGAGAATGTGCAGACTCCGCACAGACAGGGACCCAAGCCAGGAATTGAACCCGGGTCCCTGGTGCTGTGAGGCAGCAGCAATAACCACTGTGCCACCATGCTGCCCCTAATTTGACCCTGCCCATTGCGCAAGTATCTCATCCTCTTGTCAGAACCCCCAGTGTTATAAAGAATAAGGGAGGGGAGCAGCAGATGGGAGGCCAAAGGGTGAGGACAGAGACCGAGTCCAATTCTGCAATGGAGATTGAAGGTCATCTGAGCTGTGAGAAAGTGGTCACTGTTGGATAAGGTGTGGGATTGGCTGCTTCCAGGTCCAAGAGGCCAATGGGTCAAGGGAGGTACTGAGGTTGAGCGGCTGAGACACCAATTTGACTCTCTCTCTCATCCCTCATAGGTAACTGATCAATATTGGTATGGAGCCAGTGAAACTGGCTATTCTACTTATTACAGCACTGAGAAGCACAGACTACAGCAGCAATGTACAGCAGCACCTAGGAAGAACCTGCAGAAGGAGACCAGGGCAGGCTCAAGACTGGAGACCACACCAGCTGTTCAAGAGACATGAAGGCGCAGAAGGAGACCGAGGGTGAACAGGATTCACATTTCCTTCACGGAGCAGTCAAAAAACATGTGTCATAGGAGACTCCACCTTATCAGGGAGACTGTGTGGTATCTGCACATCCTTGCACACTTGGCGCCACATGGCAGCAGAGGACATGTACTCTTTGTGGCCATAAAAGTCATTGCAGCCCTCATGCTGCAGGGCTATTTCAGGGCTCTACAGGCAACCTGTGTGGCATATCACAGACATCCACCCACAAGTACATGCAAGAAGTCATGGATGCGCTGGGAAGGATATGCCCAGCAGGATAAGAGGGCTATGAAGTTTGGCAACATAGCTGGTCTGCCACAAATGTAAGGGGAGATCGACAGGGTGGCACAGTGACACTGTGGTTAGCACTGCTGCCTCATAGCACCAGGGACCCGGGATCAATTCCAGCCTTGGGTGACTGTGTGGAGTTTGCACATTCTCCGTGTGTCTGTGTGGGTTTCCTCCGGTTATTCTAGTTGCCTACCACGGTCCAAAGATGTGCAGTTTAGGTGGATTGGCCATGCTAACTTTGCCCTTTAGTGTCAAAAGATGTGTAGGTTAGGGGATTAACCATAGTAAATGTGCAGGGTTACGGAGATAGGGTGGAGGGGTGCGCCTGGATAAGATGTTCTTTCGGTGAGTCAGTGTAGACTCGATAGGCTGGATGGCCTCCTTCTGCATTGTATGGATTCTATGGACTGCATGCATGTCGCTCTTCACATTCTTTCACACCAGGAAGTCACCTTCATAAACCAGAAGGGGTTATATACAACCTGAATGTTCACCAGATGTGATTTTTGCATGTGTGTTCCATCCCTAGCCAATTGCAGATCCCTGGAGTTTTCGGGAGTCACCCCAGGCTGCAAGGATGGCTTGTAGGGGACAAAGGATCATCGCTGAGGTCTTGGCTGTTGGCACCAGTGCGGAGGCCAGAGACCACAGCAGAGAGCCGATGCATTGAGGTGCACAGTGCGACATGCTCTGTCATCGAGCAGTGCATCGGACTCATAAAAATGTGTTTCCGCTGCCTCAACAGGTCTGGTGGGGCCTTCCAGTGCAGCTCCCAGATCATCTCCCACATCATGGTGGCCTGCTGTGCCCCACACAACCTTGCTCTGCAGCAGGGTAATGACCTTCCTGAGGACAATTCAAGGAGCGGCATATGTCCTTGGACAAGGAAAATGCTCAGGAGGGAGTTGAGGAAGAGGCCATTGAGAAGCTGGAGAATGGAGGCCAGGTGGGGCCAGGTAGGCACATGGGCAGGTGGCCTAGAGACCCCCTCACTACCTCCCACTTTATGGAGGAGGACTAGTTCGCTGTCTGACAGCATGACCCCTCAAGAGGTCATGACCCCTCTGTGACCAGGGGATGATGGTGACCAAGTTATCTTCCATCAGAGTGCTGAGGCTGGAGAGTCCTTGAGTGCCTGCTGCCCAGTCAATGCAGGTGGGTGATGATGACACACACTGAGGAATGGTCTGTGATGCTCCTCAGCCGCTGCTTAAGTCTGTCTACTGCCAACTTGCTGACTCCCCGGCTGATATCTAAGTGAGGTTCTGCGCTACATTCCTCTGTTCCTTTGTTCTAAAGGAGTATCAGGGACGAGGGTCTAGAGTTGACTGAAATATGTTTGAGTCCTATCACTGTGAATTAAACATTCTCACTAAGAGGGCCTTACTGTCTGGTGGACATTGCGGGCCAGTGAGAACAACTGTGTCCCGATGGGGAGAAGCACTATGACACCGGGGGGAGAGTTGAAGAATGTGGAGCATAGAGTAGTAAAAAAAAATATTTAATTCTGTGACATGTGCAGATTTAACAACTGACAATGACCCCCAACTACGTGCCTAAATTCACCCGTGTCCATGCTGTGCCCCTACAATTCCTTACACGTATGAACCTTCCTAGTCTGGAGGGATGTCAGAAGTTACAGAGGGACATAAGAACAAAGAACAAAGAACAATACAGCACAGGAACAGGCCCTTCGGCCCTCCAAGCCCGCGCCGCTCCCTGGTCCAAACTAGACCATTCTTTTGTATCCCTCCATTCCCACTCCGTTCATATGGCTGTCTAGATAAGTCTTAAACATTCCCAGTGTGTCCGCCTCCACCACCTTGCCTGGCAGCGCATTCCAGACCCCCACCACCCTCTGTGTAAAATATGTCCGTCTGATATCTGTGTTAAACCTCCCCCCCTTCACCTTGAACCTATGACCCCTCGTGAGCATCACCACCGACCTGGGGAAAAGCTTCCCACCGTTCACCCTATCCATGCCTTTCATAATTTTATACACCTCTATTAAGTCTCCCCTCATCCTCCGTCTTTCCGGGGAGAACAACCCCAGTTTACCCAATCTCTCCTCATAACTAAGCCCCTCCATACCAGGTAACATCCTGGTAAACCTCCTCTGTACTCTCTCCAAAGCCTCTACCTCCTTCTGATAGTGTGGCGAACAGAACTGGACGCAGTATTCCAGATGCAGCCGAACCAACGTTCTATACATCTGCAACATCAGACCCCAACTTTTATACTCTATGCCCCGTCCTATAAAGGCAAGCATGCCATATGCCTTCTTCACCACCTTCTCCACCTGCGACGTCACTTTCAAGGATCTGTGGACTTGCACACCCAGGTCCCTCTGCGTATCTACACCCTTTATGGTTCTGCCATTTATCATATAACTCCTCCCTACATTATTTCGACCAAAATGCATCACTTCGCATTTATCAGGATTGAACTCCATCTGCCATTTCTTTGCCCAAATTTCCAGCCTATCTATATCCTTCTGTAGCTTCTGACAATGCTCCTCACTATCTGCAAGTCCTGCCAATTTTGTGTCGTCCGCAAACTTACTGATCACCCCAGTTACACCTTCTTCCAGATCATTTATATAAATCACAAACAGCAGAGGTCCCAATACAGAGCCCTGCGGAACACCACTAGTCACAGGCCTCCAGCCGGAAAAAGACCCTTCCACTACCACCCTCTGTCTTCTGTGACCAAGCCAGTTCTCCACCCATCTAGCCACCTCCCCCTTTATCCCATGAGATCCAACCTTTTTCACCAGCCTACCATGAGGGACTTTGTCAAACGCTTTACTAAAGTCCATATAGACAACATCCACGGCCCTTCCCTCGTCAACCATTTTGGTCACTTCTTCAAAAAACTCCACCAGGTTAGTGAGGCATGACCTCCCTCTCACAAAACCATGCTGACTATCGTTAATGAGTTTATTCCTTTCTAAATGCGCATACATCCTATCCCTAAGAATCTTCTCCAACAACTTCCCCACCACGGACGTCAAACTCACCGGCCTATAATTACCCGGGTTATCCTTCCTACCCTCCTTAAATAACGGGACCACATTAGCTATCCTCCAATCCTCTGGGACCTCACCTGCGTCCAGTGACGAGACAAAGATTTGCGTCAGAGGCCAACGATTTCATCTCTCGTCTCCCTGAGCAGCCTTGGATAGATTCCATCAGGCCCTGGGGATTTGTCAGTCTTTAAATTCTCTAACAAACCTAACACTTCCTCCTTTGTAATGGAGATTTTCTCCAACGGTTCAACACTCCCCTCCGAGACACTCCCAGTCAACACATCCCTCTCCTTTGTGAATACCGACGCAAAGTATTCATTTAGGATCTCCCCTACTTCTTTGGGCTCCAAGCATAATTCCCCACTTTTGTCCCTGAGAGGTCCGATTTTTTCCCTGACAACCCTTTTGTTCCTAACGTATGAATAAAATGCCTTGGGATTCTCCTTAATCCTGTCTGCCAAGAACATTTCGTGACCCCTTTTTGCTCTTCTAATTCCCCGTTTGAGATAGGATGCAAGACCGGGCGGACAAGTGGCAGATGGACTTCAACCCAGATAAATGCGTCGTGGTCCATTTTGGTAGGTCAAATGGGATGAAGGAGTACAATATAAAGGGAAAGACTCTTAGTACTGTAGAGGATCAGAAGGACCTTGGGGTCCGGGTCCATAGGACTCTAAAATCGGCTCCGCAGGTGGAGGAGGTGGTTAAGAAGGCGTGTGGTGTGCTGGCCTTTATCAATCAAGGGATTGAGTTTAGGAGTCCGGGGATAATGATGCAGCTATATAAGGCCCTCGTCAGACCCCACTTGGAGTACTGTGCTCAGTTCTGGTCGCCTCACTATAGGAAGGATGTGGAAAAGATTGAAATCTGCAGAGGAGATTTACAAGGATGTTGCCTGGATTGAGTGGCATGCCTTATGAGGATAGGCTGAGGGAGCTCGGTCTTTTCTCCTTGGAGAGACGAAGGATGAGAGGAGACCTAATAGAGGTGTATAAGATGTTGAGAGGCATAGATCGGGTGGACTCTCAGAGGCTTTTTCCCAGGGTGGAAATGTCCGCTATGAGAGGACGCAGGTTTAATGTGTTGGGGGGTAGGTACAGGGGAGATGTTAGGGGTAAGTTTTTCACACAGAGGGTGGTGGGCGAGTGGAACCGGGTGCCGTCAGTGGTGGTGGAGGCAAACTCAATAGGGTCTTTTAAGAGACTCCTGGATGAGTACATGGAGCTGAATAGGATGGAGAGTTATAGGTAGGTCTAGAAGGTAGGGACGTGTTTGGCACAACTTGTGGGCCGAAGGGCCTGTTTTGTGCTGTAGTTTTTCTATGTTCTATGTTCTATGTTCCCACTAGGTCTGGGTGTGTTCCCAGGATGCACATCAGAGGTGGAGGCAGCCTGTTGTTTTCCATATCCTGTTGCCTGAGATGCTCTTGGCAGATCTCCTCTGGAGAGCCGGGACCAAGAGGGCCCCAGCTTACTTTTTGGTGGCACTGATGTTGTCACATCACCCTGTTCTGCCCGTTGCGCCTGAGTTGCACCAGTCTCAGGAAGGGGGGAATTAGATTGGCTGCTCACTCCTAACATTTCCTGGGTAGAAAGCCCCAGGTGAGGTCCAGTGGATCCTCTTCCCCCCTGGTACTTGTGGACCCCTGGGTTACTCCATGGGATGAAGGGGTAGCTGGAGTAAACTCCAGAGGACTGGCATCATCTAGTATTGCCAGTGCTGGAGGCCCACCGTTGTCTGCACTATAATGTTGAACCCCTCAGCCTTGGTCGTCAGGGGGTTCTTCCATCATTGTCCCAGGCTTTCCACTGCGGATGCGTGGATCAAGAACATAAGAACATAAGAAATAGGAGCAGGAGTAGGCCATCTAGCCCCTCGAGCCTGCCCCGCCATTCAATAAGATCATGGCTGATCTGACGTGGATCAGTACCACTTACCCGCCTGATCCCCATAACCCTTAATTCCCTTACCGATCAGGAATCCATCCATCCGCGCCTTAAACATATTCAGTGAGGTAGCCTCCACCACCTCAGTGGGCAGAGAATTCCAGAGATTCACCACCCTCTGGGAGAAGAAGTTCCTCCTCAACTCTGTCTTAAACCGACCCCCCTTTATTTTGAGGCTGTGTCCTCTAGTTTTAACTTCCTTACTAAGTGGAAAGAATCTCTCCGCCTCCACTCTATCCAGCCCCCGCATTATCTTATAAGTCTCCATAAGATCCCCCCTCATCCTTCTAAACTCCAACGAGTACAAACCCAATCTCCTCAGCCTCTCCTCATAATCCAAACCCCTCATCTCCGGTATCAACCTGGTGAACCTTCTCTGCACTCCCTCCAATGCCAATATATCCTTCCTCATATAAGGGGACCAATACTGCACACAGTATTCCAGCTGCGGCCTCACCAATGCCCTGTACAGGTGCATCAAGACATCCCTGCTTTTATATTCTATCCCCCTCGCAATATAGGCCAACATCCCATTTGCCTTCTTGATCACCTGTTGTACCTGCAGACTGGGCTTTTGCGTCTCATGCACAAGGACCCCCAGGTCCCTTTGCACGGTAGCATGTTTTAATTTGTTTCCATTGAGATAGTAATCCCATTTGTTATTATTTCCTCCAAAGTGTATAACCTCGCATTTCTCAACGTTATACTCCATTTGCCATATCCTCGCCCACTCACTCAGCCTGTCCAAATCTCTCTGCAGATCTTCTCCGTCCTCCACACGATTCACTTTTCCAGGATTGTCTAACTACCAGGAAACAGAGAGTCAGGATAAATGGATCAATTTCAGGATGGCAACCTGTAACTAGTGGAGTCCCACACTTAGAGTACTGTGTACAGTTTTGGTGTCCATTCCATTGGAAGCAGTTCAGAAAAGATTCATTTTGTTGATTCCTGGGATGAAGGGGTTGGCTTATGAGGAATGATTGAGTAAATTGAGTCTATACTCATTGGAGTTTGGAAGAATGAGAGCGAGTCTTACTGAAAATCAACATTCTGAGAGAAGACATGACTGGGTTAATGCCGAGACAATGATTTCCCTCATGGGAGGAGTCTAGAACGAGGTGGCACAGTTTCAAAATAAGGAGGTTCCCATTTAGGACAGAGATTAGGAGGAGTTTTCTTTTCTCTGGTCGTTAGTCTTTGGAATTCTTTGCTTCAGAAAGCAGTGGAGGAGGCTGAGCCATTGAATATATTCAAGGCTGAGTTAAACAAATTTTTGATCAACAAAGGAGTCAAGGGTTATGGGGGACAGGCAGAAAATGGAATTAAGACCATATTCAGATCAGCCATGATCTTATTGAATGACAGAGCAATCTTGATTTGCTGAATGACCTATTCCTGCTCCTCAGCCAGAATTTTCCAGCCCCAGCATTACAGGGAAACCTGCAGTGGGTCTAGCAAGCCATAGAAATCCTCGTTCACATCGGCAGGACTGGAAGATCTGTCAATGTCCGGTTCTGCTGCTGTGAACAACTGGAAAATTCTGGTTCTATTTCTTATCTTCTTATGTTTCATCCCCATAACATCCAGTGGCTTTGGATTTGTTAGCCCAACATTTTCCTTCAAGGGAGTATGCTTGTACTGAACTCACTATCTTTTATTTGAAAGGCTCACATGAATCTGGCATCGATTAACTTTCAAGTAGCTGTTTGCAGTCCACTTTAGTGAAACCACTAAAGTAAAACTCATAATATTAGCTTGTCCTTGTCTATGATTGTTCTTTTCCAAAACTCCCCTCGTCCTAATTGAATTATGATTACTTCCACCAAAGTGCTCGCAAACTCAGCCCTTGCACCTGCCCAGCCTCATTCCCTATAACAAAGTCCAGAATCAACCCTTCTCTTGTTGGGCTTATTATGAACATCTAGAAATGTTCTCCTGAATGCATTTTTAAGAATTCTGCTTCCTATGTGCCTTTGACACTCATTTTATCCCAATTAACATTAAAGTAGTTAAATCCCCCACTATTACAGCCCTACTATTTTTGCATTTCTCAAAGATTTGCCTGCATATTTGTTCTTCTATCCGGCTCTGACTGCTCAGGAGTCTATAGTACACTCACAGGAGTATGATTGCCCCTTTTGTTCTTCAGTTCAACGCACATGACTTTATCTGATACTCCTTCTACTATATTATCCCTCGTCACAGCTATGTGTTTCATTGCTCAATATGCCCTGCCTCTTTATCTCATCTAAAAACTCTGTTTTCTCAAAATGTTGAGAATATTGAGCTGCCATTCCTGCCTGTCTACTAGCTATGTCTCAGTCACAGATATATCATACCCCTCTCTATCTGTCAATCTGTGCTCTCAGTTCATCTGCCTTCTTCTCTGACCTTCTAACATTGAAGTATATATCATATAGCACTGCCAAACTCTCTTGTTGTCTACTGCCTTTAGTTCCTCTACCATCCAAACACAAGAACATAAGAACTAGGAGCAGGAGTAGGCCATTTGGCCCCTTGAGCCTGCTCCGCCATTCAATAAGATCATGGCTGACCTTTTCATGGATTCAACTCCACTTACTCACCCGCTCACCATAACCCTTAAACGTGCTTACTAATTTTCTGCTTTTGTTTATCAACTTTTCTTCTGTCCCTCCTGAATCTACTCTCACGTTCCTACTCCTCTGTCAAACGAGCTTCAATCCATCCCAACAACACAGGCAATTCGCCCATGAGGATATTGGTCCCAGTCCAGTTAACATAGAAACATAGAACATAAGTGCAGGAATAGGCCATTCTGCCCCTCGAGCCTTCTCCATCATTCAGTACTATAATAACTGCCAGGAACTGATGATCAGCAAGGCAGATAAACAGGGGTTCATTTGGGAAAAAGTAAGTAAATAAAAGAGAGCGATAATAATGCTTTTGAAATCCATGATTCCCAGACTCCAACTGTCAGAAAGCCCACACTCATGCTCTTGATTCACATGCCTTGCTGTGATTAGTCCAATGGGTCATGTGACCCCCCAATAACTTGCCCTTTAAAAGGGGCATGCTACCACAAATATGATCGTCGCTGATCCTCTATCTCAACACCATACTCCCCATACCCCTTGATACCTTAAGGTGCAAGCTATCTGGCTTTGCAGGTCCTATTTCACCCAGATGTCCCAATGCCTCAGGAATCTAATGCTCTTTGGCATGAATGTGCCTAGTAACAAGCAATAACAAAAACACAAAACTAACAGTAGAAGCCACCAGCATTTCAAAAGACATTTCACAGAATGTGAATCTCCCAGTAACAAGATTAGACAGACCAGAAGAATACATCACCTTGCTAATAGGAAACACTTAGTTAGATAATTGAACCATCAAGGTGAGGCACACATATGTTAATTTTTTAGAGCCACAGAAGCTTAGGGGACAGGCTATAAATACACAGAGAGAACAATCAAAGGGAAAAATAGTATAATTGTCAACACTTGGGGAAGCAGGAAGGTAGATTCCACCTAACAGCCTGGAAGCCAGTTCTAGCAGACAAGAAGCAAGAGTGCAGAGTTTGTGGAAGCAGTTAAAACCAGATCTTTGCTGAACCAAGAGACATTTCCAAAAATTCTCCTTAATCGTGTATGGTATGGTAACTATATGCTGGTCTTTACTTTTGGATCTATTGAAGTGGATGTTGTTTGGGAAGAGGGAAGTCCTGAAAGAGTTTGGATCAAAAAAGGGTGTCCTTGTCATCAATTACAAAAAGTTAGTATGCAGGTCCAGCAGGTAAGGAGGAGGGCACATGGAATTTTGACATTTATTGCTTAAGGAATTGAGTATAAAAATAGGAAAGTGTTGCTGCAACAGTACAAGGAATTAGTGAGACTGCACCTGGAGTATTGTTCACAGCTTTGGTCCCCTTACTTGAGGAAGGATATAGTTGCATTGGAGACAGTTCAGAGGAGATTCACTAGATTGATTCCAGAGATGAAGGATTTGTTTTATTAAGAGAGGCTGAGCAGTTTAGGCCTATTATCTCGAGTTTAGAAGAATGAGAGGAGATCTATTTGAGGCATATAAGATGCTAAAGGGGATTGACAGGGTAGATGTAGAGAGGATGTTTCCTCTTGTGGGGCAATCTAAAATGAGACGTCATAGTTTTAAAATAAGGGCGAGCAGAGATGAAGAGAAATTACTTCTCTCAAAGGGTCATGAATTTATAGAATTCACTACTCCTGAGTGCGGTGGATGCTGGAACATTGAGTAAATTTCAGGAGATAGACAAATTTTTAATTATTCATAGGTTGAAGGGTTATGGAGAATGGATAGAAAAATTAAGTTGAGGTTGAGACAAGATCAGCCATGATCGTACTGAATGGCAGAGCAGACTCGAGGGGCTGAATTGCCTACTCCTCTTAGTTCTTATACTCTTATGTAACAGAGAGGCAACATTTCATCACGGACTTAGGTCTGCAACCAACAATGCCTGTCTGTTCCCCTCACTATCAATTCCTGACCACTATAGCTCTCCCACTCTCTTCCTCCCTCCAGTGCAGCTATGCCACCCATTGTACCATGGAATTGGCTCTGGCTGTACTGAGTAACCAGCATCTCACCAGAATTCAGAACTAAATACTGGCTGGAGAATGAAGTGCACTCTGGGGATCCCTGTGTGGTGAACCATCGTTGGTTCCCACTAGGTAGTACTGAGCCAGGGTCTGGCCAGTACTACGAGTATGTATATATGTTGCTGTTGGGGTGAGGGATGGGTTGTTCTACTTGTTACTGTTGGGGTTAGGGTTGGGTTGTTACACCTGTATTATAGTTATTATGGTACATCCCAGTCAGGCTCCGCCTCCTGGGAGAGGTATAAAGGTCACTGCTCTGTCTGGGACCCCTCAGTCTGGGATCGTGTACTATACATGGTAGCTTCGTTGTAATAGTAAATAAAAGCCTTTATTTCCTTGAGCATCTCAAGCCTCGTGTGTGATAACGCGCATCACCCTGTTCTGGCTGCCTGCCTGGTTCTTCTAGTCCTCAGTCTCACGGATGCTCTGGAGTGACTCCAGACATTTCTCAAGCTCCGAAGCTGGAGTGGTGACAGCAGGTGACACTTCGTACACATGTGATCATCCAGGATATGAGAACTATCCAGGATATCCCACATGACACAGGATATCCATGGATCTGAGGTTCCTGCTATGCTTTTAACTTCTGGGCTGTTATCTAAAAAACACGAACATGCCATTCAGCAATCAGCTCCTTTCTGGTTGTGACATCACCATTGCCAGCTTTCAGATGTTGCTTTTATTGCAGAGATTTCACTGGAGATTCACTGTGCTCAGTCTCCATTCCAAATCTATCACCAGCTGCAGCTGTCTCTAGACTTCAGCTTTCAGATCTTGGTGTTTTTCATTCCCCCACTTACACTGTTCCTTATTTTGTAAAATACCAGAATAGCGCCTCTTCCCTAACTGCACCAAATTCCTCACTCATCAAATCCGCAAGTTAAATCCTCTGTCAAAGATGGTGTTCTGTTGAACTGGACTTCATGCTACTTATTAATACCAAACATGGGATAGCCTTGACTGACGCAAATTCTGCTTAAGCACAATGGGATGGACCATCCACTCGTCCCCACCACCACTCCTCTCCCTATGCTGCCCAAACTCGCTCCTCCCAGTGCCCGTGGCTCACTCTGGGATCCATTGAGCCTTCTTCTTGAGACTTATTGCAATCCCAGCAGTGTCCATTATTGAGTCCTTGATGCTGATGGGACTGCTGGAGCTGTTAGCTAGGGGACTTCCTCCCCAGTGAGGGGCACAAGTCTCATTGTTACCCAACTTAGCCCATCCTCAGTGTGTTATGGATATGGGGCAGGCTTGCCATCCCAGTTGAGGTAGATGGGGAGACAGCTATGGAAGTGAGCTAGCCATCCCCCAGTACACCCCAATGAGAGAAGTTGAAGAACGTGCTGGGATAAAATAGAAATTCTCCAGGTTTGCCCCATATGCTTGGGGAAAATAATGGAGGGTTGGTCAAGAAGATAAATCCTTTCCTTCCTGCTCTTAATGCAATTTAAACAGTACCTTTCCCCCACACCCCTCCCAACTCCTGCAGAGTTTGGGGCTCTGCTCTCTTTAACTCCAGGAATATCAGTACTTCACTGAATAACGTCATATTTGAAGAAAAACTTGGATTTATATAGCAGACTGAAATTCTTAGGGTGTACCAAAGTACACTACTGTCAATGAAGTGAGATTGAAATATTGTCGCTGCTTTAAGAACATAGAACATAGAACAGTACAGCACAGAACAGGCCCTTCGGCCCACGTAGTTGTGCCGAGCTTTGTCTGAAACCCAGATCAAGCTATTTCCTCCCTATCATCCCGAAGTACTCCATGTGCCTATCCAATAGCTTCTTAAATGTTCCTAAAGTTTCTGACTCCACTATCACTGCAGGCAGTCCATTCCACACCCCAACCACTCTCTGAGTAAAAAACCTACCTCGGACATCCTTCCTATATCTCCCACCATGAACCCTATAGTTATGCCCCCTAGTTACCACTCCATTCACCGGAGGGAAGAGTATTTGAACGTTCACTCTATCTATCTGGCTCATCATCTTATAAACCTCCTATCAAGTCTCCTCTCAACCTCCTCCGCTCCAAAGAGAAAAGCCCAAGTTCCCTCAACCTTTCCTCATAAGACCTACCCTCCAAACCAGGCAGCATCCTGGTAAATCTCCTTTGCACTCTTTCCAGTGTCTCCACATCCTCCTTATAGTGAGGTGACCAGAACTGCACACAATATTCCAAATGTGGTCTCACCAAGGTCCTGTACAGTTGCAAGGTCCTGTTAATGAACGCCAACACACTGTAGGCCTTCTTCACGGCTCTATCCACTTGAGTGGCAACCTTCAGAGATCTATGGATATGAACCCCAAGATCTCTCTATTCCTCCACATTCTTCAGAACCCTACCTTTGACCCTGTAATCCACATTTAAATTTGTCCTACCAAAATGAATCACCTCGCATTTGTCAGGCTTAAACTCCATTTGCCATTTTTCAGCCCAGCTCTGCATCATATTTATATCTCTTTGCAGCCTACAACAGCCTCCACCTCATCCACTACTCCACCAATCTTGGTGTCATCAGCAAGTTTACTGATCCAACCTTCAGCCCCCTCCTCCAAGTCATTTATAAAAATGACAAATAGCAGAGGAAAAAGCACTGATCCCTGTGGCACTCCGCTGGTAACCGGTTTCCAGTCCGAAAATTTTCCATCCACCACCACCCTCTGTCTTCTGTTAGATATGATGTGGAGATGCCGGCGTTGGACTGGGGTAAGCACAGTAAGAAGTCTCACAACACCAGGTTAAAGTCCAACAGGTTTATTTGGTAGCAAATACCATAAGCTTTCGGAGCACAGCTCCTTCGTCAGATGGAGTGGATATCTGTTCTCAAACAGTGCAAACAGACACAGAAATCAAATTACAGAATACTGATTAGAATGCAAATCTCGACAGCCAGCCAGGTCTTAAATGTACAGACAATGTGGGTGGAGGGAGCATTCAACACAGGTTAAAGAGATGTGTATTGTCTCCAGACAGAACAGCCAGTGAAATTCTGCAAGTCCATGAGGCAAGCTGTGGGGGTTACTGATAATGTGACATAAATCCAACATCCCGGTTTAGGCCGTCCTCATGTGTGCGGAACTTGGCTATCAGTTTCTGCTCAGCGACTCTGCGCTGTCGTGTGTCGTGAAGGCCGCCTTGGAGAACGCTTACCTGAAGATCCAAGGCTGAATGCCCGTGACTGCTGAAGTGCTCCCCCACAGGAAGAGAACAGTCTTGCCTGGTGATTGTCGAGCGGTGTTCATTCATCCATTGTCGTAGCGTCTGCATGGTTTCCCCAATGTACCATGCCTCGGGACATCCTTTCTTGCAGCGTATCAGGTAGACAACGTTGGCCGAGTTGCAAGAGTAGGTACCGTGTACCTGGTAGATGGTGTTCTCATGTGAGATGATGGCATCCGTGTCGATGATCCGGCACGTCTTGCAGAGGTTGCTGTGGCAGCGTTGTGTGGTGTCGTGGTCACTGTTCTCCTGAAGGCTGGGTAGTTTGCTGCGGACAATGGTCTGTTTGAGGTTGCGTGGTTGTTTGAAGGCAAGAAGTGGGGGTGTGGGGATGGCCTTGGCGAGATGTTCATCTTCATCAATGACATGTTGAAGGCTCCGGAGGAGATGCCGTAGCTTCTCCGCTCCGGGGAAGTACTGGACGACGAAGGGTACTCTGTCCACCGTGTCCCGTGTTTGTCTTCTGAGGAGGTCGGTGCGGTTTTTCGCTGTGGCGCGTCGGAACTGTTGATCGATGAGTCTTGTTCTTATGAGGGCACCTTTCAGTGTCTGGAGGTGTCTGTTGCGATCCTCCTCATCCGAGCAAATCCTGTGTATTCGGAGGGCTTGTCCGTAGGGGATGGCTTCTTTTACGTGTTTAGGGTGGAAGCTGGAGAAGTGGAGCATCATGAGGTTATCCGTGGGCTTGCGGTACAGTGAGGTGCTGAGGTGACCGTCCTTAATGGAGATGCGTGTGTCCAAGAATGCAACTGATTCCGGAGAGTAGTCCATGGTGAGTCTGATGGTGGGATGGAACTTGTTGATGTCGTCATATAGTTGTTTCAGTGATTGCTCACCATGACTCCAAAGGAAGAAAATGTCATCGATGTATCTAGTGTATAGCATCGATTGAAGGTCCTGTGTGGTGAAGAAGTCTTGTTCGAACCTGTGCATGAAGATGTTGGCATATTGAGGTGCGAATTTTGTCCCCATGGCTGTTCCGTGTGTCTAGATGAAGAACTGGTTGTTGAAGGTGAAGATATTGTGGTCCAGAATGAAGCGAATGAGTTGTAAAATTGCATCTGGAAACTGGCAGTTGACGGCATTGAGTACTGAGGCCGTTGCAGCAATGCCATCATCGTGGGGGATGCTGGTGTAGAGTGCCGAGACATCCATTGTGATGAGGAGTGCTCCTGGTTCAACTGCTCCATGTGTGTTGAGTTTCTGTAGGAAGTCCGTAGTGTCGCGACAAAAGCTGGGGGTTCTTTGTACAATGGGTTTCACGATGCCCTCGACATAGCCGATGGCATTGCTGCAACGGCTTCAGTACTCAATGCCGTCAACTGCCAGTTTCCAGATGCAATTTTACAACTCATCCGCTTCATCCTGGACCACAATATCTTCACCTTCAACAACCAGTTCTTCATCCAGACACACGGAACAGCCATGGGGACAAAATTCGCACCTCAATATGCCAACATCTTCATGCACAGGTTCGAACAAGACTTCTTCACCGCACAGGACCTTCAACCGATGCTATACACTAGATACATCGATGACATTTTCTTCCTTTGGAGTCATGGTGAGCAATCACTGAAACAACTATATGATGACATCAACAAGTTCCATCCCACCATCAGACTCACCATGGACTACTCTCCGGAATCGGTTGCATTCTTGGACACACGCATCTCCATTAAGGACGGTCACCTCAGCACCTCACTGTACCGCAAGCCCACGGATAACCTCATGATGCTCCACTTCTCCAGCTTCCGCCTTAAACACGTTAAAGAAGCCATCCCCTACGGACAAGCCCTCCGAATACACAGGATCTGCTCGGATGAGGAGGATCGCAACAGACACCTCCAGACGCTGAAAGATGCCCTCATAAGAACAGGATATGGCGCTCGACTCATCGATCAACAGTTCCGACACGCCACAGTGAAAAACCGCACCGACCTCCTCAGAAGACAAACACGGGACACGGTGGACAGAGTACCCTTCGTCGTCCAGTACTTCCCCGGAGCGGAGAAGCTACGGCATCTCCTCCGGAGCCTTCAACATGTCATTGATGAAGACGAACATCTCGCCAAGGCCATCCCCACACCCCCACTTCTTGCCTTCAAACAACCACGCAACCTCAAACAGACCATTGCCCGCAGCAAACTACCCAGCCTTCAGGAGAACAGTGACCACAACACCACACAACCCTGCCACAGCAACCTCTGCAAGACGTGCCGGACCATCGACACGGATGCCATCATCTCACGTGAGAACACCATCTACCAGGTACACGGTACCTACTCTTGCAACTCGGCCAACGTTGTCTACCTGATACGCTGCAAGAAAGGATGTCCCGAGGCATGGTACATTGGGGAAACCATGCAGACGCTACGACAACGGATGAATGAATACCGCTCGACAATCACCAGGCAAGACTGTTCTCTTCCTGTTGGGGAGCACTTCAGCAGTCACGGGCATTCAGCCTCTGATCTTCAGGTAAGCGTTCTCCAAGGCGGCCTTCACGACACACGACAGCGCAGAGTCGCTGAGCAGAAACTGATAGCCAAGTTCCGCACACATGAGGACGGCCTAAACCGGGATGTTGGATTTATGTCACATTATCAGTAACCCCCACAGCTTGCCTCATGGACTTGCAGAATTTCACTAGCTGTTCTGTCTGGAGACAATACACATCTCTTTAACCTGTGTTGAATACTCCCTCCACCCACATTGTCTGTACATTTAAGACCTGGCTGGCTGTCGAGATTTGCATTCTAATCAGTATTCTGTAATTTGATTTCTGTGTCTGTTTGCACTGTTTGAGAACAGATATCCACTCCATCTGACGAAGGGGCTGTGCTCCGAAAGCTTATGGTATTTGCTACCAAATAAACCTGTTGGACTTCAACCTGGTGTTGTGAGACTTCTTTCTGTTAGATAGCCAGTTACCTATCCAATCGGCCAAACTTCCCTCTATCCCACACATCCATACTTTCTTCATAAGCCGACCATGCGGGACTTTATCAAACGCCTTACTAAAATCCATGTATATGACATCAACTGCACTACCTTCATCTACATACTTAGTTACCTCCTCAAAAAATTCTATCAAATTTGTGAGGCAAGACTTGCCCTTCACAAATCCGTGCTGACTATCCCGGATTAAGCTGCATCTTTCTAAATGGTCGTAAATCCTATCCCTGAGGACCTTTTTAATATGGAAACAATGGCAGCCAATTTACACAGTAAGAAGTCTCACAACACCAGGTTAAAGTCCAACAGGTTTATTTGGTAGCAAATACCATGTGCTTTCGGAGCGCTGCTCCTTCGTCAGATGGAGTGGATATCTGCTCTCAAACAGGGCACAGAGACACAAAATCAAGTTACAGAATACTGATTAGAATGCAAATCCCTGCAGCCAGCCAGGTCTTAAAGGTACAGACCATGTGAGTGGAGGGAGCATCAAACACAGGTTAAAGAGATGTGTATTGTCTCCAGACAGAACAGCTAGTGAGATTCTGCAAGTCCAGAAGGCAAGCTGTGGGGGTTACAGATAGTGTGACATCAATCCAACATCCCGGTTTAGGCCGTCCTCATGTGTGCGGAACCTGGCTATCAGTTTCTGCTCAGCGACTCTGCGCTGTCGTGTGTCGTGAAGGCAGCCTTGGAGAACGCTTACCTGAAGATCCAAGGCTGAATGCTCATGACTGCTGAAGTGCTTCCCCAAGTGCTGGGAGTTCCACACACATGAGGACGGCCTAAACCGGGATGTTGGATTTATGTCACATTATCAGTAACCCCCACAGCTTGCCTCCTGGACTTGCAGAATCTCACTAGCTGTTCTGTCTGGAGACAATACACATCTCTTTAACTTGTGTTTAATGCTCCCTCCACCCACATTGTCTGTACCTTTAAGACCTGGCTGGCTGTAGGGATTTGCATCCTAATCAGTATTCTGTAACTTGATTTTGTGTCTCTGTGCACTGTTTGAGAGCATATTTCCACTCCATCTGACGAAAGAGCAGCGCTCCGAAAGCTTATGGTATTTGCTACCAAATAAACCTGTTGGACTTTAACCTGGTGAGACCTCTTACTGTGTTCACCCCAGTCCAACGTCGGCATCTCCACATCATGACAGCCAATTTACACACAGCAAATTCCCACAAAGAATCAATGTGATAATCTGTTTTAGTGATGTTGGTTTCGGATTAAATGTTGACCTGGACACCAGCAGAAACCACTTTGAACATTATAATGGAAAGGTTTACACTTGAGAGAATAGTTGGTTTAATGTATCATCTAAAGGACAGCATCTCTGACAATGCAGCACACCCTCAATATTGCACTGGGGTGTCAGCCTAAAATTTATGCTCAAATTTCTGAAAGTGTGACTTGAGCCCACAACCAGAGGGGTTAAAGAACCATAGCTGGTCCTGAAGAGTGGCAAGCTCATGAGCAACATTTATTTCTCCAGTAATTCATTTGAAATGTAAATTAACAATGGGAGACTGTGCATATATTTTATTTTAAGATGTTGCCATGGAACCCATTATTCATAATGAGTATGGGCTTTAGGTGGCTCCAGTTTTCACTGCATTATATTACCAATTGTTTCCAGAACTTGTAATATCCTATGGAGTACAGCAACTGAAGGGCAGATGGTTTGACAAATGTGAATGAAAATATAATTGAAATGAGACAATATGTTTATAGATGATCTTGTAGAAACTAATAACTTTTAAACATAAATTCAAACTTCCAGTTACCAGCTGAAGGAATGACAGAGATTTCACATCTCTGTAACAAATGACTCAAAGCACTACTGGCTAAACACTTTTATTTTTTATAGGCAACTTAAGAGGAGCAATCCCCTTTTATACTTATCGCACAGCACATTCGCAAAGGAATTATGGTCTTTACAACAAGCAGTCCACAATTGTACCAACTTTTGATGATTTCCCGTACTCCCATTTGTTGAGTAATACCTTTGAGTAAACACCTCCAGCGCTTTCCTCATTTTTTGGAGAGTTCTTTACTTATTTTCTTTACTCTTTCATCGGAATTGGATGTCACGTCCAAGGCCAGCATGTTTTTCCTAACCCCAGTCCCTGAACTGAATGGCTTGTTAGGCCATTTCAGAGGGCAGTTAAGGATCAGGGAGTCACAAAACCAATTGTTTTTTTTACCTCAGGGATTAAGTATTTAATAGGGTTTTAATGGATTGAATGGGCTTTTATCAGTGAAAGTTTGTTTTAATGTTGTGTAGTCCAGAATATGTACTTAGAACTTTCGGCTTTTGACAGTACAGAACCTGAAAATAGAGACATGCTGTTGAAGCTTTTCATTTTGCACATGTCAGGACAGACTTGCAAGATTACAAATTGTAAAGGGAGCAACAATTTATATTGCATAAGAAGAATCCTGTTGATTGGCAAGTGGAATGTGATTTTTAGAGGTGTTGCCATGGATAATGCACCAAGGAACAATTAACTGCCAAGCTCTTGTTTAAATTCAAAGCAAGCAGGTCGACTCTGATTGGTGAAGGCAGTGCCAGGAGAAATGGACCAGGGAATGGCTGCCCCTAACCTTTCATTTAGCTGAAAAAAGCACAACTGGGGACAATCTCCTTCTGTCTGAAAAGGACAGGGCCCTGTGTGTGAAAAATATAACTCCTCGCATGGGTAAGCGAGTCATACTGCGAGCCTGATTGATAATCTTAAATTAATTTCCAGTATAATTATTGGCATAATCAGGATTGTTTTGCAAGTGCTGTCTGAATTGTGGAATCTAATATTGGACACTGTGGCTGCGATTTAACCAAATTGCCCTGCCCACTGATATGCGGAGCAAGCTGGTGAAATCATGTGAGAGCTGAAGAATCAGGAAGAGCCCGACTTCTCACCCATTTCCTGCGAGAGGCTGGATAATTTATTTAAAAACATTAAAATGCTAATTTACATGCCATGAGCAAGCCCGGATGCAATCATCCAGGCTCACTTTGTGCCTCGCCGGGAGGGGTTCTCCCTGGCAAGGAAAACGCCTGCTTCCCATGAACAGGGAACTGTCATGTTGGCCTCGGCGGGAGAACTGCAGGCCATTGAGGCCATCCGGGGAGGTTAAGGTCAACGGGGGGTGCCCCTTGGATAGTGCCAGCCTGGCACCTTGGCACTGCCCACCCAGCACCTTGGCAATGCCCACTGGGAAGTTCTGGGGTGGGGCCTGAAGCTTGTAGGGCTTATGGGAGTGAGGCCTGAAGGGGGCGAGGCCTATGGGGGCAGGACCCGAAGGGAACAGGAAATGAAGGGGCCGGGCCTGAAGGGGCAGGGCATATGGGAGCGGGGCAGCCTGATTGAGAAGGGAGGGGGGGGGCCCTCTGTACACTCTGCAGGAGATCGGTGGAAGAGGGAGGAGGGGGCCACTGCCACTCTGCATCCCGATTGGTGGGGGGGGGGGGGGGGGGGAGTGGGGTCCACTGCCACTCTGCATTGCGATTGGTGGGGGGGGAGTGGGGTCCACTGCCACTCTGCATCCTGATTGGTGGGCGTGTAGTGAGGCCCACTGAAACTCTGCCTGTGATTGGTGAGGGGGAGGGGAGCCTGCTGCCACGTGGGATCGGTGGGGGCACTGTTGGTGTGGGGGATTTTTTCCGGCAGTGTGGGGCTCTCAATTGGTCGTGGCCTCTTGATTACAGGGAGGGAACTGGGTTGAGATCTCTCTCTCTCTCTCTGTCAGGCCTCTACTGTTGCAATTGCACATGTGCAGCCACAGAGGTCTGCATATGCACAATAGCTCCCTCTGCTGCTTGATCAAGCTGGCTGGCGAATTAAGCCCCGACCTCTGCCTCTCATAGCTAGAAATAGTCTAGCCCATTTCTTCATGCACTAAGTGCATAAGATTGGGAGTAAAGGCTCACCCAAAAAACGGATCTGCAATTTTCCCATTTTCCCGCTAGCTAGGCACTTAACATAGAATTTTTCTCATAAAATTCCATTCTCTTAGTTTTGCAAGTTTGGGTGGTAGGGTATGGTCAGTACATTGTCCATTGCTACCAGCCAAAGGGACATGCTGGTTAATGTGATCCACCAGTTGTTGGGATGTTCACCCTATATACCTGGCACCACACAGTCACTGAAATCCATATACCACATTATTCATTTGTGTGGTAGGGAAAATGTATTTTTTGACTTGACAGCCACATCCTGCTCGTGGAGAATACCACTTGTGTTGTTATTGCATGGTAGCAGTGTGAAATGTCTCGTTTCACCTATTGCTCAACTTTTTGAAACACCTTACCCTTTCAGGGTAATCTGAAATAGACTGGGCATTTTTCAGGCCCGAATGCAGCGGCCTTAGGCCCGTTCATAAGTTTGTGCGATATACAGTGAGCAATGATCTGATCAGGGTAGCCATTATCCCTCAGGATGGCTTTGATGCACCCAACTTGCACGGTGAGCGAATGCATCGGGCCTATTTACAAGGTTGCCAAGAAGACCAATCTTATAACACTGTAGGAATCCCAAAACTTATATTGATTAGTGAAGGTTGGCTTGTGGTGGACAGTAGTAGAGAAGTTGCTAGCAGATTTTTCAACTAGCATGTTGAAGAAAGGGAACTCATTTGACTGCTCCATTTCGAAGGTGAGTTTGAGCGGGGGATGAAAACCATTGAGATGTGAAAGGAAATTCTTACATGCAGCTGCGGATTCAAATATAGCAAACATACCATCTATGTATCAGAAATATGTAAGCAATTGGAGGTTCAGTAAAATTCCATCAAACGTATGTTTCTCATAGAAACTGACAAGGATATTTGTGAGAGCTGGACTTAAAGCAGATCCCATTGCAACTCTATCTATTTGGACAAAAAAGGTGTCATTAAAGCTGAATGCAACTGTGCTATGAGAGGATCGACATTTTGGATAGTCAGCGGCAGGAGAGTGGGAGAGTGGCAGTTGAACGATCATCATTATCTGCTGAAAATTGTGGGGTTAAGCCCAGCTTAAGTTGACAAAAGTCTAGTTAGAAGCAAAAGGACTTGACAATTGAATAATATTAATCTGCATCTTAAGACACTGATAACGTATTGTAGTATCTGAGTGATTGGTGACCATAAGGTTTGAACAACGAACTATTTATTAAAACAATTATACTTATATACAGAGCGCTAGGATGTGCTACCAACTTCTCCAGTTCCAGGATTGATTCTGCCCGGGAAAGCCCGTTCTCAGCCTAGGATTCCTGCTCTTCAGCCCGATTGGTCAATAGGTCACATGGTCTTCCAAAACATCGCTCCTTAAAGTGGCTAACTAATACACCCCTCCCCCTTAAGTCCCTTATTACACAGACTATATGGGCCTATGTAATCGACATGAACTCTCACCCATAGCCAACCTGCCCATTCCCAACGTTGCATTGGTGCTGCAGTTGGTAACTTCTGTTGCAGTTGGCATTGGACGCACTGTTTTACCATTCCTTTGATATCTGCATCTATCCCAGTCCACCAAACATCCTTTCCTGACACGAACCATGTAGAGACATATGCTTGAGTTTTGACAATATTGGATCTCTGTGTTCAGTACTTTATTTGTTATGCAGTCACAGGTAAAGTATCAAGAAAATTTAAGGCTAAGATGATTTTCTGAGGCACTGATGGGGGTGGTGTTCTTTCTGGCAATGGAAGACAGTATTGGAGAGTGTATTCGTAACCAGCCAACAACAAAGCCCAAAGCTGATTCCTCGCAGACGCAATTGGGGGAATTGCGCTGTCTTCTTTGAAAAGGCAGGTAAAGGTTTATGATCAGTGATGACTGTAAAGTGCTTTCCATAAATGTATTGGTGAAATTTGTTGATACCAAAGATGATCTCGAGATCCTCCTCCTCGAGTTGTGAATATCCCCTCTCTGCATTCAGTCAGGGTCCTTGAAACATAGGCTGGGTCTTTCTGTCTCATCATTCATTGTATGTGACAAAACAGTACCAACTCCATTGCAAATGATTATTTCTTTAGAAGGATCATAATGAACTAGTAAACACGTTGATTAAAGAGATTGTTTCACTTGATTGAATACATCCTTCTGCAGTGCTTTCCAATACCATTTCTGGTGTTTTTTTTAAATAGTGCATGCAGGGGTGCTCACATTGTTGATAAGTTGGGAATGAACTGCCCATGGTAATTTACCATTCCGAGCAAAGATTTTAGCTCTTATGCATTCCTTGGGGCCAGTGCTTCTTTAATAGCCTTAACTTTTTCTTCCATCAGGTGTAACCCTTATGCATCCACTCTATAATCTAGATAAGCCATCTAATTCACTTGAAAGGTGCGCTTCTCTCTCTTTAACCATATTCCACCATTTTGGAATCTTTTAAAAACTTCCTCCAGGTTGGATAAATCCTCCTCCTCAGTGGTTCTCATTATCAACATGGCATCCACGTAAATGACAACTTTTGGAAATCTTACAGCAGCCTCCATAGTATATTGGAATAAACTGATGAGACCCCAAATGGTAACTGTGTGTACTGATACAGCCCTTTGAGTGTATTAATGGTGACAAATTCTCTGAAAGAATCATTTGGTTCCAGATGCTGGTATGCATGACTCATGTCGAATTTGGTGTATGTTAGACCCCCAGCCAACTTCGCATACAGGTCCACTGTTTTGGGGATGGGTTACGGATCTAGTTTTGCCACCTAGTTTACTGTCATCTTGTAGTCTCCGCAGATGCAAATGGTCTTGTCAGGTTTGACTACAGGTACAATGGGTGCTGCCCACTCTGCAAATTGTATGGACTTGATCATGCCCAAATCCTCTAATCACCTCAACTCAGTCTCCATTTTTTCATGCAGTGAGTAAGGCACATGTGTGGCCCTATAGAACCTCAGTGTAGCTTCATGAATTTTGGCTTTTAACCCACTGATTTTACCCAATTCCTCCTGAAATATCTCTTGCTATTTCCTTAGGAATTCGTGCAGGCTTCCTTAATTGATCTTAAAAACGTCCATCCCATCTTTGAGCCAATCATGCCACATCAAACTTGGTCCCTAGCCTGAAGCTACGATTTAGGATAGTTGGGCAGATTGTTGCCTGTAACGCACAGGGGTCATTATTGTCCCCCCAATCTTGATAGCTTTGCCCATATACGTGGCCAGCCTGGCTGCATTGTTCTTTAATCACAGGGATTGAACATTTCCTTGGAAATATCAGTAAGCCTGTTCCCCAACTACAATGCCAGGGAATCCCATGTCTACCTACATCTTGAGTGGACAAGCAATGACCATTAACGTAACTGTAATTGGGACTACTCTGCCCACCTTTATATTATTCAATCTAAACATGTTTGGTCAATTTTCTGAGTTACCTTCCATGCTGTGCACTGGAGCCCTGCTTGCCCTGGGCAGACTCTGCTTACTCCTACACTTGTGTCTAATGTGCCATGCCCTTTTCTACCACGGGCAAAATATACAGCTTCTTTAAATCGGCACTTTTCCTGGGAGTGACCCCCCCCACATTTATAGTACTCTTCACTACTCCTGGACTGCTGACTGAATCTTTTATATCTCTACATTCTCTCGTTTTTTGCATTTCACTGCTTATTAAACCCTATACCCTCAATCCACCCCACCTCTTGCCATGAGCAGCTTCCTTCACCACCCTGCATGCTTAGAAGTTCCACAGTGCCTTTTTATGCACTTTCATTGTTAGAGCAACCTCCAGCACCTTTTCCAGGGTTTCTCAGACTCTGAAAACAGTTTCTTCTCCATCATTGTGTTACTCACCCGACACACTAGACAGTCACTTAACATGTCATTAAGGATGTGCCAATATTCACATTGCTCAGCTATTTCCCTGAATCTGGCCACAAGGGGTGAATTCACTTCTTCAGAAGCTCTTGTAGTCAAATTGAATTTATACCTTTGCATATTTACCGAAGGCTTTGGATAGTAATGCCCTTTCACAAGAGGTACTAACTCTGAGAGTCTTTACATCAAGGGCCACTTTCTCTCATTGCGGCCCACCATTTTTCTTGCAGGTCCGACTGGGAGACATGCGTCTGCAGCCTTGAACGGGGATTTGCACATGTGCCGGGAGCACATCCGTATCTCCCAGAGCCAGCGAACAGTCGCCGGCCAGACCAGCTGGAAACCGGCGGGAAGGCAGATAAGTCATTTAAATCTGTTTTTAATCTATATTAAATATGTATATTTGTTAATTATCGGGGACTTTCAGGATCCCCTGGGTTTTTAATGATATTCACACCGGGACCTCTTCAGTGCACAGAGTGCGGAGATTCAGGTGAGAAGCTGAACAGTCGGGATTTAGAACAGTTTTCCTGCCAATTCAGCACTTGCGGGAGAAACGCCCCGAAGGTATCTGGAGATGTTAAACTCCTGATTAAATTATACGTTTGGTCTCCACAGGCTGCATATAGCATGAGCTTTCTCCTTTCCTCTGCCCCATTTCATTTATCTGAAAAAAGTACTGCAGACATTCAACATATTGAAATCAATCTTTGGAGTTATGATCAAAGGGCTCTAATTTCTCATAAAGAGGCATTTTGGTGACTCACTGGCTTGACTTGAATTATTTGAACATGAGATCTGTTTCCTCTTTTCCTGCAGGTGATTTGAAGGCGCTTCTGATTACCTTTATTGCCAGTGTAGTATCTGAGTGATTGGCGACAACCAAGTTTGAACAACAATAATCTAGCAATTCACCAAAGATCCTTGGGTAGCACCTTCCAAACGAAGGACAAGGGCAGCAGATACATGGGAACACCACCACCTGCAAGTTCCCCTCCAAGTCACTCACCATCCTGACTTGGAAATATATTACCGTTCCTTCGCTATCGCTGGGTCAAAATCCTGGAATTCCCTCCCTGACGGCATTGTGGGTCAACCCGCAGCACATGGACTCCAGTGATTCAAGAAGGCAGCTCACCACCACCTTGTTAAGGGTAACTAGGGATGGGCAATAAATGCTGGCCAACCAGCAATATCCATGTCCCATGAATAGAAAAATTATTATTTAGAACTATATTATATACAGAGTGCTATTGCCGTGTTACCGACTTCTCCAGCTCCAGGATCATTTCTACTTGGGGAAAATCCATGCTCAGCCCTGGGATTCCTGCCCTTCAGCCCAATTAGCTGATGGGGTCACATGACCTTCCAAAACTTCACTCCTTAAGGGGCTCGCTACTGCATGTTCCAAATGCCCGAATATGCTTTACCGAGAAATAACCAAGAGGAACAAATGGCAATTTATACAAACAATATTTATGAGTCATGACTGAAAGCAGAGCCCATAAGATAAATCTCAAGAATGATTGTAAAAGAAGGTAGCAGTCAAAAGTGGTTTGGAGATGGAATTTCAGAGACAGAGTGCAAGATCTAGCACTCAGAGACAGTAAAGGAAGATGGAGTCAGTTCTAGCCCTGACTAGACCACCTCGCCTAGCCAAAGCCCAAGGCCTGAAGGCAATGAAAAGTAATTTGCTGACTTGGATTGGATTAAAGAGAACTCACACCTTTATCCAACACCAGTTCCTGGGGGTACTGTTGCTGCTGAGTGTAACATAGTTGTTGCTGCAGGACTCAGAGGCAAGGCACCAGGGGATGTCTAATCTCTTTTATTTCACTGTAGCTATTGCACTTGCAGGCCTAGCTAGTTGTCCTTTCACATCCCCAAAGCCATGAGTAACCCAATGGAATGTAGAGGTTTATAGACCCAGCATAATAGCTCCCATCATTCCATTTCCTCAACCTTATTCCCAGGAAATAGAGCATCTTTAAGGAAACTTCAGCACATCCTCAATGCTTACACTCCGTAATGGCCTGGATCCTAATCCCTCCCCCTACTCCATCAACATTTCTGCAGTGCAAAGAAATTCACTGATAAATACCACATCCTTATGCTTGGTTCATTAAACAGAAATGTATTGTGTTGGAAACCTAGATTAATCATTTTGAAAGGAATAAGATCTACCTTAAAGGACAAAATGAGAGTTCCTGCGCCTTTCTTGGAGTTTACTATTCATTTTCTTTAATTACATCCTTGAATGTGTAACTGGCTTTCTAATTACAGCTACCAAATAGCTGTTTTGTAAAAGATAATGGATGAGGTTTAGCTTAGTCGTTGAAAAATCATTATTATTCTTTAATAGAGTGTCATTTGCAGCAGGTATGAATTATTTATTGCTATGATTAGTGCAAAAACTGTTATTAGGAGTTGTCACAATAAGTTTCCTTGTCTGCACTCTTGTTTAATTGAGCCCCATTATGAAGTTTCTACATTAAGAGTCTGCAATTTAGGTCCTCTGCTGAACCTGTCTTTTTGAAGGTGTGTGTGAACAAACTACGAATGAGGCAGCCCAGGAAGACTTGTGTTGTGACTAATGATTAGCAGAGTTCAATTACCAAAGGTGACTGCAGCAAATTATTTCTCTTTCATCAACTTTTACAGATAAATTTAAAGGCTTATAACATGTTTTATAGGAAGTCTTATCTCAGGATTGGATTTTATGTAATCTGATTCAAAATACATTGCATGAAAGGTTCTGACAGAAGCCAGATATTGCTGATATATAATCTGATAGACTGGAGGATGTCAGCCCCCAATTGTTGAAGACAATTCCTAGCCATGTGCAGACACAAATGCACTGTGGTGAAATTTGCAGACAAGCTAAACTCAGAATGATTTCCTTTCTAGTTGCTTGTCCTATGACTGTGTGGCCAAATTCCCCTCCAACTTGATTTTCAAGTTTGTGACGACACCACTGTAGTGGGTCGGATCTCAAACAACGGCAAGACAGAGTACAGGAATGAGATAGAGAATCTGGTGAACTGATGTGGCGACAATAATCTCTCCCTCAATGTCAACAAAACGAAGGAGATTGTCATTGACTTCAGGACTTCAGGAACATGCTCCTGTCTACATCAACAGGGACGAAGCAGAAAGGGTCGAGACCTTCAAGTTTTTAGGTTTCCAGATCACCAACAACCTGTCTTGGTCCACCCCATGCCGACACTATAGTTAAGAAAGTC
Organism: Mustelus asterias; assembly: GCF_964213995.1. Lineage (NCBI taxonomy): Eukaryota > Metazoa > Chordata > Chondrichthyes > Carcharhiniformes > Triakidae > Mustelus > Mustelus asterias. Next base: position 80,842,546 of record NC_135803.1, on the reverse strand, counting down.
CACCAACGCCTTGCGTAAGCAAATTTGGCATGTCAGCTACAACTTTCACCAACTTTTACAGATGCACCATCGAAAGCATTTTTTTTCGTTGTATCACAGCTGCTCTGCCCAAGGCCACAAGAAACTACAAAAGGTCATGAATGTAGCCCAATCCATCACGCAAACCAACCTCCCATCCATTGACTATCTAAACTTCCCACTACCTCGGCAAAGCAGCCAGCATAATTAAGGACCCCATGTATCCCAGACATTCTCTCTTCCACCTTCTTCCATCGAAAAAAGATACAAAAGTCTGAGGTCACGTAGCAACCGAAACAAGAACAGCTTCTTCCCAGCTGCCATCAGACTTTTGAATTGACCTACCCTGCATTAAGTTCATCTTTCTCTACACCCTAGCTATAACTAACAGTACATTCTGCACTCTCTCATTTCCTTGTCTATGAATGGCATGCTTAATCTGTATAATGCGCAAGAAACAATACTTTTCACTGTATGCTAATACATGCGACAATAATAAATCAAATCAAAATCAAATCCACATTACTGCTTGTCTACAAGAGGTTGGCATTTCCAATTCTCCTTGGTCCATCTTTTTGGAGTCATCAAAAGATTAAGGTTCAGAAAGAGATGAAGTGTTGACCTATGGCAAGAGGAAGAGAGGACCCATGACAGTAACTAGATAAATTTAAAGGAAAATCATATGTTGATTTGGGTGGAAAGTTGGGAGGAGACTATACAAAATTTGAAAGAAAGTCATTGGAATAGAGCATGAAAAAGGGAAGGTCTTTGTGTCTCTTATATTTGAAGGAAACTTCACCTGAGGAAGCTTGCATCAATGGCAGCAAGAGATAGCCCAATCCCTATAATACTTAATGCATTGAGAATACATCAGAAAGAAGGAGGGATAACCAAAAACTTGTTCAAAGAGGCAAATAAATTGGACAGACTACCCAACATTGACCTGTGCATTTGGAATGTGTGGTAGCATGGCCCCTTTAAGAGGACATACCCTAAAGGTCACGTGGTTGGGCTGGATTCTATGGAGTGTCAAGCTGGGAAGCTAAGCCAATCAAGTGCGAGGGCACGTATCGCGGCCTGGGGGAGGATCTGCAACTGGAGCCAGAAAGGAGTAGTTTACAGTCGCATAGATATTCTGTCAGATCATGTTGTAAATATAGTTAATTATTCATTGGCAATAAAGCCTCTTGTTCTTTACTTTCATTGAGTTGCCCTCGATTTATTACAGAATGACAAAGATAAATCCAGACCTGTTAACCCTGGAAAATCCTGCTCACTAACATCTGGCGCTTGTGTCACATTGGTAGGAAATATCCTATAAATGAGTTTGGCAGCAGCCTGACATAGTCATACTCACTGTATCCCAATATCCCAAACTACTCCATCATCATCCCTGGGTATGTCCTGCCCCACCGGCAGGACACACCCATCCATCAGAGGTGATGGTAAAATGTTACACAGTCAGGGCAATGTGACCTCGGAGTGCTGAACATTCACTCCATACCTTCTGAAGTCTCATAGCATTGGGTCAAATATGGGCAAAGAAACCTTGTGCTGGTTATCAACTCCCACCCTCCCTCGGCTGATGAATCAGTACTCCTCTATACAATATTTTGAAGAGTCACTGAGGGTGGCAAGGGCAGAGAGTGTATTTTGGGCAGGGAACTTCAATGGCTCAGTAGTACCATCACTGTGCGAGCTGGCCAAGTCCTGAAGAACATATTTACCAGCCTGGACTTGCAGAAGCTTGAGAGGGAACCAACAAGAGGGAAAAACCTACTTGCCCTTACCATCAACAATTTATCTTTCACGGATGCATCTGTCCATGACAGCAATGGTAGGAGTAACCATTGCACAGTCCTGATGGCAGCGTGATGCAATATATGCGAATATACACTGGGGGCGAATCTCCCACCCTGCTGCGCTAATTTTCTCGTGCAACAGGGTTGGAGAATTGCGTGGCCATTCCTGCCATGAGCACATCACCCAGTGCCAGATTTCTGGCGCCGTCAGATCTGCACTGGAAACCGGTGGGAAGACAGATAGGTTACTGAAATGTAATTAGCGGGCCCAGGACTGAATTCTCCAGGCCCACGAGCCTCTCCCACCCCATCAGACTATTTCACTCTCGTGTGGTTTACAGTAGGTCCCCACTTTTGGGGAACTATGGGGACGACCCTGCTGGAGTGAATGGGGGGCAATTGGGGCCCCCTAGGGGGTTTGGGGGGTGGTGCCCCCTGGGCATTGACACCCTGGTAGTGTCAGCCTGAGCCCCTCAGCATTACCCAAGGGGCAAAGTGCCCATGCCCAGGGGGCACCCAGGCACTGCCCATTGGGCATGGGAAATGCCAAGATGGTGGGGCCTAATGGGGGTGATCGGTGGGGGGCCCCACTGTCATTCTGCCAATGGGATCGGTCAGGGCAGGAGGGAGGGCAGCGATCGGGGCAGGCTGGCGGGCGGGCGGGCGGGGGGGTGGGGGCGGCCTCCCAGGGGGTCTCCACTGTGGGGGGGAGGCTGGAGATTAAGGCAGGCTTGTGAGTTGGCACTGCCTGGGGGTATGTTCGGGACTGCTGGGCGCTCTGAGATAAGGGCATCGCGATCAGGCCATGGGAGGGACAGCACGATGGGGTCCTGGGCCGGCCAGCCAATGAGCTGGCCGACAAAGAAGAGGCTGACAGTTTGGGGCCACTGCACATGCGCAGAGACCCACTGGTCTCAGCCTCTCTGCTGGGAATAGGCCCCACTCCCTGAAATCTAATGATATTCATGCTGATGGCCTCTGCATTGCACAGAGTGTGGGAGATTCTAGCGTGAACTCTCACTGAAAAAAACAATGTGAATTACTCCAGTTTTCCCACAAATCCGACACTTAGAATTTTTGGGGGGAGAATTTCACCCATTGTGTTGTACTGTGCTGTCACTGTACCAAATGGATGGATTCAGAAAATTTCTAGCAACTGAACATTGGGCATCTATGAGGTACTGTGGACCATCAGCAGCAGAACTGTATTTATCATAATCTGTAAACTCATATCCCTACTGCACCATCAAGAAGTGGGAGTCAACCCTGGTTCAGTGAGGAGTGCAACATGGACGTCAGGAAAAACACCAGGCATACCAAAAAATGAGATGTCAGCTGGTGAAACCATAACACTTGAGTGCCAAACAGCGGAAGCGGCATGTGATAGTTTGAGCTAAGTGATCCCAAAACAATGGATCTGATCTAAGCTCTGCCGTCCTGCTGTATCCAGCCATGAATGGTGGTGAAAAACTCACTGGAGGAGAAGGCTCTTCACTATCCTCATCCTCTATGATGGAGGAGCCTAGTACATCAGTGCGAAAGAGAAGACTGAAGAATCCATCTATGCCTCCTCCTGAGATTCCCAGAAATGCAAATATCAGTCTTCAGCCAATTCAATTCACGTCATGTGATATCAAGAAGTGGCTGTAGGCACTAGACACTGCAAAGGCAGTGGGCCCTGACAACATCCGGTCAGTAGTACTGAAGACTTATGCAGCAGGATTAACCGTGGATGTAGCCAAGCTGTTCCAATTTTAGATGTTTCAGTCAGAGCAGGGAAGGTGCTAAAGGAAGCGGAGGTGTGGGCATTGTTTGTCAAGGACAGTATTACGGTAGCAGAAAGGACGTTTGATGAGGACTCGTCTACTGAGGTAGTTTGGGCTGAGGTTAGAAACAGGAAAGGAGAGGTCACCCTGTTGGGAGTTTTCTATAGGCCTCCGAAAAGTTCCAGAGATGTAGAGGAAAGGATTGCAAAGATGATTCTGGATCGGAGCGAAAGTAACAGGGCAGTTGTTATGGGGGACTTTAACTTTACAAATATTGACTGGAAAAGCGATAGTTCGAGTACTGTGGAGGGGTCAGTTTTTGTCCAATGTGTGCAGGAGGGTTTCCTGACACAGTATGTAGATAGGCCAACAAGAGGCAAGGCCACATTGGATTTGGTACTGGGTAATGAACCAGACCAGGTGTTAGATTTGGAGGTAGGTGAGCACTTTGGTGATAGTGACCACAATTCGGTTACGTTTACTTTAGCGATGGAAAGGGATATGTGTATACCGAAGGGCAAGAGTTATAGCTGGGGGAAAGGAAATTATGATGCGATTAGGCAAGATTTAGGATGCATAGGTTGGAGAAGAAAACTGCAGGGGATGGGCACAATTGAAATGTGGAACTTGTTCAAGTAACAGCTACTGCGTATCCTTGATAAGTATGTACCTGTCAGGCAGGGAGGAAATGGTTGAGCGAGGGAACCGTAGTTTACTAAAGAAGTTGAATCTCTTGTGAAGAGGAAGAAGGAGACTTATGTAAAGATGAGACATGAAGGCTCAGTTAGGAAACTTGAGAGTTACAAGTTAACCAGGAAGGACCTAAAGAGAGAGTTAAGAAGAGCCAGGAGGGGACATGAGAAGTCTTTGGCAGGTAGGATAAAGGAAAACGCTAAAGCTTCCTATAGGTATGTCAGGAATAAAAGAATGACTAGGGTAAGATTAGGGCCAGTCAAGGACAGTAGTGGGAAGTTGTGTGTGGAGTCTGAAGAGATAGGAGAGGTGCTAAATGAATATTTTTCATCAGTATTCACGCAGGAAAAAGACAATGTTGTCGAGGAGAATACTGAGATACAGGCTATTGGACTAGACGGGATTGAGGTTAATAAGGAGGAGGTGTTAGCAATTCTGGAAAGTGTGAAAATAGATAAGTCTGCTGGGCTGGATGGGATTTATCCTAGGATTCTCTGGGAAACTAGGGAGGAGATTGCAGAGCCTTTGGCTTTGATCTTTATGTCGTCATTGTCTACAGGAATAGTGCCAGAAGACTGGAGGATAGCAAATGTTGTCCCCTTGTTCAAGAAGGGGAGCAGAGACAACCCTGGTAATTATAGACCAGTGAGCCTTACTTCTGTTGTGGGCAAAGTTTTGGAAAGGATTATAAGAGATAGGATTTATAATCATCTGGAAAGGAATAGTTTGATTAGGGATAGACAACACGGTTTTGTGAAGGGTAGGTCGTACCTCACAAACCTTATTGAGTTCTTTGAGAAGGTGACCAAAGAGGTGGATGAGGATAAAGCAGTTGATGTAGTGTATATGGATTTCAGTAAAGCGTTTGATAAGGTTCCCCATAGTAAGCTATTGCAGAAAATACGGACGGATGGGATTGAGGGTGATTTAGCGGTTTGGATCAGGAATTGGCTAGCTGTAAGAAAACAGAGGGTGGTGGTTGATGGGAAATATTCATCCTGGAGTTCAGTTACTAGTGGTGTACCGCAAGGATCTGTTTTGGGGCCACTGCTGTTTGTCATTTTTATTAATGACCTGGATGAGGGCGTGGAAGGATGGATTAGTAAATTTGCGGATGACACTAAAGTCGGTGGAGTTGTAGACAGTGCGGAGGGAAGTGGCAGGTTACAGAGGGACATAGATAAGCTGCAGAGTTGGGCTGAGAGGTAGCAAATGGAGTTTAATGTGGAAAAGTGTGAGGTGATTCACTTTGGAAGGAGTAACAGGAATACAGAATACTGGGCTAATGGTAAGATACATGATAGTGTGGATGAACAGAGGGATCTGGGTGTCCATATGCATAGATCCCTGAAAGTTGGCACCCAGGTTGATAGGGTTGTTAAGAAGGCATACGGTGTGTTAGCTTTTATTGGTAGAGGGATTGAGTTTCGGAGCCAGGAGGTCATGTTGCAGCTGTACAAAACTCTGGTGCGGCCGCACTTGGAGTATTGTGTACAGTTCTGGTCACCGCATTATAGGAAGGATGTGGAAGCATTGGAAAGGGTGCAAAGGAGATTTACTAGGATGTTGCCTGGTATAGTGGGAAGATCTTATGAGGAAAGGCTGAGGGACTTGAGGTTGTTTTCGTAGGAGAGAAGAAGGTTAAGAGGTGACTTAATAGAGGCATACAAGATGATCAGAGGATTAGTTAGGGTGGATAGTGAGAGACTTTTTCCTCGGATTGTGATAGCTAGCACGAGGGGGCATGGCTTTAAATTGGGGGGTGATAGATATAGGACAGATGTCAGACGTTGGTTATTCACTCAGAGTAGTAAGGGTGTGGAATGCCCTGCCTGCAGCAGTAGTGGACTCGCCAACATTAAGGGCATCCGTGGTAGGGAAGTTGTTGGAGAGGATTCTTAGAGACAGGATGTATGTGCATTTAGAACGGAACAATCTCATTAGTGACAGACAGCATGGTTTTGTAAGAGGGAGGTCGTGCCTTACAAATTTGGTGGAGTTTTTTGAGGAAGTGACAAAAACGGTTGATGAAGGAAGGTCATGTTGTCTATATGGATTTCAGTAAGGCATTTGACAAAGTCCCACATGGCAGTTTGGTTAAGAAGGTTAATGCTCATGGGATACAAGGAGAAGTGGCTAGATGGGTGGAGAACTGGCTTGGCCATAGGACAGTAAGAGGTTTAACAACACCAGGTTAAAGTCCAACAGGTTTATTTGGTAGCAAAAGCCACACAAGCTTTCGGAGCTGCAAGCCCCTTCTTCAGGTGAGTGGGAATTCTGTTCACAAACAGAGCATATAAAGACACAAACTCAATTTACATGAATAGTGGTTGGAATGCGAATACTTACAACTAATCAAGTCTTTAAGAAACAAAACAACATGAGTGGAGAGAGCATCAAGACAGGCTAAAAAGATGTGTATTGTCTCCAGACAAGACAGCCAGTGAAACTCTGTGGGGGTTACAAATAGTGGGACATGAACCCAATATCCCGGTTGAGGCCGTCCTCGTGTGTGCGGAACTTGGCTATCAGTTTCTGCTCAGCGACTCTGCACCGTCGTGTGTCGCGAAGGCCGCCTTGGAGAACGCTTACCCGAATATCAGAGGCCGAATGCCCGTGACCGCTGAAGTGCTCCCCAACAGGAAGAGAACAGTCTTGCCTGGTGATTGTTGAGCGGTGTTCATTCATCCGTTGCCGCAGCGTCTGCATAGTTTCCCCAATGTACCATGCCTCGGGACATCCTTTCTTGCAGTGTATCAGGTAGACAACGTTGGCCGAGTTGCAAGAGTATGTACCGTGTACCTGGTGGATGGTGTTCTCACGTGAGATGATGGCATCTGTGTCGATGATCCGGCACGTCTTGCAGAGGTTGCTGTGGCAGGATTGTGTGGTGTCATGGTCACTGTTCTCCTGAAGGCTGGGTAGTTTTCTGCGGACAATGGTCTGTTTGAGGTTGTGCGGTTGTTTGAAGGCAAGAAGTGGGGGTGTGGGGATGGCCTTGGCAAGATGTTCATCTTCATCAATGACATGTTGAAGGCTCCGGAGGAGATGCCGTAGCTTCTCCGCTCCGGGGAAGTACTGGACAACGAAGGGTACTCTGTCCACTGTGTCCCGTGTTTGTCTTCTGAGGAGGTCGGTGCGGTTTTTCGCTGTGGCGCGTTGGAACTGTTGATCAATGAGTCGAGCGCCATATCCTGTTCTTATGAGGGCATCTTTCAGCGTCTGGAGGTGTCTGTTGCGATCCTCCTCATCCGAGCAGATCCTCCTTAGCAGAGTTAGATCCTCCTCATCCGAGCAGATCCACCGCTCGACAATCACCAGGCAAGACTGTTCTCTTCCTGTTGGGGAGCACTTCAGCGGTCACGGGCATTCGGCCTCTGATATTCGGGTAAGCGTTCTCCAAGGCGGCCTTCGCGACACACGACGGCGCAGAGTCGCTGAGCAGAAACTGATAGCCAAGTTCCGCACACACGAGGACGGCCTCAACCGGGATATTGGGTTCATGTCCCAATAGTTGTAACCCCCACAGAGTTTCACTGGCTGTCTTGTCTGGAGACAATACACATCTTTTTAGCCTGTCTTGATGCTCTCTCCACTCATGTTGTTTTGTTTCTTAAAGACTTGATTAGTTGTAAGTCTTCGCAATCCAACCATTATTCATGTAAATTGAGTTTGTGTCTTTATATGCTCTGTTTGTGAACAGAATTCCCACTCACCTGAACAAAGAACAAAGAACAAAGAACAGTACAGCACAGGAAACAGGCCCTTCGGCCCTCCAAGCCTGTGCCGCTCCTTGGTCCAACTAGACCAATCGTTTGTATCCCTCCATTCCCAGGCTGCTCATGTGACTATCCAGGTAAGTCTTAAACGATGTCAGCGTGCCTGCCTGCACCACCCTACTTGGCAGCGCATTCCAGGCCCCCACCACCCTCTGTGTAAAAAACGTCCCTCTGATGTCTGAGTTATACTTCGCCCCTCTCAGCTTGAGCCCGTGACCCCTCGTGATCGTCACCTCCGACCTGGGAAAAAGCTTCCCACTGTTCACCCTATCTATACCCTTCATAATCTTGTATACCTCTATTAGATCTCCCCTCATTCTCCGTCTTTCCAAGGAGAACAACCCCAGTCTACCCAATCTCTCCTCATAGCTAAGACCCTCCATACCAGGCAACATCCTGGTAAACCTTCTCTGCACTCTCTCCAATGCCTCCACGTCCTTCTGGTAGTGCGGCGACCAGAACTGGACACAGTACTCCAAATGTGGCCTAACCAGCGTTCTATACAGCTGCATCATCAGACTCCAGCTTTTATACTCTATACCCCGTCCTATAAAGGCAAGCATACCATATGCCTTCTTCACCACCTTCTCCACCTGTGTTGCCACCTTCAAGGATTTGTGGACTTGCACACCGAGGTCCCTCTGTGTTTCTATACTCCTGATGACTCTGCCATTTATTGTATAACTCCTCCCTACATTATTTCTTCCAAAATGCATCACTTCGCATTTATCCGGATTAAACTCCATCTGCCACCTCTCCGTCCAATTTTCCAGCCTACCTATATCCTGCTGTATTGCCTGACAATGCTCTTCACTATCCGCAATTCCAGCCATCTTCGTGTCATCCGCAAACTTGCTGATAACACCAGTTACACCTTCTTCCAAATCATTTATATATATCACAAATAGCAGAGGTCCCAGTACAGAGCCCTGTGGAACACCACTGGTCACAGACCTCCAGCCGGAAAAAGACCCTTCGACCACTACCCTCTGTCTCCTATGGCCAAGCCAGTTCTCCACCCATCTAGCCACTTCTCCTTGTATCCCATGAGCCTTAACCTTCTTAACCAACCTGCCATGTGGGACTTTGTCAAATGCCTTACTGAAATCCATATAGACGACATCCACGGCCCTTCCTTCATCGACTGTTTTTGTCACTTCCTCAAAAAACTCCACCAAATTTGTAAGGCACGACTTCCCTCTTACAAAACCATGCTGTCTGTCACTAATGAGATTGTTTCGTTCTAAATGCACATACATCCTGTCTCTAAGAATCCTCTCCAACAACTTCCCTACCACGGACGTCAAGCTCACCGGCCTATAATTTCCTGGGTTATCCCTGGTACCCTTCTTAAACAACGGGACCACATTCGCTATCCTCCAATCCTCAGGGACCTCACCCGTGTCCAAAGAAGCGACAAAGATTTCCGTCAGAGGCCCAGCAATTTCAGAAGAAGGGGCTTGCAGCTCCGAAAGCTTGTGTGGCTTTTGTTACCAAATAAACCTGTTGGACTTTAACCTGGTGTTGTTAAACTTCTTACTGTGTTTACCCCAGTCCAACGCCGGCATCTCCACATCTTGGCCATAGGAGACAGAGGGTAGTGGTCGAAGGGTCTTTTTCCGGCTGGAGGTCTGTGACCAGTGGTGTTCCGCAGGGCTCTGTACTGGGACCTCTGCTATTTGTGATATATATAAATGATTTGGAAGAAGGTGTAACTGGTCTAATCAGCAAGTTTGCGGATGACATGAAGGTGGCTGGACTTGCGGATAGCGAAGAGCATTGTCGGGCAATACAGCAGGATATAGATAGGCTGGAAAATTGGGCGGAGAGGTGGCAGATGGAGTTTAATCCGGATAAATGCGAAGTGATGCATTTTGGAAGAAATAATGTAGGGAGGAGTAATACAATAAATGGTAGAGTCATCAGGGGTATAGAAACACAGAGGGACCTAGGTGCGTAAGTCCACAAATCCTTGAAGGTGGCAACACAGGTGGAGAAGGTGGTGAAGAAGGCATATGGTATGCTTGCCTTTATAGGACGGGGTATAGAGTATAAAAGCTGGAGTCTGATGATGCAGCTGTATAGAACGCTGGTTAGGCCACATTTGGAGTACTGCGTCCAGTTCTGGTCGCCGCACTACCAGAAGGACGTGGAGGTGTTAGAGAGAGTGCAGAGAAGGTTTACCAGGATGTTGCCTGGTATGGAGGGTCTTAGCTATGCGGAGAGATTGGGTAAACTGGGGTTATTCTCCCTGGAAAGACGGAGAATGAGGGGAGATCTAATAGAGGTATACAAGATTATGAAGGGGATAGATAGGGTGAACAGTGGGAAGCTTTTTCCCAGGTCGGAGGTGACGATCACGAGGGGTCACGGGCTCAAGGTGAGAGGGGCGAAGTATAACTCAGATTTTAGAGGGATGTTTTTTACACAGAGGGTGGTGGGGGCCTGGAATGCGCTGCCAAGTAGGGTGGTGGAGGCAGGCACGCTGACATCGTTTAAGACTTACCTGGATAGTCACATGAGCAGCCTGGGAATGGAGGGATACAAACGATTGGTCTAGTTGGACCAAGGAGCGGCACAGGCTTGGAGGGCTGAAGGGCCTGTTTCCTGTGCTGTACTGTTCTTTGTCCTTTGTTCTTTGGCATTTAAATGGTCATTGGATAAACATATGGATGATATTGGAATAGTGTAGGTTAGATGGGCTTTAGATTGGTTTCACTGGTCGGCGCAGCATAGAGGGCTGAAGGGCCTGCACTGCGCTGTAATGTTCTATGTAATAGAGCAATAATACCAGCATCTACTCAACAATGTGGAAAATTGCCCAGTGATAATCTGGCCACAAAAAGCAGGACAATTCCAATCCAACCAATTACACTCCAGCTATCTACTCTAAATCATCAGCAAAGTGAAGAAAGATGTCATTGGTAATGCTATCAACCAGCATTTACATAACAATAACCTGCTCACAGACATTTGTTGGCTTTCTTCCAGGATCATTCAACTCTGGACTGCATTGCAGCCTGGACCCAAACATGAAGAAAAGAGCTAAACTCAAGTGAGAGTTATAGCCTTTGACATCAAGGCAGTTTTTGACCAAGTGTGGCATCAAGGAGCCCTAGAAAAGTTGAAGTAATTGAGAATCAAGGGTTGGAGTCATACCTAGCACAAAGGAAGATGATTGTGGTTGTTGTAGACCAATCATTTCAACCTCAGGACATCACTGCAAGAATTCCTTAAGGTAGGGTCCTAGGTGTAACCATCTTCAAGGTACACAGTCAGGAAAAAATGACTTTGGAGTGCTCAACCTTCATTCCACACACCATGAAGCCTCATGGCATCAGGTCAAATATGGGGAAAGAAAACTTGCACTGGTTACCAACTCCTACCCTCCTTCAGCTGATAGATCAGTACTCCTTCATACTGAACAATACTTTGAAGAAGTACTGAGGTTGGCAAGGACAGAGAGTGCACTTTCAGTGGGGGACCTCAATGCCCTTCAGCATCAATGACCTTTCTTCCATCATAAGGTCAGATATGGGGATGTTCACTGATGATTGCACAATGTTCAACATCATACACTATGCTCAGGTATTAAAACTGTCTGTGTCCATTTGCAGCAAGACCTGGACAATATTCAAGCTAGAGCTGATAAGTGGCAAATAATATTCACACCACACAAGTGACAGGTAATGACCATCTCCAACAAAAGAGAATCTAACGATTACTCCTTGACATTCAACGGCATGACCATTGTTGATTCCCCCGCGATCAACATCCTGTGTGTCATCATTGGTCAGGAACTTAACTGGATCAGCCATGAAAATACTGTGAGTGCCAAGTGCATGTCAAAAGCTGGGAATTTCGAGGTGAGTAACACATCTCCTGACTTCCTAAATCTGTCCAAATATATAAGGCAAGATTCAGGAGTGTGATGGAGTTCTCTCCACTTGCCTGGATGAGTGCAGCTCCAACAATGCTCAAGAAGCTCAACACCATCCAGGACAAAGCAGCCTGTTTCATTGGCACCCTAACCACCATCTTAACATTAACTCCCTTCACCATTGATGCACAGTATTGTCAATGTGTACATCTACAAGACACACTGCAGCAACTAACCAAGGCATCTTCGATAGTACCTTCCAAACCCGTGACCCCTACAACCGAGAAGGACAAGGGGTGCAGACATGGAAACATAGAAACATAGAAAACTACAGCACAAAAACAGGCCCTTCGGCCCCACAAGTTGTGCCGAACATATCCCTACCTTTTAGGCCTACCTATAACCCTCCATCCTATTAAGTCCCATGTACTCATCCAGGAGTCTCTTAAAAGACCCTATTGAGTTTGCCTCCACCACCACTGACGGCAGCCGATTCCACTCGCCCACCACCCTCTGTGTGAAAAACTTCCCCCTAACATTTCCCCCGTACCTACCCCCCAGCACCTTAAACCTGTGTCCTCTCGTAGCAGCCATTTCCACCCTGGGAAAAAGCCTCTGAGAGTCCACCCGATCTATGCCTCTCAACATCTTATATACCTCTATTAGGTCTCCTCTCATCCTACGTCTCTCCAAGGAGAAAAGACCGAGCTCCCTCAGCCTATCCTCATAAGGCATGCCACTCAATCCAGGCAACATCCTTGTAAATCTCCTCTGCACCCTTTCAATCTTTTCCACATCCTTCCTGTAATGAGGCGACCAGAACTGAGCACAGTACTCCAAGGGGGGTCTGACGAGGGTCTTATATAGCTGCATCATTATCCCCGGACTCCTAAACTCAATCCCTCGATTGATAAAGGCCAGCACACCATACACTTTCTTAACCACCTCCTCCATCTGCGGGGCCGATTTTAAAGTCCTATGGACCCGGACCCCAAGGTCCTTCTGATCCTCTACAGTACTAAGAGTCTTTCCCTTTAGATTTATTAATGATCTGGATGAGGGTATAGTTGGGTGGATTAGCAAATTTGCTGATGACACCAAAGTCGGTGGTGTGGTAGACAGTGAGGAAGGGTGTCGTAGTTTGCAGGAAGACTTAGACGGTTGCAAAGTTGGGCCGAGAGGTGGCGGATGGAGTTTAATGCGGAGAAGTGTGAGGTAATTCACTTTGGTAGGAATAACAGATGTGTTGAGTATAGGGCTAACGGGAGGACTTTGAATAGTGTGGAGGAGCAGAGGGATCTAGGTGTATGTGTGCATAGATCCCTGAAAGTTGGGAATCAAGTAGATAAGGTTGTTAAGAAGGCATATGGTGTCTTGGCGTTTATTGGTAGGGGGATTGAATTTAGGAGTCGTAGCGTTATGTTGCAACTGTACACAACTCTGGTGCGGCCGCACTTGGAGTACTGTGTGCAGTTCTGGTCCCCACATTACAGGAAGGATGTGGAGGCTTTGGAGAGGGTGCAGAGGAGGTTTACCAGGATGTTGCCTGGTATGGAGGGGAGATCCTATGAGGAGAGGCTGAGGGATTTGGGATTGTTTTCGCTGGAAAGGCGGCGGCTAAGAGGGGATCTTATTGAAACATATAAGATGATTAGAGGTTTAGATAGGGTGGATAGTGATAGCCTTTTTCCTCTGATGGAGAAATCCAGCACGAGGGGGCATGGCTTTAAATTGAGGGGGGGTAGTTATAGAACCGATGTCAGGGGTAGGTTCTTTACCCAGAGGGTGGCGAGGGATTGGAATGCCCTGCCAGCATCAGTAGTAAATGCGCCTAGTTTGGGGGCGTTTAAGAGATCCGTAGATAGGTTCATGGACGAAAAGAAATTGGTTTAGGTTGGAGGGTCACAGTTTTTTTTTTTAACTGGTCGGTGCAACATCGTGGGCCGAAGGGCCTGTTCTGCGCTGTAATGTTCTATGTTCTATGTTCTATGTTCTATTGTACTGCTTCATCCCATTTGACCTGCCAAAATGGACCACTACGCATTTATCTGGGTTGAAGTCCATCTGCCACTTCTCCTATATCTTGCATCCTATCTATGTCCCTCTGTAACTTCTGACATCCCTCCAGACTATCCACAACCCCACCAACCTTCGTGTCATCGGCAAACTTACCAACCCATCCCTCCACTTCCTCATCCAGGTCATTTATGAAAATGACAAACAGCAAGGGTCCCAGAACAGATTCCTGGGGCACACCACTGGTGACCGACCTCCAATTAGAAAAAGACCCATCTATACACACTCTCTGCCTCCTTTGGGCAAGCCAGTTCTGGATCCACAGAGCAGCAGCTCCTTGGATCCCATGCCCTCTCACTTTTTCTAGAAGCCTTGCATGGGGGACCTTATCGAGCGCCTTGCTAAAATCCATATTAACCACTTCTACCGCTTTCCCTTCGTCAATGTGTTTCGTCACATTTTTGAAGAACTCCACCAGGCTCATAAGGCACAATCTGCTTTTGACAAAGCCATGCTGAGTATTCTTGAGCATAATAAACCTCTCCAAATGCTCATAAGTCTTATCCCTCAGGATCCTCTCCATCAGCTTACCAACCACTGAGGTTAAACTCACCGGTCGGTAATTTCCTGGGCTATCCCTATTCCCCTTCTTGAAAATAGGAACCACATCCGCAATCCTCCAATCCTCCGGCACCTCTCCCATCTCCATCGACGATGCAAAGATAATCGCCAGAGGCTCTGCAATCTCTTCCCTCGTCTCCCACAGTAACCTGGGGTACATCCCATCCGGACTTATCTATCTTGATGCCATTCAAAGATTCCAGCACAACCTCTTTGTTAAAGTCCACATACTCAATCTTTTCAGTCCACCGCAAGCCCACAGTACATCCACCCAGGTCCTTCTCTTCTGTGAAAACCGAGGCAAAATACTCATCAAGCACCTCTGCCATTTCTACTGGTTCCGTACTGATTTTCCCGCCTTCACCTTTTATAGGCCCTATTCCTTCATGTCTCATCCTTTTACTTTTCACATATTTATAGAACGCTTTAGGGTTTTCCTTAATTCTACTTGCCAAGGCCTTCTCGTGACCCCTTCTGCCTCTCCTAATTTCCTTCTTTAGTCCCTTCCTACAAGCCGTATACTCATCTAGATCCCTATCTTTGCCAAGCTCTCTGAAACTTTTGTACACTTTCCTTTTCTTCTCGACTAGGTCCCGCACAGCTTTCGTACACCATGGTTCCTTTAACCTACCAACTCCTCCCTGTCTGCTTGGAACATTGTCCTGTAGAACCCTAGAAAGACATCCCTTGAAAAACTGCCACCTCTCTTCAGTAGATTTCCCCGAGAATACCTCCTTCCAATTTACTCCTCTAATTTGCTGCCTTATGTCTTCATATTTCCCCTTACTCCATATAAACGCTTTCCTAGCTTGCCTGATCCTCTCTTTTTCCAATGCAAACATAAAGGAGATAGAGTTATGATCGCTATCCCCAAGATGCTCTCCCACTGAGAGATCTGACACCTGTCCAGGCTCATTGGTCAGTATTAGATCAAGTACAGCCTCTCCTCTTGTAGGCTTGTCCACATGCTGTGTCAGGAAACCCTCATGAACACACCTAACGAACTCCTCCCCATCCAATCCCCTTACCCTAGGGATATTCCAATCTATGTTTGGGAAATTAAAGTCTCCCATTACAACAACTCTGCTATTATTGCAACTCTCCAGGACCCCTGTTTCCCTACCTGCTCCTCCAGCTCCCTGTCACTATTGGGTGGCCTATAGAAAACTCCCAGCAAAGTGATCGACCCCTTCCCACTCCGAACTTCCACCCACAGAGACTCTGTAGACAATCCCTCCACAGCATACACCTTCTCTACAGCTGTGACACTATTCCTGATCAGCAGTGCCACTCCACCCCCTCTCTTTCCTCCCTCCCTGTCCTTCCTGAAACATCTGAACCCCGGCACCTGTAGTCTCCAGTCCTGTCCCTGAGACATCCAAGTCTCCGTAATGGCCACCACATCACACTTCCAGGCATCGATCCACGCTCTGAGCTCATCCCCTTTATTCGTTATACTCCTGGCATTAAAGTAAACACATCTCAATCCTTTGGTCTGAGCTCTCCCCTTCTCTATCCCCCATTCATCTTCCCTCTTGCACCGTCCATAACCCTTCTCTGTTTGTGAGCTAACTTCCTCACTCCCAGTCACCTCGTCTCGATCCCCTCCCCCCAACCTATCTAGTTTAAACTCTCCCCAGTAGCCTTAGCCAACCTTCCCGCCAGGATATTGGTCCCCTTGGGATTCAAGTGCCACCCGTTTTTTGTGTATGGGTCACACCTGCCCCTAAAGAGGTCCCAATGGTCCAGGAACCTGAATCCCTGCCCCCTGCACCAGTCCCTCAGCCACACATTCATCCTCCTCCTCACTCCATTCCTGCCCTCACCTTCCCGTGGCACAGGCAGCAATCCTGAGATTACTACCTTTGCTTTCCTCTTTCTCAGCTGTCTCCCTAATTCCCTATACTCTCTTTTCATGCCCCCTTCCCCCTTCCTTTCCACATCAGCGGTACCAATATGTACCACTACCTCTGGCTCCTCTCCCTCCCCCCTCAGGATTTCCGGGAGTCGACCAGCGACATCCTGGATCCCGGTCCCAGGGAGGCAGACCACCATCCGAGACTTCCGCCTGCCTTCGCAAAAACGGCTGTCCGACCCCCTTACTGTCGAGTCCCCGATTAACACTGCCTTCCTCCTCTTTTCCTTTGCCCTCTGAGTGACAGGGCCGGACTCCACTCCAGAGACACGGCCACTGCTGCTTCCCCCAGGCGGGCTGTCCCCCTAGCAGTACTCAGGCAGGAGTACTTGTGTAGGGGCACATCCACCGGGGTGCTCTCAATCACCCGAGCTTTACCCTTTATGGCTGTCACCCACTTGGCCTCCACCCGTGGCCCTGGTGTGACCACCTGATGATAGCTCTTGCCTATCACCTCCTCATTCTCCCTTAACAGCCTAAGATCCTCAAGCTGCACTTCCAGTTCTTTAACACAGCCCCTCAGGAACTGCAGCTTGACACACTCCTCACAGATGTGGATATCCGGGAGGCCAGGTGCCTCCAGGACCTCCCACATCCTACACTGGGAACAACACACTGGCCTCACACTCATATTTGCCCCTTTATACCAAGGTACACAGAGAAAAGTAAATAAGAATGAAAAAACTCACCCCTGCTCGCCCTGTGAGCCAAAGCCCTTATAGCTCACACTCTGCTTCCCACACACTCCGCTGCCCGCTCCCGACGCTGCCCGCTGTATACTGCGGCCTACCTTTTATACTTCGCGCGCTTAAAAAACCCTTCCCAGACTCCTTCGCAGCCCACTTCCGGTTTTCAGTTTAAAATTAAGAAAAATACTACTCCAAAAATAAAGGCAAAAAAACACACTAACTGACTAAATAAATAAATCTCTCACCAGCACTCCTGCCACATGGGAATACCACACCCTGGAAGTTCTGAGCCACTCACTATCCTGACTTGGAAATATATATCGCCATTTCTTCACTGTCACCAGTCCAAAATGCTGGAACTTTCTGACAGCACTGTGCATGTACCTGTATCAAATAGACTGCAGCAGTTCAAGAAAGTGGTTCACCACTATCTTCTCAAGGGCAATTAGATTTTTAAATTCATTTATGGGATGTGGGCATTGCTGGCTAGGCCAGTATTTATTGCCCGCCCCTAGTTGCCCTTGATAAAGCTGCCTTCGTGAACCAATGCAGTCCATGTGATGCAGGTACACCCACAGGGTGGGAGTTCCAGGATTTACCCAGCAACAATGATGGAACGGTGAAATATTTCCAAGTCAGGATGGTAAGTGACTTGGAGGGGAACCTCCAGGTGGTACTGGTGTATCTATTGCTCTTGTCCTTCAGATGGTAGTGATCGTGGCCATGGAAGGTGCTGACAAAGGAGCCTTGGTGAGTTCCTGCAATTAGCAATGGGTAACAAATGTTCACCTCGCCAGCACCCTCATCCCATGAAAGAATAAAAACAAATGTTAAAAGGGAATTTAATATACATTTCTGGGAGAAACTTGTAAACTTCCCTTGAATCCATAGACTCCCTACTGTGCAGAAGGAGGCCACTTGGCACATTGACTCTGCACCAACTTTCCGAAAGAGCATCTTACCTACATCCACCCTGCGCCCTATCCCCGTAACCCCTCACATTTACCATGGTTAATCCCGCTAACGTACACATCCCTGGACACTAAGGGCCAATTTAACATGACCAATCCACCTAACCTGCACATCTTTGTACTGTGGGAGGAAACCGGGGCACCTGGAGGAAACTCACGCAGACACGGGAAAAATGTGCAAACTCCACACGGTCACCCAAGGCTGGAATTGAACCCGGGTCCCTGGAGCTATGAGGTAGCAGCGCTAACCACTGTGTTACCCTGTACACTATGCTGGTTGTAAGGAACAAGCAGAGGAACAGCTCTTTCAAAGAGCCAGCACAAGCCCAATGGACCAAAGGATCTACTTTTGCACTGTATCGTTTTATGATTCTATGATATACCTGGCTTAGTTAATTCTGAAGCCTGGACTCTACAGTTACCCTGTGCTTCTCTACTGCCCATGCACAAGGGTCCCAGAAAAATCATTTGTTGCTACTACTGCATTTTGAAATGTAACTTTATGTTATATTGACATTAAATGGCAATGATATATTGTAGTAAGCAACTTTGTTGCAGAAAAACAGATCTGCAAACCCTGTGACAAATTAAAGAAAAGCAAAATGGTTATGCAACAGAAATATACCGTTGCAAAGAAATTCACCTCATACAAATGGCTGGAACAGGTGGAAAGTTGTTTGGCTTTTTCCCTCCACTTCAATGCTGTATCTCAAGCCTTCTTCTGCTCATTGGAAAGTCACTTTACTCACATTATCATAATTTTCTTGGAAAACATGCACCTTTGATCATTCCCAAAGTAATACGATTGTTGACTGCTTTCATTCCATTAATTCATAGCTGTCTCATGCATCATTACACAGTTTCACTGTCGAAACTTTCACTATAGCTCATTCGTGATTCTGTCTTTGCTCAACAACCGGACTGCAGAATGCACCAATCTTCATCCAGCCACTTGCAGCACAGTCAGTCTAGTAATTGTGAGGAAATATTTTATATTAGCTGTCAAATGGTTACAAATGGCACAGACTGGAAAACATGTGTCACTGGCTCCCACGGTCAATCAGTTTATTTTTCTTATCAGGAGAGTCGATGAGGAAGGGCATGTTAGTGGGGTGGGGAAAAGGCAGATAGGACACTTGCCTTTCTCAAACAAGGCATGGATTACAAAAGCAGGGAAGTCATGTTGGAGTTGTATAGAACTTTGGTGAGGCCACACGGTACTGCGTGCAGTTCTGGTCACCACGTTATAGGAAGGATGTGATTGCACTGGAGTGGGTGCAGAGGAGATTTAAGTTATGAAGAGAGGTTGGATAGGTTTGGGTTGTTTTCATTGGAGCAGAAAATACTAAGAGGCAAACTGATCAAAGTGTACAAGATTATGAGGGGCATGAACAGAGTGGATAAGGAGCAGTCTTTCCCTTAATTGAAAGGTCAGTCACGAGGGGACATAGGTTCAAGGTGAGGGGCAGGAGGTTTAGGGGGACGTGAGGAAAAGCTTTTTTACCCAGAGGGTGGTGACAGTCTGGAGTGTGCTGACCGAGAGGGTGGTAGAGGTGGGTTGCCTCATATCCTTTAAAAAGTACCTGGATGAGCACTTGGCACGTCATGACATTCAAGGCTATGGGCCAAGTGCTGGTAAATGGGAATAGGTAGGAGTTCAGGTGTTTCTCATGTGTCAGCATAGACTCGATAGGCTGAAGGGCCTCTCCTGCCCTGTATGATTCGATGATTATATTCCAGTGGTCTCTTGTCCAGCATCCCATCGTCTTCCCTCTATTAACTTGACATCATCCAAAACTCTAATATGTGCAGAGTGTCAAACTTGATCAAATTCCTTTCACCTATCACACCTGCTGTCACTGACCTTCATTGGCTCCTGCTCCTAACCTTCTGTTTCCCACTTCCTGCCTCCCACTCATTTTCCACCTCCTGCCTCCTGTTCACTCCCTCCCTCCAGCCTCATTGCTGCTTCCCACACTTCACCTGCTGCCCCTTGGCACTCATATCCCTCGTCGTGTGGACTCATTCAAGAAGGTGGTGGTGAGAGAGATCAGGAGTGGGCAGGAGAGGGAGGCAAGCATGACGGAGATGGGTTGAGAGCAGGAGACCCCATATGGGCAGCAAATAGGATGGTGAGGGAGGCAACAGCAAAGGGTTTATCCAGAGGTTGGGAGTGGGAGGCAGTAAGCAAGCAATGGAGAGAAATGAGAGTGAGAAATGGGTTGGAAGAGGCTGCGAGGAGTTAGTGCACAACAATGACATCAGCAATGGAAGGAATTGTGCATGTGTGGTAAATGGAGTGAGTCCCAAGTTCTGATTCGGTGTCAGGAATTACGGTGATTGTACTAACAAAAACAGTTCATGGTACGCCCACCTTTATATCAACAGAACTAGAATACAAGGGAGCAGAATTCATTCTTCAGCTTTACAAAGCCTTTGATCAGATCACACCCTAGGAAGGATATATTGATCTTGGAGGGTGTACAGCGTAGGTTTAGAAAAATAAACTCGAGACTCCAAGGGTTAAACTTTGAGGAGAGCTCCCACAAACGAGTGTTGTATTCCCTGTAGTTTAGAAGTCCAAATGAAATTTGATTGAAGTTTTCAAGATACGAAGATTGGGTCAATAGAGAGAAACAATTTCTCCAGTTTGGGGACTGAAGGATGAGGGGCATCATATAAAAATTAGAGCCAGACGTTTCAGGAGTGGGGTGGCACGGTAGCACAGTGGTTAGCACCGCTGCTTCACAGCTCCAGGGACCTGGGTTCAATTCCCGGCTAGGGTCACTGTCTGTGTGGAGTTTACACATTCTCCTCGTGTCTGCGTGGGTTTCCTCCGGGTGCTCCGGTTTCCTCTCACAGTCCAAAGATATGCGGGTTGGGTTGATTGGCCCATGCTAAAATTGCCCTTAGTGTCCTGGGATGCGTAGGTTAGAGGGATTAGTGGGTAAATATGTAGGGATATGGGGGTAGGGCCTGGGTGGGGTTGTGGTCGGTGAAGACTCGATGGGCCGAATGGCCTCCTTCTGTGCTGTAGGGTTTCTAAGATTTCTAAAAGTGAAATTAGGAATCACTTCTCTGCACAAAGTGTGCTTATGGCAATTGATGCCAGACTAGTTGTTAATTTTAAATTGAATATTGGGGTGACTTTCAAGGTTATTTCAATGAGATGACTCATTAAGCCGATAGTTCTAAATTGATTGCACTCCATTGCTTTAGGATTCCGTGCTGATTTAACGAATAATTAATATATTGAGTCACTTGTATCCTTTGGTATATATTTGATCACAAATTCCTGTCATCACTTCTAAGTTTGTTTCTCCAAGGACTTTTGGATGTTCTTTTGTTACTTCATTGGTGCCTGGAGCTTTTCCTGTACTCATCAGTTCTAAAGCTCTGATGTTATAATGTTTGGTCCTTTATTTTCCTCTATATCCTCCATTACCCCAGAGCATGGTGAATGTTGGGACATTGAGTAAATTTAAGGAAGTGCTGGGCAGATTTTCAATGAGTAAGGGTTTGAAGGGCTGTTGTGAATGGGCAGCAAAGTGGAGTTGAGGCCATGATGAGATCTTGCGGTACACTGATGATACAGCACTGCTTGCAGAATCAGAAGAAAGGCGAGTAAAATAAACCTTTTCAGCTAACAAGTGGTTCGGGTCTGGAAGTATAGTGGACGCAGGTTCAATCGAGGCATTCAAGAGGGCATTGGATGATCAAAGGATATGGGGTAAAGTAGGGGCAGGTTACTGAGTTGAATGGTCAGACATGATCATAATGACTGGCAGAGCAGGCCTGATGGGCCAAATGGCCTCTTCCTGCTCTTATTTTCTAAATTTCCAACTCAGCAAATAAATAACAGTCTAAACTGTCATTGAGCCTAAAGTAGACACAATTTTGATGTCATGCTATCATTGATGTACCAGGGATTTGAGAATCTTGGACCTCATCAAAGTAGATGCAAGAAACTAAAACCTGAAGGTTGGAGAGTGGCAAATGTTGTGTCTTTGTTTAAAAAGGGCTGCAGGGAAAAGCCTGGGAACTACTGGCCAGTGAACCTCACATCTGTGGTGGGTAAATTGTTGGAAGGTATTTTGAGAGACAGGATCTACAGGCATTTAGAGATGCAAGGACTGATTAGGGACAGTCAGCATGGCTTTGTGAGTGGAAAATCATGTCTCATCAATTTGATTGAGTTTTTTGAAGGGGTAACCAAGAAGGTAGATGAGGACAGTGCAGTTGATGTTGTCTACATGGACTTTAGCAAGGCCTTTGACAAGGTACCGCATGGTAGGTTGTTGCAGAAAGTTAAATCTCACGGAATCCAGGGTGAGGTATCTAAATGGATGCAAAATTGGCTTCTTGACAGAAGCCAGAGGGTGGTTGTAGAGTTGTTTTTCAAACTGGAAGCCTGTGACCAGTGGTGTGCCTCAGGGATCAGTGCTGGGCCCACTGTTATTTGTCATTTATATTAATGATTTGGATGAGAACATAGGGGGCATGGTTAGTAAGTTTGCAGATGACACCAAGATTGGTGGCATGGTGGACAGTGAAGAAAGCTATCTCCAATTGCAACGGGATCTTGATCAATTGGGCCAGTGGGCTGACGAATGGCAGATGGAGTTTAATTTAGACAAATGCGAGGTGATGCATTTTGGTGGATTGAACCATGGCAGGACTTACTCAGTTAATGCGAGGGCGTTGGGGAGAGTTACAGAACAAAGAGATCTAGGGGTACATGTTCATAGCTCCTTGAAAGTGGAGTCACAGGTGGACAGAGTGGTGAAGAAGGCATTCAGCATGCTTGGTTTCATCGGTCAGAACATTGAATACAGGAGTTGGAATGTCTTGTTGAAGTTGTACAAGACATTGGTAAGGCCACACTTGGAATACTGTGTGCAATTCTGGTCACCCTATTATAGAAAGGATATTATTAAACTAGAAAGAGTGCAGAAAAGATTTACTAGGATGCTACCGGGACTTGATGGATTGAGTTATAAGGAGAGGCTGAATAGACTGGGACTTTTTTCTCTGGAGCGTGGGAGGCTGAGGGGTGACCTTATAGAGGTCTATAAAATAATGAGGGGCATAGACAAGGTAGATAATCAATATCTTTTCTCAAAGGTAGGGGAGTCTAAAACTAGAGGGCATAGGTTTAGGGTGAGAGGGGAGAGATACAAAAGTGTCTAGAGGGGCAATTGTTTCACACAGAGGGTGGTGAGTGTCTGGATCAAGCTGCCAGAGGTAGTAGTAGAGGCGGGTACAATTTTATCTTTTAAAAAACATTTAGAAAGTTACATGGGTACGATGGGTATAGAGGGATATGGGCCAAATGCGGGCAATTGGGATTACCTTAGGGGTTTTTAAAAAAAGGGTGGCATGGACAAGTTGGGCTGAAGGGCTTGTTTCCATGCTGTAAACCTCTATGATTCTATGACTCTATGACCTGGGAATTACACAAAAAAAATGCTGACTAATATTGCCCGTTCCACGACTTTTGCAAAGTCTGGGAATGAAACCCCTATTTATCACTCAGTTGTTGCTGAAAGAAATGTTTTCCAAATCTCTACTCAATCCCAGGTTCACCCCTCCCTAAACCATCTGTTTAAAATACAACAGGGTGGCCACACTAAATTTATTGGGGGGAAGATTCCTGATTATCCATTGTAACTTGGAAAAAATAGTCCATTGAAATCCCAGAGAAACAGAATGAAGAATTTTACCATAAAGGGCTTTTATTAAAATTCAATCCTAAGATTTAAGTGCTTCTAGGAATGATTTCTCTCAGGAAATTAATGTCACACCCTTTTTTTGCTGTTGGAGTTTCTTATTTATCAATTACATTTTTCTATTTTAGGCTGTAAATGCACAGTGTACAGCACAAATTGTATGAAAGCTTCTGGGGAAATGGGAAACATTCCAGTCATTGAGTTAAGGCCATACTAAATTTTTGTATCTTATATCGTTCTTCTCTGTAAAATTCAGATCAACAGTTCAGGTTACATTTTCCTGAATTGCTGTAGATGTCTCATTGACAAATCCTGGGGATAGTTTCATTAGCATAAAAAGATTAGGTCCCATTGTGGGTTGGTGCCAAATAATTCAGAGTGGCAAGGTTGTATTAGCTACAGAGTCAAATTGTTTAGTAAATGTAATGACTTTTTTGTAGCCACTTTCCTAACATCAGTTGATTGCTCTGTGATTAATTATCCTTAGATAATCAGCATTAGTCTTCCAATTTCTCCATTGCTACAGTCATTTTGCCTATTGTGTGTAGGCGTATGTAAAAAGACAAAAATGACATTTTTCAAGTCTTAAGTTGCTTACAACCAATTAAATACTTCCAAGCTGTAGTCCCTGGTCTAATGTAGGTAAAATGATCAAATAGTAGAGCAGGCTAGTCGGGCCGAATGGCTTATCTCTGCACCTAATAGGCATGTTTGCACATCATTCTGGATCAGTGACATGAGTTGGGGTAGGTAGCCTTTTTCAGTCATAATTATATTGCGAAGAGGGTAGAATCATGCTCTGCCATACAATCACGGCTGATATTTTTCTCATCCCCATAACCCCTGATCCCCTTATTAATCAAGAACCTATCTATCTCTGTCTTAAAGACACTCAATGACCTGGCCTTCACTGCCTTCTGCGGCAAAGAGTTCCACAGACTCACCACTCTCTGGCTGAAGAAATTCCTCCTCATCTCTGTTCTAAAGGATCGTCCCTTTAGTCTGAGCTTGAGCCCTCTGGGTCTAGTTTTTCCTACCAGTGGAAAAATCCTCTCCATGTCCACTCTATCCAGGCCTCGCAGTATCCTATAAGTTTCAATAAGGTCCAAAAATGTGCGGGTTAGGTTGATTGGCCATGCTAAAATTGCCCCTTAATGTCCTGAGATGTGTAGGTTAGAGGGATTAGCGGGTAAATATGTAGGAATATGGGGGTAGGACCTGGGTGGGATTGTGGTCGGTGCAGACTCGATGGGCTGAATGGCCTCCTTCTGCACTGTAGGGTTTCTATGACAAGATCCCTCCTCATCCTTCTAAACTCCAACGAGTACAGACCCAGAGTCCTCAACCGTTCCTCATACGACAAGCTCTTCATTCCAGGGATCATCTTGTGAACCTCCTCTGGACCCTTTCTAAGGCCAGCAAATCCTTCCTTAGATATGAGATCCAAAACTGCTCACAATACTCCAAATGGGGTCTGACTAGAGCCTTTTACAGCCTCAGAAATACATCCCTGCTGTTGTATTCTAGCCCTTTCGACATGAATGCTAACATTGCATTTGCCTTCCTAACTGCTGACTGAACCTGTTCGTTAACCTTAAGAGAATCTTGAACAATGACTCCCAAGTCCCTTTGTGTTTCTGATTTCCGAAGCATTTTCCCATTTAGAAAATAGTCTATGCCTCCATTCCTCCTTTCAAAGTGCATAACCTCACACTTTTCCACTTTATATTCAATCTGCCACTCCATTGCCCACTCTCCTAACTTGTCCAAGTCCTTCTATAGCCTCCCTGCTTCCTCAATACTACCTATCCATCTACATATCTTTGTATCATCTGCAAACTTTGCAACAGTGTCTTCAGTTCCTTCCTCCAAATGGTCAATGTATACAGTACAGAAGGAGGCCAATCGGCCCATCTATTCTGCACTGACCCTCTGATAACGTATCTTACCCGGGCCCACCCCCGCTCTTTTTTTTTTAGAACAATACAGCACAGGAACAGGCCCTTCGGCCCTCCAAGCCCGCGCCGCTCCCCGGTCCAGGATTGAATCCTGAATCCAGGATCCCCGCCCAATTTTCCAGCCTATCTACATACCAATCCTATCCACCGAGCTGTCCCTCACAGACACGATGCTTTGTTCACCACAACCTATTAACTCACCCCCACCCCCCCATTCCAGACCATGTGATCTCCAGGGAGAGGCGAAAACCCAGAGTGAAAACCCCAGGGCCAATATGGGGAAAAAAAATCTGGGAAATTCCTCTCCGACCCCCTGAGGCGATCGAAACGAGTCCAGGAGATCACAATGGCCCTGATCGGAAAATGCTTCCCAACCCTAGTCATTTCCACTTCCACGAACACCATATGAATTCCCTGCCCCCGAGACAGGTTCCCAACTATCCGCAGTCTCGCTCTGTACTGGCACCAGCAAGATGATCATAGAATGAAGCCTTGAAACGAGAAACAAGGAACAATTAGCCCGCGCCGCTCCCTGGTCCAAACTAGACCACTCTTTTGTATCCCTCCATTCCCACTCCGTTCATATAGCTGTCTAGATAATTCTTAAATGTTCCCAGTGTGTCCGCCTCCACCGCCTTGCCCGGCAACACATTCCAGGCCCCCACGACCCTCTGTGTGAAATATGTCCTTCTGATATCTGTGTTAAACCTCCCCCCCTTCACCTTGAACCTATGACCCCTCGTGAACGTCACCACCGACCCGGGGAAAAGCTTCCCACCGTTCACCCTATCTATGCCTTTCATAATTTTATACACCTCTATTAAGTCTCCCCTCATCCTCCGTCTTTCCAAGGAGAACAACCCCAGTTTCCCCAATCTCTCCTCATAACCAAGCCCCTCCATACCAGGCAACATCCTGGTAAACCTCCTCTGTACTCTCTCCAAAGCCTCCACGTCCTTCTGGTAGTGTGGCGACCAGAACTGGATGCAGTATTCCAAATGCGGCCGAACCAACGTTCTATACATCTGCAACATCAGACCCCAACTCTTATACTCTATGCCCCGTCCTAGAAAGGCAAGCATGCCATATGCCTTCTTCACCACCTTCTCCACCTGTGACGTCACCTTCAAAAATCTGTGGACTTGCACACCCAGGTCCCTCTGCGTCTCTACACCCTTTATGGTTCTTCCATTTATCGTGTAGCTCCTCCCTACATTATTCCCACCAAAATGCATCACTTCGCATTTATCAGGATTGAACTCCATCTGCCATTTCTTTGCCCAAATTTCCAGCCTATCTATATCCTTCTGTAGCCTCTGACAATGTTCCTCACTATCTGCAAGTCCTGCCAGTTTTGTGTCGTCCGCAAACTTACTGATCACCCCAGTTACTCCTTCTTCCAGATCATTTATATAAATCACAAACAGCAGAGGTCCCAATACAGAGCCCTGCGGTACACCACTAGTCACAGGCCTCCAGCCGGAAAAAGACCCTTCCACTACCACCCTCTGTCTTCTGTGACCAAGCCAGTTCTCCACCCATCTAGCCACCTCCCCCTTTATCCCATGGGATCCAACCTTTTTCACTAGCCTACCATGAGGGACTTTGTCAAACGCTTTACTAAAGTCCATATAGACAACATCCACGGCCCTTCCTTCGTCAACCATTTTGGTCACTTCTTCAAAAAACACCACCAGGTTAGTGAGGCATGACCTCCCTCTCACAAAACCATGCTGACTATCGTTAATGAGTTTGTTCCTCTCTAAATGCGCATACATCCGATCTCTAAGAATCTTCTCCAACAACTTCCCCACCACGGACGTCAAGCTCACCGGCCTATAATTATCCGGGTTATCCTTCCTACCCTTCTTAAATAACGGGACCACATTGGCTATCCTCCAATCCTCTGGGACCTCACCTGTGTCCAGTGACGAGACAAAGATTTGCGTCAGAGGCCCAACGATTTCACCTCTCGTCTCCCTGAGCAGCCTTGGATAGATTCCATCAGGCCCTGGGGATTTGTCAGTCTTTATATTCTCTAACAAACCTAACACTTCCTCCTTTGTAATGGAGATTTTCTCCAACAGTTCAACACTCCCCTCCGAGACACTCCCAGTCAACACATCCCTCTCCTTTGTGAATACCGACGCAAAGTATTCATTTAGGATCTCCCCTACTTCTTTGGGCTCCAAGCATAAGTCCCCACTTTTGTCCCTGAGAGGTCCGATTTTTTCCCTAACAACCCTTTTGTTCCTAACGTATGAATAAAATGCCTTGGGATTCTCCTTAATCCTGTCTGCCAAGAACATTTCGTGACCCTTTTTGCTCTTCTAATTCCCCGTTTGAGTACTTTCCTACTTTCATTGTACTCCTCCAGAGCTCCCTCCGTTTTTAGCTGCTTGGACCTAACATACGCCTCTCTTTTCCTTTTGACCAGTCCCTCAATTTCCCTGGTTATCCACGGTTCTCTAATCCTACCCTTCCTATCCTTCTTTTTTACAGGCACATGCTTGTCCTGTAGCCCTAACAACCGTTCCTTAAAAGACTGCCACATACCAGATGTGGATTTACCCTCAAACAGCCTCTCCCAATCAAGAGCTGCCAATTTCTGCCTGATCCCAATAAAGTTAGCCTTCCCCCAATCCAACACCTCTACCCCCGTAACCCCACATATTTACTCCACTAATCCCCCTAACCTACACATCTTAGGACACTATAAATTTATGATGGCCAATACACCTTACCTGCACATCGTTGGACTGTGGAACGAAACCGGAGCACCCGGAGGAAACCCACGCAGACATGGGGAGAACATGCAAACTCCACACAGACAGTCCAAGTTAAGGCCGGAATTGAACCGAGGTCCCTGGCGCTGAGGGGCAGCCGTGCTAACCACTGTGCTCTAGCTTCTTAAAAGTTGTGTTGCACAGAGACAAATAAAGGCTCCAATGTGGTTTCAGTTGTATAGCTACCCAGCTGTTAGACTAGATTTTAAACAGTCTAATGTTTCCTGGGTAAATATCCATGTAAGTCCCATGTATCTGGTCAAAATCTCCACTCGAAGCTCAGAGCTGGATACATTCACGGAGGGCCCTTGAAACCAGGAAAACAAACATTTAAACTTCCCGGGCTATTCCCACACATGTATGTCTGTCAGGACTTCCGCAAGGTATTACTGCATACCTATTGATGTGATCCAAAGAACAAAGAACAGAGAACAGTACAGCACAGGAAACAGGCCCTTTGGCCCTGCAAGCCTGTGCCGCTCCTTGGTCCAACTAGACCAATCGTTTGTATCCCTCCATTCCCAGGCTGCTCATGTGACTATCCAGGTAAGTCTTAAACGATGTCAGCGTGCCTGCCTCCACCACCCTACTTGGCAGCGCATTCCAGGCCCCCACCACCCTCTGTGTAAAAAACATCCCTCTAATATCTGAGTTATACTTCGCCCCTCTCACCTTGAGCCCGTGACCCCTCGTGAACGTCACTTCTGATCTGGGAAAAAGCTTCCCACCATCCACCCTATCTATCCCCTTCATAATCTTGTACACCTCTATTAGATCTCCCCTCATTCTCCGTCTTTCCAGGGAGAACAACCCCAGTTTACCCAATCTCTCCTCATAGCTAAGACCCTCCATACCAGGCAACATCCTGGTAAACCTTCTCTGCACTCTCTCTAACGCCTCCACGTCCTTCTGGTAGTGCGGCGACCAGAACTGGACGCAGTACTCCAAATGTGGCCTAACCAGCGTTCTATACAGCTGCATCATCAGACTCCAGCTTTTATACTCTATACCCCGTACTATAAAGGCAAGCATACCATATGCCTTCTTCACCACCTTCTCCACCTGTGTTGCCACCTTCAAGGATTTGTGGACTTGCACACCTAGGTCCCTCTGTGGTTCTATACTCCTGATGACTCTGCCATTTATTGTATAACTCCTCCCTACATTTTTTCTTCCAAAATGCATCACTTCGCATTTATCCGGATTAAACTCCATCTGCCACCTCTCCGCCCAATTTTCCAGCCTATCTATATCCTGCTGTATTGCCCGACAATGCTCTTCGCTATCCGCAATTCCAGCCATCTTCGTGTCATCCGCAAACTTGCTGATTACACCAGTTACACCTTCTTCCAAATCATTTATATATATCACAAATAGCAGAGGTTCCAGTACAGAGCCCTGCGGAACACCACTGGCCACAGACTTCCAGCCGGAAAAAGACCCTTCGACCACTACCCTCTGTCTCCTATGGCCAAGCCAGTTCTCCACCCATCTAGCCACTTCTCCTTGTATCCCATGAGCTTTAACCTTCTTAACCAACCTGCCATGAGGGACTTTGTCAAATGCCTTACTGAAATCCATATAGACGACATCCACGGCCCTTCCTTCATCAACCGTTTTTGTCACTTCCTCAAAAAACTCCACCAAACTTGTAAGGCACGACCTCCCTCTTACAAAACCATGCTGTCTGTCACTAATGAGATTGTTCCGTTCTAAATGCACATACATCCTGTCTCTAAGAATCCTCTCCAACAACTTCCCTACCACGGACGTCAAGCTCACCGGCCTATAATTTCCTGGGTTATCCCTGCTACCCTTCTTAAACAACGGGACCACATTCGCTATCCTCCAATCCTCAGGGACCTCACCCGTGTCCAAAGAAGCGACAAAGATTTCCGTCAGAGGCCTAGCAATTTCATCTCTCGTCTCCCTGAGCAGTCGAGGATAGATGCCATCAGGCCCTGGGGCTTTGTCAGTTTTAATGTTCCCTAAAAAACCTAACACTTCCTCTCTTGTAATGGAGATTTTCTCTAACGGGTCAACACCTCCCTCCGAGACACTCCCGGTTAACACGCCCCTCTCCTTCATGAATACCGATGCAAAGTATTCATTTAGGATCTCCCCTATTCCCATGGGTTCTAAGCATAATTCCCCTCCTTTGTCCCTGAGAGGTCCGATTTTCTCCCTGACAACTCTTTTGTTCCTAACGTATGAATAGAATGCCTTAGGATTCTCCTTAATCCTGCCTGCCAAGAACATCTCGTGACCTCTTTTTGCCCTTCTAATTCCCCGTTTGAGTTCTTTCCTACTCTCTCTGTATTCCTCCAGAGCTCCATCTGTTTTCTGTTGCCTGGACTTAACGTACGCCTCCCTTTTCATTTTAATCAGATCCTCAATTTCCCTGGTTATCCACGGCTCTCGAATCCTACCTTTCCTATCTTTTCTTTTTACAGGCACATGCCTATCCTGCAGCCTTATCAATAGTTCCTTAAAAGACTCCCACATGCCAGACGCGGACTTACCCTCGAACATCCTCTCCCAATCAACATCCACCAATTCCTGCCTAATCCGGCTATAGTTAGCCTTCCTCCAATTTAACACCCTGCCCGTAGGACAGCACTCATCCTTGTCCATTACTATCCTAAAGTTAACAGAGTTGTGGTCATTATTTGCCACATGTTCCCCTACCGAAACTTTGACGACCTGAACGGGCTCATTTCCCAGAACTAGGTCCAGTATAGCCCCCTCTCTAGTTGGGCTATCTATATGCTGTTCCAAAGAACCTTCCAGTACGCATTTTACAAATTCCTCCCCGTCCGGACCCCCAGCTCTAAGCACTTTCCAGTCTGTGCCAGGGAAATTAAAGTCCCCCACTACAACAACCCTATTTTTTCTGCACCTATCCAGAATCTCCTGACATATCCTTTCCTCCACTTCCCGTGGGCTGTTGGGTGGTCTGTAGTACACCCCCAGCATAGTGACTGCACCCTTCCTGTTTCTGAGTTCCACCCACAGCGACTCAGTACATGACCCCTCTAAGTTGTCTACCCTCTACACCGCGGCAATATGCTCCTTAACTAATATCGCTACTCCCCCACCCCTTTTTAGCCCCTCCTCTGTCTCGCCTAAAACATTTATACCCCGGAATATTCAGCTGCCAGTCCTGCCCTTCTTTTAACCAAGTTTCCGTCACCGCAACCACATCCAAATTCCGCATAAGCATTAAGGCCCTAAGTTCGTCTGTTTTACCTGTTACGCTCCTCGCATTGAAGCAGATGCACTCCAGACCTCCAGGCCCACTCAGGTCATCCTCCTCCAGAGTGCTCTTCTTAGCTAGCCTTGCCCTGGCCCCCAGCTCAACCCCAGCCTCAGTATTTACTGACCTACTGTTTTGTTCCCCACTCCCCTGCCACACTAGTTTAAATCCTGCCGAAACACTCTAGCAAAACTCCCAGCCAGGATATTTGCTCCCTTCCAGTTAAGGTGTAACCCATCCTTTCTGTACAGTTGCCATCCTGACTTGAAGATTTCCCAGTTATCTATGAATTTAAAACCCTCCCTCTTGCACCAGTCCTTTAGCCACGCGTTCAACTGTAGAATCTCCCTGTTTCGAGCCTCACTTGCACTAGACACCGGGAGCAGTCCAGAGATTGCTACCCTGGAGGCCTTACTTTTTAGCCTAGCACCCAACTCCCTGAATTTCTCTCGTATGACCCCCCTGCTCTTCCTACCTACATCATTTTCACCAATGTGTATAATCACATCCGTTTGACTACCTTCCTTTTTAAATATGCTTCCTACCCTCTCGGAGACATCCAGTACCCCGGCACCAGGGAGGTAGACTACCATCCTGGATTCTCGTTCAGTCCCACAGAAGCGCCTGTCCGTGCCTCTAACCATTGCGTCCCCCACAACTATCGCTCTCCTAAACCCCTTCTTTCGCTTCCGGACCCCTGAGCCTGTCTCCGTGGAGGCGATCTGGTCCTCGTGGCTTACCCCTGGAGGGTCATCCCCCTCCACAGAATCCAAAACAATATACCTATTTTGGAGGGGGACAACCACAGGGGATCCCTCCACAGACTGCTCACTCCCTTCCCTTCTCCCATCTGTTGCCCATCCCTTTCTTTTATGGGAGACTGCCACTGGGGTACATTCTGGCACATCACCCTTCTGATTATTACCCCTCCTAACTGTGACCCACGTGTCTTCCTTCCGAGACCCTGGTGTCACTACCTGACTATAACTTTTATCTATTAATCTCTCATTTTCCCTAACTAAACTGAGTTCATCGAGCCTCAGCTCCAGCTCCCTTACACGATCCTTCAGGAGTTGCAGTTCCACGCATCTGGCACAGATATGGACTTCCGGGAGGCAAGTTGTCTCCAGGAACTCCCACATCCCACACCGAATGCAGTATACTGGCTTCCCACTCATACCAGCCATGTCTTTTTTAGTTTTTGGGAGATAAAACAAAAAGGGGGTGTAACAGAAGAAAAACAAACAACCTTCCTCGCCTTCGCCGAAGCCCTGTGAGCCAAAGCCCTTACAGCTCACACTCTGCTCCCTGCTCACTCCATTGCCCGCTCCAGACGCTGCCCGCTCAAAAGTGCGGCCTGCTTTTAAACCCCCCAAAAAACCTCTCCAGGCTGCTCCTGGGCCTACTTCCTGTTTTGAAAAAAACCTCCGATTTTTAAGCCAAATTTAACTGAAAAATAAATAAAATGCAGACACAATCTCTCTTACCCTCAGCCTGCTCCTGTGGAACAATCCACTCTCTAATGATCCAGAGACCAGAAAACTTGGCCTGTAGTCAAGCAACTGACTGTAGGGAGGTGTATAGGCTTGTGTGATGGATATATATTCTCATTAGTGAGTAAGCATAGATTTATTGAATTAAAAAATACTGAAAATGACATCATTTTAGGATGCAATAATGCATGTACGTGGGCAGACACTCGTGTTGCTTGGGGGATGTTTAGACCTAGCATTGATGAGGCTGGTGTAAGCAGTCAAGATGGAATGCTGTGAAGAGTCCTTAGCAAGTGGGTTCTGATCAATACTGATCTCATATGCACAGTATGTGAGGCAGTACGCTTTATTATATCATTGATTTGATTTAATTAAGTGTATTTACCAGCTGTTCTCAGTTATTTCCTAGCCCTTGCACTTGTAGTAGCAAAAGGTATATGACAACATCCTATGTATACATCAGACAAATGTGCTCTAAGTGTTACAGTAGCTTCTCATAACATGGAGTCTAATGAATACTGAACACTCAACAGCACAAAACTGCTTCTGTCACTCCCAGTGAGTAACTGGTGACTACACAAATGTGTCATTACCCTCACTCTCAAAGTACACTAATAAGAGGCACATCAGATCAATCGACTTGCATATTTGAGTCAGAGATTAATGGATTTTTGAATACTAAGGGAATTAAGGGCCATGCAGATCATGTAGGGAGGTATAGCTGAGTAGAAGATCAACCATGATCATGTTGAATGTAAGTTTGATGGGCTGAATGACATACTTATGTTTTTATGACTCATTCACACCCATAGCCATACCTCATACAACAAGAATGTAAGAAAGGAAAGGACTTGAGAGGCAAAGGGATCTGGGTGTACAGGTACACAGGTCACTGAAAGTGGCAATACAAGTGGAGAAGGTAGTCAAGGAGGCATACAGCATGCTTGCCTTCATCGGCCGGAGCATTGAGTTTAAAAATTGGCAAGTCATGTTGCAGCTTTATAGAACCTTAGTTAGGCCGCACTTGGAATATAGTGTTCAATTCTGGTTGCCACACTACCAGAAGGATGTGGAGGCTTTGGAGAGGGTACAGAAAAGATTTACCAGAATGTTGCCTGGTATGGAGGGCATTAGCTATGAAGAGAGGTTGGAGAAACTTGATTTGTTCTCACTGGAATGACAGAGGTTGAGGGGCGACCTGATAGAAGTCTACAAGATTATGAGAGGCATGGACAGAGTGGATAGTCAGAAGCTTTTTCCTAGGATGGAAGAGTCAATTACTAGGGGGCACAGGTTTAAGGTGCGAGGGACAAGGTTTAAAGGAGATGTACAAGGCAGATTTTTTACACAGAGAGTAGTGGGTACCCGGAACTCGTTGCCGGGGGAGGCAGTGGAAGCGGATACAGTAGTGACTTTTAAGGGGTGTCTTGACAAATACACAAATAGAATGGGAATAGAGGGATATGGTCTCTGAAAGGGTAGGGGGTTTTAGTTAAGTCGGGCAGCATGGTCAGTGCAGGAGGGTCGAAGGGCCTGTTTGTGTGCTGTAATTTTCTTTGTTCTCTTTGTTCTTTGACTATCACCTTACCCATTAGGTGAGACAATGTCACACAACATAGAAATCATAGAAATCATAGAAACCCTACAGTGCAGAAGGAGGCCATTCGGCCCATCGAGTCTGCACCGACCACAATCCCACCCAGGCCCTACCCCCACATATTTTACCCGCTAATCCCTCTAACCTACGCATCTCAGGGGCAATTTTAACCTGGCCAATCAACCTAACCCGCACATCTTTGGACTGTGGGAGGAAACCGGAGCACCCGGAGGAAACCCACGCAAACACGAGGAGAATGTGCAAACTCCACACAGACAGTGACCCGAGCCGGGAATCAAACCCGGGACCCTGGAGCTGTGAAGCAGCAGTGCTAACCACTGTGCTACCGTGCCGCCCCGCACATATTGTGCCACCAACGGGCATGTTGCCTCAGTGGGGAGGTCAGCACTAATTGTAGTTTTGTCAATCCTCCAAGAGAGGCCTGGTGTCTCGAGGAATTGAAGAGTTATCTGGACACGGTTGAAGCAACATGAGAGAAACATGGACATGTTTTTAAATTGCATGGTTGAAGTTTTCTTTGAGGGCTCTTATTTATTAGTCAGATTATTGGAAATGTTTGACTGGGCAGAGCTATTGGAGAGAAGAGATTGTGATGAAACTTTTAGATATCTATTCACCCAAAACTGGTGCTTCCACTAAGAGGCTGCATACCTCCTTTTGAGAGGAGGGAAGCTGAACAAAATCATATATACCTTGAGAATATGTGCAACGCTGATTCTCAGAAATGTGTGTAATTAAACAAACATGCTATCATGAAACTTGCACATTCCCGAGCTCCACATCCATGATTTAGGTGACCTCACATTCTTTGAACTCTCCCATCTAATACATTCTGACCTGGTGTGTAAAGTCTGACCTCTAGTAGTTACGATTCTTCAAAGTAGTAGCCTGAAGATTATTTGAGTGTTGAGGGGTATGCTTTTCGGCCTTTTGGATAAGATCAAGCATCAGATCAAGCCCAAGGTGGGCTGCAATGCCTTTCCTTGTCAGCTTGGAACTTCTCTCTTGTGGGGACCATGAATTGGATTCAATTTGAATTAGTTTTTGGAGCAAGCAAGGGGATGGATTCAGGGCTTGCAATATCAGCTCAGACATTGACTTTGTAACTTTAAGAATGGAGTAAAAAAAATGTTTTTTAATCCATCTGGTTCAGTAATATCCTTTGGAGAGGGAAATCCACCGCCCTCACTTGGTCTTGCCTCCATGTGAGTCCAGATCCACTGCAATGCGATTGACTCTTAACTGTCCTCTTAAAGGTCTAGCAAGCCACTCAGTTTAAGGGCAATAAATGCTGACCTTGCCAGTGACGCACACATCTCATGAATGAGTGAAAAAAACAATGACTGCATTTCAAAAGGTCTTCATAGGCTGTAAAACACATTAAGATGCCCAATGGCAATTAAACATTAATGAATGCTACATTATTTAAATTGAAGACACAGCTGCCACTGGGAAATTCGTTAAGAACTGCATTATTCTCAACTGAGAACAAAAAATACTGGAAACGTTCAACATGTTGGGTAGTATCTGTGGTGAGGGATACAGCATTAATGTTTCATGTCAGTCATCCTTTTTCAATGACCTGAAACTGTTTTTCTCTCCACTGATGCTGCCTCACCTGCTGAGTGTTTCCAGCATTTTTTACTTTTATTTTAACTTCTCAGCACGCGCAGCATTTTCATTGTGTTAGCCTCACCTTTATTTGTATATGGAGAAGATGATGTGCTGATATATCTGAAGCATTCAGAGAATTTACTGCTAATGATTGAAATGGAGTAAAATCATTAATTATCAGCCACTAGATAGCCACACCAACTTGAGATTACATTGATCAATTCCACAGGTCCCCAGTCCATCAGCTGGCTTATTGGCAAACATGGGAAGTACATTTTCAACTGCCCTTTCTATAAAATGAAGAGCCATTAATTGTTCTATAAAGTCAACAATGCAGAGTGCTTCTCTAACAAGCAATGCCATGGAATTGATGCGATGTATGTTTAGACCTACAGTTAGCCACACAATTGTTTTCTGATCCATGCCATTCCATTTGAAGTTACAAAATTGCAACGCCCTGAGACTATCATCTCCACTGTTGCCAGAGGGAATACTACATTGTCAGAAGTGCTGTCTTTTGAATCAGATGTTAACAGTTTGTGCACTCAGGCAGATGTAAAAGATTCTATGGCACAATCAAAGAAGTAAGAAGTCTCACAACACCAGGTTGAAGTCCAACAGGTTTATTTGGTAGCACAAGCCACAAGCCACTAGCTTTCAGAGCGCTGTTCCTTCATCAGGTGAGTGGGATTTCAGTTCACAAACAGGGCATATAAAGACACAAACTCAATTTACAAAATAATGGTTGGAATGCGAATCTTTATAGGTAATCAAGTCTTAAAGGTACAGACAATGTGAGTGGAGAGAGGGTTAAGCACAGGTTAAAGAGATGTGTATTGTCTCCAGCCAGGACAGTTAGTAAGATTTTGCAAGCCCAGGCAAGTCGTGGGGGTTACAGATAGTGTGACATGAACCCAATATCCCGGTTGAGGCCGTCCTCATGTGTGCGGAACTTGGCTATCAGTCTCTGCTCAGCGACTTTGCGTTGTCATGTGTCGTGAAGGCCACCTTGGAGAACGCTTACCCGAAGATCAGAGGTTAAATGCCTGTGACCACTGAAGCGTTCCCCAACAGGAAGAGAACACTCTTGCCTGGTGATTGTTGAGCGGTGTTCATTCATCCGTTGTCGTAGCGTCTGCATGGTCCCCCCAATGTACCGTGCCTCGGGACATCCTTTCTTGCAGCGTATCAGGTAGACAACGTTAGCTGAGTTACAAGTATACGTACCATGTACGTGGTGGATGGTGTTCTCAAGTGAGATGATGGCATCCGTGTCGATGATCAGGCACGTCTTAATAGTAATCATCAGTTCAGGAGGTACTGTGTAAGGAGCCTTGGTGAGTTTCTGTAGTACACCCTGCAGATGGTACACACTGCAACCATTGTGCATCAGTGGTGGAGGGAGTGAATGTTTGTGGAAGGGGTAGCAATCAAGTGGACTGCTTTGTCCTGGATAGTGTCAAGCTGCATGAATGTTATTAGAGCTACACCCATTCAGACAAGTGTAGAGTATTCCATTACAGTTCTGATTTGTGCCTTGTAGATGGTGGGTAGGCTTTGAGGAGTCAGGAGGTGAGTTACTCTCCACAGGATTCCTCGTCTCTGATCTGTTCTTGTAACCACAGTATGTATATGGCTGATCCAGTTTAGTTTCCAGTCAATGGTCATGCCCAGGATGTTGCTTGTGGTGTTTCAATGATGGCAATGCCATTGAATGTGAAGGGATGATAATTAGATTCTCTGTTGCCTGGCACTTATGTGATGTGAATGTTGCCTGCCACTTGTCAGCCAATCATGGATATTGTCATGGTGCATTTTGACATAGATTGCTTTGGTATCTGAGGAGTCATGAATGGTCAACATTGTGCAGTCATCAGCGAACATCTCCAATTCTAACCTTATAATGGAAGGAAGGTCATTGATGAAGCAGTTGAAAATAATTCGACCTTGGACCTGAGGAACTCTTGCAGTGATGTCCTGGGACTGAGATGACCAAAAAATGAATAAAGAAGTGAAGATAAACCATGAAGGGCAGCTAGCAAGTACAAAGAACAAAGAACAATACAGCACAGGAACAGGCCCTTCGGCCCTCCAAGCCCGCGCCGCTCCCCGGTCCAGGATTGAATCCTGAATCCAGGATCCCCACCCAATTTTCCAGCCTATCTACATACCAATATCCTATCCACCGAGCTGTCCCTCACAGCTACGATGCTTTGTTCATTACAACCTATTAACTTACCCCCACCCCCCCATTCCAGACCATGTGATCTCCAGGGAGAGGCGAAAACCCAGAGTGAAAAACCCCAGGGCCAATATGGGGAAAAAAAAATCTGGGAAATTCCTCTCCGACCCCCTGAGGCGATCGAAACGAGTCCAGGAGATCACAATGGCCCCGATCGGAAAATGCTTCCCAACCCTAGTCATTTCCACTTCCACGAACACCATATGAATCCCCTGCCCCCGAGACAGGTTCCCAACTATCCGCAGTCTCACTCTGTACTGGCACCAGCAAGATGATCGTAGAATGAAGCCTTGAAACGAGAAACCAGGAACAATTAGCCCGCGCCGCTCCCTGGTCCAAACTAGATCACTCTTTTGTATCCCTCCATTCCCACTCCGTTCATATAGCTGTCTAGATAAGTCTTAAACGTTCCCAGTGTGTCCGCCTCCACCACCTTGCCCGGCAACACATTCCAGGCCCCCACGACCCTCTGTGTGAAATATGTCCTTCTGATATCTGTGTTAAACCTCCCCCCCTTCACCTTGAACCTATGACCCCTCGTGAACGTCACCACCGACCCGGGGAAAAGCTTCCCACCGTTCACCCTATCTATGCCTTTCATAATTTTATACACCTCTATTAAGTCTCCCCTCATCCTCCGTCTTTCCAAGGAGAACAACCCCAGTTTCCCCAATCTCTCCTCATAACCAAGCCCCTCCATACCAGGCAACATCCTGGTAAACCTCCTCTGTACTCTCTCCAAAGCCTCCACGTCCTTCTGGTAGTGTGGCGACCAGAACTGGACGCAGTATTCCAAATGCGGCCGAACCAACGTTCTATACATCTGCAACATCAGACCCCAACTTTTATACTCTATGCCCCGTCCTATAAAGGCAAGCATGCCATATGCCTTCTTCACCACCTTCTCCACCTGTGACGTCACCTTCAAAGATCTGTGGACTTGCACACCCAGGTCCCTCTGCGTCTCTACACCCTTTATGGTTCTTCCATTTATCGTGTAGCTCCTCCCTACATTATTCCCACCAAAATGCATCACTTCGCATTTATCAGGATTGAACTCCATCTGCCATTTCCTTGCCCAAATTTCCAGCCTATCTATATCCTTCTGTAGCCTCTGACAATGTTCCTCACTATCTGCAAGTCCTGCCAGTTTTGTGTCGTCCGCAAACTTACTGATCACCCCAGTTACTCCTTCTTCCAGATCATTTATATAAATCACAAACAGCAGAGGTCCCAATACAGAGCCCTGCGGTACACCACTAGTCACAGGCCTCCAGCCGGAAAAAGACCCTTCCACTACCACCCTCTGTCTTCTATGACCAAGCCAGTTCTCCACCCATCTAGCCACCTCCCCCTTTATCCCATGGGATCCAACCTTTTTCACTAGCCTACCATGAGGGACTTTGTCAAACGCTTTACTAAAGTCCATATAGACAACATCCACGGCCCTTCCTTCGTCAACCATTTTGGTCACTTCTTCAAAAAACACCACCAGGTTCGTGAGGCATGACCTCCCTCTCACAAAACCATGTTGACTATCGTTAATGAGTTTATTCCTTTCTAAATGCGCATACATCCTATCTTTAAGAATCTTCTCCAACAACTTCCCCACCACGGACGTCAAGCTCACCGGCCTATAATTACCCGGGTTATCCTTCCTACCCTTCTTAAATAACGGGACCACATTGGCTATCCTCCAATCCTCTGGGACC
This sequence comes from Mustelus asterias, assembly GCF_964213995.1. Taxonomy (NCBI): domain Eukaryota; kingdom Metazoa; phylum Chordata; class Chondrichthyes; order Carcharhiniformes; family Triakidae; genus Mustelus; species Mustelus asterias. The sequence continues at coordinate 80,801,988 of NC_135803.1, read as the reverse complement.
TCACCTGTGTCCAGTGACGAGACAAAGATTTGCGTCAGAGGCCCAACTATTTCACCTCTCGTCTCCCTGAGCAGCCTTGGATAGATTCCATCAGGCCCTGGGGATTTGTCAGTCTTTATATTCTCTAACAAACCTAACACTTCCTCCTTTGTAATGGAGATTTTCTCCAACGGTTCAACACTCCCCTCCGAGACACTCCCAGTCAACACATCCCTCTCCTTAGTGAATACCGACGCAAAGTATTCATTTAGGATCTCCCCTACCTCTTTGGGCTCCAAGCATAAGTCCCCACTTTTGTCCCTGAGAGGTCCGATTTTTTCCCTTACAACCCTTTTGTTCCTAACGTATAAAGTAATGTAAAAATGAACAGTAAGAGCTTCTTTAAATATATAAAATGGAAAAGTGAGGCCAATGTGAACACAGGCCCTTTAGAGAAAGAGATTGGGAGAATGAGAATAGGGAATCAGGAAAAGGCAGAGGAATTAAATAAATACTTTGCACCAGTCCTTACAGTGGAAGACATGGATAGCATTCCAAAAATACTAAGCAGTCAAGGAACAAAAATCTGGGGAGGAAATAAATACAGTAACTGGCACTGGAGAAAAACAACTTAGGAAACTAATGTGGCTAAAAGATGATAAGTCCCCTGGATCTGATGGGTTGCATCCTAGGATATTAAAGGAAGTAATGGATGCACTGGTAGTAATCTTCCAAGAATCCATACATTGTGGATAAGTCCCAGAGGACTGGAAAACTGTCAAAATAACGCCCTTATTCAAAAGGGAGAGAAAAAAACCACAGGTAACTATAGGCCAGTTAGCTTGACATCTGTCAAGAGTCCGTTATAAAGGCTGTAATAACAGTGCACTTAGAAATGCACAATATATTCGAGCAGAGTCAACATGTCTTCACGAAGGGGAAATCATGCCTGACAAATTTAATAGAATTCTTTGAGGGGGTAACCAGCAGGGGATAAAGGGAACAACTAGATGTAATATACTTGGATTTCCAAAAAGCGTTTGATAAGCTACCACTGATCTTAAATCTTATAGAAACATAGAAAGTATGGTCTATGGTGTCCAGGGCTTGTGACTGGAGTGTCACATGGTGAGACACACATAAAGGGGATGATTCTCCTAAAAGTGCTGAATTGTCAAGAAAACTGGTCCAGATCACGACTGTTTTTTCAGTGAAATTTTAAACCTGAATCTCCCCACTCTGTGCACTGCAGAGGTCACAATCGTGAATATTATTAAAAACCTGGAGGGGCGGGGTCTACTCGTGCCAGAGTCTGACAGCTACAGAACTCTGCGCATGCGCAGTGGCCCCGATCTCTCAATCTCCCCGTTTGCTGGTCAGCTCAATCGCTGGCCAACCCGGGACCCTCGCACTGCTGCCCCTCCAGTCCTCCCCATGGCCCGATCGCGGCCCCCATGACAATTCCCAGGCCAGCCTCAACCCCCCCCCAGCAGTAGTGATCCCCCCACCCCCCTCCCCCGCTGACGCCAGCCCGCCCCAATCACTGGCCTCCCTCCAGCCCATACCAATCCCCATGCAGAGTGGCAGCGGGACTCCCACCCCCACTGAACGCCCCTTGGCCCCAACCACAATTGGCCCCTCCCTCTTGGTACTGTCCAATGCTCAGTGGACAGTGCCAAGGTATCCCCTGGGCATGGGCACTTTGCCCCTTGGGCAGTGCTGGGGGCACAGGCTGGCACTGCCAGGGTGGCCATGCCCAGGGGTGACCACCCCCCCCGTCACCTGACCCCCTGGGGGGCCCCGATTGCCCCCCTTCACTCCGGTAGGGTCTCCCGCTAGTTCCCCGAAAGTGGGGAGCTACTCTAAACCCTGCCGGAATGAAGTACTCCTAGTGGGGCCGGAGATGCTATCGGGTCCAACAAGTTCTATGCCTGGCCCGATAATCACATGCAAAATAGATTTAAAATACATTTAAAAAGGTTAAAATTGCTTACCTCTCTACCCGCCGGTTTCCAGCATGGTCCCGACTGCGACTGTTCCCCGGCTCTGGGAGATGTGCATGTGTCGGGAAAGCATGCACGAATCCCGCAAAATGGCTGACATGCGATTCTCCTGACCGGACCTGCCAGAAAATGTGCAGGTTGCAATGGGAGAATCACCCCCTACATGTGAGTCGAGCAGCGTTGCAGATGTTGAGTCCCTGTCAGGAGAGCCCAGGTCTGATCAGCTGAGCACAGATGCTGAGCCTCAATTGGGGAATCAACCACAAAGAGGACAATTCTGGACAAGCAACCCAAAATATGTGGGGTTCTGCCACAGTTGCCAGAGGCACTGAGCACAACCAGAGAACTCTGCCTCCACCATGAGTGTCTCAGGCCTTATTGCTAATGTCCACCTCCATGAAAAGAATGCATGGAGCATCAGCCATGACAGATAACTGATGATGACCCTGACCAATGGCCTGCACTCTTAGTCTGCCAGTTTCAACCGAATGGAGGAATGCCACAGCGACACCATTCAGCACCTCATTAAAATGCAGCAAAGGACTCTCCAGCTGTTGGTTAACAGTGGGCCATTAGTTGGAACCCTACTCCAAGTATCCCCACTTTTTAACCCTTGCTCCCCAGTCTATCCCATTACACTTAATCGGTATGTCACATGCTGCTTTCTGTTGCAATGACAGATTCTGTTCCTGCAAAGGCGCAGGTGGGACAGTGTTTGAATGGACCCTTATGGTCCCCAAGACCCAAAGGATGTCCACCTCAGGTAACTCATGAGTCAAAGCAGGATAGAAAAGCAGCCTGTCTCCCATTCTGTTGAAGGGCACAGGGGTAACAGTGCATGGAAGTAATAGGAAGAGAATTGGTTCAGACTCAAAGGGCAAATGGCACTGTAAGGATTCTATGTTTCTAGTCTATCAATTCTCTCATCTATTGTATGCAAGAGAACCACAGTGGGATAAAATAGCTGGAAAATTGTGCGGTGCTGGAATGCAGATGTCAGAGATGATTATTCTCCAGTCCCTGCTTGCCAAATCAGGGCCATATCATTCACTATTGAACAGTGTTTGTTATGATTATATGTTACATGATGCACACCAGCATTAATGAGCACCATGGATCCAAGGATTGACATCGGGACTGCACAATGCTAAATACGTACTGTTTCTTTAAATTCCAGATTTCAACACACTCATTATGTACCTCTGTGGTTCTTTGAAACTTTCATATGAGCTGCCAATGATTTGTGAGAGATCTAACCAAAGGTTTTCTGAAATTCAAGACCTATAATTGGTAATGTTCTAAATAGTTGGTTGGTCAGCAAAACATCCTGCCACAACTGTGTACATTGATAATGGGCCCAATAATGTCTACCACCTGGCCATCGCTCATAGGATCGTGCTGCTTTTTAAAAATTCATTCTTGGGACAATAGCATTGCTAGCTGGCCTTCATTTATTGCCCATTCCTAGTTGCCTTTGAGTAGGAGGTAGGTGGTGTCTTCTTGAATCACTGCAGTCCACGTGCAGTAAGTTGACCCACAATGCTATTAGGGAGGGAATTCCAGAATTTCGACCCAGCGACTGCAAAGGAAAGGTGACATATTTCCCAGTCAGAGTGGTGAGTGGCTTGGAGGGGAACTTGCAGGTGGTGGTGTTCCCATGTATCTGCTGCCCTTGCTCTTCTAGATGGAAGTGGCCGTGAGTTTGGAAGGTACTGTCTAAGGACCTTTGGTGAATAGCTGCAGCACATCTTGTAGATAGTATACATTGCTGCTACTGAGCGTCGGTGGTGGAGGAAGTGGATGTGGTGCCAATCAAGCCGGCTACTTAAGAGAAGGTTAAAACCATAGAAACCCTACAGTGCAGAAAGAGGCCATTCGGCCCATCGAGTCTGCACCGACAACAATCCCACCCAGGCCCTATCCCCGTATCCTGACATATTTACCCGCTAATCCCTCTAATCTATGCATCCCGGGACACTAAGGGGCAATTGAGTTTGGCCAATCAACCTAACCCTCATATCTTTGGACTGTGGGAGGAAACCGGAGCACCCGGAGGAAACCCACGCAGACACAAGGAGAATGTGCAAACTCCGCACAGACAGTGACCCGAGCCGGGAATCGAACCCGGGACCCTGGAGCTGTGAAGCAGCAGTGCTAACCACTGTGCTACCGTGCGGGGAGATTTAATGGAGGTGTTTAAAATTATGAAGATCTTTGATAAAATAGAGATTGAGAGACTATTGATTTCTGGCAAGAGAGTCAGCAACCAAAGAATGTAGATGAAATTGTCTGTAGGACCACATGGGAGATGAGAAGAATATTTTTCTTCTGCAGCGAGTTGTTGCAATCTGGAATGTGCTGCCCGAAGGAGGTGATAGAAACAGAATCAATCGGAACTTTCAAGAGAGAATTAGTTAAATACTTAAAAGGAAAAATAAAAATGCAGGGCTGTTGGAGAAAAGCAAGTGAGTGGGATCAATTAGATTATTCTTTCAAAGAGCTGGCATAGTCATAATGGGCTGAAAGACCTTGTACTGTACTATATGATTCTATACTGCTTTAACAAGGTTATCATTTGAAATCCCATATAATTGGACCTCATCTGATCTTTATTCACCCAAATTGGTTTGAACCATTTTAGTTGACGGTTGCCTTATAATTGTAAAGGAAGTATTTAAAACATATAATTACTTAATATTAGCAATAAACACAATTAGATATAAATTAATGATTAGTTTAGTGGAGGTGTGGAACAAATTATCCTATTTTCACAAACTGGTTTTGGTTTACATGATATGAAATGGTTCAAATGATTACATGTGCTCTCTCTGTTCTTCAGAAAACAAAACCGGAGCTTTGGCTGCACACTATTTTAATTGCAATTTGTTAAAGCTGTAAATAACCAGTACTGAAAGCAGCCTCGAGTCCCCCTGGAGTGAAATTGCTCATTGCATATTAACAGGCATTGAGACATGAATGAGTGCACAAGGCTAATCACAGACCTGGTAGGAAGATTTACAAAGATTTGCTCCTGCGAATTTATTTGCGATGTTGAAAGCTGCTTGGAATTTTATTCATGTCTTTGCTGATAGGTTTGGTGTTGAATTAACTGCATACAGTGAGAATGTATGCAACTGAGTTGCAATAGATAGACAGCTCATTTATTTAGAAGGCGATGGTTTGGAGTTTAAGGGAAGGGTGCACCTTAATTTGTATGGTTGGCAGTAGAAAAATTATTATTCTAATTTGGATAATTCAAAAATGAAAAATGTGACATTTTTAAAAAGATATAATTTCAAATAGCTGACACCCAGTCAGGGAGTGTCACTCCATCTCAGATTGTGGAAACTGAGATTAGACATATTAGTCTGCAAAGAATGCCAGTACGGGTCTATTAAAAATTAAAATATGTCCATATATTTTTCATCAGCATCTCTAATGAAATTCACTCACTAAAGGCATTTTAGAAACAATTATAAAACTAATAATGAAGTTGATTTTTGTTATGCTACTTGCTGATCTAGCACAGATTTCTACAAAAGGAAGTCAATACTCATAGGTTGGATTTTGTGTTCTCAAATGCAGGACCAAGTGCCCAGGCCAATCTTCCTCAAGGCAGCCTCCTAATTGGCTGCTGCAGTGCTCATCATCCTGTTAAGAGCAGAATCCTGCCCAATCACAGGGCTGGCAGCTTTTCAGCAGCCTCACCAGGAGAGGTGGGTGCTGCTGAGGGAGGTCAGTGACAGTGAGGGTGCCTAAATAGGGAGGCAGCCTCCACGGTGTAACTATAAAGGAGGAACACAGAGGGGCCAAGCCGGCTGACCCTATTGTACAGCTGGGATGGTCTCTCTTACCCATGGCACACACACTGAGGTACGAAGACTCTAGTTCTGAAAGCCCCACAGCCCCTCAGTGGGGCTGTCGACATTGATTTGGCAATTCTATTTAGGGAAGTGGGACTGTTTTGTTCCCTGGGCATTGCTGCAAATTGATTCTAATTGGGGTCTAAATTTTATGAATTGGTTGCTTGTATCTATGGAATAGGCAAATTCTTTGTTTCTCTGGCCACCCCAGGGAAGACCCTACCAGCAGAAATGCTGTCCTGACACAGGTCTCCGCTCTTGCCACCCCACCACCCACTTGCCCCATCCCTCAGCCCATGACACAGGGGATGGTAAACACCAGTGCATGCAATCTTTCAAATGTGGGGTTGGGAGGCCATCGTTAACTGAACAAGGGTGAACAAGTGCAACTCAGTCTTCATTTCAAATCTTACATTCCATCCTTATTTTAGAAACTACTGATTTTACAGCATTATTTACAGTTAAACAGTATAACGTACAGCAATTTGGGAAGTAGAGCTGGTTGCAAGCTCAGAGTTTCTCTGACAAACTGGCTGAGGACTGGTCTGAAATGTTTACAGAGGCAGTTTTAACAAGAACTTGGGCAGCCATTCCGCTGATGTTCTTGAATGATTGGCAGAAATCCAAAGGAATTATGGTGAAAGATAAGGAGGATCCCTTTCTTTCCTTTAACGTTGGAAAACTTGTCATGGGATTTCACTTAGGCATAATTAAAAGATCTGGATCAAACCAAAGATATTAGGAGAAGTTCCCTAAAATTCAGTAAAGACAGTGGGTTATAGAAAGATGTTAAAGGCAGAAAGGTTTAGGAAGCGGATTTTTACAACATGAGGCATTGACAACTGAAGGCAACGACGTCAATGGTGGGGTGAGTGGGCAAGAAACCAGAGTCAGTGGAATGGGAATTTCAGGACGGGGTGGGGAAGGGAGGGGGTTGGTTGTTGTAGGGTGGGAAAGGCCACGTCTTACAGATGGACAAAGCTGTTAAAACATTTAAATATCATGATGAGAACTTGAAATTTGGGGTACTTTGGGCCATCAATGCTGAGGGATGATGGATGAAGTACTTGATGCAAGACTTGATGCAAGCAACTGATTGTGGAAAAGGTTATGTTTATAGAAAATTGATGATGAGAAATTATTGGAATTGTTGAGTCCGATGGTAACAAAATCACAGAGGAAGATTTCAGTAGTGGGCAAGCTGAGATAAAGGTGGAGACCGGCAATGTTGTAAAGATGGTAGGAGTCTATCTTTATGAAAGTGAGGTTATGGGATAGAACCTAATTTCAGGGCCAAAATAGGAAGCTGATGTTGTGAACAATCTGGTTCAGTTAGAGGCAGGAGCAAGAGTTGGAGTTCATGATAGTGATCGGGTTTGTGGTGAGGGCTTCATTCATTCCATTGTTAAACTGGTGATCTCACAGCTACCTCGAATACAGCTCCTCATGCCCCACTTCCTGCAAGGACTCCATCCCATTCTCCCAGTTTCTCCATCTCCGTCACATTCATTCCAATGATGCCACCTTCAAAAACAACACTTTGGGCATGTCTGCCTTTTTCCTTAACCAAGGATTCCCCCTCAAAAGTGGTTGACAGGTAACCCAACCGTGTCCAACCAATTTCCTACACCACTGCCCTCACCCCATCCCCTCCTTCTCAGAACCATGACATGCTCCCTCTTGTCCTCACTTTTCACCCCACCACCAACCTCCATATTCAAAGGATCATCCTCCACCACTTCCGCCAACTCCAGCATGATGCCACCACGCAACACATCTTCCTGTCACTCCCCCTATCAGCATGCCACAGGTACCACTCCCTGAGACACCCTGGTTCACTCCATCACCCCAACCCCTCATCTCCTTCTCACTTGCAATCATAGAAGGTGCAGCGCCCCCCACCACCCCCGCCCCCCCTCCTCCCCACCCCTTAACTCCCTCCTCACTGACCAAGGCCCCAAACACTCCTTTCAGGTGAAGCAGTGATTCACTTGTACCTTCTTTAATTTGGTCTACTGTATTCGCTGCTCACAAAGCAGTCTCCTCTACATTGGGGAGGCTGAACGCAGACTGGATGACCGTTTTGTGAAACACCTTCACTCAAACTGCAAGCATGACTCCCACCATCCTGCAGCTTGCCATTTTAACTCAGCATCTTGTTCTCATGCCTACATGTCCATCCTTGGCCTGCTGCGATGCTCCAGTGAAACCCAATGCACCTCATCTTCCAATTTGGCAGATTACAGTCCTCAGGACTCAACATAGAGTTCAACAACTGTAAACCGTGACCTTTCTCCTCCAGTTTGACCCTTTTTATTAATCCAACTTTTCTTTGGTCCCAACACTATCCCCCCCTCCCCAACCTGTCACTTGTTCTTTAGTTTTGATTTCACTGAGCACTGACCTTTGTTCTGCTATTAACACATTTTGTTAAATTACCTTTACGCAACTATCACCACCTTGTTTAGTCCTTAACACTGTCATTAACACTCCTTTTGTCTCATGGCCTAAATGTATTTGTCAATTCTCTCCTAGCTCACATCTATCTATTCCAGCAACTTACACCTCAACTTATCTGTCTTGCAGCATTGGATCACCTGATCCACTATTTGGTTATTCAGATTTATTGCAGCACAATTGCAATGCCTGCATCAATTGAGTCACAAATTCAGCACGTTTCCCTTTCATTCTGTCTCATCTGACAGGAAGCATGGGCCGGGATTCCCCCCAAAAATTCGAAGTGCTGAATTCGTGTAAAAACGGGAGTAACTCCTGTTGGGTTTTTAAGCGGGATTTTCAAAATGAATCTCCCACACTCAATGTATCACAGAGTGCCTCAGAGACATTCACAGAGAAATTCCGGGGGCAGGGACAATTCCCACTGGAGAGGTCGGCAGCATAGGGCTGAGTGGGCCACTGCGCATGGGCCAATCTGTCAGTGCCAAGATCGGCACATGTGCAGTAGCCTCGCACTGCCAGCCTCCTGATCACTGGGCAGTCCCGTGACTTTGCATTGCTGGCTTACTGACATCCCCAATCCCTGATTGCTGGCCTCTCGGACCTTTCCAGGCCAGCTCAGATTTCTCTCCACCCCCCCCACCCACCCCCCAACCCCCCCCCCCCCCCCCAACCCTGCCAGTTCTGATTTCCCTGACCCCCCCCTTCCTAGCAGTCCTGAGCCCCCCCCACAGCCCTGATCCCCCCCCCCCAGCTGATCTAACACCCCTGCAGCCCCGCCCCCTCGGCACTCAGCCCTGACACCGCTCCCCACCCAGATGGCTAGCCCCAAATGGCATCCTCCCTCCCTCTGCCACTGATCCCGACTGCAGAGTGGCAGCGGGCCCACTCGTCGCTTCCCTATAGGCCCCCCAAAAGGCCTGCCCCCTTGGCACTGCCTGGGGGGCCTATAGGGAAGCGTCTCCTCCCTTCACTCCCTCATTAGGGGGGTGGGGTGAGGGGAAAAGACACTAGCGGACCCAGAGACTTCAGTCCCAGGCCCGCTAACGATATTAAAATCCAGATTTTGTTATTTGAATCAGCTCCGCACCAATTCCCGGCGTGGAGCTGATGACTCTGGAAATTTGGGCCCCAGAGATACTCAGAGGCCATGGAGCCTAGCAGAAAGTCTGCTAAACGGACTTACACAATGATCTTACCCATCACTTTGTAATGTCGAGCTGCCTCATTGTGCTGCTAGAGCAGCGCAACAGGCTGGGAGAATCGCCCCCATGCTTTTTCAATGTGGCATTTGGCATCACTAGCTTATAACACTGCACATTCATAATTCATCTCTCCTCCCAGGTCAGGCAACATCTTGAAATTCTCTTTCATCAAAGCACCCACATTAAACAACAATAAGGTTCATCATTGTACTTTCTCTGCCATTGCCATGTCATCCAAAAACAGACCATGACTGTCAGCATAATTCTCCAGTCACACTTTCCATTTCACACTGACGGTGCTGGCATGACCCTTTGGATCAAATAGTTCAATTTCCCAGACTGCAGAAATCTTAGCTTCAGCAAATCACATGACACAATCCCAAATATCTCTGTATTTATCCTCGTTGTCAATGTCACTTCTCAGGCTGAAAGAACACACTCAAAGTCTTAGGCTGGAATTTGTTTTCGTGCTGCAGAGGTGATTCACCATTTTTGGTCCCACTGAGTTTACGACATTTTGTATGTCTCACCCATCCTGCTGTCAGGGTGAACCTGTGGTGCGGGTCAACATCAGCAGGACCGGAAGGTCCCGCCAATAGGAAGGGCTGGAAAATCACCCCTTAGTATTAATTGTAAGAATAATATCATTTAATCTGCCATGCCAGCTAACTCCCTAACATGTGCCATCTGAACTTCCATCCCCAGGTCAGGTGTCCCATAGGTATTACAAAGTGTACTTTACAGTATCTTATCTGAGGACCATATATCAAACAATACTCAAGCCCACGCTCACCATGACACCAGTGGGCAAGTTTCTCTCCAGCTTTTGGATGCTGCTTTCCATCCAAAATGGACAGGTATTCTGAGCTGTGGCATTTAAATCACTCAAACTTCCAGGGAGGATTGTCTTGTCTTCTGGGCCAGGAGTTAAAACTAGAATTGGTCCCAATATTCCAGTAATAAATCTAACCAGCTGTGATTAATAGATTCTATACTGCAATATTAGCCCCATACAACTCAAAATACAGTTATGACTTCCACAGTACAAATCATATGGATCAATACCACTTCCACTACATGACTAGCAACCCGTTGTTGGCTGTCACTTTACCTGCCATTGAAGGAAACAGCTGTTTCCAGTGTCAACTACTTATGTCAGAAATCTAGCAAAGTGTACAAATCCCCATTTAATACCATTCTTATTGTCTTTTATATAATGATATAAAGGCCTCAGTCACTCATAAGGGATTGGATAAACATGTGTGGGTTCAGTTATTGAGGCTGGGCACATGAGAACAGATAATATAAAAAGCTTGGAGACATCAGCAACAGAGCTGTGTGTGTGATCTGCTCAAAGGCAAAAGTGAAACTAAAGCTGGATCACATGACACACTTCCCTTCCAGTGATGTCATGCGGCTATTACTTAAAGGCAGGATACAATGATCTTACACTTCACTTTGTAATAGCTTCCACCCTTCATAAAACCATCCCCCTTCCAGGTGAGCATAAGACACTATTTTGAAGAAGAGTAGAGCAGTTCTTCACTGTGTCCTGGAGATTATTTATCCCTCAATGATAAGCAAATCTGTTTCAGTGCTGTTGACTATCTTTTTTCTGTTTGCGGGATCTAGCTTTGTACAAATTAGTTGTTGCCTTTCCTACATTCCAAAGTGACCATGCTTCAGAAGTACTCATTGGCTACACATTGGGAGGTCCTGAGGTTGCAGGTCTTTATTGCAGCGTGAAACTGACTGGGCATGCTGGATACTGGAAGTTTAAAGGAAAAAATTCTCTGCCAAAAGGTTAATTCATATTTATGTGATAATTACAACTATTTGTGGTTTCCAGGAAATGAGGCAAACAGTGGAGAATAAAAATGAGGAAATTTATAACAAGCATTGTTGCAGATCAATTATAGCCTTGAAATAACTGAATACCTGAATAATTGCCTTGGCCTGTCATCAGTATTTATGCAAACTGATGCCAGATTCCAGAAACGGTAGTTACAAAACTCTGTTGGCTGAACACAGAGCTTTCCACATCTATCTCAATTACTGCACTAAATTCCAGAATTACCATCTAATTGATCAATTTCCAGCAAATGAATGCAGTAACGTCACCATCACAGAATTACAGCAAACATCTCAATTCCTCTTAGCATCTCATTAGTTTTATTCACTGTGGAGATACACTTGTTTTTTGTGTCGGCCTTGGTGCGCCCTACTCTTTCACATTAGCAAGCTGCGCTGTGTGATTGATAAAAAAGGGGACATAGGGGACAACAGTTCGTTCAGTCAGATATGGTCTCATATTTGCCTCAACATTGCCTTGTGTTTGATGTTCAATGCAGGACTAATTTACACCAGTTCCACAAGCAAAATCCAAATCAAATCGAACACTGTTAAACATAGAAAAATTGATGGCAGAGATGGAAGCCAATTGGCCCATCATTTCTTTGCCAGACGGTATCCTGTTCCAATCTTCTATTCGGCTCACAAGTAATCATACTTCCAAGTTGGTATCAATCCACTGCGAGTCATAAACCTCTAGGTTCAGGATTTGAGCATATATGATCAAAATGATACATTGCCAGGCAATTAGGCTGCTAATCCTCATTCGGTGTATTCCTGGAGATTTCATCACATGATCCATCTCTAGTCTTTCTCCTTTGGTTCGCACTCGCAGTGAGCTGCCTTCCCATGCCAATCAGAAAGACAAGATTTTTCCGATTACCATTACTTTTATAATTAAGTGTCTGTAGAAAATGAAAAAAACGTGGTTTTAATGTTCCTAAGATTGTTCCTCCTAGATTGTCTGTGGCAGTGTCCTCAAGACACTGGTGTGGGGCGGCACGATGGCACAGTGGTTAGCACTACTGCCTCACAGCTCCAGGGACCCGGGTTCAATTCTCGGTTTGGGTCACTATCTGTGTGGAGTTTGCACATACTCCCGTGTCTGCGTGGGTTTTCTCTGGGTGCTCCAGTTTCCTCCCACAGTCCAAAGATGTGCAGGCTAGGTGGATTGATTGATCATAGTGCCCTGGGATGTGTAGGTTAGAGGGATTAGGGGTAAATGTGTGGGGTTGTGGGGATAGGGCCTGGGGTGGGATTGTTGTCGGTGCAGACTCGATGGGCCACATGGCCCCCTTCTGCATTGTAGGGTTTCTATGATTCTAAGACTAGTCTTCACTTTCTGAAGGCTGTTGGGCAATGCTGAAGAGTGGTTATAGAGAATATTGTTGAAAATATATGTTGTGAAGTCCAAAACCTGGGACAGAAGATTTGATAGTTACTAGTAAATCCAATAATGAATTCTGGAGAAACTTCTTTACCCAGAGAGTGTTGTGAATGTGGAAGTCAGTGTGCAGCAAAGGGTTAACATTAGAAGCATACATGATACTGAAGTAACAATGGTGTTGAATCGCACGACTGGGAAGTAAGAGAGATTGGGGACATGGAGAAGCACCAACCTTGTGTAGGTGTCCCAATGTGTAAATACTTGCAGTAATTAAAGAGTAATGGTTTTGATTGGTAGAAGGATTAAACATAGAAAGTAGGAGCAGGAGAAGGCCACTCAGTCCTTAGAACTTGTTCCACCATTCATATGATCATGGCAACTCAGTAACCTGTTCCTGCTTTCGCACCCATATCCTTTGATTCCTTTAGCCCCAAGAGCTGTATCTAACTCATTCTTGAAAACATACAACTGCTTCTGTGGTAGTGAATTCCATAAGCTCACCACTCTCTGGGTGAAGAAATCTCTCCTCATCTCTCTCCCAAATTGGTTTATTCCGTAGCCTTAGATTGTGACCCTTGGTTCTGGACTCCCCCACCATCAGGGACATCCATCCTGCATCTACCCTATTCTAGTCCTGTTAGAATTTTATAGGCTTCTATGAGATTTCCCTCATTCTTCTGAACTCCAGCAAATAGAATGTTAACTGACACTGAAGCTTCTTTGCATCCTCCTCACAGCACACCCTACCCTTCACGTTGTGTCATTTGCAAATTTGGAGATATCACGTTTCGTTTCTTCATCTAAATCATTATTATATGTTGTGAATAGCTGGGGTCCTGGCACTGATCCCTGCAGTACTGTCTGCCATTCGGAAAATGACCTGTTTATTCCTACTCTGTTTCCTGTCTGTCAACTCATATGTCTAAATGCACTGCCCCAAATTTCAGGTGCTTTAATTTTAAATGCTAATCTTTTATGTGGGGCTTTGCTGGAAGCTTTCTGAAAATCCAAATAAACCCCATTCACTGGTTTCCCCTCATCAAGTTTATTAGTTACATCCTCAAAGAATTCCAGTAGATTTGTCAAGTATGATCTCCTATGCTGACTCTCTCTGACCCTGTCACAGTTTCCCAAGTGCTTTGCTATAAAATCTTTGATAACGGATTCTAGAATTTTCATCACAGCCAATGTAAGGCTGACTGGTCTATAATTCAAAAACCGAAAATCCTGGAAAGTCTCAGCAGGTCTGACAGCATTTGTGGGGAGAGAATAGAGCCAACATTTTGAGTACAGGTGACTCTTCATCAGAGCTGAGAGCAAAGATAATCAGCAAAGATTTATACTATGAGGGTTGCGGGGGGTAGGTGGTGTGGAATGGGACAAAGGGAATGTAAATGAGGATACAGAAGGCTGAGAAGGTTTTTAGCAAAAGTGCCCATTAAGTGATCAAAATACGTGAATGGCAGAACAGAGGTACAGATTGTTAAAGGACTACCTGAGGAATGTGGCGGATGCCCAGAAGAGGGCGGGGGGGGGGGGAGGGGGCGGTGGCAAGAAGGAGAGATGGAATGGAAAGAGCAAAAATGGAGGTGTGAGAGAAGGATGATAAAATGAATGATTAGGATCAATCAAAATGAAATAAAATAAAGGGAAATGTGGTGAAGGTGGAGGGAAGGTGTTCTTCCAATTTGCGTTGGAGTTCACTAGAACATTGCAAAAGGCCAAGGAAGGACATGTGGACAGGAGAACAGGGTGATGTTTTGAATTGGCAAGGTGACAGGAAGGTTTGGGTCCTGCTTGCGGACAGACCGAAGGTGTTCAGCAAAGCGACCAACCAGTCTGCGTTTGGTCTCTTCAACGTAGAGTAGACTGCATTGGGAGCAGCGAATGCAATAGACCAGATTGAAGGAGGTGCATGTGAACCGCTGCTTCCCTTCAAAGGTGTCTTTAGGACCTGGGATGGTGAGCAGGGAGGAGGTAAAGAGGCAGGTGGTACACCTTCTATGATTGCATGGGAAGGTGGGTAGGGGTGAATCATAGAATCCTACAGTGCAGAAAGAGGCCATTCGGCCCATCGAGTCTGCACCAACCACAATCCCACCCAGACCCTATCCACATATCCCTATCCACATATCCCTACATATTTACCCACTAACCCCTCTAACCGATGCATCCCGGGACACTAAGGGGCAATTTAGATTGGCCAATCAACCTAGCCCATGCATCTTTGGACTGTGGGAGGAAACCCACGCAGGTACAGGGAGAATGTGCAAATTCCACACAGACAGCGACCCGAGCCAGGATTCAAACCCAGGTCCCTGGAGCTGTGAAGCAGCAGTGCTAACCACTGTGCTACCGTGCCGCCCATAGTGCTGGGTGGTGTTGGGTGTGATAGAGGAGTGGACGAGGGTGTCCCGGAGAGAATGGTCCCTGCGGAATTCTGATGGGAGGATGAGGAGAAGATGTGTTGAGTAGTGGAGTTGGCAGAAATGGTGGAGGATGATCCTTTGAATGAGAGCCTGGTGGGTATAAAGTGAGGACAAGGGGGACACTATCCTGGTTCTCGGAGGGCGAGGAGGGGGTGAGAGCAGTGGCCCGCCGGATGGGTTCGACGAGGTTGAGGGCCCTGCCAACTACAGTGGGTGGAAAACCACAATTGAGGAAAAAGGAAGACATATTGGCAGCACTATTTTGGAAAGTAGCAACATAAGAACAGATATGGCAAAGGCGAAGGGACATAGAGAATGGAATAGAGTCCTTACAGGATGTGGGGTGTGAAGAACTGTAGTCAACGTAGTTGTGGGAGTTGGACCATGTGACGGTAATAGAGGGGTGGAAATTGGAAGCATAATTGATAAATTTTTGCAGGTCCAGACGAGAGCAAGAAGTGTCACCAAAATAGTTGTCGATGTACCAATAAAGGAATTGTGGGAGAGGGGCCGGAGTCGGACTGGAATAGGGAATGCTCCACATAACCCATAAAGAAAACCTAAACAGAGTTCAACAACTTCAGAGCATGAACATTCTCCTCCATCTTCACCACATTTCCATTTATTTTATTTCATTTTGTTTCATCTCATTCATCCATTTTATCATCCTTCTCTCTCACCTCCATTTTTCCACTTTCCATTCCAGCTCTCCTTCTTTCGCCCCCTCCACACCCCCACCTCACACATCAGCCCCCTTCAGTGCAACTGCCACATTCCTCAGGCAGTCCTTTAACAATCTGTACCTCTGTTCTGCCATTCACGCATTCTGATCACTTAATGGGCACTTTTAGCACCTTCTCAGCCTTCTGTATCTTTACTTACATTCCCTTTGTCTCATTCCATTCCACTCCCACCCTCATAGTATAAATCTCCGCTGATTCACTTTGCTCTCAGTTCTGATGAAGGGTCACCTAGGCTCGAACTGTTGGCTCTATTCTCTCCCCATAGATGCTGTCAGACCTGCTGAGATTTTCCAGCGTTTTCTGTTTTTGTTTCAGATTCCAACATCTGCAGTATTTTGCTTTCATCTTTGGTCTATAATTCATAGTTCTCTGTCTACCTCCTAAAAGTGGGGTTACATTAGTTAACCCACATGAGGGGGTGAGGAAAAGCTTTTTCACCCAAAGGATGGTGAGCATCACTGCCTAAGTAAATGGTTGAGGCTGAAATTCTCAACCTATTTAAAAAGGTTCCTGGATCAGCATGTGGAGTGCTGTAAATGGCAAAACCACAGGACAGGTGCCGGAAAACGGGGTTAAAATGAGTGACTTGTTTCTTTTTCTCTTTTCTGTCCAGAACAGACATGATTCCGCAGGATTCTGTATTGGGACTTCTGCTGTTGGTGATTTATATAAATGATCTGAAAGAAGGTGTAACTGGGGTGATCAGTAAGTTTGCGGACGACACAAAATTGGCAGGACTTGCAGATAGTGAGGAGCATTGTCAGAAGCTACAGAAGGATATAGATAGGCTGGAAATTTGGGCAAAGAAATCATAGAAATCATAGAAACCCTACAGTGCAGAAGGAGGCCATTTGGCCCATCGAGTCTGCACCGACCACAATCCCACCCAGATCCTACCCCCACATATTTACCCACTAATCCCTCTAACCTACATATCTCAGGACTTTAAGGAGCTATTTTTAGCCTGGCCAATCAACCTAACCCGCACATCTTTGGACTGTGGGAGGAAACCGGAGCACCCGGAGGAAACCCACGCAGACACGAGGAGAATGTGCAAACTCCGCACAGACAGTGACCCAAGCCGGGAATTGAACCCAGGTCCCTGGAGCTGTGAAGCAGCAGTGCAGCAGCAGATGGAGTTCAATCCTGGTAAATGCGAAGTGATGCATTTTGGTAGAAATAATGAAGGGAGGAGCTATACGATAAATGGCAGAACCATAAAGGGTGTAGATATGCAGAGGGACCTGGGTGTGCAAGTCCACAGATCCTTGAAGGTGACGTCACAGGTGGAGAAGGTGGTGAAGAAGGCATATGGCATGCCTGCCTTTATAGGACGGGGCATAGAGTATAAAAGTTGGGGTCTGATGTTGCAGATGTATAGAACGTTGGTTCGACCGCATTTGGAATACTGCGTCTAGTTCTGGTCGCCACACTACCAGAAGGACGTGGAGGCTTTGGAGAGAGTACAAAGGAGGTTTACCAGGATGTTGCCTGGTATGGAGGGGCTTAGTTATGAGGAGAGATTGGGGTTGTTCTTCCTGGACAGACGGAGGATGAGGGGAGACGTAATAGAGGTGTATAAAATTATGAAAGGCATAGATAGGGTGAACGGTGGGAAGCTTTTCCCCAGGTCGGTGGTGACGTTCACGAGGGGTCATAGGTTCAAGGTGAAGGGGGGGAGGTTTAACACAGATATCAGAAGAACATATTTTACACAGAGGGTGGTGGGGGCCTGGAATGCGCTGCCAGGCAAGGTGGTGGAGGTGGACACACTGGGAACGTTTAAGACTTATCTAGATAGCCATATGAACGGAGTGGGAATGGAGGGATACAAAAGAATGGTCTAGTTTGGACCAGGGAGTGGCACAGGCTTGGAGGGCTGAAGGGCCTGTTCCTGTGCTGTATTGTTCTTTGTTCTTTGATTGGCTGAATGGCCACTTTCTGCACCATAATCACTCTATAATTCTAAGTATATGTTGACAGGGTTAAATGAAGTAAGTTTAAAGTAGCTCAGGTGAAGCTTAAGGTTCAGCAAGTCAAATAGCCAGTTTCTACATTGTAAATTGAATTTAGTATCAAGAAAAGTCATATACCCAGTTCAAAAGTTAAAAACTCAAACAGAAGCTTGCAGTTTCTGTGAACATGATTCTCTGGTCTTGTCCATGGCAGGGTCCATTGCGAGCGAGAACTGAGAATTTGGTGTTCCAGCCAAAACTTCATTCCCTTTCAGCGGCACTGGAAAATCCCAGTGGCAAACGAGAATGGAAGATTTTGGCCTCGATGTGCATTGCCAAACTTACTGGTTGAATGTGTAGGGGAGGTTGAGAAAGGGTTTAAGGTATTCCAGATTCTGGGATTTTTTAAATAGAGACATGGAGTACCAAAGCAAGGAGTTCATGCAAACTCATTTCTCCTTGGCTGGTAACTGGTCTCACATTAGCAGTTTTGGTTATTGTCTATTCTTCAGGTCAAGGATCAACCCTGCCCCCCCACAGGAGAGAGAAAGAAGAACAGCATGAAAAGACAGGTCAGGAGCATCATTATTGAATGAGTGTCTCAGGGAGCAGGACATGGGCGGGGAACATGGATAAGTTCACCAGGGTCACTCAGCTCCTGACCTCATTACAACCTTGGTCCAAACATAGATGAAAGATCTGAACTCTGGAGGTGAGATGAGAGGGACTATCCTTGATATAAAGGCAGCATTTGACTGAGTATGGCATCAAGGAGCCTTAGCAAAACTGGAATCAATGGAAAATGGGGGTTAATCTCTCCTCCAGTTGGAGTCAAACCGAGGACAATGGAAAATGTTACAGTCATAGCAGCTCAATCATCTCAGTTTCAAGACATTGCTGCAGGAGTTCCCCAGGGTAATGGTCCAATCATCTTCAGCTATTTCATCTCCATCAAAGGTCAGGAGTGGGGATGTTCACTGGTGATTGTACAGTGTTCGGTAACATTCATTACTCCACAGATACTGAAGCTGTCTGTTTCTATATGCTGCAAGACCAGGATGACATTCAGGCTTGTGTTTGTAAGTGCCCAGTTACATCTGCAAAACCAGGCAAGGATCATCTCAAAGAAGAGAGAATCTAGCTATTCAAGTGGCATTGCCACCATCAACATTCTGGGAATTGCCATTGGCCAGAAATTGAACTGAATGCCACTGTTCCTTCACTGTCACAGGGTCAAATTCTTCAAACTCCCTTCCTAATAGTACTGAAGGCGCGTCAGCACCAGATGAACTGCAGCTCAAGAAGGCAGCTCATCACCACCTTCTCAAGGACAACTAAGGATGGGTAATATGTGCAACGCACACATTCCATGAAATAATTTTTTTAAATGATGAACAAGAATGTCTCCAGGGATTAAAAAAAACTTCAGTTATGTAAACAGATTGGAAGCTGACCTTTAGAGAAGAGTGGGTTGAGAAGAGATTTGATAGAGATGATCAAAACCATAAGGAACTGAAGGGGAAACAGTTCCCATTGTTGGAGGGTGAGGAACCAGAGGATAACAATATAAGGTGAATGGCAATGGCCTCTGGCCAGATGATTGACACGGTGAATGTTTCAGATCTGGAATGCACTGCCCGGGAGTATGATGAAGGTAGATTGAATTGTCACAGTCCAAAAACAATTATGTAATTATCTGAAATGCAGAAATGTTTGGATCTATGCAGAAAGGCTGGAGGAGGAAATGAAATGAGCTATGTTGCACCTCTAAAGGGCAAGGTGCCATATTGTCTCCTTCTCTGTTGGACCCTTTCTATGATTCTAATCTTAGCAAACAAATGAGAAGTTCAGCCCATTTTTATTTAGAATGATTTTCTGCTGCACCTGAGCTGTAAGGTGTGAACGCCCTTTCACACTACAGCATTCCTTTGATCAACAAACCAGCTGGGAGTATGACCGCTCTCACACATTGCAGGGAGAACTGTTATTGTCTTCTTCATCATTTCTCTTGATGGTTCAGCAATCAGAGAAATTAAATTTTTCTGTTCCACATCAAATCAATATATTTAGCTTAACATTTCAGCTAGTAATTTAAACTGTAATCCTGTCTTGAGCAGTTGAAATGCAATTTAATTTTCAATTGAAATTTTCAAGACAGATTAATAGATTTTTGGTGGGCAAGGGATATGGGGCACATGCAGGTAAATGGAGTTGACATGCAGATCAGCCACAATCTAATTTAAAGCAAAACAGGTTTAAAGGTTGAGTAGCCTCTTCTTCATGCCCCGACCCATAACCTTCCAAAGACCAGACAATGTGAATTGTTTTTTTTTCTTTTCCATTCCTATAAAGGAAAAGGGTAGCTATGAGTGATAGGCCAGTTTGTTGCTTTCGGTGTGGGATGTGGGAGTTCCTGGAAACACCTAGCCGCCCCGGAGGTTCACATTTGCTCCAGGTGCATGGAACTGCAGCTCCTGAGGGACCGCGTCAGGGAACTGGAGCAGAGGCTTGATGACCTTTGTCTAGTCAGGTAGAATGAGAGACAAATAGACATGAGTTATAGGCAAGTAGTTACACCGGGGCCTCAGGGGGAAGACATGTGGGTCACAGTTAGGAAAAGTAAAGGTCATAAGGGTAATGTACCAGAGAGTATTCCAGTGGCGACAGGTGTGAGAGGGGAGGGGAGTGAGCAATTAGTGGTGGGGTCACCTGTGGTTGTCCCCCTCCAAAACAGGTATATTGTTTTGGATAGTGTGGAGGAGGATGACTCTCCAGGGGTAAGCCACAGTGACCAGGTCACTGGCACACAGTCAGGCTCTGTGGCCCGGAAAGGAAAGAGAGGGATTAGGAGAGCAATAGTGGTGGGGGACGTGTCGGTTAGAGGCACGGACAGGCGATTCTGTGGGTGCGAACAGGACTCCAGGATGGTAGTCTGCCCACCTGGTGCTGGGGTATTGGATGTCTCCGAGCGGATAGGAGGCATATTAAAAGGGGAGGATAAAGAAACAGATGTCATTGTACACATTGGTGCAAATGACGTAGATAGGAAGAGCAAGGGGATCCTACGAGAGCAATTCAGGGAGTTGGGAAATAGGCTAAAAAGTAGGGCCTCCAGAGTAGCAATCTCTGGGCTGCTCCCAATGCCTAGGGCCAGTGAGGCTAGGAACAGGGAGATAGTACAATTGAACGCTTGGCTAAAGGACTGGTCCAGGAGGGAGGGCTTCATATTCCTGGATCACTGGGAAGTTTTCAAGACAGGAGGGCAAGAAGGACGGGTCACAACTAAATTGGAAGGGCACGAATATCCTGGCTGGGAGTTTTGCTAGTGCAGTTCGGGTGGATTTAAACTAATATGGCAGGGGAGTGGGGATCAAAAAATTAGGTCTACAAGTGTAGAGGCTGGGGACGAGCTTGGGGCCAGGACAAGGCTGGCAAAGAAGAAGAGCACTCTGGGGGAAAATGACCTCACTGGGCCTGCAGGTCTGGAGTGCATCTACTTCAATGCAAGGAGCGTAGCAGGTAAGACAGACGAACTTAGGGCCTTAATGCTTACGAGGAATTTGGATGTGGTTGTGGTGACAGAGACTTGGTTGAAAGAGGGACAGGACGGTCAGCTGAATATTCCGGGGTACAAGTGTTTTAGGCGAGATAGAGGAGGGGCCAAAATAGGTCGGGGAGTAGCAGTATTAGTTAGAGAGCATATTACAGCGGTGCAGAGGGAGGACAATTCAGAGGGGTCGTGTAACGAGTCACTGTGGGTAGAGCTCAGAAATAGGAAGGGTGCAGTCACTATGTTGGGGGTGTACTACAGGCCCCCCAACAGCCCAAGGGAAGTGGAAGAACGGATATGTCAGGAGATAATGGACAGGTGCAGGAAAAATAGGGTTGTTGTAGTGGGAGACTTCAATTCAACTTCAACTAGACCCTTTAAGACTTATCTAGATAGCCACCTGAACGGAGTGGGAATGGAGGGATACAAAAGAATGGTCTAGTTTGGACCAGGGAGTGGCGCGGGCTTGGAGGGCCGAAGGGCCTGTTCCTGTGCTGTATTGTTCTTTGTTCTTTGAATCATTAGATTATTGAAAACCTTACACAGCATCTACACTTCCTGTCCACAAACTTTACATCCTGTTATCATCATTTTTGATGAACATTTCCACACATCAAGGGTTCCCAAACTGGGGTCCGCGGACTCCTCTGCACCTATAAAGGGTCTCTAGGGTTTCCACAGAGCTGGCTGCTGCCACCTGACCAACAAACACCAGCTTGAAAGAAGCAATCATTATCTATTGCTGTAATTAAGCAATGTAATAGGCCAATCAGAGCAAGGCTCTTGGAGCACTGGATGCTGCTAAGCAGCCTATCAACATCCAGTTATCCAAGAGACTTTGCTTTGATTGGCCTATTTGATTTATCCCGCTGTTGCTGAGCATAAAAGCCCTCGGCCAACAGCAAGGTCCCGAGGCCAGAGCTGGTGACAAAAAGAGAGGGTGAGAAGTGGCAAGCAGAGGTGGCAGTGGCATGGCAATACCTCAGCAAAGGAATGGGGGGTTGGACTTCAGAGTGAGGTGTGTTTGTGTGTGTGTGTGTGAGGGAGAGAAGGGTGAGTGTATAAAGGTGTATAAAGGGAAAGAGGAGCACGTTTGTGTCATAGTCATAGATTTTTACAGCACAAAAAGAGGCCGTGCGGCCCAATCGGCAACATTTCCTGATGGCAATATATTTACTGATGGCAAAACTGGCTCTTAAGAAATCTCTCTTTTTCTCAAATGGCCTTCATATTCTCACACAATCCTTCATTCTATGTCCATTTGACAAGACAGGGGCCCAGTTTTACAGACAATGATTCCAGGGACCCAACTCGATCCACAACGAAAATTAGAATCATAGAATCCATATGGTGCAGAAAGAGGCCATTCGGCCCATCAAGCCTGCACCGACCACAATCTTACCCAGGCCCTATCACTGCAACCCCACGTATTTACCCTGCTAATACCCCTAACACTAAGGGGCAATTTAGCATGGCCAATCCACCTAACCCGCACATCTTTGGACTGTGGGAGGAAACCAGAGCACCCAGAGGAAACCCATTCAGACACAGGGAAAATGTGCAAACTCCACACAGACAGAGAGACCTGAGGCCAAAATCAAAGTAAGAAGTCTCACAACACCAGGTTAAAGTCCAACAGGTTTATTTGGTAGCACAAGCCACAAGCTTTCGGAGCACTGCCTCTTCATCAGGTGAGTCACCTGATGAAGGGGCAGTGCAGGTCGGTCAGGCTTGGAGGGCCGAAGGGCCTGTTCCTGTGCTGTAATTTTCTTTCTTTGTTCTTTGACTTGTCTTCTGACTGCTTTTGCTGGCCTCTACCCTCCCTGTCAAATTTGGAAGGAAAGCTGAGTCTTGTTCTGGGACAACTCTGCTGGTGGGACCCTCATTGCTGTATGTGGAGTGGTCTGGTAGCCAAGAAGGAAGCATGAGATTCTGGTCTCTCAGTGTTCATCCTGATTGCTTCTTTAGGCCAGACTTAAAAGTTTGTATGGCTCATTCAGTTAGTCCATTAGATGCTGGGTGGTAAGGCACAGTCCTAACGTGCTTTATACCATTGAGTATGGTGAAGTTTTGAAATTCAGCACTTGTGAATACTATTCCATTGTCAGACACTATGGCGGAATATTACTGCCCCGTCTGCCACAGGAATCGGAGCAGGCGAGGGGCAGACAATGAGAAGGTCCATTGACCTCGGGTGGAATTTTGCGATTTTGGGATGAGCGAGGCCGTAACATCTCATCCTATGACTTCAAGTATTCCGTGGGTGGAAAGAAATTGATGTAATCTTTCAGTGGGAGCATATGATGTAGGAGACTCAAAAACATCAACATTGAACGCAAACATTGTAGCCATGAATGGACTATCATAATCAATATAGACTCATGCCCTTGGCTGGCCAGGCTATTCCCAAGGGTGCAGTGGGGCTGCACCAGGCAACCTTTCATAGTGCTGACTAGACTCTCAATGTCAGCATTAATGCCAGGCCACCAGATATAACTCCTGGCCAGTATCTTCATTTTTGAGACGTCCAGATGGGCACTGCGTAATTCCATTAGAAGCGCTCTCTGTCTGGTACAGGGATGACTACTCTTGCTTCCCAGAGTATGGCTTGTAAAGGTAGGCAGCTAAGTACATCCAACATTCATTATGTGTGTACTAGGTCGGTGCTTGAATGTATATTTGTAGGTGGACAGAAAATGGCCAACATTGAATTCTTGCCGATGTGATTGACAGAATAGCCTCATCTTCTTTAAAGAGTGGCTTGTGGTCAGAAACGTGTCTACCATATAAATACTGGTGGAATTTCTTGACACGGCACGGTAGCACAGTGGTTAGCACTACTGCTTCACAGCTCCAGGGTCCCGGGTTCGATTCCCGGCTCGGATCACTGTCTGTGTGGAGTTTGCACATTCTCCTCGTGTCTGCGTGGGTTTCCTCCGGGTGCTCCGGTTTCCTCCCACAGTCAAAAGATGTGTGGGTTAGGTTGATTGGCCAGTTAAAAATTGCCCCTTAGAGTCCTGAGATGCATAGGTTAGAGGGATTAGCAGGTAAATATGTGGGGGTAGGGCCTGGGTGGGATTGTGGTCGGTGCAGACTCGATGGGCCGAATGGCCTCCTTCTGCACTGTAGGGTTTCTATGATTCTATGAATTATCCTTATTTCTCAGTTTGTGAGTAGCCTTTTTCGGCCTCCTAGAGGTTTCTCGAGACATACCCTATTGGCCTTTCAGATAAATCATCCATCTCAAGGGACAATACCGCACCAACGCCATATGGAGATGCATCACAGGTCAACACCAGTTCCTTAGATGGTGTTTCTTTAGCAGCATAGGCAAAAGAGTCAATAACATTGATAAATTCAGTAAAAACACACCCATAGTAATTCACCATTCCCAAAAATGTCTTGAGCTCAGGTGTTTTTGGGGCTGGTACCTCCTTTATGGCTTTGACTTGTCTTCCATGGGGTGTAATCCTTGTGCATATACATAGAGCCCCAGTAGGTTACCTCAATGACGTTGAGGTATTTCAACGTCATTGAGGTAACCTACTCCTTCTTGAGGTGAACTCCAGTCTCTTGAAATCTCTTCAGCACCTCCTTTAAATTTGCTAAATGCTCAACTTCTGTTGATCCAGACATAAGAACATCATCAAGGTATGCTATAACTCATGGCAGCCCTTGCAACAGACTTTTCATTGTTCTCTGGAAAATAGCACATGCCGACAACACAACAAAAGGCAAGTGCGTATGCTATTTCTGTGTGTTTATCATGACATAACCTCGGAAAGTGTCATCTAATTCAAGTTACTGATGTGCGATTCTTATCCAGTTTTGTATAAAGATTCATCTCCGGCCAGCTTTGTATACAGGTCTTTAATCTTAAAGATTTGATATTTATGCAATTTGGCAGCCTGATTAACTGTTAATTTGTCATCCCACAAATGCAGACAGTCTTGTCTGGCTTCAACACAGGGACTATGGTTGCTACCCATTCCGTGAACTGGCTGGATAATGCCCAGTTCTTGCAATCTCTTTAATTCAGTATCCACCTTTTCATGTACAGCATATAGTGCTGGTCTTGCCCACAAAAATTGAGGGGTTTCCTCTGGATTAACATAGATCTTCACCTGCAGGCCTTTTATCTTGCCTAGCTCATCACTGAAGATGCTCTCATATTTCTTCACCAGTTCGAGAAGTGCTCCTTCCCGCACTTGGAAAATCTCAATCCAATACCTTGATTTCTTTAACCCAACCGTGGCCCAGAAGGCTTTTTGTCCTTCGTCTGACACTATTATTACTGGGAGCTGAACAGACTCTTGTCCATAGTTTACAGGTAATGTCATACCCATTATTTTTATGTCTTTTTCTGTGTAACTTCTTAACTTTGCTGCGGCACACTTTAAATTCAATGGGCTCCATCTCTCAAGTACTGAAATGTATGTTGACATATCACAGTAGCAGATGCCCCTATGTCTACTCCCATCTTAAGAAGCTTTCCATTTGCCAGAGAAGGTGGTGGAAGAGGAGATGGTGGAAGCAGGCACATTAGCAACATTCAAGAGGCATCTGGATGGTACATGAATAGGGAGGGAATAGAGGGATACAGGCCAAGTAAGGGTAGAAGATTTTGTTCAGTTTCGTTCAGGCATCATGATCAGCACAGGCTTGGAGAGCCGAAGGGCTTATTCCTGTGCTGTACTTTTCTTTGTTCTATTTACCAGGAGCATTACAGTAATGTGGGCTTTTAAAAAAAATTCATTTTTACGGGATCTGGGCATTGCCTGCATTTATTGCCCATCCTTAACTGTCCTCCATTTCAGAGGGCATTTGAGAATCTGGAGTCACATGTAGGCCAGACTAGATAAGGGCAGCAGATTTCCATCCCTAAAGGACATTAGTGAACCAGAT
Organism: Mustelus asterias; assembly: GCF_964213995.1. NCBI lineage: Eukaryota > Metazoa > Chordata > Chondrichthyes > Carcharhiniformes > Triakidae > Mustelus > Mustelus asterias. The sequence continues at coordinate 80,775,661 of NC_135803.1, read as the reverse complement.
TGGTTTTTATGACAATCGGCAATGATTTCAAGATCATCATTAGAGTTTTAATTCCAGATTTTTACTGAATTCAAATTTTGCCATCTGTTGTGGGGGAATTCGAACCTGGGTCCCCAGAGCAAAGAACAAGAACAAAGAACAAAACAGCACAGGAACAGGCCCTTCGGCCCTCCAAGCCTGCGCCGCTCATGTGCCCACTAGACCATTCTTTTGTATCCCTCTATCCCCAGTCTATTCATGTGGTTATCCAGTTAAGTCTTAAATGATCCCAGCGTGTCCGCCTCAATCACCTTGCTTGGCAGTGCATTCCAGGCCCCCACCACCCTCTGTGTAAAATACGTCCCCCTGACATCTGTGTTGAACCTTGCCCCCCTCACCTTGAAACCGTGACCCGTTGTGTTCGTCACCTCCGACCTGGGAAAAAGCTTCCCACTGTTCACTCTATCTATGCCCTTCATAATCTTATACACCTCTATTAGGTCGCCCCTCATCCTCCGTCTTTCCGGGGAGAACAACCCCAGTTTACCCAATCTCTCCTCGTAGCTAAGACCCTCCATACCAGGCAAACCTTCTCTGTACTCTCTCCAAAGCCTCCACGTCCTTCTGGTAGTGTGGCGACCAGAACTGGACGCAGTATTCCAAATGTGGCCTAACCATCGTTCTATACAGCTGCAACATCATATGCCAACTTTTATATTCTATACCCCGTCCAATAAAGGCAAGCATGCCATATGCCTTCTTCACCACCCTCTCCACCTGTGCTGCCACCTTTAAGGATCTGTGGACTTGTACACCCAGGTACCTCTGTGTGTCTATACTCCTGATGGTTCTGCCATTTATTGTATTCCTCCCCCTTACATTAGATCTACCGAAATACATCCCTACACATTTATCTGGATTAAATTCCATCTGCCATTTCTCCGCCCAATGTTCCAGCCTATCTATATCCTGCTGCATTCTCAGACAATGTCCATCACTATCCGCAACTCCAGCAATCTTGTGTCGTCCACAAACTTACTGATCACACCAGTTACATCTTCCTCCAAATCATTCATATATATCACAAACAGCAGAGGTCCCAGTACAGAGCCCTGCGAAACACCGCTATAAGAAGTTTAACAACACCAGGTTAAAGTCCAACAGGTTTATTTGGTAGCAAAAGCCACACAAGCTTTCGAGGCTCTAAGCCCCTTCTTCAGGTGAGTGGGAATTCTGTTCACAAACAGAACTTATAAAGACACAGACTCAATTTACATGAATAATGGTTGGAATGCGAATACCTACAACTAATCGAGTCTTTAAGAAACAAAACAATGGGAGTGGAGAGAGCATCAAGACAGGCTAAAAAGATGTGTATTGTCTCCAGACAAGACAGCCAGTTATTCACAGACCGCTATTCACAGACCTCCAACTGGAAAAAGACCCCTCCACTGCTACCCTCTGTCTTCTATGGCTAACACAGTAAGAGTTTTAACAACACCAGGTTAAAGTCCAACAGGTTTATTTGGTAGCAAACACCATTAGCTTTCGGAGCGCTGCTCCTTCGTCAGATGGAGTGGAAATGTGCTCTCAAACAGGGCACAGAGATACAGAAATCAAGTTACAGAATACTGATTAGAATGCGAATCCCTACAGCCAGCCAGATCTTAAAGATACAGACAATGTGGGTGGAGGGAGCATTAAGCACAGGTTAAAGAGATGTGTATTGTCTCCAGACAGGACAGCCTGCAAGTCCAGGAGGCAAGCTGTGGGAGTTACTGATAATGTGACATAAATCCAACATCCCGGTTTAGGCCGTCCTCATGTGTGCGGAACTTGGCTATCAGTTTCTGCTCAGCGACTCTGCGCCGTCGTGTGTCGTGAAGGCCGCCTTGGAGAACGCTTACCCGAAGATCAGAGGCTGAATGCCCTTGACTGCTGAAGTGCTCCCCCACAGGAAGAGAACAGTCTTGCCTGGTGATTGTCGAGTGGTGTTCATTCATCCGTTGTCGTAGCGTCTGCATGGTTTCCCCAATGTACCATGCCTTGGGACATCCTTTCCTGCAGCGTATCAGGTAGACAACGTTGGCCGAGTTGCAAGAGTAGGTACCGTGTACCTGGTAGATGGTGTTCTCACGTGAGATGATGGCATCTGTGTCGATGATCCGGCACGTCTTGCAGAGGTTGCTGTGGGAGGGTTGTGTGGTGTTGTGGTCACTGTTCTCCTGAAGGCTGGGTAGTTTGCTACAGACAATGTTCTGTTTGGGGTTGCGCGGTTGTTTGAAGGCAAGAAGTGGGGGTGTGGGGATGGCCTTGGCGAGATGTTCGTCTTCATCAATGACATGTTAAAGGCTCCGGAGGAGATGCCATAGCTTCTCCGCTCCGGGGAAGTACTGGACGACGAAGGGTACTCTGTCCACCGTGTCCCGTGTTTGTCTTCTGAGGAGGTCGGTGCGGTTTTTCGCTGTGGCACATCGGAACTGTTGATCGATGAGTCGAGCGCCATATCCTGTTCTTATGAGGGCATCTTTCAGCGTCTGGAGGTGTCTGTTGCGATCCTCCTCATCCGAGCAGATCCTGTGTATTCGGAGGGCTTGTCCATAGGGGATGGCTTCTTTAAGGTGTTTAGGGTGGAAGCTGGAGAAGTGGAGCATCATGAGGTTATCCGTGGGCTTGCGGTACAGTGAGGTGCTGAGGTGACCGTCCTTAACGGAGACGCGTGCGTCCAAGAATACAACCAATTCCGGAGAGTAGTCCATGGTGAGTCTGATGGTGGGATGGAACTTGTTGATGTCATCATATAGTTGTTTCAGTGATTGCTCACCATGAGTCCAAAGGAAGAAAATATCATCGATGTATCTAGTGTATAGCATCGGTTGAAGGTCCTGTGCGGTGAAGAAGTCTTGTTCGAACCTGTGCATGAAGATGTTGGCATATTGAGGTGTGAATTTGGTCCCCATGGCTGTTACGTGTGTCTGGATGAAGAACTGGTTGTTGAAGGTGAAGACATTAGAACATAGAACAGTACAGCACAGAACAGGCCCTTCGGCCCACGATGTTGTGCCGAGCTTTATCTGAAACATTGTGGTCCAGAATGAAGCGGATGAGTTGTAAAATTGCATCTGGAAACTGGCAGTTGACGGCGTTGAGTACTGAGGCCGTTGCAGCAATGCCATCATCGTGGGGGATGCTGGTGTAGAGTGCCAAGACATCCATTGTGACGAGGAGTGCTCCTGGTTCAACTGCTCCATGTGCGTTGAGTTTCTGTAGGAAGTCCGTAGTGTCGCGACAAAAGCTGGGGGTTCTTTGTTCTTTGTTAAAACTCTTACTGTGTTCACCCCAGTCCAACGCCGGCATCTCCACATCATGACTTCTATGGCTAAGCCAGTTCTCCACCGATCTAGCTAGCTCACCTTTTATCCCGTGAGATTTAACCTTTTGCACCAGCTTGCCATGAGGGACCTTGTCAAACGTTTTACTAAAATCCATATAGACGACATCCACAGCCCTTCCCTCGTCAATCGTTTTTGTCACCCCCTCAAAAAACTCAACCAAATTTGTGAGGCATGACCTCCTTCGTACAAAACCATGCTGTCTATCACTAATGAGATTATTCAGTTTTAAATGCGCATATATCCTATCTCTAAGAATCTTCTCCAACAACATCCCTACCACGGACGTCAAGCTCACCGACCTATAATTACCCGGGTTATCCTTGCTACCCTTCTTAAATAACGGGACCACATTTGCTATCCTTCAATCCTCTGGGACCTCACCTGTGTCCAGTGAAGAGACAAAGATTTCTGTTAGAGGCCCAGCAATTACATCTCTCGCCTCCCTGAGGAGTCTAGGATAGATGCCATCCAGCCCTGGAGATTTGTCTGTCTTAATGTTTCCTAAAAAACCTAACACTTCCTCCCTTGTTATAGAACATAGAACATAGAACATAGAACATTACAGCACAGAACAGGCCCTTCGGCCCACGATGTTGTGCCGACCTTCATCTGAAACCAAGATCAAGCTATCCCACTCCCTACCATCCTGGTGTGTTCCATGTGCCTATCCAATAACCGCTTAAATGTTCCTAAAGTGTCTGACTCCACTATCACTGCAGGCAGTCCATTCCACACCCCAACCACTCTCTGCGTGAAGAACCTACCTCTGATATCCTTCCTATATCTCCCACCATGAACCCTATAGTTATGCCCCCTTGTAATAGCTCCATCCACCCGAGGAAATAGTCTTTGAACGTTCACTCGATCTATCCCCTTCATCATTTTATAAACCTCTATTAAGTCTCCCCTCAATCTCCTCCGCTCCAGAGAGAACAGCCCCAGCTCCCTCAACCTTTCCTCATAAGACCGACACTCCAAACCAGGCAGCAACCTGGTAAATCTCCTCTGCACTCTTTCCAGCGCTTCCACATCCTTCTTATAGTGAGGTGACCAGAACTGCACGCAATATTCCAAATGCGGTCTCACCAAGGTCCTGTACAGTTGCAGCATAACCCCACGGCTCTTAAACTCCAACCCCCTGTTAATCAAAGCTAACACACTATATGCCTTCTTCACAGCTCTATCCACTTGAGTGGCAACCTTTAGAGATCTGTGGATATGGACCCCAAGATCTCTCTGTTCCTCCACAGTCTTCAGAACCCTACCTTTGACCCTGTAATCCACATTTAAATTAGTCCTACCAAAATGAATCACCTCACATTTATCAGGGTTAAACTCCATTTGCCATTTTCCAGCCCAGCTTTGCATCCTATCTATGTCTCTTTGCAGCCTACAACAGCCCTCCACCTCATCCACTACTCCACCAATCTTGGTGTCATCAGCAAATTTACTGATCCACCCTTCAGCCCCCTCCTCTAAGTCATTAATAAAAATCACAAAGAGCAGAGGACCAAGCACCGATCCCTGCGGCACTCCGCTAGCAACCTGCCTCCAGTCCGAAAATTTTCCATCCACCACCACCCTCTGTCTTCGATCAGATAGCCAGTTACCTATCCAATCGGCCAACTTTCCCTCTATCCCACACCTCCTTACTTTCATCATAAGCCGACCATGGGGGACCTTATCAAACGCCTTACTAAAATCCATGTATATGACATCAACCGCCCTACCTTCATCAACACACCTAGTTACCTCCTCAAAAAATTCTATCAAATTTGTGAGGCACGATTTGCCCTTCACAAATCCGTGCTGACTATCCCGGATTAATCCGCATCTTTCTAAATGGTCGTATATCCCATCCCTAAGGACCTTTTCCATCAATTTACCAACCACCGAAGTCAGACTAACCGGTCTATAATTACCAGGGTCATTTCTATTCCCTTTCTTAAACAGAGGAACAACATTCGCCACTCTCCAGTCCTCTGGCACCATCCCCGTGGACAGCGAGGACCCAAAGATCAAAGCCAAAGGCTCTGCAATCTCATCCCTCGCCTCCCAAAGAATCCTAGGATACATTTCATCAGGCCCAGGGGACTTATCGACCTTCAGTTTATTCAAAACTGCCAATACATCCTCCCTCCGAACATCTATTTCCTCCAGCCTATTAGCCTGAACACCTTCTCTTCCTGAAAAACATGGCCCCTCTCCTTGGTGAACACTGAAGAAAAGTATTCATTCATCACCTCGCCTATCTCTACTGATTCCATACACAAGTTCCCACCACTGTCCTTGACCAGCCCTAACCTCACCCTGGTCATTCTTTTATTCCTCACATAAGAGTAAAAAGCCTTGGGGTTTTCCTTGATCCGACCCGCCAAGGACTTCTCATGTCCCCTCCTAGCTCTCCTCAGCCCCTTTTTCAGCTCATTCCTTGCTAACTTGTAACCCTCAATCGAGCCATCTGAACCTTGTTTCCTCATCCCTACATAAGCTTCCCTCTTCCTTTTCACAAGACATTCCACCTCTTTTGTGAACCACGGTTCCCTCACTCGGCCATTTCCTCCCTGCCTGACAGGGACATACCTATCAAGGACACCCAGTATTTGTTCCTTGAAAAAGTTCCACTTTTCATCAGTGCCTTTCCCTGACAGTTTCTGTTCCCATCTTATGCCCCCTAATTCTTGCCTAATCGCATCATAATTACCTCTCCCCCAATTGTAAGCCTTGCCCTGCCGTCCGGCCCTATCCCTCTCCATTGCAATAACAAAAGACACCAAATTGTGGTCACTATCTCCAAAGTTATTGAGATTTTTTCTAACGGGTCAACACATCTCTCTGAGACAATACCAGTCAACATGTCCCTCTCCTTTGTGAATACTGATGCAAAGTATTCGTTTCGGATCTCACCTACTTCCTTTGGTTCTAAGCATAATTCCCCACCTTTGTCCCTGAGAGATCCGATTCTTTCCCTCACAATCCTCTTGTTCCTAAAGTATGTATAAAATGCCTTAGGATTCTCATTAATCCTGTCTGCCAAGGATATTTCATGACCCCTTTTTGCCCTTCTAAGTCCCTGTTTGAGTTCTTTTCTACTTTCTCTGTATTCCTCCAGTGGTCCATCTGTTTTTAGCTGCCTGGACCTCATGTCTGCCTCTTTTTTCTTTTTAATTAGACCCACAATTTCACTGGTTATCCATGGCTCTCGAATCCTGCCTTTCCTATCCTTCCTCTTTACAGGCACATGCCTGTCCTGCAGTCCTATCAACTGCTCCTTAAAAGACTCCCACATGCCATGTGGATTTTCCCTCGAACAGCCTCTCCCAATCAACAGCCACCAAATCCTGCCTAATCCGGCTGTAGTTAGCCTTCCCCCAATTCAGTACCTTACCCATAGGACAGCATTAAAAGTTTTTTATTTATTAGTCACAAGTAAGGCTTATTACACTGCAATGAAGTTACTGTGAAATTCCCCTAGTCGCCGTAGTCCGGCGCCTGTTCGGGTCAATGCACCTAACCAGCACGTCTACCAGAATGTGGGAGGAAACTGGAGCTCCCGGAGGGAACCCATGCGGACACAAGGAGAACATGTAAACTCCACACAGATAGCAACCCAAGCTGGGAATCGAACCCGGGTCCTTAGTGCTGTAAAGCAGCAGTGCTAACCACTGTGCTACCATGCCGCCCTGGGTCCCTGGATTGCTAGTCCAGTGATAATTCCACTGTGGCAATGACTCCCCAGAATTGGAAGCCATCTTGCCCACTTTCACATGAAACATGGAATGAACAACTAAATTGTTGGTACTAGCTTCTTTCACACGATATACTTCTGATGCTCTATTTATTTGGCTACTGGGTAGACTTGACTTGCATCGGTGCCTTAAATGGCTTTGCCTGTGACAGAGAGAAAAAAAATCAGCCTCTTTATGCCTGCATGTTCAGAAGAGTGGTTAGTCTCACAATGGTAACATTCTGCTTCAATTAATTGATGATTGATTTCCTCTTCTAAATCTTCTTGTTTTAATTGTAGCCTAATTTGCTTCCTGCTTCACTGCTATATCTTTTTGGAGCCACAGCTGACTGCAGGTTCCCGCCCTAACTGGTGAATGGCACTATTTTACATGCTTTGTAACTCTCGTACACCCCTTTCTGGGAAGACCTGGGAAGGTTTTTTGTAGTTTTTTTAAAGCGTGCGGGAAGTTTAAAAGCAGGCCGCACTATCCAGCGGGCAGCGTCGTTAGCGGGCAGTGTAGGGAGCAGAGTGAGAGCTAAAGGGCTTTGGCTCATCGGGCTTCGGCGTAAACAGGCAGAAGCAGGGTAGGCACTGTTCTTCGTTCATCCAGTAATTTAAAGAAAGGGGTAATTATGAGTGGGAGGCCAATTTTTTGCTGTCGGTGTCAGATGTGGGAGTCCATGGAGACGCCTAGCCTCCCGGAAGTCCATATCTGCACCAGGTGCATCGAACTGCAGCTCCTGAGAGACCGCGTTAGGGAACTGGAACTGCGGCTTGATGACCTTAGTCTAGTTAGGGAAAATGAGAAGTTAATAGATAGAAGTTACAGGCAGGTCGTCACACCAGGGCCACGGGAGGAAGACACATGGGTTAGGGTTAGGAAGGGTAAAGGTCACGTACCAGAGAGTACCCCGGTGGTTGTCCCCCTTAACAGTAAGTGATGGGTGTCAGACGGGAGAGAGGAGGGGAGAGAGCAGTCAGTGATGGTATCCCCTATGGTTGTCCCCCTCCAAAATAAGCATACCATTTTGGATACTGTGGGGGGGGGGGGGGGGGGATGACCCTCCAGGGGTAGGCCACGATGACCAGGTCACTGGCACGGAATCGGGCTCTGTGGCTCAGAAGGGAAAGAGGGGAACCAGGAGAGCAATAGTAGTGGGGGAGGAAATGGTTAGAGGCACAGACAGGCGGTTCTGTGGGTGTGAACGAGACTCCAGGATGGTAGTCTGCCTCCCTGGTGCCGGGGTCCTGGATGTCTCTGAGCAGGTAGGAAGCATCCTAAAAAAGGCGGGTAACCAGACAGGCGTCATTGTCCACATTGGTGCAAATGACGTAGGCAGAAAGAGCAGGGTGGTCCTGCGAGAGCAATTCAGGGAGTTGGGTAGTCGGCTAAAAAGCAGGGCCTCTAGGGTAGCGATCTCTGGACTACTCCCAGTGCCACAAGCTAGTGAGGCTAGGAACAGGGAGACTGCACAGCTGAACGCATGGCTAAAGGACTGGTGCAGGAGGGAGGGTTTCAAATTCGTGGATCACTGGGAAGTCTTCAAGAGAGGGTGGCACCTGTACAAGAAGGACGGGTTGCACCTAAATTGGAGGGGTACGAATATCCTAGCTGGGAGTTTTGCTCGTGTGGGTTTAAACTAATGTGGAAGGGGGGTGGGAATCAGAACAATAGGTCAATAAGCATAGAGGCTGGGGACGAGGCTGGGGCCAAGACAAGGCAATCTAAGAGGAAGAGCATTCTGGGGGAGGATGACCTCAGTGGGCTTGGAGGCCTGGAGTGCATCTGCTTCAATGCAAGGAGCGTCACGGGCAAGACAGACGAACTTAGAGCCTTAATGCTTGTGCGGAACTTGGATGTGGTTGCAGTGACGGAGACTTGGTTAAAAGAAGGACAGGACTGGCAGCTGAATATTCCGGGGTACAAGTGTTTTAGGCGAGACAGAGGAGGGGCGAGGAGAGGTGGGGGAGTAGCAATGCTGGTTAGGGAGCATATTACAACCGTACAGAGGGTGGACAACATGGAAGGGTCAGGTAACGCGTCACTGTGGGTGGAGCTCAGAAACATGAAGGGCACAGTCACTATGCTGGGGGTATACTACAGGCCTCCCAACAGCCCACGGGAAGTTGAGGAATGGATATGTAAGGAGATTCTGGACAGGTGCAGAAAAAATAGGGTTGTTGTAGGGGGAGACTTTAATTTCCCTCACATAGACTGGAAATCGCTTAGGGCTGGGGGCCTGGACAGGGAAGAATTTATAAAATGCATACAGGAAGGTTCTTTGGAACAATATGCTGAAAGTCCAACTAGAGAGGGGGCTATACTGGACCTAGTGCTGGGGAATGAGCCCGGTCAGGTCATCAAAGTTGCAGTAGGGGAACATGTGGCAAATAGTGACCATAATTCTGTAAACTTTAGGATAGTAATGGAAAAAGCTGAGTGTTGTCCTATGGGTAAGGTGCTGAATTGGGGGAAGGCTAACTACAGCCGGATTAGGCAGGATTTGGTGGCTGTTGATTCGGAGAGGCTGTTCGAGGGTAAATCCACATCTGGCATGTGGGAGTCTTTTAAGGAGCAGGACAGGCATGTGCCTGTAAAGAGGAAGGATAGGAAAGGTAGGATTCAAGAGCCATGGATAACCAGTAAAATTGTGGGTCTAATTAAAAAGAAAAAAGAGGCATACATGAGGCCCAGGCAGCTAAAAACAGATGGAGCACTGGAGGAATACAGAGAAAGTAGGAAAGAACTCAAACAGGGACTTAGAAGGGCAAAAAGGGGTCACGAAATGTCCTTGGCAGACAGGATTAAGGAGAATCCTAAGGCATTTTATACATACGTTAGAAACAAGAGGGTTGTTAGGGAAAGAATCGGACCTCTCAGGGACAAAGGTGGGGAATTATGCTTAGAACCAAAGGAAGTAGGTGAGATCCTAAACAAATACTTTGCATCAGTATTCACAAAGGAGAGGGACATGTTGACTGGTATTGTCTTAGAGAGATGTGTTGACCCGTTAGAAAAAATCTCAATAACAAGGGAGGAAGTGTTAGGTTTTTTAGGAAACATTAAGACAGACAAATCTCCAGGGCTGGATGGCATCTATCCTAGACTCCTCAGGGAGGCGAGAGATGTAATTGCTGGGCCTCTAACAGAAATCTTTGTCTCTTCACTGGACACAGGTGAGGTCCCAGAGGATTGGAGGATGTCAAGTGTGGTCCCGTTATTTAAGAAGGGTAGCAAGGATAACCCGGGCAATTATAGGTCGGTGAGCTTGACGTCCGTAGTAGGGAAGTTGCTGGAGAAGATTCTTAGAGATAGGATATATGCGCATTTAAAACTGAATAATCTCATTAGCGATAGACAGCATGGTTTTTTGTACGAGGGAGGTCATGCTTCACAAATTTGGTTGAGTTTTCTGAGGAGGTGACAAAAACAATTGACGAGGGAAGGTTTATTCATAGAAACCCTCCAGTACAGAAAGAGGCCATCTGGCCCATCGAGTCTGCACCGACCACAAACCCACCCAGGCCCTATCCCCATATCCCTACACATTTACCCGCTAACCCCTCTAACCTATGCATCTCAGGACACTAAGGGGCAATTTTAGCATGGCCAATCAACCTAACCCGCACATCTTTGGACTGTGGGAGGAAACCGGAGTACCCGGAGGAAACCCACGCAGACACGGGGAGAATGTGCAAACTCCACACAGACAGTGACCCAAGCCAGGAATTGAACCCAGGTACCTGGAGCTGTGAAGCAGCAGTGCTAACCACTGTGCTACCGTGCCGTCGATGTCGTCTGTATGGATTTTAGTAAAGCATTTGACAAGGTCCATCATGGCAGGCTGGTGCAAAAGGTTAAATCTCACGGGATAAAAGGTGAGCTAGCTAGATGGGTGGAGAACTGGCTTAGCCATAGAAGACAGAGGGTAGCAGTGGAGGGGTCTTTTTCCGATTGGAGGTCTGTGACTAGTGGTGTTCCGCAGGGCTCTGTACTGGGACCTCTGCTGTTTGTGATATATATAAATGATTTGGAGGAAGATGTAGCTGGTGTGATCAGTAGGTTTGCGGATGACACGAAGATTGCTGGAGTTGTGGATAGTGATGAACATTGTCAGAGAATACAGCAGGATATAGATAGGCTGGAACATTGGGCGGAGAAATGGCAGATGGAATTTAATCCAGATAAATGTGAAGTGATGCATTTCGGTAGATCTAATGTAAGGGGGAGCTATACAATAAATGGCAGAACCATCAGGAGTATAGACACACAGAGGGACCTGGGTGCACAAGTCCACAGATCCTTAAAGGTGGCAGTACAGGTGGAGAGGGTGGTGAAGAAGGCATATGGCATGCTTGCCTTTATTGGACGGGGCATAGAATATAAAAGTTGGCATATGATGTTGCGGCTGTACAGAACGATGGTTAGGCCACATTTGGAATACTGCGTCCAGTTCTGGTCGCCACACTACCAGAAGGACGTGGAGGCTTTGGAGAGAGTACAGAGATGGTTTACCAGGATGTTGCCTGGTATGGAGGGTCTTAGCTATGAGGAGAGATTGGGTAAACTGGGGTTGTTTTCCCTGGAAAGACGGAGGATGAGGGGTGACCTAATAGAGGTGTATAAAATTATGAAGGGCATAGATAGAGTGAACAGTGGGAAGCTTTTTCCCAGGTCGGAGGTGACGAACACAATGGGTCACGGGTTCAAGGGGAGGGGGGCAAGGTTCAACACAGATGTCAGGGGGACGTATTTTACACAGAGGGTGGTGGGGGCCTGGAATGCACTGCTAAGCAAGGTGATTGAGGCGGACACGCTGGGATCGTTTAAGACTTATCTAGATAACCACGTGAACAGGCTGGGAATAGAGGGATACAAAAGAATGGTCTAGTGGGCACATGAGTGGCGCAGGCTTGGAGGGCCGAAGGGCCTGTTTCTGTGCTGTATTGTTCTTTGTTCTCTTTCAGTGCTCTCCATTGCCAGCGCTATATCTCACTTAAAATTTATATTCATCTCTGCCATTAACTTCTGTTGAATAGCCTCATTTCTTGTAGACTAATCTGTCCCACAGCATATCATTCAAAGTGGCTCCAAAATCACAGTGCTCCATGATTTGAAATATTTGCATGTTGGGGTTGTGACGCTGTGAATCAAGTTGTAAGCCTGGGTCCCACCTGCACTCAGGAGGATTGCCTTTCACTTCCCCTCCTTCTCTATTTTATTGGCCTGAAAGTAATAGTCCAAACACTCTGGGCCCTAATTTACCATTTTGATTCCAAGTGCTGGGCGGACTTGAAACTGGGAGTGTTTCAGATCCGACTTTTAGACGCATTCTCAGGCGCCCCCATACGCACTCTGCCTGCAAAAATATCATCGATTCCGAATCTCGCTGCAGAAGCCTGTGGGCGGGGCTTAACGCACCCGAAACCCTGCAGCTCTGATCAGTGCCTCCAACTACGCATGTGCAGAAATAAAATGATAGAATGCTGCTCCCCTGCCACATCCCTCCTGGGTCGGATAATGCCTCTCCCTGGCCCCCACAGACTCTGCCTCACCCCCATCATTACTGACCCCCTTATCCCCCCACCCCCATGCCACCCAGACCAATCACAGTCCCCTGCACCTCCCCCCCCCCCCCACCAATCTCAGGCAAAGTGGTAGCAGACCCTCCTTCCCCTCATTGATCTCAGGTAGAGTGGCAGTGGACCCGCCCCCCACTTTCCCCCTCACTGATCTCAGGCAAAATGGCAGTGGACCCCCCCTTCCCCCTCACTGATCTCAGGCAGAGTGACAGGGTACCCCCCTTTCCCCCTCACTGATCTCAGGCAGAGATGGCCGTTATGTGGGCCCAATTGTGGCCACTTTCGGGCCTTGGTAAAGGGAGAACTGGCACAGAGGCGGGCACAGATCACGCTACTCACCTCAGCTACTCGCCTCACGTCTGACTTTACCAAGTTTTCGTGCCTGAAAACAGGCGCAAGACAATCGTAAGAAAATCAGATCCTCTACGTATTATGTTCAATCTTCCACAGAGGCATCAAAAGGATCTATCCCTCCAAATGGGAGCATTTTATAATTACTCTTTTTTGTCGCAACTTCACTCAACATCAACAGAAACTGTGTAATCACAGTTCAAGACTTGCGTTTACCCTTGTTGTCATTGTAACAATTCTTGTTCACCAGTTCAGGGGGACAAACAACACATTTATTTACAGGTGCAGACTATATCAAGGCTTGCAACCTTATAGCTGCAGTCAGCTCCCAAGAAAGTTCTGGAACACAAAGCCCTACATAGCAGGGTGATCCCCCACTCTTCTGTGATTGGATTCCCAGGTCATGTGACCCTTACTTTGCAGATTGATCCTTAAGGGACAATCATCACAGTATCTCAGAGAGAGAGAGAGGTGTGTGTATATGTGATGGAGAGAGAGAGGTGTATGAGGGAGAGAAGTGAGTGAGAGAGGTGAGTGAGCGTGTGAGAGAGGGAGAGAGGTGAGTGTGTGAGGGAGAGAGGTTGGTGTGTAAGGGAGACATGAGCGTGTGATTGTATATGTGTGAGGGAGAGAGGGCTGTGTTTGTGTGTGAAGGAGAAAGGTGAGTGTTGTATATAAAAACAAAGAAAAATACAATACAGGAACTGGTCCTTCAGCCCATCAAGCCTGAGCTGATTCTTAATCCTTATTTAGACCCATTCCTTATTGCCCATATGTGGTTTATATCCCTCTGTTCACCTCCTTGTTCATGTGTCTATCAAGATTGGTCTTGAACATTGCTAATGTGCCTTCTTCCACAATCTCCACTGACGGTGCATTCCAAGTACCCTCCACCCTCTGTGGGAAAAACTTTCCCCGCACGTCTCCCATAAACTTTCCCCCTCTTGTATGACCTTCCCCGCACAACACCATGCTGTCTAGCACTAACAAGTCCATTCGCTAACAAATGTGAATAACTCCTGTCTCTCAGTATCTTCTCCAACAGCTTCCCCACCAGGTGTGAAGGAGAGAGATATGTGTGTGAGGGAGATGCGAGTGTGTGACAGATATGAGAATCAGCTTTCCAGAGCCATTGCTCCCATTAAAAATGACAAAAGGTAAGACATTTGTTTTTTTTAAGATAAGAGAACACTTTAATTATCACCAGATTGGGGTTAAAGTGAGGGGACATGTAGCTGGCAGATGTATTTGTGATTGTGTGCTGCTTCTTAATTTGTAATGTATGCAGAGATATAGGGCAGAATTCTCCGGCTGTTCGATGGCGGCAGGATTCTCTGGTCCCGTTGACATTGCAGCCCCGTCATGGTGTGGGGTGACATCAATGGGAATCCCCATTGACAGCAGCAGGACCAGAGAATCCTGTGCTTGTGCTCTCAGCATCAAGAAAAACGTGGCTGGAAGGCTGGAGTATCTCGCCTCACAGCTAGAAAAGACTTGTTTGCATACAATTACTTTTTGTGTTTGCACCTTTTAGAAGGCAAGAAAGGGTGTTGACATTATGAGAATGATTGGGTTTCCCCGATGCTCTTGGGAGGTCACTAGGTGTTCTGCAGCTTGAAGCATTTGGGAAACCCTGTCGCACACAATTGTCTGTGTCAACATAGCCCATTCCATTTTGTCACACCACTGTTACAATGTTGCAGCTCTGGAACAGTGGAACAAACTTCTGAGCTTTGACTGTTCAGAGAATGATCACACATTTAAAATGATAACTTGTTCTTTCTTCATAATCTACAAGACGCAAATCAGGAGTGTGATGGGAACTCTCCACTGGCCTGGATGGATGCAGCTCCAACAACACTCAAGAAGCCCAACACCATCCAGGACGAAGCAGCCGCTTGATCGATATCCGATCCACCACCATAACCATTTACCCTCTCCACCACCGATGCACAGTTGCAGCAGTGTGTATCATCCACAAAGTTCACTGCAGTTACTCACCAAGGATCCTTCAACAGCACCTTCCAAACTCCTTACTTCAAACACCTGGAAGAACAAGGTCACTAGACAAATGAGAACACTACCACCTGGAAGTATCCCTCAAGTCACTCACCATTCTGACTTGGAAATATGTCACTATTCGTTCACTTTCACTGAGTCAATATTCTGTAATTCCCTCCCTAACAGCACTCTGGGTGTACCAATACTACAGGGACTGCAGCTGTTCAAGAAGGCAGCTCACCTTCAAAAGGGGCAGTTAAGAATGGGCAGCAAATGCTGGCCTTGCCAGCCTAGGATGTAGAAATGCCAAGGAGTGTTGAAGGCTTGGGATAGGTATACGGGAGCACAGAGTACTTGAAAAGAGAGAAATGAAAAGAGGTACAACAATAAAAGAGAAGAGTCTTTGAAGGGAAGAGGGAAAATAAATAAAGAGAGGGAGGAAAATAACAAAGTGGAAATGAAAGTGATGGACACAGGTCTGGATTGGCAGCCACAGTGGGCACAGGGAAATTTTAAGTTACACGAAGCTTGTGAACGTAACATTAATTAGAATGCACTGAAGAGTGAATTAACCGCACATTATATACCCCACCCGATTTTCAATTCGTATATCTGCTTCTGCTTGTTTTGCACCTCAGCAAAATATCACCCCCATGCATCTCCCACCCCCCACTCCCACCAAACTCCGCACGCTTCCAAAATGATCCCCTTCGCATCAGCAACACTACCTCAAGGGGATAGTTAACGGTATTATGGCGGGTCTGTTACAAATGTCAGGAGACCATTTTAAAGGTAACGGCAACTTAGTCTTTTAACAAAATTATAATATCTGTGTTCAGCACAGGATTGAGCAAAGCTTCCATCAACTGTGTTGACAACATCTAAGACATCAGATTGAAGAATAGTAAAGTTGGCTGCATTCATTTCCTCATTACTTGGCGTTCGTCCTCAAGTGATGGTGCTTTATCCTCTACCCTTGCATCTTTGTGTCATCACTAATGTGCTCAGTCATACACAGAACTTGCCTTTACATAGCACTTTTTGCCATCACTGGACCTTCCAAAGTGCTTTACAGACAATGAATTACATTTGATGTATAGTCATTGCGGCGGCCAATTTGCATACAGCTGGAATGCAAGGTAATCAGATTTTTTTCTGCAGGTCGAGTGGCAAATATTAGCCTGGACACAAAGGAGAACTCCCTGCTTTTGTTCAAAATAGTGCCATCAGTTCTTTTACATCCAAATGAGAGGGCAGGCGGGACCTTGATTTCACGTTTTATCTTGGAGGCAACTCATTAACATCTTCCAAAGTGTGAACATGACTACCATGTAGTTATGTACTGATTGCTTGGTTCCTGCCAGTCGAGGTTAGTGTCTTTGTAAGTCACAAATCTGACAGGAGAAAACCTAGAATTACTATTCGGTCTGATTGAAGGGTGATAGTCAAACAGAAATGACAGGGGAGGAATCTTCAGTAATTATTGAAAAAAGAAGAAGATATGAGCCTTGGCATTCTATGTAGTTAAAAGCATTTGACTTCTATCTGGGGTCAAACAGATGAAAGAGATGCTGAGGTCATTTTTATTTATCTTCAACTGAGGGTGCAGGGAAGCAGATGATGCTGTTGCTGGGGACAGAGGGGGTGGGATGTCTCATTGAATACAGATAGCGCATTCCCATAGATCAGTCTAAAGAAATATGGCCCAAATGTGTTATTTTTCTTGTAATTTGCAGTGAAATAAATTACAATATTACTGCCGTTCAAATCATGCAATTCAATTATAAGCTCTGTGTTGACATGATGCCTGCCTCCAGCACTAACTGTCAGGGTGGAATAAAGTCACAATGGATGCCAATCTTACAGCAAGTATGAGGCAAGTTGTAATGTCTACTAAAGTGGTAACATGTTCAGAGGCCGAGCGATATCATTAAAAGGGTTGAGGTCTGCAACACAGAAGGATACCCGATTGGGGAATCAGCCTTTTAATGCTTCAGGTCCCATTTCAACTCCTCAGTCTATTCCTAGCTTGTAGGCTATACATTATTCATCAAAAAAACCTTTAAACTACTGCATCTGTACACAAATTAGGAGCAGGAGTAGACCATTCAGCCCCTCGAGCATAATCCATTTGATAAAAATCTTGGCTGATCTGAATGTGGCCTCAACTCTATTTTCCTGCCTATCCCCTGTACCCTTTGACTCTCATGTCAATCAAAAATCTGTCTAACTCAGCCTTAAAAATGTTTAGTGACTCAGTCTCCACTGCTCTCTGTGGAAGAGTATTCTACAAACTAATGATTCTCCGAGAGAAAAAAATTCTCTTTATCTGCACCTTAAAATGGATACCCTTTATTTTTAATTTGTGCCCCAGAATTCTAGTCTCTCCCACAAGGATCTTCCCAGTAGGCAGCAGTTGAGGACTCTATTTCCCAGCAAATCTGGTGCATGTGTTGAACAAGGCAGTGTGACAGGCTGCCAGTGCTCCATTCTAGTTGTTTTTTTGCAGTTAGAGGGATCAGCCATCTGGCACATCAGTAGGGCATCTACATGGTGCAACAACAACAATGGGGCCCATTTGGGTACCATAAAAAAGATAGTCCCGGGACATAAAGGAAGAGCAACCGGAGGAAGTTTAAGAGAGGAAGAGGACCCAGAGGGAGAAAAAACACTGGGAAAGGAACCACTGGAAGAAGACCACCGGTAGGAACAAACAGGGTGAGAAACACTGGGAAGGAAGAGATTTCGAACAGTGAAAGTGTGGGCAGGATCTTTCCGCCCCACTGCGCCAATCGATCATTTGATTTGATTTGATTTATTTTTGTCACATGTAATAGTATACAGTGAAAAGTATAATTTCTTGCATACTATACAGACAAAGCATACCGTACATAGAGAAGGAAAGGAGATGGTGCAGAATGTCGTGTTACGGTCATAGCTAGGGTGTGGAGAAAGATCAACTTAAGATATGATCGGTCCATTCGGAAGTCTGATGGCAGCAGGGAAGAAACTGTTCTTGATTCGATTGGTGCGTGACCCCAGACTTTTGTATCTTTATGCCCACAGAAGAAGGTGGGAGAAAGTATGTCTGAAGTGAGGTCCTTAATTATGCTGGCTGCTTTTCTGAGGCAGTGAGAAGTGTAGACAGAGGCAAGAGATGGGAGGCTGGTTTCCATGATGGACTGGGCTTCATTCATGACCCTTTGTAGTTTCTTGCAGTCTTGGACAGAGCATGAGCCATACCAAACTGTGATAGAACTGGGAAGAATGTTTTTTATGGTGCATCAGTAAAGGCTGGTGAGAATTGTAGTGGACATGCCAAATTTCCTTCACCTCCTGAGAAAATAGAGGCGTTGGTGGGCTTTCTTAACTATAGTGTTGGCTTAGAAGCTTCTTACTGTGTTTACCCCAGTCCAACGCCGGCATCTCCACATCATGGCTTAGAAGGACCAGGGAAGGTTGCTGGTGATCTGGACACCTAGAAACATAAAGTTCTCGACCATTTCCACTTCATCCCTGTTGATGTAGACAGGGGCATGTCCTCCACTACGCTTCCTGAAATCAATGACTATCCCCTTCATTTTGCTGATATTGAGGGAGAGATTATTGTCATTGCACCAGTTCACCAGATTTTCTATCTCTTTCCTGTACTCCATCTCTTCATTGTTTGAGATCCGGCCCACTACGGTGGTGTCATCAGCAAACTTGAAAATTGAGTTGGAGGGAAATTTGGCCACACAGTCATATGTGTATAAGGTGTATAGTAAGGGGCTGAGAACACAGCCTTGTGGGGCACCAATGTTGAGGATGATTGTGGTCTGTGGGTTAAGAAGATTAGGATCCAATCGCAGGGGGAAGAGCCAAGCCCCAGGCCACGGAGTTTGAAGATGAGTTTTGTTGGAACAATGGTGTTGAAGGTCTAGCTGTAGTCAATAAATAAGAGTCTGACATAGGTGTCTTTGTTATCCAGGGGTTCTAGGGTTGAGTGTAGAGCCAGGGAGATGGCATCTGCAGTTGACCTGTTGCAGTGATAGGCAAACTGCAGTGGATCCATGCAATCTGGGAGGCCAGAATTGATTCAGATTTGATTTGAATGACATGAACGGTCATTTCTAGCCTTCTGGATGTCTCTCCCCACGTCGAAGAGAGCTCTCGCTGACAAGAATCATTCATGGTCGTCAGATGTGATGGCCATTCCAGGGGGATTGGAAGCCATTGAAGCCCCCGGGTGGGCAGGGGCATGGATGGGCAATGCCCATCGGGCATTGCCAACCTGGTAGTGCCCACTGGGCACCCAGCAGTGCCCACCAGGCACCCTGGCAGTTCCCACCGTGCACCATAACAGTGTTGGGTCTGCGCCAAGGAAGTGGGGCCTGAGTGTGGGTGGAGCTATGACAGGGGGGAAATAAAGGGGGGTGGGGGAAGATCGACAGAGGGGTTGATTGGCAAAAGGGGGCGATCGACAACATGGGGACATGCAAGGGAGGTGACGCAGAGGGGGTCATGACAGAGCACTCATCATGAGAGTACCTATGCTGGTAACCCGTGTTACCATGGGAGAAGTTACATTGCCGCTGATGATGTTGGGGGGAGGCGGGGGGTGTTAGCAGGAGATCACCCATTGCACTGGGAGCTGGCTCACCCAGTGAGCTTAGGCACTGCTCCCCTCCATTCTCTCCACTGCCTCACCAGCTTGAATCTCCTAACTGCCAAACAAATTGACAGGGTGTGGGAAGATTGCAGAGGGTAGTTTGCTGAAAAAACCATAGTGAAACTCTCCGGTTTTCAGACTTTTTTGATACTTATAATTCTTTTGGAAAGATCACCCACACTGTTTATTAGCTTGTACAGGCAGGGCTCAGAGAAGACCTGCAGAGCTGAAAAGGTGACACAAGGTCATTGATTCATAGCTATAAGCTGTTGAGGCAATGGTAACCCTTTGAAGCAGTGCTGTTTTGCTTGACATGGCTGAAGACCTGGAGTTGTGCCAGCAAGTTGGTACTGAAGCCAGTGAAATGCAGTCTCAGGAGAAAAGATTAAATCTTCAGGAGGTGAGCCATAATTGAGACAGTCCAAGTGGTCTTTGAATATATTCAAAGCCTAAATCTTCAAAAGGGAAAAGTTGAAATCCGTCTTGAGGGAAACAATTTTAATGAGATTGTTTGCTGAATAATCTGTGGAACCTGTCTTGGTTGCATCTATCAGTTATTATACCGGATGGTGGGCGAGACCATAGTTGTCTGATAAATCACACTACCTCATGTTAATTCAGAATATTGATCATAAGATAGATAGGTAACTCACAGTGGACACAGATGGGTGAGTTACTGAGATATCTGTGGTTGCATCTATCATTTACTTGTTATGGTCTTGGACTAGAACCCCAAGGTACATTACGAAGCCAGACTAGATCCCAAAATATTTTCTATTTGTGTATAAATGTGAGGAAAGGATAATTCCTTCCAGGAATGATTTCACTGACAAATTAGGGATGCTTTATCGTAAAACAAACTTTATTCAATAACACTGTTTAACTATAACTATAACAAATGAAGCAGCTTAACTATTAACAGTTGAACAATATTTAAAAATGAAAAGAAAGCAAAATTAATTTCTAATTTATCACTTTTTCAGCTCCAAGTAACAACATTTTTCTTACAGACTTAAATGTCACGTTAAATACAGTTAGCAACTATAAATATACTTGCTATGATGAGTGTAGACAGTCTTAAAGCTTTCAGAGAGAAATAGAGTTCCAGAAGCTTGTAAAATCCTTCTAACTTCAACAAGGCTGGAGCTGCAGACTAAACTGTTTCCTGCAAATGTTTTTCTTCTCACTACTACAGACTCAGGACTGCATATAGACCATATCATCACATGACTCTGTCAAATGCCCTAATCAGAAATCCCAGGACAGCTTAAGTAAAAAAAGTCCATTAGCTCCACTAAACATAAATACTTGCAAGGCCATAATGAGTAATGAGTAACCCAGCACCTCACCAGAGAGAGGGTAAAATTCAACCCAACATCCTGCCAATGGATAGGACAGCCAAATCAGTGGAATATCAAACATTCTGATCAAATGAGACCATGCACAATTTGCCTATCATCAGGTAGACTCAGGATGCCAACACGTCTGCCAGTAGGGCAGCTTCGGAATTCAAATTCAGTTAATTAAATAAATCTAGATTTATGAAACTTGCATCCATGATGATGGCCATGAAACTATCGGCTCATCAAAAACCTCACCCGATTCGCTCATTGTCTTCTTCCTCTTCATGTAGCACCCTTGTTGTGCGAAGGCTGCAAGCAGTAATGTTACTTTGGTGCAAGACAAGGAGGCAACCACAAAACTCTGGCATGGAGATTGAATCCACACTGTTGGCATTATCTTTCTTTATTCTTTTATGGAATGTGGGCGCACTGCCAAGACCAGCATTTGTTGCACATCGCTAATTGCCCTTTGAACTGAGTGGCTTCCAGAGAGCTTGCAGTTAAGAGTCAGCCACATTGTTGTCGGTTTGGAGACACAAGTAGGCCAGATCAGGTAAGGACGGCAGATTTTCTTCCCTAAAGGACATGAGTGAATCAGGGTTTTTACAACAATCAATGATAGTTTCACAGTGTCCATTACTAAGACTAACTTTCAATTCCAGATTTATTGATTGGATTTAAATTCCATCAGCTGCTGTGGTGGAATTTAGGTCTGTCTCTCCAAAGCATTAGACTTGGCCTCTGGATTACTGGTCCAGACATTACTACTACACCACTATTGCCCCCACATCATACTCTAACCACCTAAGCAAACCAACTTTCCCAATGGTCTTTAGGGAAGGAAATCTGCCATACGGCTGGTTTCCTTATAGCATGAGTCAAATGTAAGAAGCGACCTTTGACCTTCTCAGGTCAAACAAATTGACAGGATGTGGGAAGATTGCACAGGGTAGCCTGAAATATGTTCAACAATAGAACATTCACAACCCCTGGGGCAGAGAATTCCAAAGACTCACAACCCATTGAGTGAAGACATTTCCCCGTATTCTATCTGAAATGATCAGCCTCTTGTGCTCCCTTGTTCGAGCTTCCCCAGCCAGTGGAAACAACCTCAGTTTTTACTTTGTAAAGCCCCCTTCATCATCGTGAACATTTCAATAAAATAATTTCTCATTCTTCTAAACTCCAGAGAATATTTCACTACTTCACTCATGATTGAACCACCCTTCATCCCAGTGACCTCTCTGGTGAACATTTGTTGCATTGCCTTGAATGCATGTAAATCCTTCCTTGAGGGGAGGTGGTGGCATTGTGGGTATTGTCACTGGTCTAGCAATCCAGAGACACAATGTAATGCGCTTAGAACCCAGGCTTGGATCCTGCCATGGCAGATTGGTGAAATTTGAATTCAGTATAAATCTGGAATTAAAAGCCTAATGATAACCATGAAATCATTTGATTGTCATAAAAACCTATCTAGTTCACTAATGTCCTTTAGGGAAGGAAATCTGCCATCCTTACCTGGTCTGGCCAAGGTGTAACTCCAGACCCAGAGCAATATGGTTGACTCTTAAATGCCCCCGGAAATCACCCAGCAATCTACTCAGTTCAAGGGCAATTAGGGATGGGCAACAAATGCTGGCCCAACCAGTGATGCCCACATCCCAAAATCTTGTACAACTGCAGCAAGATTTACTTATTCTTGCATTCCAATCCCCTGGCAAAAGAAGCTATGGTAACAGGAGGAAAGAAAATTAAGCATTAAATGTTTAGAATCTGAAATGCACTATAAAATCAATATGCTGCAGAAGTTGGAAATCTGAAATAAAAAAAACAGCAGGTCTGACAGCATCTGTGGAGAGAGAAATAGATTTAATATTTTACATCCAATATGATGATACCTTATTCCTAATAGGAGTCATATTGTACTCTCTCTACAGATGCTGCCAGACCTGCTCAACTTTTTCATCACTGTTTTTATAGCTGTGATGGACAGTGGGCTTATATTCAGTGTGGTTAAAAATACAAGACAGAAATGGAGAGAGGAAAAAGTCATAAATGTGATATATGATGTGTGGAAATTCAAAGAAACATTGACAAAATTTCCCAGTTCATATGTCACAATTCAGATAAAGAATACTAACTTATAAAAATAGTAACTGATAGGTAGGATGGACAAAATTTCACATTTTAAGACTTTTACTGTAGCAAGCAAACTAAAAATCATTATAGATCAAACATTAATTAACAGATGAGTAATACAAATATTAAAGATATTGTATTTTCACATTAATTAAATAAAACAATTCTACACAGTGCCTCATTTCTAGTAGTCATTCCTGGTTCTCTGGCAGGTTTAGTTTGCTCTGTTCAGCCAAGTCAAAACTTCCAGTGTCCATCTATAAACATTCTATTCAGGCCGGATATTCCTGAATACAATCACTTGCAGCAAGGCATACCTTGATAACTTTCCTTCCCTTACATCTTCAAGAGCCTCAACTATCTATTCTCTTTCTTCTGAACAGAAACCAGACATTTACCAGTATCCTGCTTAGTGACTAGCACAAAAAGGTCCATCCCTGCTTCTCCACTGCAGTCCCTCCTTTGTTTCCATTTCTGACCTTTTTTCTGTGCAATACTGTGCAAAGTTGCTAAAACTGCCACCCCACTTTCAGTGAGTTTCTGTTTCAGTTTCTCTCCCCTTGGCAATCAGATCACATAGGCATTTCTCCAAACTGAGGTACTTACCACGACTTCAGAATGTTTTGTTTCACTTTAAGTTAAAGAAGACATATTAAAACAATTACAATGTATAGAGCTCAGTGTTCACGACAAGGGTGAGAGCTGAAAAGGCACCGATACAGTCATCAATATAACCGATAAAGAGGTGAGGAAGGAGACCTGAGAAAGACTGAAACAAAGAATATTCCATATAAACTGTGAAAAGGCAGGTGTGGCAGGGTTTTCACCTTTTTTATGGAGTAAGTGAATTGAATCACAGGACAAGTTTTTCACCGTAAGAACCAGCTTAGCCAGGCAGAGGAGGATGGTAGTGGATGGGAACTCCATTCAGTGCACATGTGGCAATCCCTTAGGCCACTCTGGTGGTGGTGTGGCGGGGGGGGGGGGATTGAGGTGTAGATGACTCAGATATCCATATTGAAGGCGATGGTTAGGGCCAGGATGCAGGAAATTGTTGAAATGATGGATGTAGGTGAAAAGAAATTGGTTAATGGCTGGAAAACTGATGGCCCATGGTTCAGGTCTGCCCTGATGTGGAGATGCCGGCGTTGGACTGGGGTAAACACAGTAAGGAGTCTAATAACACCAGGCTAAAGTCCAACAGGTTTATTTGGTAGCAAACGTCACTAGCTTTCGGAGCGCTGCTCCTTCAACAGGTGAGTGGGAGATGAGCAGATCTCCCACTCACCTGACAAAGGAGCAGGGCTCCGAAAACTCGTGGCGTTTGCTACCAAATAAACCTGTCGGACTTTAACCTGGTGTTGTTAGACTCCTTACTCAGGTCTGCCCTACAGGTTCAATAATCTTTTCTGCATCAACCATTAAAACCCCTTCTGAATGATAAAGATTTCTGTCCGATCTAATTTCTGCTATCACAGGAAATATGAGCCAAACATTCCGCTTCTGTGCTCTATCATTTCATAATCCAGAGAGAATCCTGTTCAGCTCTTCCTGAGAATTAAATGCTTTCAATACTGGTATCATCCTGTAAACATTTTTTGTATTTTGTGCAGTGTTTCTATATCCTTGTTGTATTATAGAAACCATTAATCTGCATGGTATGCCGAAGTATGTCTAACCAAGGTTCTTCATGCATTTAACATAACCACTTTTAAATTTTATTCCTCCAGAAATGAACAACAAGGCTTTGTTTGTTCTTTCTCATGAAAGGAAGCACCATTGATGTATCTTTACCACTGTAGAGAATAATAACGCCTGCAGCAACAGTGCCACATTAATGTATCCCACAAGCTATCGTTAAGTCTTCTCCAAGTGTGAAAGCAAATTAGTGCTGAATTATGTGAAGCTTCGTAGTGTATACCAGTGCTGATAAGGAATTGGTTTTAAGACTGCTTCAAGCTAACTTTAAGTACAAATTTTAAGAAAGACAAGGAGATGGGCAGTGAGCGAGAGGCATTCATTTATCCTCGATGCAATTAGACTGAGATAGGAGGTAGACTGGCAGATTTGACAGTATCTTTCAAATAACCAGTTTCCAAATCTACATCATATTTATTTTTAAAAGATGCATATTGAGAATGCACGTGTAAGAAGGTGCATATATGTATGTGCGTGTGTGTGTGTGTGAGAGGGAGAGAGAGAGAAAGCGAGGAGGGCTGTGTGTGTGTGTGTGTGTGAGGAGGAGGCTGTGTGTGTGTGTGAGAGAAAGAGAAGGGACTGTGTGTGTGCGCGAGTGAGAGAGAGAAAGAGAGAGAAAGGTTGTGTGTGTGTGTGAGACAGAGTGGAGGGGTGTGTGTGTCTGTGTGTGTGTGTGTGTGTGAGACAGAGTGGAGGGGTGGGTGTGTGTGTCAGTGTGAGTGAGTGTCAGTGTCAGAGGGAGGGAGCGATTGTACCATGGCGTTCCACCCGTTTTCGGGTGCGGCGCGATGGTAAAGTGGGGCATAAAGCGATTAGCGTGATTGGCACCAGTTTTCGTGACCGCCATTTTACGAGTGCAGGATTTCCGGTGCAATCAGTCTCTCGCCAGATAGGGGCAAGAGGCAGGTCAATATATTTAAATGCTGTTTAATATCTGCTTCGTGAGCCCAGTGCTCAATCGTCCAGGCCCCTTTATGACCTCACCAGCAAAGGTACTCAGCAGCAAAGTATAGACATGCTCTCCATGAACGGGGAGCAGTGGACTTGGCCTCGTCGGTGGAACCAGAGGTCATTGACGTCCCCTGGGGAGGCCGAGGGCAAGGGGGGGTGCCCCATGGCCAGACTGGCAGTGCCACCCTGGCACCTGGGCAATGCCAGTCTGGCACCTGGCAATGCCCACCAGGCACTTGGGCAATGCCCACTAGGCAGTGACAGGGGTGGGGCTAATGGGGGAGGGGCCAGTGTGGTGCAGGACTGATGGGGGCGGGATCAGTGGCTGAGGAGTTAATGGGAGGAGGGGGCCCGCTGCCACTCTGCAGCGATCTGTGGGGGGGGGGGGGGGGGAGGCGAGGGAGGGAGAGGGGGTCCACTGCCACTCTGCAGCGATTGGTGGAGGAAGGGAGGGAGAGGGGGCCCGCTGCCACTCTGCAGCGATCTGTGTGAGGAGGGAGGGAGAGGGGGCTCACCGGCTTTCAGCAGAAAGGAGAGGGGGCCCACTGCCACTCTGCAGAGATCGGTGGGGGGAGAGAGGGAGAGGGGGCCCACTGCCACTCTGCAGAGATCGGTGGGGGGAGAGAGGGAGAGGGGGCCCACTGCCACTCTGCAGAGATCGGTGGGGGAAGGGAGGGAGAGGGGGCCCACTGCCTTTCAGCAGAAAGGAGAGGGGGCCACTGCTACTCTGCAGCTATCGGTGGGAGGGAGGGAGAGGGAGCCGCTGCCTTTCTGCAGTGATCGGTGGGGGGAGAGAGGGAGAAGGGATCTGTTGCCACTATGCAGCGATTGGTAGGGGGAGGGCAGCAGGGCTGCAATTGGTTGAGGAGGGAGGATGTCCGCGATCAGTCTGGGTGGTTGTTTGGGCGGGGGGGGGGAGGGGGGGGGTCGGTGGAGGCTGTATCTATGGCCGTGGGCCCCCACAATTGTAGGGGGGCACTGCTTCAGGCTGTCTGCAGTAGCAGGGATCTGACAGCTCTCTTTTTGTCTGTCAGACTCTTGCTGCTGCTAATGCGCCTGTGCAGCATGGGAAGCCTGTAATGCTGTAATATATTTCTAAGCCTTCCAGTTCATCATATAATACGGAAACACCTGCATCAGTACCTAGTTTGAATTCTGTGTGGTGACTGTCAAACCTAATGTAATACTCCAATAATTATTTTTTGTTTTGTTAACTTCTCCCAATAAGGTCATTTTTTTTCTTTTGTTCTGTGGCTCTTCCACTTCTTGGATTTTACTTGGTTTCATCGTTATCTTTTTACTCTCATGAACTATAGAAGCATAGGATCTGCAAACTATTAATATTTTGTAGCTTCCCACAGCTGTGGCACTCAGCTCCTCTGCTGGACATTCTTCCTGCAAATGCAACGTTTTCCGCGTAGAACAAGAGTATCTCAAGTTGGTGGTTGGAACACTTTTTCCCAACTTTGTGGGCTTCTGCTACATTGCACTTTTTTGTCCAAAATATTGAATGGCTTCACACCTTTTTCCAAGGAACATCACTTTCTTCACAACCAACTGCTGTTTTGCTTCCCAAGGTCAGCCAGTCACATTATTCGTATTACCTTTCAGAGAGTTAAATCTTCCCTCATTTGCACAAGATCTCACAGGGTTTCATCTAAGACCTCAACTAAAGAATTTAAGAACATAAGAACTAGGAGCAGGAGTAGGCCATCTGGCCCCTCGAGCCTGCTCCACCATTCAACAAGATCATGGCTGATCTTTTCGTGGACTCAGCTCCACTTACCCGCCCGCTCACCATAACCCTTAATTCCTTTACTGTTCAAACATTTATCTATCCTTGCCTTAAAAACATTCAATGAGGTAGCATCAACTGCTTCACTGGGCAGGGAGTTCCACAGATTCACAACCCTTTGTGTGAACAAGTTCCTCCTCAACTCCGTCCTAAATCTGCTCCCCCTTATTTTGAGGCCATGCCCCCCAGTTCTAGTTTCACCTGCCAGTGGAAACAACTTCCCTGTTTCTATCTTATCTATTCCCTTCATAATCTTATATGTTTCTATAGGATCTCCCCTTATTCTTCTGAATTCCAATGAGTATAGCCCCAGTCTACTCAGTCTCTCCTCATAAGCCAACCCTCTCAACTCTGGAATCAACTATTACATGACCGCATATTAATTTAGCAATAATCTGCTCACTGAGGCTCAGTTTGAGTTTTACCAGGGTCATTCTTCTCCTAACCACACTTCAGCCTTGGTTCAAACATGAACAAAACAGCTGAATTCCAGAGGTGAAGTGAGAGTGACTGCCCGTGATATCAAGGCAGCATTTGACCAACTGTGGCACCAAGTTAGATGAACTTAAAGCCAGGCTCACTTTCCAAAGAGAACTGAGGGACGGTTGTGCTTTGCTTCATGGTGACGTGGCTCAAATCCTGCTTCACCTCGTGGTGCCTAGATGTAGTAACACTGACGAGTTTCTGCTCCCCGGACCTAGAATAAAATGCCGCCCCTACCACCTTTCGTGGGAGTTCACCTCAGTTATCCTGATGGCAACTTACATCCCACCCCATGCGGACATGAAGATCGCGCTGAACGAAATGTACACTACTACAAATAGCCTTGAGATGAAACATCCCGAGGCCTTGTTCATCGTGGCTGGGGACTTCAATCAGGCCAAGTTCAAGAGCATACTACCAAGTTACCAGCAACACGTCTCCTGTTCCACCAGAGGCCCAAACATCCTAGACCACTGCTACGCAAATATCAAACATGCCTACCGCTCTATCGCCCGCCCACACTTTGGCAAATCAGACCACAAGGCTATGCTCCTGTTCCCAGCTTACAAGCAAACAAGCAAAAACTGAAGCAGGAGAATCCATCAAAGAAAGTTGTGCAATGTTGGCCTGAGGAATCAGATGATCTCCTATGGGACTGCTTGGAGTCAGTGGATTGGTCAGTATTTGAAAACTCTGCGACCACCCTGAACGAGTACGCCACTACAGTAACTGACTTCATTAATAAGTGTGTAGAAGACTGTGCCAAAGAAGCAAATCCACGTGTTTCCCAACCGGAAACCATGGGTGAACAGGGATATCCACTGCCTGCTGAAGTCTAAGTCTGAGGCGTTCAAATCAGGTGACCCTGACCTATACAAGATATGATATGGAGATGATGTGGTGATGGGCAGATTTCCACTCCATCTGACGAAGGAGCAGCGCTCTGAAAGCTAATGGTATTTGCTACCAAATAAACCTGTTGGACTTTAACCTGGTGTTGTTAAAACTCTTACTATACAAGATAGCCAGATACGATCTAAGAGATCCACCAAGGATGCCAAAAGACAGCATCGGACCAGGCTAGCCACACAGAGCTCCACCGACTATGGCAAGGCCTGCAAGACATAACAGGCTACAAGATGAAAGCATGTAAAATCGCCGGCTCCAATGCACCCCTCCCTGATGAGCTCAATGCATCCTACGCCTGTTTTGAGCAAGAGGTCAGTGAGAGCATGCCCTCCACCCTGGAAGCCTTGGATGAACCTGTATCTGAGATCACCATTGCAGATGTCAGAACAGCTTTCTCAAAGGTCAACCCACGGAAAGCGATTGGCCCGGATGGGATACTTGGACGAGAACCCAGATCCTGCACGGATCAGCTGGCGGAGGTATTCGCAAACATCTTCAACCTCTCTTTACAACAATCTGAGGTCCCTATCTCCTTCAAGAAGATGACCATCATCCCAGTACCAAAGAAAAGTCAAGAAGCGTGCCTTAATGACTATCGTCCGGTGGCTCTAACATCCATCATTATGAAGTACTTCGAAATGCACAAATCAATTCCAGCCTCCCGGACTGCCTGGATCCACTATAGTTCGCCTACTGCCGCAACAAGTCCACAGCAGACAGCATCTCCCTGGCCCTGCACTCAGTCCTGGAACACCTAGATAACAAGGACACCTATGTCAGACTCCTATTTTTTGACTACAGCTCAGCCTTCAACACCATTATTCCAACGAAACTTATCTCCAAACTTCATGGCCTGGGCCTCGGCTGCTCCCTCTGCAACTGGACCCTGAACTTCTTAACCCACAGACCACAATCAGTAAGAATAGGCAACAATACCTCTTCCATGATCATCCTCAACACTGATGCCCCACAAGGCTGTGTTCTCAGCCCCCTACTATACTCCTTATACACCTATGACTGTGTGGCCAAATTCCCCTCCAACTAGATTTTCAAGTTTGCCAATGATACCACCGTAGTGGGTTGGATCTCAAACAATGACGAAACAGAGTACAGGGAAGAGATAGAAGATCTGGTGAACTGGTGGGGTGACAATACTCTCTCCCTCAATGTCAACAAAATGAAGATTGTCATCAACTTCAGGAAGTGTAGAGGAGAACATCCCCTGTCTACATCAACGGGGACAAAGTAGAAAGGGTTGAGAGCTTCAAGTTTTTAGGTGTCCAGATCACCAACAAACTGTCCTGGTCCCCCCATGCCAGGTCCCCCCATGACACTTTAGTTAAGAAAGCCCACCAATGCCACGACTTTCTCAGAAGACTAAGGAAATTTGGCATGTCCGCTACGACTCTCACCAACTTTTACAGATGCACCATAGAGAGCATTCTTTCTGGTTGTATCACAGTTTGGTATGGCTCCTGCTCTGCCCAAGACCGCAAGAAACTACAAAAGGTCATGAATGTAGTCCCATCCATCATGCAAACCAGCCTCCCATCCATTGACTCTGTCTACATTTTCCGCTGCCTCGACAAAGCAACAAGCATAATTAAGGACCTCACGCACCCCGGACATTCTTTCTCCCACCTTCTTCTGTCGGGAAAAAGATACAAAAGTCTGAGGTCACGTACCAACCGACTCAAGAACAGCTTCTTCCCTGCTCCCGTTAGACTTTCGAATGGATCGACCTTGCATTAAGTTGATCTTTCTCTACACCCTAGCTATGATGTAACATTACATTCTGCACTCTCTCTTGTTTCCTTCTCTATGAACAGTATGCTTTGTCTGTATAGCGTACAAGAAACAATACTTTTCACTATATGCTAATACATGTGAAAATAATAAATCAAATCAAATCAAAAATCAATGAGCCCTGGCAAAACTGGAAGCAATGGGAATCAAGGGAAAACTCTTCGCTGGTTGACTCATACCTGGCAAAAAGGAAGTTGGTTGCAATGGTTGGAGATCAATCATCCCAGCACCAGAACATCGTTGCGGGAGATCCTCAGGGTAGTGTTCCTGGCCCAACATCTTTGACTGCTTCATCAATGACCTTCCTTCCATCAGAAGTTAAGAAGTGGTGATGTTCACAAATGATTGCACAATGTTCAGCACCCTTTGCAACTCCTCAGATAATGAAGCAGTCCATGTTTAAATGCAGCAAGACCTGGACAATATCCAGGTTTGGGCTAACAAGTGGCAAGTAACACTTGCACTACACAAGTTCCAGGCAAAGACCATCTCCAACAAGAGACAATCTAACCATCCCCCCTTGACATTTAATGGCATTATCATTACTGAATCCCCTTCTATCAACATCCTGGAGCTTACCATTGACCAGAAACTGAATTAGACTGGCCATGTAAATACTGCGGCTACAAAAGCAGGTAGTCATGATGTGGAGATGCCGGCGTTGGACTGGGGTAAACACAGTAAGAAGTCTAACAACACCAGGTTAAAGTCCAACTCCCACCCACCTGATGAAGGGACAGCCTGTTCCGAAAGCTAGTGGTTTTTGCTACCCAATAAACCTGTTGGACTTTAACCTGGTGTTGTTAGACTTCTTACTGTTGCTACAAAAGCAGGTCAGAGGCTATGAATCCTATGGCGAATAACTCACTTCCTGACATCCTAAAGCCATCTCCAGGGCACAAGTTAGGAGTGTGATTGAAAACTCTCCACTTCTCTGGATAAGTGCAGCTCCAACAACAGCGATGAAGTTTGACACCATCCATGACAAAGCAACCTGTTTGATTGGCACCCCTACCACAAATATTCACTCTCTCTACCACCGACACACATTGGCGCAGTGTGTACCATCTACAAGATGCACCAAACCTCCTTTGGCAGCACCTTACAAACCTATGACTGCTACCATATGGAAGGGCAAGGGTAACAGACACATGAAGGAAAATGTCCAGGAGGTGGCAAGTCACTCACCACTCTGTCTTGGAAATATATTGCCGTTCCTTCACTGTTGCCACCTGAGAATCATAGAATCATACAATGCAGAAGACGCCCGTCAGTCCGTTGAGCCTGCATCAACACATTAGAAACTCCTGAACTCCCATCTAATCCCATCTTCCTGCACTTGGCCCATAGCCCTGAATGTTACAATGTGCCAAGTGCCCATCCAGATGCTTTTTAAAGGATGTGAGGCAACCTGCCTCCACCATCTTCCCAAGCAGCACATTCCAGACCACCAGCACCCTCTGGGTAAAGAAGTTTTTCCTTAAATCCCCCCTAAACCTTCACTTTGAACCTATGTCCCCTCATGACTGACCCATCACTCCTTGCCAGTTTTGGATCTTTATTTAAATTGTGTGTGAACTTTTCCTGGAAGTACAAGAAGGAAGAATATTAGATTCCTCAAGGAGACAAGCAAATTGCCTATCCTCAAGGGGGCTCAGTGGTTCTTAATGGGGGCTCACATAAACGTCTAGCATGTGATCATTCTCAAAGAACATTGTGGGGGGTCACCAATGTCGGATGGGCCTCTCTCACGGATGCAGCCACACCTGTGACAGAATATGCTGCTGCTTGATTCCCCCAGTTGACTTGGGTGGTCACTCCCTCAGCACCAAGGCAGCCATCTCACTTCACCACATCAAAGCCACAAAGGAAAAACAAGTATGAAGTACTAATCTTGGTAGACCAAATGTGATCATTGATGCGCTTTCAACACTGGTTTCACATTTGGAATGATCCCATGGCTGGTGACCTCTGCTGCAATCTCCATTCAGACTTGTTTGGTCTAGCGTGCTCATCTCTTCCTGCTGTCCCTTGGGAAGAGAACCTTATGCCTCGTTCTCAGCAGCCTGAAGAACTTACGGGAGGCATTGCTGAAATGTGGGACTATCTGGGCTCTTCCTTCTGCCATTGTGTGTTGTCTTCCAGTGAACCCCTGACAGTTTTGAGTTTCCAGTTAGAGGGGCAATAGCAGGATGGGTGAGGGCAGCAGTAACAGAGTGTCATAAGCAGCAGTGGCAGCATGAACAAGGCAGCAGACACAAGCAAGACTCAAAGTTCCTTCATTGAGAGATTAGCGACCCTCATGGAGAGCCAGATCCAGTAGACCAGTTAGTGAATGTCAGAGGTGACCACAAACCTGAATGCCATTACCTTGTCCTTGGGTTCAAAGGGACAGAGGCAATGGGAGAGGGAGACAAAGCAGCTGGAGTCACCACAGATCCTAATTCTTCTCATTCTTACAAATGAACGTAAAGCTGACTGTTCTTTAAATATTGAGCAATCACCTACCATAGCAAGTAATGTCAAACTTACCACCTTCTCCCCCACACCGCGCATTCATTGATTGGCTGGCCACTGCAAGATCATGCAGGGGCTGTTGGCTGTCTAACTCAATAACAGAGATGGTACCCACTTTTGTTTTCGCCACCATCCTGTGCCAATAGAACAAAATCCATCCCCTATTTTCAATGCAGACCCTTGTTGCCCTGGGTACTCCAATCATAAATTATATGTGACTTTTTCCTCTGCACCATTGAAAAGATCAATAAGTTCCTTAATGAAGATGAAGCCAGAAATGCCAGCAAGCTGTCTACAAAAGGAACTTAGCGAGTGAATCAGCATTGGTTGACAGGCCTGAGATAATCAACATCTCCCACTAGTGCTGCATGTGACTTTTAGCTGAACGATTATTATAATTAACTTGGGTTTGGGGACACTGCAGTGAAGCAATAAACAGTATGTGATTGACACTGCAGAGGGTAGAATCAGATCTCCCTGTGGCTAGTGACGTTTGTCTGCCTTAAGTTTGATCAATTATCTAACTCTATTGCAAATCTCATAATTTGTGTGAAGATTCACTTTTAACTGACTAAGCATGATTTCTAAGCTCTAATATCCAGTGGGATGCCAGAGCTCCAGGAGAGTCGGGGAGCACAGGTGATTGTCATGGCCATCACTAAGGAGAAGGTTTTGGTGAAACTGAAAAGTCTGAAGGTGGATAAATCACCTGGACCGGATGGACTACACCCCACGGTTCTAAAAGAGATAGCTGAGGAAATTGTGGAGGCATTGGTGGTGATCTTTCAGGAGTCACTGGAGGCAGGGAGGGTACCAGAGGACTGGAAAGTAGCTAATATAACACCATTGTTTAAGAAGGGAGGGAGGCAGCAGATGGGAAATTATAGGCCGGTGCCGGTTAGCCTGACTTCGGTCATTGGCAAGATTTTAGAGTCCATTAGTAAAGATAAGATCGCAGAGTACTTGGAAGTGCATGATAAAGTAGGACTGAGTCAGCACGGCTTTGTCAAGGGGAGGTCATGTCTGACAAATCTGTTCGAGTTCTTTGAGGAGGTAACAAGGAAGTTAGATAAAGGAGAACCAGGAGACATGATTTATTTATATTTCCAGAAGGCCTTTGACAAGGTGCCACATAGGAGACTGTTAAATAAGTTAA
The DNA here is from genome assembly GCF_964213995.1 of Mustelus asterias. Lineage (NCBI taxonomy): Eukaryota > Metazoa > Chordata > Chondrichthyes > Carcharhiniformes > Triakidae > Mustelus > Mustelus asterias. The sequence goes on along the minus strand of NC_135803.1, from coordinate 80,741,171 downwards.
GTGCCCATGGTGTTAAGGGTAAGATCCTGGCATGGATAGAGGATTGGCTGACTGGCAGAAGGCAGAGAGTTGGGATAAAGGGATCTTTTTCAGAATGGCAGCCAGTGACCAATGGTGTTCCTCAGGGGTCAGTGCTGGGACCACAACTTTTCACAATATACATTAACCATTTGGAGGAAGGAACTGAAGGCACTGTTGTTAAGTTTGCAGATGATACAAAGATATGTAGAGGGAGAGGTAGTATTGAGGAAGCAGGGGAGCAGCAGAAGGACTTGGACAGGTTAGGAGAGTGGGCAAAGAAGTGACAGATGGAATACAATGTGGAAAAGTGTGACGTTATGCACTTTAGAAGGAGGAATAGAGGTATAGACTATTTTCTAAATGGGAAAATGCTTCGGAAATCAGAAACACAAAGGGACTTGGGAGTCATTGTTCAAGATTCTCTTAAGGTTAACGTGCAGGTTCAGTCGGCAGTTAGGAAGGCAAATGCAATATTAGCATTCATATCGAGGCTAGAATCCAAGAGCAGGGATGTACTTCTGAGGCTGTATAAGGCTCTGGTCAGACTCCATTTGGAGTATTGTGAGCAGTTTTGGGTCCCATATCTAAGGAAGGATGTGCTGGCCTTGGAAAAGGTCCAGAGGAGGTTCACAAGAATGATCCTTGGAATGAAGAGCTTGTCGTATGAGGAACAGTTAAGGACTCTGGATCTGTACTTGTTGGAGTTTAAAGGATGAGGGGGGATCTTATTGAAACTTACAGGATACAGTGAGGCCTGGATAGAGTGGACGTGGAGAGGATGTTTCCACTAGTAGGAAAAGCTAGAACCAGAGGGCACAGCCTCAGGCTAAAGGGAAGATCCTTTAAAACATAGATGCAGAAGGCAGTGGAGGCCAGGTCATTGAGTATCTTTAAGACAGAGATAGAAAGGTTCTTGATTAATAAGGGGGTCAGGGGTTATGAGGAAAATGCAGGAGAATATGGATGAGAAAAATATCAGCCATGATTGAATGGTGTAGCAGGCTCGATGGGCCGAGTGGCCTAATTCTGCTCCTATGTCTTATGATCTTATGATCTAATATCTGTTCTGAATTCCTTGACTATAGAGTCGAGTTATTCATGTCCTCCGACAATGCCTTCTTTATTTAAAGATCTCTGCCACATCATTCCTTAATTTCCTCATTTCCAAAAATTATGTCCCAAGATTATCTTGCATGTTATCACAACCCAATCCCTACTTCTTAGTTATTCTGGTGCATTTGTTGCACTTAAGACCATAAGGTATAGGAGCAGAAGTAGACCATCAAGTCTGCTCTGCTTGAGATCATGACTGATCTGTTCTGATCCATCTTGACGGAGGATTTTGAGGGGAATTGAAAAGGTGGTTAGACAGACAATTTTTGCAATCCAGGACAGGGGGAAAAATCCAAAATCAGAACCAAACCATTCAGGAGAGAAGTGAGGAGACATTCCTTGACACAAAAGATGGTAGAGGTGTGAAACTGTCTCCTGACAAATGCAGTAGATGCTAGCTCAGCTGATCATTTGAAATTGAAGATTTTTGCTAGACAAGGGTAGAAAGGATATGGAGCCAAGGCAGATAAATAAATTTAAGATACAGATCAATCATGATGGTGGCACGGCGGCACAGTGATTAGTACTGCTGCCAGGAACCCAGGTTCAATTCCAGCCTCGGGTCACTGTCTGTGTGGAGTTTGCACTTTCTCCCCATGTATATTGTCATTTTGTCACATATATATTGTCATTATATTGTCATTTTTATAAATGACCTGGATGAGGGCGTAGAAGGATGGGTTAGTAAATTTGTGGATGACACTAAAGTCGGTGGAGTTGTGGACAGTGCGGAAAGATGTTGCAGGTTATAGAGGGTCATGGATAAGCTGCAGAGCTGGGCTGAGAGGTGGCAAATGGAGTTTAATGTGGAAAAGTGTGAGGTCTTTGGAAGGAGTAACAAGAATACAGAGTACTGGGCTAATGGTAAGATACTTGGTGGTGTGGATGAGCAGAGAGATCTCGGTGTCCATGTGCATAGATCCCTGAAAGTTGGCACCCAGGTTGATAGGGTTGTTAAGAAGGCGTACAGTGTGTTAGCTTTTATTGGTAGAGGGATTGAGTTTCGGAGCCATCAGGTCATGTTGCAGCTGTACAAAACTCTGGTGCGGCCGCGCTTGGAGTATTGCGTACAGTTCTGGTCGCTGCATTATAGGAAAGATGTGGAAGCATTGGAAAGGGTGCAGAGGAGATTTACCAGGATGTTGCCTGGTATGGTGGGAAGGTCTTATGAGGGAAGGCTGAGGGACTTGAGGCTGTTTTCGTTAGAGAGAAGGTTAAGAGGTGACTTAATAGAGGCACACAAGATGATCAGAGGATTAGATAGGGTGGACAGTGAGAGCCTTTTTCCTCGGGTGGTGATGGCTAGCACGAGGGGACATAGCTTCAAATTGAGGGGTGATAGATATAGAATCATAGAAATCATAGAATCATAGAAACCCTACTGTACAGAAAGAGGCCATTCGGCCCATCGAGTCTGCACCGACCACAATCCCACCCAGGCCCTACCCCCATATCCCTACATATTTACCCACTAATCCCTCTAACTTATGCATCTCAGGACACTAAGGGCAATTTTAACATGGCCAATCAACCTAACCCGCACATCTTTGGACTGTGGGAGGAAACCGGAGCATCCGGAGGAAACCCACACAGACACAAGGAGAATGTGCAAACTCCACACAGACAGTGACCCAAGCCGGGAATCGAACCCAGGTCCCTGGAGCTGTGAAGCAGCAGTGCTAACCACTGTGCTACCGTGTCGCCCCAATTATATAGGACAGATGTCAGAGGTAGGTTCTTTACTCAGAGAGTAGTAAGGGCGTGGAGTGCCCTGCCTGCAACAGTAGTGGACTCGCCAACATTAAGGGCATTTAAATGGTCATTGGATAAACATATGGATGATATTGGAATAGTGTAGGTTCGATGGGCTTTAGATTGGTTTCACAGGTTGGCGCAACAGCGAGGGCCGAAGGGCCTGTACTGCGCTGTTATGTTCTATGTGTCTGCGTGGGTTTCCTCCGGGTGCTCTGGTTTCCTCCCACAGTCCAAAGATGTGCAGCTTAGGTTGATTGGCCATGCTAAATTGATCCTAGTGTAAGGTAAATGTGTGGGGTTACGGGAATAGGCCTGGGTTGGATGTGGTCGGTACAGACTCAATGGGCCGAATGGCCTTCTTCTGTACTGTAGGGATTCTATGATTCTAATTGAGTTGTAGAACAAGCTTGAGGACTTCTGTCCCTATGCTCGTGAGTCCTAGCTACCTCAGGTCAATATGCAAATTCGTTAACCTACTAAGATAATGCGCCAAATAACATTCTAACATTTTTTCCCCTTCAACATGTCTGCACAACACAATTTACCGACATTCATTGTTCTCTGTCCATCAAGAACCATTACGTCCTCATCTCCTTACCATTCATCCTATTGCTAATTTTATTCAGTCTTGGTATTCTCAAAGCTCCAAGACTATCTTATTGTGTTCGAAGTGGGGAGACAGCTGATCTCTCCTATATGTAAAGGTGCTTGGTGCTCACCTCAAGTTATCACATCACCAGTAGAGGCTGTTAACATTTCTCAGCACTGATTTCCTCCTGAACTCATTAAAGCCACTATTGCTACTAAGATGGTTTCCACATTAAACATAATAGTACTCTTCAAATGAATGATCATTGCAACATCATCTCCGCTGTGACAATGGTTCTTCTTATTCCTCTGAATTTAGCCAAGAGCAGTTTGCAGACATTAACACATCACCAGAATTTCCACTTTTTTTCTACCTGATGTTTGTTAGGGACACTCCACTGTCCAGTGTCTCCCCACAAGCAGACATCACCTTTTGATGGAAAACTTCTATTTCACTACCTCAGAACTTCTCAAATCAGTTCACAGACAATGTAATACCCTTGAAGTTTGCTCATTGTTGTAATGTAGCAACTGCTAATTTATGCACAGCAAGTTCCAACAAAGAACAATGAGGGAAACAGGCAGATAATAGAGATAGGCTGAGAGAGTGGGCAAAAATCTGGCAGACGGAGAATAACATGGGAAAATGTGAAGTTGTTCTACTTTGGGAGAAAGAATAAAAAAGCAAAATAATAATTAAATGGAGAATGATGGCAGAATTCTGAGTCATGATGTGGAGATGCCGGCGTTGGACTGGGGTAAACACAGTAAGAAGTTTAACAACACCAGGTTAAAGTCCAACAGGTTTATTTGGTAGCAAAAGCCACACAAGCTTTCGAGGCTCTGAGCCCCGGCGTTGGACTGGGGTAAACACAGTAAGAAGTTTAACAACACCAGGTTAAAGTCCAACAGGTTTATTTGGTAGCAAAAGCCACACAAGCTTTCGAGGCTCTGAGCCCCTTCTTCAGGTGCAGAGGGATCCAGGTGTCCTACTGCAGGAGTCAGTAAAAGTTAGTATGCAGGTATAACAAGTTAATTAAGAAGGCTAACAGAATGTTAGCCTTTATTATGAGAGGATTTGAATATAAAAGCATATTATGTTTCAGTTATACAGAGCAAGAAGTCTCACAACACCAGGTTAAAGTCCAACAGGTTTATTTGGTAGCAAAAGCCACTAGCTTTCGGAGCGCTCGCTGCTCCTTCGTCAGGTAAGTGGGAGTTCTGTTCACAAACAGGGCATATAAAGACACAAACTCAATTTACAAAATAATGGTTGGAATGTGAGTCTTTACAGGTAATCAAGTCTTAAAGGTACAGACAATGTGAGTGGAGAGAGGGTTAAGCACAGGTTAAAGAGATGTGTATTGTCTCCAGCCAGGACAGTTAGTGAGATTTTGCAATCCCAGGCACGTCGTGGGGGTTTTGAGACAAATTGTGAGACTTCTTACTGTGTTTACCCCAGTCCAACGCCGGCATCTCTACATCAGTTATACAGTGCATTGGTGAGATCACATCCCGAATACTCATAGAATCATAGAAACCCTACAGTGCAGAAGGAGGCCATTCAGCCCATCGAGTCTGCACCGACCACAATCCCACCCAGGCCCTACCTCCACATATTTTACCCACTAATCCCTCTAACCTACGCATCCCAGGACTCTAAGGAGCAATTTTTTTTTTTTTAACCTGGCCAATTAACCTAACCCGCACATCTTTGGACTGTGGGAGGAAACTGGAGCACCCGGAGGAAACCCACGCAGACACGAGGAGAATGTGCAAACTCCACACAGACAGTGACCCGAGCCGGGAATCGAACGCGGGACCCTGGAGCTGTGAAGCAGCAGTGCTAACCACTGTGCTACCGTGCCGCCCTGTGTTCAGTTTTGTCTCCTCATATTTAGCAAAGGATATAAATGCATCAAGGGTTTACTAGATTAATACCTGGAATGAGCAGGTTGTCTTATGAGGAAAGGTTGGACAGACTGGGTTTGTTTCCACTGGAGCTCAGAAGAGTGAGGCTGATTTGATTGAAGGGAACAAGATCCTGAATGGTCTTGACAAGGTGGATGTGGAAAAGGATGTTTCCTCTTGTGGGTGAGCCCAGAACCAGGGGGCACTGTTTTAAATAACCACGGCCTCCGAGTCACCGGGATTTCCGGTCAGCTTCGGGCCAGAAATCGGCTCAGAGCGGTATAAGTTATGCTAATGGCGATTAGCATCCCATTACTGGGCCTGAGACTGAAATCTCTGGGCCCAATAGCCTCTCCCCCACCCCCCGCCAGGAGTGTTTCACTCCAGCAGGGTTTTTACAACAGCCCCTCACTGGTGGGGAGCTGACAACCTGACCCCACTGGAGTGAAGGGAGGCCATGGAGCCCCCCAGAAGGTTGGGGGTGAGGGAGAGTGCTCCCTGGACATTGCCAGCCTGGCAGTGGCAGCCTGGCTCCTGGCACTGCTCAAGGGGCAAAGTGGCAATGCCCATGGGGGTGCATTAGCACTGCTCACCAGGCTTCGGGCAGGGCCTAATAAGGACAGGGCCTAATAGGGACAGGGCCTCTGTGGGGGAGAGATTGGTGGGGGTGGGGGGGGGAGGGTCCTGCTGCCACTCTGCACTTGGCAGTGACAGAGGGAGAGAGGCCAGCAATCGGGGCTGGCCATCAGGGTAGGGGTCTTGCCCTGCCGGAGGGGATTGGGACTGCGGGGGGGGGGGCATTGGGGCTGCCGGTGGGGGGTGCAGGGGGAGATCGGGACTGGGGGGGGTGAGGGGGGAGAGATTGAGATGGGCCGGTGGGAGCGGGGGTGCGGTTGAGGCTGGCCTGGACATGTCCGGGGTGGGGGGCAGCAATTGGGCCGTGGGGGGATCGGAGAGGCAGGCCAGCAATTGAGCTGGCCAGAGATCGGGAGCCTGGCAGTGCAGGGCTACTGCGTATGTGCCGATCTCAGCACTGACAAATCAGCACATGCACAGTGGCCCGCTCAGCACTATGCTGCCGGCCTCTCCAGTGGGAATAGCCTCCTGATATTTATTGTGATTCACACTTGTGCACTTTGCAGTGCACAGAGTGTGGGAGATTCATTTTGAAAATCCCGCTGAAAAAACCAGCGGGATTTACTCTAGTTTTTAGTGTGAATACAACACTTAGAATATTTTTGGATGAATTCCACAATTGCGCTCTTTAAACCCGGACAACTAATCCATTTCCCAAGGAAAACTCAACACACAGCATCCAACAGCAACAGTCTTTCAGGAGGGCAAGGCAGACGTAAGGTCAAAATACAAAAGCGTCAGGTTACCAGAATTGTTTCTTGTACAGGCCAAAGTTAAATCCAAATCAGGGGGACTGGCCTTCGCATCGCGCCCCGTTGGCCAATGGGCAGGGAGCACTGGTAAGATCACGAGAGAGCTGAGAAATCAAGTTCAAGGCTGAATAAATTATTTAACTTAAATTTAATGTAATTTCAATATAATTAGCGACCCGGGACCAGACGTGATGGCCTCACTGATAGAATAGAAGACCACTAAGGCCTCACCACTGGGAGGTCAGAGGCAAGGGGGATGACCCTTGGGTAGTTCCAGCCTGGCACCCTGGCACTGACCACGGGCAACCTGGGGGTGGGGCCTGAGGGGGCAGGGCCTACTGCATGGGCAGACCAGGTGCGGGCCAATCGGTGTTGGGGGGCGGCCCCATGCACACTCTACATTTGAGATCAGTGGGGGATGGAGGGGGGCCCGCTTCCTCTCTGCAATGGCGGTCATTTCGGGGAGGGAGGGGGAATCAGTCTGGGCAGGGAGGGTTGCGGGGGATCAATCTTTCTGAGCAGGGGAGTCTTGATCAGTTGTGGGCCCCAGCGGTAGCTGCGGGGAGGCCTGCCTTTGGCCACGGAGGCCTGATTAATGCAGCACAGGCCTTGACAGGTCTCTCTGCTGCTCAGAGCAGAGAAACAAAGAAACAAAGATAGTCCAAAGATGTGCGAGTTAGGTTGATTGGCCATGCTAATATTGCCCCTTAGTGTCCTGAGATGCGAAGGTTAGAGGGATTAGTGGGTAAATATGTAGGGATAAGAGGGTAGGGCCTGGGTGGGATTGTGGTTGGTGCAGACTCGATGGGCCAAATGGCCTCTTTCTGCACTGTAGGGTTTCTATGATTTCTATGAAACCTGCACATGCACAATTGCACCCTCTGCTGCTATCAGCCAGCTTTTGGGTGATTAAGCCTTGCACCCTCCCCCTAGTGGCGAGAAACAGATTTTGAGTGTTTTTTTCTGCATAAGATACCAGATTTGGACTCTCCAAAAAAATGGTTCCAAAAATCTTCCATTTTCACACAAGTTCTAGAATTAATATTTTTTTACATAAAATCACCCTAGGGTTTTTTTCTTCTGATGAAGATGATAGATGAGGGAAAGGCAATGGATGTTGTATACATGGACTTCATAAAGCCTTTGACAAGGTACCTCATGGTCGACTGATATGAAAGGTGAAGTCACATGGGATCAGAGGAGAGCTGGCAAGATAGACACAGAACTGGCTTGGCTATAGAAGATGGAGGGTAGCAGTAGAGGGGTGCTTTTCTGAATAGCAGGCTGTGACTAGCGGTGTTCCACAGGGATCAGTTCTGGGACCTTTGGTGTTCATAGTATATATAAATGAATTGGAGGAAAATGTAGCTGGTCTGATTAGTAAGTTCACAGATGACGGTACACAGATGGGCGGCACGGTAGCACAGTGGTTAGCATTGCTGCTTCACAGCTCCAGGGTCCCAGGTTCGATTCCCGGCTCGGGTCACTGTCTGTGTGGAGTTTGCACATTCTCCTCGTGTCTGCGTGGGTTTCCTCCGGGTGCTCCGGTTTCCTCCCACAGTCCAAAGATGTGCGGGTTAGGTTGATTGGCCAGGTTAAAAATTGCCCCTTAGAGTCCTGGGATGCGTAGGTTAGAGGGATTAGCGGGTAAATATGTGGGGGTAGGGCCTGGGTGGGATTGTGGTCGGTGCAGACTCGATGGGCCGAATGGCCTCCTTCTGCACTGTAGGGTTTCTATGATTTCTATGATGACACAAAAATTGGTGCAGTTGCAGATAGTGTAGAGGATTGTCAGAGGATACAGCAAGATATAGACCAGTTGGAGACTTGGGCAGAGAAATGACAGATGGAATTTAATCCGGACAAATGTGAGGTAATGCATTTTGGAAGGTCCAAAGCATGTCAGAATTATACAGTAAATGCTAGAACCCTTAGGAGTATTGACAGGCAGTGAGATCTGGACGTACATGTCCACTGATCACTGAAAATGGCAACGCAGGTGGATAAGGTAGTCAAGAAAGCGTACAGCATGTTTGCCTTCATCGGTCGGGGCATTGAGTATAAAAATTGGCAAGTTATGCAGCAGCTGTACAAAACCTTAGTTAGACCTTATTTGGAATATTGTGTACAATTCTGGTCGCCACACTTCCAGAAGGATGTGGATGATTTGGAGAGAGTACAGAAGAGGTTTACAAGGATGTTGCCTGGCCTGGAGGGTATTAGCTATGAGGAGAGGTTGGATAAACTCAGTTTGTTCTCAATGGAACAACGGACATTGAGAGGCAACCTGATAGAAGTTTACAAGATTATGAGTGGCATGGACAGAGTGGAGAGTCAGATGCTCTTTCTTAGGGTGGAAAAGTCAAGTACTAGGGGACATAGGTTTAAGGTGCCTGGGGAAAAATTTAGAGGACATGTGCAAGGCATGTTTTTTACACAGAGGATGGTGAATGTCTGGAACGTGCTGCCTGGGGAGGTAGTTGGAGCAGGTATGATAGCGGCATTTAAGGGGCATCTAGACGAATACATGAATAGGATGGGAATGGAAAGATACGGACTCTGTGAGTACATATTTTTGGCAGGCATCATGATCAGCGCAAGCTTGGACGGCTGAGGGCCTGTTCCTGTGCTGCACTGTTCTTTGTTCTTTTTGTTCTTCTTTGTTTTTGTACATTCCCAGGTCAGCAACAAAACACAGTTATGCATACAGCAAATTCTTCACTCTCAAACAACATGGTTACCCCTTTAGCAGGGCACAGTGCTCTGCTTATATCGCCTAGCAAGGCTACACAGCAGATCCTTGTTCCACTGATTCCTGATAAGGGTTTTCCATCTGTCTGCCACGTGACTTCTGGGTTGGCTTCCTGTGGCCATCTTGGTTGGGGAAACTCTGTTAAGAAACCAAAGAATCTTACGAGAAAAGTATTGCCCTTCCAGCACACAGCCCCTGGTGACACCACAGGATGGAACTCTAATTGGAGGGTGCAAATATTGAGTTCTGAGGAAGATGGGCATGGATTTGAGAGGCAACAACATGTTCATGGGTTTTGGAAGGAAAAGAAGATCATGCAGTTGTTTGCAAAGATGGTGGGGTCAAATATTGGTTTCTGAGAGGGCCGGTGATGATAAATTTGACAAGGTAGGGGCAACACCTGAAGACAGAGAAATGTTAACAATATTGGCTAACATGGGGGGTGGGGCGAGGGAAGTTGCGTGGTCAACAGGTTAGTGGGTCTCATAGACAAGATGAGTTCTGAGTGGACATTGGTGAGATAGAAGAGCAACTGGAGAAAGGTGCAAGTTCAGGGTTAGGGTAGGGGGGAATAATAGAGGAAGTCTGTCCCAGTTAGTGGGAGGGAGCAAATTGTCAGAGGCAGCCAATAGGATTGTCTCGGTCTACGACCCCTGTGGGGATCCTTAAACCAAAGAGACCAAATTTAGCGAACAAGCACCAAATGAAGTAATTAACAACAGGATTTCATTTTTGTAACTTTTATTTCAACACAAATCAGAATCAATGCAAATAAAGTATAAATTAATAATTAGTACAAAAGATAAATTGCACATGGAATAGCAAATACAATAAAACCTATCTCATGGCATTAATGAGCTCTCCGATAGTTCCTTGTATGGTCCCAGTTTCAGCCACACAGTCCTTCCAAGCAGAACTATTACACTTCTACATAAACCAAGGTTCCACCCAATCAATCTTCCCTATATTGTGCTCTTCTTTCTGGAACCTGTTCTAGTCTCAGCTCCCGTCATTCATAGTAGTGTGGATCTACCACAACCCCTTCCTCCAGCTCTCCCTCTTCTCCCTGTGTACCACGTAGATTCTGTATTTTAACTTCCTTCCTGTGGTCAAGCAGGTCACATGTACCAGTATTTCTGATTGTCCAAAAATTATAATCAATGCCCTTACAAGTGAAAAAAATTCAAACTATTTCAAAAACTTTTAAAAACAATTATAGATTCACAAATATTTTAAAGTAGTTTCAAGTTTTCTTTGCTGTTAATGCTTTTGGGGTAAAGGTCGCCACAGTGACAAATAAGTCAATGAGTAGTTTATGTTTGCTTTTCAAAGTGAAGGTGGAGGAGGAAGGGAGGGGAGTTTAAGGTGACAGTTTGCAGTAGATGGCCCGGGGACACATGTGGAGTTTGTTCATTCCCACTCATGTGGGTTTCCTTCAGGTGCTCCGGTTTCCTCCCACAGTCCAAAGATATGCAACTTAGGTTGATTGCCCCTTAGTGTCCAAATATGTTAGGGGGAATAGCAGGGTAAATACGTGGGATTACGAGGATAGTGTCTGGGTAAAATGCTCTGTCGGAGAATTGGTGCAGATGGGCCGAATGGCCTTCTTCTGCACTGTAGGGATTCTATGATGATAAAACAGGAATAGTGAGCAGTTTTAGCAGAAAAGGATAGATTCTAATAGTGTCTGAAATGGTCCAGTCAACTCTGACAATTAATTGTTAAACCAGTTGTTCACCATATTCTTTGAAGTCTTTATCCCTTGGACTCACAGGAGTGGGGGAGTGAGGGCAATGCCAGACAAGGGTAAGAGAAAGGGCAAGCCCAACTCGATCCTAACATAAGTTTCCCATATCAGCAGCAATCAGGAGTATGACTCCTGCTTTTGTCTTTATTCTGACCCCAGCATAGGAATGCTGAGAGTGAATGGTGGATTTCTCCCAAGGCCAAGCAGTTCCACGCAGCCAAGAGACTGAAGCAGGGGCTTGCTGTTCTGTGTGCTTCAGTTCTTCATGAACAGAATGCCATAGAGTGAAATACTGAAAGATACTCACAAGGCTCTCTTGCATCCTGTGAGCTGAAATTCAATACCATCGCTCCAAATGTCAGCAGGAAAAATTTAAAGCAATTATCACAGCGCCCGTCTTACAAATATTATTCTAGAAAACAGATTGTTCTCTGTACTTATTCAGAATGATTAGCCGTAATGTAATTCCCACTGTGGAATCAATTTTCCCTGAACACATTCCGACTGAGGCTGTTATCCTGGGTAGCAGCTGGGCAGCAAAGACTGTATCACCAGCTTAAAGAAGGTTAGGAAAGTAGCACTGAGCACATGGCAATCACGAAGAGGCAATAATTAAGATTTACAGCTCATCATCGTCCTTTTTTGTTCATAGTGAAAGGCCTTTTGTGATTATTGAGCAATCATTGTGAAAGCTGTCGACTATAGTGAGCACAGTAAGAGTTTTAACAGCACCAGGTTAAAGTCCAACAGGTTTATTTGGTAGCAAATACCAACGCCGGCATTTCCACATCATGACTATAGTGAGCCCAGGCATGGCCTGCGGCTGTGTGTCAGCATGCTGCCACCAGCGGGAGAGAGTTCACTGTCATATTCATTGGTATCCCATCGCACTTTTCACTATCTTTCACCTCTTCCCAAATCCCGATTGACTCCGCACTGGACTGCAGGTGTATGGGCTCAATTACTATCATCCATTCTTTACCATGTTGGGTGAAAGTTATAGCACAAAGGCTATCACAACTGAAATAAGGCCTATTCTCAACTAATGTATGCAGACATCCACATACACACTCCCCCACAAGCACATGCACCCACAGACAAAATCCCCACAGGCATACACACCTGAAGACCCAACCACAAACACACTCACCCACAGACACATGCACCACAGATACATGCACAACAGACTCAGAAACCTACAGGTACATCTACCCACAGAAAAACTCACCCACAGAGCCACTCACCCACAGACACACACCCAGAGGGACACACACCCAGAGGAACACACACCCAAAGAAAAACATGCACCCACAGAGACACAGTTTTTGCAGGTGGTGCATCCAAATGCTGACATGTACCAAAACATAAAAGTTATCACTTGCTGAATGTGTAGTTGCTGTGTAATCATGTTCACAACATCTGGATACACATTGTCCTGGCAGCAGTGATGATGCTCTTCCCTCACTGTATCTCACCACGTCAAAGCAGTCATGTTGTCACGTCCCAAATCCGTACCCATCTTTCCCTGAATTCCCAGGTTAAATCCTTCCAATCAGGTTTCCCTCCCTGACAGTGTCAAAACAGTTCATAGAAATCATAGAAACCCTACAGTGCAGAAGGAGGCCATTCGGCCCATCGAGTCTGCACCGACCACAATCCCACCCTGGCCCTACCCCCACATGCTTTTAAAGTTACAAAAGACATCCTATGTGACCATGACAGAGTGACCATAGAATCCATAGAATCCCTACAGTGCAGAAGGAGGCCATTCGGCCCATTGAGTCTGCACCGACCACAATCCCACCCAGGCCCTACCCCCTCACATATTTGCCCTGCTAATCCCCTGGTACTACTGTCAATTTAGCATAGTCAATTAACCAAACACACACATCTTTGGACTGTGAGAGGAAACCAGGGCACCCGGAGGAATCCCACACAGGGAGAATGTGCAAATTCCACACAGACAGTGACGCGAGGCCGGCATTGAACCCGGGTCCACTGTGCCACCATGCCGCCCTAAGTTAAATGGTAAATTATTCCTCTGCATCCTTTTCCACCTGTCTGTAGCCTTTGACATGGTTTGACCACACCATTCTCCTCTAACACCTCTCCACTGTCATCCAGCTGGCTGGGGCTGCTCTGCCCCCAGTTCTATTCTTATCTATCTAATCATAGCTAACGCATCATTTTCAATGGCTTCTCTTCCTGATCCTGCACCATTACCCCTGCTGCCCCTCTTCCCCCTCCACTCCCCAAAGGATCTATCTCTGGCCCCCTACTCACTGTTCCCTTGGCGACATCACTCAAAATCACACACTCGATGATCCGTTAGTTTTGACATGTACACCAACGACACACAGCTCCACCTCACCACCACCTCTCTCCACTCTATCACTGTTACTATCTGACAGTTTATGTACTGGATGAGCAGAACATTCCTCTGATTAATTATTTAGGAAGACTGAAGCAATTGTTTTCGCTCCCGACTTCAAATTAATTCCCAAGACATCAACTCCCTCTCACTAGCAACAGGCTGAGACTAAACAAGTCTGTTTGCCACCTTGGTGTCATATTTGACCCCGGGATGAACTCCTGACCACACTAAGATATCACTCAGACTGGGATTTTCTCTGATATTGGCGGTATTGGAGCCGCTGGCAGTAATGATGACTTTTTCTGCAATAAAGGGTGGAATTTAGAAATAAAACTTGAAGTCTTGAGTTCCACAACGTATTGCTGGTGAGCGGACTCTGATTCACCCACACCGCCATCAAATCACACACTCGATGATCCGGGCTCTATGTTGAAAGGCTGCCCCAGAACGCAGCTAGCAAACCAAAAAATAATGTTCACCCTGCTGGCACCCCTGGCACATCCCTGGCATCAAGTTGATATCAATATGCCATGAAGCTAGCATTACCCAGGCAGTACCTTGGTACTACATGGCACTACCAGGGTGCTATCCAGGAATTACATCCCGCTGCCACGCCCTGCCGCCCCCCACCTCACCAACATTGCATTCACCTCCGAGCTCCCCTGGGATTACTGCTCACCTGGTGCACGTCTTCTGACAGCAGTTGTGCTTCACACCGTTTTGACATCATGCTGTTCTGGATAATCCCAGGATATGGGCCTGATAGTTACATGTTCTTTTATTGTATTGATATTCCCGATGTTGAACAGCAGGAAATGTGGCCCATCACTGATTGGGGGGGGGTTGGGGACTTTCACTTCCTGGTCTGGCATTATCATGAAAGGCGACTTTGGCGTTCTCGTGATATTTTCCACTCCCATCACTGAACCTGCTTGCCTTAAACAGGAGCGAAAATTCCCAGCCTAAGACTGCCTACCTCCACCCCACAACATCACCAGGTTTAACCTTGTCTCAACCTTTTGGCTGAAACATTCATCCGGGTCTCCATTACCTCCAGACTCAACTATTTCAATACATCCCTGGCTACTCTTCCACATTCTACCTTCCCAAAACTCTGCTGCCCATGTCTTAACTTACATGAAGTCTCATTCACCTATCAGCCACTGTGCCCGTTGACTTATGTCAACCCCTGGTCAAGCAATATCTTGATTTTAGAATTCTCATCCCTGTTTGCAAATCCCTTCAAGTCATTTGCTACCTGCATCATTATGAACGAGCTTCCTGATCTCTGAGCCCGTTTCCCAGTCTAGTTTCCTCCACCCTGCCTTCCATATCATAATGCATTAGGTTACACTTTGCCTTACACCTCACACTATGCCTTCCATGTCACAACCCTCTCTTATAACACTTTACACATCGTACAGCATCACAGGTCGTCCCCACCCCCCACTCCACTCTCGCCATAGACAGGCACATCAAGTGCCTTCAGGCTTCACTCTCTGCTCAGCCTACTCACTAGTCTTAGCTTGGAAAGCAAAGCTAATCCCAGTTAACCTCTTCCCTCTACCCTTCTCTCCAAATTAAATTTGTGTAGACCTCTTTCTCATTGCGACAGAAGCGATTTGTCCAGTTTTGAAGCTCAGTTGTGATGTAGAAAACACAGAATCCACACACTTCACAAAATGACAGTGACCAACCAATCTGTTTTAGTGATTTTGGTTGTGGGATAGTATGGACCAGGATACCAGGGAGAACTGTCTTTGAAAAGTATTCATGGCATTTTTTTCACATCCACTTTTGAGGGCAGACATTGCAGTGAAAGCTGGCATCTTGGCACTGTAGCACTCCCTCAGTACTGCACTAAAACGTCAGCCTGAATGATTTGGAATGTGGTTGGAATCGACAATACTCTGCTTCAGAATGCTACCATGACGCCAGGGCTGAGAACTTGCCCTCTTTGAGTCAGTCTTGTCTATGAGATCCTTTTGCAACTTCCTTGAGCCCAAACTGCTCAGCAGACGATGCTGGCCCCCCATACTGGATGTTGTTGTAATTGGTTCATGTGCAGTATACTGGGAGTATGACTAGCTGCACACTCCAGGGAGGTGGGTGGCCGATTAGGATGTTTACAGCCACAGTTAGGGCACACTGGCATTTCCCATAGGCTGAGTGGTTTCCTACTGCATGCTGGGATTGCTAACTCAATGGAAGCTGCCTTCTTGTGGCAGCCTGAGGGGCCTTAAGTAGCTGAGGTAAATGCCCCAATGATGGGGCCACCAGCAGGAAAGAGAGCATCAGTAACACAAATGGTTCCAGTGGAGAGGTTCTCCCTCCACTCAGAGGTTCTAATAGCTTCGGCCCTCATCATTTCTAGTTAATAACAACATGTCCGAGGGTGCCTGCATGTTGAAGTGCCCTCTCGGTCCCTGACCAGCATCAACAGCATTTACCTTTCCAGCTGATATAGCCAGAGCTGCCAGTTCTGTGGTCAGCCCAATTCTGTGATTAACAAGATGGTGGGTGTAGAAACATCGTGAGGCCTCCTTTGGGAAGATTGCTGTGCTGGTATCATTGCCAACAAGTGCAGGTCCAGGACCCCTATCTGGCCCCAACACCCGAGTCCCAAATCACCCCATAAAATCCAGCCAAAGAGGGAAAAATGGAGCTCTTGTGGCATAGTGGAGAGTGTCCTTCCCTCTGAATCAGAAGCTCTGGGTTCGAGTCCCACTCTAGGACTTGATAGCCAAGAAAGGTACATTCATAATGCGGTCAAACAAGTTGAGAGTGTCAACCGACAGATCCTTCCAATCAGACCAATGGCTGGCAGTGAGAGAGGGAGAGATTCCTGGTCAGCCACACTTGATGTGGACTGGTGCCCATCAAGCTCTAGGCCCTTGGCAACAGACCAGTGACCTGTTCCGGGAAATACTAACCATGGGAACAGATGGAAGTCTACATTGGTGCACCACTAGGTATGGGAAGAGAATTGGGATTGTAAAGAAAGGAAGACACTCTTATCAAGCCTCAAGAGGGGGGATGGGACAGAGAGAAAAACAATACAAAGTCAGTTTTCTCCATACTGCCTGAAAAGGGTGGCAGATACAGATTCTTTAGTTATCTTTCTGTATTGTCTCTAGTTTTCTTCCTTTACTTTCTGCACTGTGGTTGTGTGGAACTGCAGCAGATAGACTAGGTGTAGAACACAGGGATAAAGACTACAAGAAAAGAAGTCACCTGAAATTGGAATGCGATAAATTAGCTTCCAATGCAACACAAACCAGCATTTGGTGAGGGTCATTAAATTAATGGGAAGAGGAAGAAGCAGTTGGCCAAATTACACACAAAATTAAAGCATCCATGAAGCCAAGCATAACATTTTTTATTATTTCTGGGTGGACTGATTGGTAACGGATCATGATCACTTCTTAGTCTGAGAGGTCCCAATTCTCACATCATGACAATTCCACTCAATTGGTAACTGGTTCTGACAATCTGTCCTAATTAAAGAACTGTATATGGGAAACATTACCTCCTCCACGACAGGTTCCATTTAAAGCTTCTCCAAACTTCTCCAAAGGTTTCCATTATATCATCTGCCAGTGTAGAGAGAAAAAAAAAGGAAAACTTGGAAATGATTGGTTCTGGTTCGAACTGGAATTCCATTGAATACCAGTTCAAACCAGTACCAGTCATTTCCCAGGTTTTCCTGTTATTTCCATCTGCAAGGTCACAGATTCAAGCACCACTTTAGTGACTTGAATGCATACTCCAGGTTGACACTCCAATGCAGCACTGAAGGAGTGCTGCACTTTGTGCCGCTCAGTTTCACATGGGATGTTAAACAGAGGCTCTGTCACAGGTGGACATAAAATATCTCATGATACAATTTGAAGAGTAGCAGGGATGATCATAGAATCATAGAATCCGACAGTGCAGAAGGAGGCCATTTGGCCCATCAAGTCTGCACTGACCACAATCCCACTCAGGCCCTATCCCCATAACCCACGCATTTACCCTAGCTAGTCCCCCTGACACTAAGGGGCAACTGACCATGGCCAATCCACCTAACAAGCACACCTCTTTGGACTGTGGGAGGAAACTGGAGCACCCGGAGGAAGCCCACGCAGACACGGGGAGAATGTGGAAACTCCACACAGTGACCCAAGCTGGAAATTGAACCCTCTGAGGTAACAATGCTAACCACTGTGCCATCCTGCCACTCCCACCCATTCTCCGGATGTGGTGTCTGTGTGGAATTTGCACTTTCTCCCCGTGTCTAAGTAGGTTTCCTCCAGGTTCTCCGGTTTCCTCCAACTGCTCAAAGATGTGTGGATTAGGTTGATTGCCATGTTAAATTGACCCTTGTGTCAGGGGGATTAGCAGGGTAAATGTGCGGGGTTACAGGAGTAGGGCGTGGGTGGGATTGTGGTCGGTACAAACTTGATGGGTCGAATGGCCTCTTTCTGTACTGTAGGGATTCTATGATCTATAACGAGATCATTTGGCTCATCATGTCCATAGTTCTTTGGGCCAATTAATCACACTGTCAATATCAGGCAGAGTCAACATGGTTTTATGAAAGGGAAATCATGTTTAACTAATTTTTCGGAGATCTTTGAAGAAATAACAGGCGCTGTGGATAAAGGGAACCCAGTGGATGTACTGTACTTAGATTTTCAGAAGGCACTTGATAAAGTGCTACATCAAAGGTTATTGCAGAAAATAAATGCTCATGGCGGAGGGGATAACATATTGGCATAGATTGAAGATTGGCTAGCTAACAGGAAACAAAAAGTAGGCAATAATGGCTCATTCCAGATTCACATCCATTGCTGTATTATTATATACAACTGCTTTTTTGAAAAGTCCCCAGACAGAACGTTGCACCTTCCATCGATTTGTACAACCACAGAGCACAGAAGTAAGCCATACAGCCCATCTTCCTATCTTAGCTCATTACAAGAGCTATCCAATTACTTTTGCTTCCCTACTCATTTCCTGTAAAATTTCCACTTCAATTATTTATCCATTTCTTTTTTGAAAGTCAGTGCATTCCAGATCATAGAAACTCAACTTCTATCAAACTTTTAACCTGATTTTTTTAAATCACTAAGTAACTCAGCAGAATCATCTTCTTCAGACTCTCCACCAGTTTAATTTTTTTCTTTATTCTTTCGTGAGATGTGAGCATCGCAAGAAAGATCAGCATTTGTTTCCCATCCCTAATTACCCTTGAACTGAATGGCTTACAAGGTCATATCAAAGAGCAGTTAAGCATCAACCACGTTGTTGTGGGTCTGGAGTCACAAGTAGGCCAGACTTGGTAAAAGAATATCAGTGATCCAGCTGGATTTGATGGATTTTTACAATAATTGATGACAGTTTCAGGCTAAGACTAGCTTTATATTCCAGATTTTATTAATTAAAATTTAAATTCTATTAGCTGGTATGGTGGGATTTGAACCAGTGGCTCCTGGGCATTGGATTACTAATCCAGTGGTATTACCAGCACATTACTATCTCCCCTTGATTCCAGAGGTATAACAGCCACTCCTCCAGATGTGCCCCCGTTTATGCAAGGGAGGTGACAGACAGAAGACAGTTGTAGCGTGAAGCAATAATATTACAACGTATTTGACATTCAAATGCCAGAGCTCAATTTCCTTAGGTGTTGCAGGAGTTTGCAATGTATCTTGGGGCTGCATGTCCCATACCATTCTAAGCAGTTATCAATCAGTGTGTGAACTGCGATATAATGATGCCCCGTTATTTCTTTTGAGCATTGGAGAGGATGTAACCTAACAGGACTGCATCGGATTCAATAGTGTAATTGGCAGAATTATTAATTGATTTTATAAATTACTCGCTAGACCTATACAAAACTCTTAGATTTATGGTTCTTTATTCTTGCAAATGTTTTCAGTCTTGAACATCAATCATGTGGAGCCGAGAGCAGTGTTCTAATGAGTAATCAACAAACCAGTCATGGCAACTGATAAGGCTACAATGAGCAGGTATTGATCAGCTACTGTACCAGGTTGATCATCTAAGGGCAGGACAGAAGAGAAGGTATTGAAGTGTGGAAGTGAATCAGGGCCTTTTTGTCCTCAATTCTGACTCTATGGATTAAAACACACAAAGAGAAGATCCTAAGTTGCCACAATTTGTCACACCAGCCTCACAGCCATTAGAGTTCCAGGCTTCTGCTCTGCTGTCAGTTATTATCAGTACTGTTGGACATTATTTCCAAATGAGGATTTGGGATGTTGTATTCTGCTTCACTGGGACTAATGCAGCAGATCGGAAAAATCAGAAAGGAATTAGTTACTGTCAGGTGCAATGAAAGTCTCATTTATAAATTGCTTCACGGACACTTTACCAGAACTGGACTTGTGAAGATAACGAAAAGAGGGAACTAAGAAATGACTACTGATTGGTCTGGTTTAACTATCAAATTGCCAGCAATTTATAATTGTTTTTCTTTATGTCATGCCCAGTGTAGGCATGTCACATTATAAGCTTCCAGTCAATCCATTTAAAAATTCAACATAAACAAGCTGTAAAATGGCTGCTGAAAATCATGTGATTTTTGGACTACAGATACTATTAAATTTCCTGGGAATCCCTAATTAAAATGGACAGAAGTAAGAGTACCTCATTGCCAGTTATGGAATCCTACATCTCATTGTTCAAGAATGTTTAAACCGAAAGTCTATGGAGTTTTGGTCCCCTTGTTTAAGGAGCAATGTAAATGCATTAGAGGTAGTTCAGAGAAGGTTCATCAGATTGATTCCAGGTGTGAAGGACTTGTCTTATGAAGAGAGATTGAACAGTTTTGGCCTATGCTCATTGGAATTTAGAAGAATGAGAGGAGATTAAATTGAACTATATAAGATGCTAAAGTGAATTGACAGGGCAGATGTAGAGCGGATGTTTCCCCTAGTTGGACATCCTAGAATGAGAGGCTACTGTTTTAGTATAAGGGGTGGCAGATTTAAATCAGAAATGAGGAGGAATTACTTCACTCAAAGGTCATGATCTGTGGAATTTTTTACTCCATAGTGTAGTGGACACCGGAACACTAAACAAATTTGCAAGAGTAGACAGATAGTGTGATATTCCCCACAAGGTCCTTGGGGAATCACTGAATGATCTCCCTGTGGGGCTCATTAAGTATGAGTTCCCCTGGTAACAGGCAGTGGCTTGCCCAGCTGGAACTCATTACCTGAGCCTTTAAGAAGGCAGGCCCAGGACTGGGCCTGCTAAATTATAGTCCCAGATAGGAATTAGTGTCCGTACGCCATGGTGGTGGTTTTACTTTGCAATCTGTAATGAATTATGTTCTTTTCCATTCAGGTTTCCTGAGTCATTACAAATAGGTTTTTAATTAAAAGCGGATGAAGGATTATAGGGAGTGGGCATGAAGGTGGAGATGAGACCAAGATTAGATCAGCCATGATTGTATTGAATGGTGGAACAGGCTAAGGGGCTTAATTGCCTACTCCTGCTCCTAGTTCTTATGTTGTTATGCGTGTCTTCATGTTTCATATGGGACAAGAGGGAAAATTGAAGTTGAATGGCCA
The DNA here is from genome assembly GCF_964213995.1 of Mustelus asterias. Taxonomy (NCBI): domain Eukaryota; kingdom Metazoa; phylum Chordata; class Chondrichthyes; order Carcharhiniformes; family Triakidae; genus Mustelus; species Mustelus asterias. The sequence continues at coordinate 80,719,939 of NC_135803.1, read as the reverse complement.
TTATCAACTTCCCATTGTGTCACAATGACCTCCGCCATCCAAACTAGACTGGGTGGGCCTGAGAGGTGTTAACTCAGTGGTCATGTGATCAAAACTGGATTTCGTGATTGCACTCTTATTATCCCAGAACACAAAAAAACACTCACATTCATCGGTCACCAGTTAGTGTAAGAACCAGATGCTGAAACTAGCTGCAAGTTATCAAGTAGTCAAAGTACTTAACCTGTTCCAGTTTCAAAGTTTACCTGAGAACTAACTACCGAGATAGTCGACTACAAAAAAACCTCACAATCCGCTGAGAGTCTTTCTCCTTAAAATATCTTCACTCCAACTTAAAATCATTGAATCCATTCAAGAAACCACAGGCCTGGCATGTGGGAGACCGGAAATCACAAATTAGAGACTGAAGCAACTGAAATCTGTAGAAGTGCACTATTTGTATCCAAACTGAGTGAGTGAGTGTGTAGAATCATTTGGTGCAGATGAGGCCCATCGGCCACAAACACACACACACACACACACACACCTCTTCATTCATCAGATATTCAATTGAAGGTCTAGATGGCACAAACCTTCCGATAGAAGGTTGGCTAATTGCCCCTATTCACTATAAGGGATGACAGATTATTGGCTCCTTCTCTATTGTTCACAATCAACGCACATCCCCATTAAGTGGAGATGTTGATGTACAACTGGGAATTCTGGGAAAATCAGGTGATGAGCATCATTTGGACAACTGCATGCCTTTCATGGAAGAATTCCTGAACCAATGGATTTTCAGCTTGCAGCAGCTGGTGAAGTTTATTCATTGAGCTCTTCATTACAGAGACACATCGACTCGGGCTCAGACAGCAGATATTGAAGTTGTTAATCTCATTTCTTTATGAAACTAGGCCAGGGGATGTGGACACAGAAGGCACTCCAGTTGACAGTAACCATCCCCAGGAAGACCTTTCCTGAAGAAAGTAATGAGAACGAAGCCATTGGAGCCTCACGTGGTCCACTGGATGATGAAATCCTCAAAGCTGTTTTGCGACTCCAATCTACTGCCAAACCATATGATGTATCTTTGTTTTTTAAAGGTGTCAACTGAGTTACTGTGGTAGAACAGCATTCAGATTTTAGTCCCACTGAACCCACCAATGCAATGCCTTCTGGTTAACTATGAAGAGTCCTTCAGGGAGACAGCATGCTTGAGCCCACAGAGGATCACACTGTCAGAGAACTGGTAACTCCTGTTATTTGGAGTGGATTGATATCCATACTTCAGCTTGAGCTGAAAATCTTCTAACTGAAACTGTTCTTCAGCACAGAATCATAGAATCCCTACTGTGCAGAAGGAGGCCAATTGGCCCATCTCGTCTGCACTGACTCTCTGAAAGTATCCAGACCCACCCCTGCCCTATTTCCATAACCCCACCCATTTACCATGGCCAATCCACCTAACATACAATCTTTGGATACTAAGGAGCAATTTAGCACGGGGAACCCACTTAGAAAGAAGCCAAGAACTTTCTGAGCTGCTACAACTTCATAATCCTGTCCAGAAAATCTATCTTCATATTGTCTTATTCATTCATCCCATTGTAGAAAATGGTGTAGTCTCATCAACTTATCCTCCAAAATTCTTCCCTTTGTCCTCAGCAGAGCAGTCTGACACAGGGCAAAATGTGGCAATGTTATTATTTTGTACAGAAAGGGAACAACCTTTCTGAAATGCCAATGGGAAATCATGTCTTCTTTATTTCCTGCAGTGTCCAAAGATCATTCTCATCATCCAGATTCATAAGAATCTCAGACTGTCAATACTTTCTCTCATGCAGCAGTGAGTGATACCACTGTGAGTCTTCACTGAAGTTTAGGATCCTCCATCTTCCCAGGTCTTTCCCCTGTATGCTGCAAGAAGACTCCTGGGTGATCCTAATTTATTCTCTTCTCATTCGAGAGCATCCATATTCTTCACTTTTCTCAGTCTATCCGTGAAAAAGATCCCCAGCCCTTACAGCTCACCTTTCATGTCTGCACTCTGATTCCCAGCAGTCCTGTCAGGCTGCTGTTTCATTTCACTGCTGATACTGTCCTCCAAGGAAGAGAGGAACGCCTGCATGTGTCAAATACATTTTCCCAGATAGCCTTGCATACTGTGGGAGACGGAATCCCTCATAATGGTGACTGGGGACAGGGGAAGGGTAGGAATAGGAGATGGATAAAATCTGTAACAGTAAAAGGAAGTTACAGAAATACAATGGGTGAGATCTTCCAGCCAATGGAGCACCCTTGCCAGATTTCCAATGGTGTGAGGTGAATTCGATGGAAAATCCTATTGATGGCAGCAGGACTGGAAGATCCTGCCATTGGCGAATGGCAGGCCATCTCCCGCTGCCGAGAAACATACCGCGGGCAGGCCAGAGAATTTTACCCAATGTAAACAAAATATTTAAAACATAGTTTAACATTGTTGTTAAGAAGAAGTTGGTGGAATAGTTTGGGAAGGAGGGGGGGGATGTAGTGTAATGAGTAACTAGAATAGCTATGGTATTGAATGATGTTGATCATGATGTGACAATTACATCTGTAGTCATATGCTAGACTCTCAGGAAGGAGGATGGAACAGTCTATACTTATGAAAGGCACACTCTTACATTCAGCAAGATTTTCCGATCCAGCCAGCAGTGGGCATCATCACGGGCAGGATGGGAAAACTTGGAGAGATGTCAAAGGTCAATTGATTTTTGGCCACTCTCCAAAGTTGTCTGCTCCACTCGCAACTTTGCCCACCATTGGTGGGGCTGGACAATCTTGGCCATTGTGTTAATAAGCCAGTTGAAGTAACTGCCAGAGTAAGACTACCATCTGTCTAGATAAGATCTGTCATATACCAGAAGCCAGCAACAATTCCACCACTATATGAAACACTGTGCTGCTTTTTTATGATATCTAGCAGTTTTCAGGGAAAAATATTCTCACCTGACTGATTTGCGGCTCAATGTTAATCTTGTGTTTTCCATTTCTCTGCTGTCACTCTGAGTGATGTAAATCATGTTAACAGCTTGAAGCATTTTTGTAAACAATTGTGCAGTTCTATAAAAGGAAATCCTGAACAACAGGCCTTACAAAAGATTGTAGTGTGAGGTTAACACCTGCAAGTGAAAATCTGTGTACTTGCATTGTTGAATTTTTTAAGTGGCATGAAATTCACTGTCTCTAAGGACAGAGGTAAAAAGAAGCAAGTCCTCGTAAATTATTTTGAGGAGGAACAGGGGAGTTTGCCCCAGTGTCCTGGCCAATATTTATCCCTCGAACCACCATCACTAAAGCACATTATATGCAGTCACTAATCACACTGCATTGGCTGAGTGCAAATTGGCTGTCGCATTTTCTGAATTTCAACAGTGACCACATTTCAAAAGCAATTAAAAATGTCAGCCTATTCCCACTTGATATGGTGAAGGCTGGAATAGGGATTTACTGTTACATTATTAACTTTCAACTCCTGTGTAATTCTGACCAACCTGCTTAATGTAATCCTGTGAGAATAAGGCTGTTTATCTCACAATTATACAACATATTCCCTGGAACATGAAATACATTCATATTCGTCCTAACATTACATGACTCTAACAGTTCCTGTGTGATGCTGACAATATGCTGCAGTGTGATCTGAATCACACCAATTGTGTCCTTAAATTTGCAAGTTGGCTATCTGCCTCTGCGCTACTTAACCAGTGTGACTCCACACTATTTGCCCAGTCTCCAAAGATTGCTTTCCCAATTGCCAAGGTTGCCACTACAGCACTAGGAAATTGCAGTTCCAATGAGATAAAATCCAGCTGTAGGAAGTTTTGAAATCAAATCTAATAAATTTGGTCATTTTTTTAGGCCAGTACCAAAAATAATGACCATTGTTACGATCCCAGGATGGAACCCTGGCTCAACATACCGTAACTTTTTCTTTTTTTCCAAACGTAGAGGAACAGAGACCGTTAATTAACAACAAGAAAAAAACATGAAAAATGGATTATAATACAATACTTCTTTTCTTAACGAATGCATATAGTTTTTAAGATTAACGCGGATGACAAAGTACATTTGAAGCTACAATGTCTCATTAGCTCACAAAGTTAGTGTTTGTAGATTTCTCCTCAGAATTCCCCCCAGATGATTGTCATATCCAATTTTCCAACTCTATTCCCAAAATAAGCATTAACATCTTCTCACATCGCGTTGTATTCACTCAGCAATCCACATTCCAAAATCCAGTTCACATTTTCCAAAAGAAAGCTTGACCAGAGCTTCCATTCCACTTTTAGAGTAAGTCCATGCCAAGGTTCTGGTTGAACCCTTTTGGGTTTTCACTGTTACACCAATTCTGATATCATAGAAGAAATCCTACAGTACAGAAAGAGGCCATTCAGCCTATTGAGTCTGCACCGACCACAATCCCACCCAGGCCCTACCCCCATATCTCTACATATTTTACCCGCTAATCCCTCTAATCTATGCATCCCAGGACACTAAGGGGCAATTTTAACATGGCCAATCAACCTAACCCGCACATCTTTGGACTGTGGGAGGAAACCGGAGCACCCGGAGGAAACCCACGCAGACACGAGGAGAATGTGCAAACTCCACACAGACAGTGACCCAAGCCAGGAATCGAACCCAGGTCCCTGGAGCTGTGAAGCAGCAGTGCTAACCACTGTGCTACCGTGCCGCCCAGTCAATGTGTTATGATTTGTTTGTAGATGTATCATCTACAAACATATTTCATATTTAGGATTTCAAATTTCATATTTAGGATTAATTTTAGAAAATTCTTTAATGTCCTCACTAATCAATTTCTTCTCAGCTTTGTTTGATGTCCCTGAACAGAATCCTGTTCTATTTCCCAGTTTCTTCTCTGTTCCCTTTAACTCCAGACCTTCTGGAAACTTTTCTTAATTTCTCTAGATTCTCAGCTAGATCTTTAGCACTGGCTGTCTGAACCATTACTCCACTGTAGGGTTTTTATTACAGCAAAGCTAAAATAGCTGCCTCCTATTCAGCTTCCCTAACAGAGCTGAGAGAGGGTTATGCACTGCTTCATGGTCTGTATCCAACTGCCTACAACAACTTTCAGATAGAACCAAAGAACACAAAAACAATTGCCTGCCACCTCACAGGGCCCCTCTAGATGCCAAGCAATTATATTTACCTTTCATGTCAAAGGTCTCTCTATCACAATAGGATCCCAGCTGGAACTAAAACTAACCCATACACAGGCAAACACTTTAGGTCAGCATGAAATCTAATTATAGATCATAGAAATCCTACAGTATAGAAAGAGGCCATTTGGCCCATTGAGTCTGCACCAACCACAATCCCACCCAGGCCCTACCCCCATATCCCTACATATTTACCCACTAATCCCTCTAACCTACACATCTCAGGACACTAAGGGCAATTTTTAGCATGGCCAATCAACCTAACCCGCACATCTTTGGACTGTGGGAGGAAACCGGAGCACCCGGAGGAAACCCACGCAGACACAAGGAGAATGTGCAAACTCTACACAGCCAGTGACCCGAGCCGGGAATCGAACCCAGGTCCCTGGAGCTGTGAAGCAGCAGTGCTAACCACTGTGCTACCGTGCCGCACATAAACATTAAATTAAACCTACCCAAAACTATACCTTATTTCTAATGTTTACCCATCCAAATATAAATCCTTTAAAACCAACTTTGGTTTCCTAACACCATAAATACTGCTGGATTGTTACCATAGAATCCTTACAGTGCATTTGCCTCATCCAGTCTGCACCAACTCTCTCAAAGAGTATGTTACTCAGGCCCACCTTCCCACCTCCCATACCCCAACCTCCATTCCCATTACCCATGCATTTAGCATGGCTAATCCACCTAATCTGCACATCTTTGGACTTGTGTAAATCAATCCACTGGTTCACTAAAGCCCTTTAAGTGAAGGGTACCCACTGCCAGATCTGGTGTAACTTACACCTATCTCCAGCCATATGTTATTTGGTTAATTCTTAGACCCAGAAATTCAAATCTCCAGATGGATGTATGCTGGAAGTATGCTGCGAAGATGTACTGGAGACCTCCATGGAAATTTCCATGCACTGACTACATGGGTTTTGTCCAGGAAGTTTGGACTTCCGTTGGGCAATTCCTCAGCACCTGGAACCCCTGAAATTTAGAGTTAGAGCCAGAGACTTTGGATGTTTCGAACTCTCCCGACCAGAATAGTTACCCAAGAAAGGTTAGAAACATTAAATCCAGTTCTAACGCCTGGGTAATGATACTAGTAATTACTCAACTCCCCCACTGGACCCCTCCCTCGCCTACCGAGTAATCCCACCCAACCACCTGTCTATCCCCTCTAAATCCTGACTGCCCACAACTGACCACTGGAATATCCAACAGCCTGATAGCCCAACAATTCAACATCCCCCTCACAATTCCCTGACTACCCCCACCTATCTCCCAATTCTCTCAACTACTCCCTTCACTGAGAACCCCGAACCACCCAGTTATCATCATGCACCCCTGAGACTATCCCCCAGTCCCCTCACTATCCCTATCCCCTTACTACATCATGACTACCCCTGGCCTTTCAACATCCCCCCAAAAATGTTTTCTCCAAGCGCAAGTTCTGGGCCATTAATACATCCACATTACAACCAGGGGTGAGCTGATCTAATTCTTTCATGCCCCTAAAAATAAACAAAAATGGATGGTTCTTAATTTGAAACTGTAATTGTTAATCTAGCTAACTACTCATCTTGTTAGGCAAATGGGACCTAACACTAGTGCTTGCAAATTGAAAAAAAAACTAATGTTAAAGTTCAGTAAACAGCACTGAATCAAAAAATTCCCCAATACATTTCCTCAATAATAAAACTGGGTAAAGTGCAAAGTAATCTTAATTGCACGAATTGCAATCTTATTTAGCTATCCAATTGTGTCCCACTGAATATTATCACTGGCAAAGGAGGAGTAGCAGTGCAGCGGTGAATACATAGCTTGTTGGTGTCTGTCATCAGTTCATTTTGTCTTCATTGCTAACTTGATGATAGGAATCACAAATTCCAAATAAAGAGCTTATCTCTAGGTTCTGAAAATTGACTGCAATTCAGGCAGTGTAAAAGATAATGTACATTGTGTTGTGCAGGATATTTACAGAAGGCAAAGGATAGGAGATCCATAGTCAAAGGTACAGCTGTTATAAATACCTAAACAGATGGACAGACAAATACCTGCTCCTCTATCACCCAAACAAAGCCTGTTGCTCTCTTCGATAACAGTTCCTCCAATGGTAACACACCATGTAGCCTGCCCTCCTTTAAGATTCGAGCTCCTCCTTCAAGATTCGAGCTCCTCCTTCATGAACAGAGACAGCCTGTCCCACTCTCATACCAGCCCCTCCCTCACTAACACACATAGACTGTCCCACTCTCAGATTCCAGCTGCTCCCTCACTATCACACATAGCCTGTCCCACTCTCAGATACCAGCCCCTCCCTCACTAACACACACAGCCTATCCCACTCTCATACCAGCCCCTCCCTCACTAACACACACAGCCTATCCCACTCTCATACCAGCCCCTCCCTTACTAACACACATAGCCTGTCCCACTCTCAGATACCAGCCCCTCCCTCACTAACACACACAGCCTATCCCACTCTCATACCAGCCCCTCCCTTACTAACACACATAGCCTGTCCCACTCTCATACCAGCCCCTCCCTCACTAACACACATAGACTGTCCCACTCTCAGATACCAGCCCCTCCCTCACTAACACACACAGCCTATCCCACTCTCATACCAGCCCCTCCCTTACTAACACACATAGCCTGTCCCACTCTCATACCAGCCCCTCCCTCACTAACACACATAGACTGTCCCACTCTCAGATTCCAGCTCTTCTCTCACTTTCACACAGCCTGTCCCACTCAAAGATACAGGCTGGAATTTTACCGTCAAGCCCGCCACGGGAATTGGAGCGGGCGAGGGGTGAGCCATGGAAAGGTCTGTTGACTTTGGACGGGATTTTATGGTTTCGGGACGAGCGAGGCCGTAATCACTTTGGGGAAGTGAGTTTGAGATTTCCACTGCCTTTTGTGTGAAAAACGTCTTTTTGATTCTCTTGTAATGGCCTTGCTTTAAAGATCGTGCTACCTTGTTTTCAAGGAAATCAGTTCACTATCTTCCAATTAAATTCTTTTATCATTTTAAACACTCAATATGAATTCCTCACACACGGTAAGCATCAATCTGTCCTTTGAGCAGTGACAGCAGCTCAAGGTTTCTGATAGGCACTCAAGGAATGAAGCATGGCTTCCTCATAATTGTAGTGTTCATTCGTGGACACAGAGTTCGATCAGCCCTCTCTGATCATCAGTTCCCTCGCTACTTGGACTTGAATTGAATTTTGATGGTTCATTCTCTTTTTGTTCTGAGCTGTTGCTTGTCATCCAGCTTTTGCCCATAGGTGACAGGTTGCCAGAGGAAATTCACCATCAAATCACTTGCTGGATCTGGAGAGGGACAAGGCTTTGTTAAGCCCCTGATCTTTTTTCCTTGTGAAGAAACCCGTTATCTTTTTCAAATTCTTTTAATGGAATGTGGATGCCGCTGCCAAGGCCAGCATTTATTGTCCATCCTTAATTGCCCTTGATCTGAGTGCCTTTCTAGATCATTTCTGAGGGCATGTAAGAGTCACCACATTGCTGTGGGTCTGGAGTTACATATAGGCCAAACCAGGCAAAGATGGTAGATTTTCTTCCCTAAAGGACGTTCGTGAACCAGATGGATTTTTACAACAATCAATGTTAGTTTAATCATCAACATTACTGACACTACCTTTATATTCCAGATTTTATTAATTAAATTTAAATTCCACCATGGTGGGATTTGAACCCATGTCCGTAGAGAATTAGGTCTTTAGATTACTAGTCCAGTGATATTATCACTACACCACTTTCTCCCCTTATCTCATTTTACCATTTTCTTCATTGTGTACATACATTTGGAACTAAGCATAACAAGATAATAGGACGTGAAAAGTTATTCATTAACAAGTGCGAGGAGCTCAAGGAAGATTTTATCTTCAAGATTGAGATTCCAATCAGCGCCACTATCATTTCCTTCCTTGCTCCTAGCCACTTCTAAGACTCTTCTAAGACAACCCTGTCCTAACCCTGATCTTACACTTTCTCTGGTTTCTCTCCTCCCGTCCCTCATGTCCTCTCTGAATTTAGATTGTCGATAAGACTCATCTTTTGCTCTCTTGACTCTAATTCCATGAAACCGCTGAACTTCTAACTTCCCATCCTGGTCTCCATGTTAGCTGATATTATTAATAGTTCTCTCTCCTCAGATTATATACCACTCTTCTTCAAATCTACACCTTCATCCCTTTTCTCATTGGATCAACCATTAACCTCTAAGTCCTTACAAACTACCACCCCACATCCAAATTCTTTCCTCTCCAAAGTCATGGGCATGTCACCTCCAGAATCCATGGCCATCTTTCCCAGAACTCCATATTTGAATTCCTACAATCATGTTTGATCCACCCGTGCTATAGTACAGAAACACTATTATCAAAGTTTCAAAGGATATTCTGTGTGACGATAAAGATAAACTTTCCCTCCTCAGCCTTCTTGACCTGCCTGCAGCTTTTGACACAGTTGACCACACATCCCCATAAAGCCTTGCCATTGTCATCCATCTGAATGAGATTGCTCTCACCTGGTTCCATTCATATCTATCTAATTATAGACAGAATGTCAACTGCAGTGGTTGCTCTTCATGCTCCTGCACAGTTCCCTCTGAGTCCTCCAAGGATCTATCCATAACCTCCTGCTAATCCCTATTGATACACTGCCCTTCAGTGGAAGCTCACATGTATGCTAAAGATACCCAGCTCTACCTCACTGCCACCTCTTTCCACTCCTCCACTGTTGCTAAATTATTAGACTGCTAGACTGGAAGAGCAAAATTCCATCCAACTAAATATTAGGAAGATTGGAGCTTGAATTAAGATCCCACAAATTCCTTTCCCTATCTAGCATCTCCATCCCACTCCCTGGCAACTGTCTGAGACTGAACCTGAATGTTTGAACTTTGGTGTCATATTTGATCTGAAATGGGTGGCATGGTGGCACAGTGGTTAGCACTGCAACGACAGGGACCCGGGTTCAATTCCGGCCTCTGGTCACTGTCTGTGTGAAGTTTGCACATCCTCCCTGTGTCTGCATGGGTTTCCTCCGGGTGCTCCAGTTTCCTCTCACACTGCAAAGATGTGCAGGTTAGGTTGATTGGCCATGCTAAATTGCCCCATAGTGGTACTAGCAGGGTAAATGCGTGGGGTTACAGGGGTAGGGCCTGGGTGGGATTGTGGTAGGTGCAGGTTTGAGGGGCCAAATGGCCTCCTGCTACACTGTGGGGATTTTATGATTCAAGAATTTCCAACCACATATCTGCACCACTAAGGCACATTTTCCCTTCTATAATATTGCCGAACTCTGCTCCTGCCTCAGCTCTTATGCTGCTGAAACCCACATTTGTTTCACCGCTTGACTTGATTATTCTAACAGACTCCTGGCCAGCCTTTCACATTCTACCCACTGTAAGCTTGAGATCAACCAAAGTTCTATTGCAGGCATCCTTATTTGCACCAAACCTAATTCCTCTATCATCCCTGTGCTCACTAACCTGCTTGAGACAGAATCAGCCTAATCTTTTAAAGGAAAATTGAATAGCCATTTGAAGAAGTGGATGAAGTTTTTTTGACCCGACAAACAGCTGACACAGACAGGATAGGCTTCATATCTTGAGCTAGAATCACTGTCCACCGTGACATCTTTTCTGCTTTGTAGCGCTCTTAGTCAATTTCTCCAAATGTTTCAATTTTTAATTGTCATCCTTGTTTTCAAATCCCTTCATGAACTCACCTCTCCCTATCTCGGAAATCTCTTCCAACCCCACAATCATCCAAAATATTCGCATTAATCAAATTCTGTTTTCTTGAGTTTCCCCAATGTTAATCACTTCTCATTGGTGGAACCTTCTGTTGCCTTGGTCCTAAGCTCTGGAATTCCATCCCTATGACTCTCCACCTCTGTATCTCAACTTACACCTTCATGAGGTTCCTTAAAACCTCACTCTTCGACCAGGCTTCAGGTCATCTGCTCTAATATCACCTTATCTGGCTGATTTATGAAACACTTTACCATTTAATTCCCGATGACATCTTATTGTGTTAGAGGTGCTATGTAAATGCAAGTTGATGTTGCTGGGAGTAATGTTAGCAATGTTTAGGAATGGGTTTCACAGCTATGAGTGTGACACACAGAAACATTTGGAGAAATTGACCAAGAGCACCCCAAAGCACCAGAGATGTCGCAATGGAAAAGCGTTCTCCAGTGACTCGAGGTCAAGATATGAAGCCTATCCTGCCTGTTTGTTGGAACAACAAAAAATTCATCCACTTCTTCAAATATGTATTCAATGTTCCCTTAAAAGGTGAGGTTGACTCTGCCTCAAACATATGTCTGAACGTTCCATACCCCAGCAGCTCACAGTCATTTGTTACAACTGAAAGACTTGCAAGGCCATTTTAAAGGGCAGTTAAGAGTCAACCACATTTCAGGGGACTGGAATTATAGATCGGTCAGACCAGGTTAGAACAGCAGGTAAGAACAGTGGTTAGCACCACTGCTGAGCAGTGCGAGGGACCTGGGTTTGATTCTGGCCTCGGGTGATTGTCTGTGTGAAGTTTTCCACACAGAAGTTTTCCTGTGTCTGCATGGGTTTCCTAGGGTGCTCGGGTTTCCGCCCACAGTTCAAAGATGTGCAGGTTAGGTGGATTGGCCATGGTAAATACGCAGAGTTATGGAGATGGGGCAGGCTTGTGGGTCTGGGTGCGATGCACTTATGGAGAGGCGGTGCAGACTCGATGGGCTGAATGGCATCCTTCCTCACTCTAGGGATTCTATGGTTTCTTCCTCGAAGAACATTCATTCAACAATTCAGTTTTTATGACAATCCAATAGTTTCATAATTACTTTCACTCATACCAGCTTTTCTTTTCCAGATTTTTTAGGGACTAATCATGGTAGGATTTGAACTTTTATTGTTTAGATTATTTGCCCAGTCCTCTAGATTAATAGCTCAGGACCATAACTACCACATCACCATGACCATTTATCTGAATAATTTGTTACCCAGCAACAGCTTTACAATACACTCTATATTGATTAGATCTCATTTGGAGTAGGCAAGCAAAGCTTGATAACTTTATCGAGAATCATAAAGTACAAATGAAGGCAACATGATTAATTGTACACAGTTACATAATGAGAGAATGGAAAGGAGATTTAAACCTAAGGTAAGTACATAGAAATCACTTAGTTCAGAATAGAACTGCTGCATTTAATGGATGTCCTTTCCTCAACAGCAGTAGCTCAGTTGAAAACAGCACCAAGATATACAGTTCAGATAAACACCTTTAAAGCATTTCAGTAAATGGGTGTGCAGCTTGTTATTAGCTTGCTATCAAGAAGCACTTTTACACACAAAGAATAGTGGAAATCTGGAATACACTCCACAAAAGGTCATGGAAACTGAACAAATTCAAATTTGGAAGATAGAAGAGATACATTTTTGTTAGACTTTGATTTCCAAGGTTTATGGAAAAATGTCAGGAAATGTACAGATTTCTATTACCACCTACTGCCCTCTCTAAGCTGATGAATAATCCATACTTCTCCATGTTGAATACCACTTGGAAGAAGTGCTAAGAGTAACAAGGGCATATAATCTACTCTGGGTAAGGGACTACATTTATCACCAGCTCAGTAGCACCACTGGTGATCCAGCTGGTCAAGTCTTGAATGATCTTTCTGCCAGACTGGGGGCCCGATTTTACCAAACTTTCGCGCCCGTTTTCGGGCGCGAAATCATGGTAAAGTTGGGCGTCGGGCCTAAAACGCGGTCCAGACCCGACCCAAGGCCAATCACGCCTTTACCAACGGCCGATCTGGGCGCAGATCCGGCGTGTGCCCGAATCGGCCAGCGGGCCAATTTAAATGTATTTGCATGCATTTAAATCGACTTAATGAAGTGCGCGCCCAACTTTACCATCAATTCCCCCTTTACCAGCGTTCGGCCCAATTCGTGTCCGCGCCTTTACCGACCTGATAAATAAAAGTCCAACTTGTACTTTTATTCAGCAGGGGAATCGCCGAGGCCCACCCTTCGCGGACACCCCCTCTAACCACCCCGGCAGACCCCCACCCCCCCCGGGATCGGACCCCTCTGGGAGGCCAACGCCCCCCCCCCCCCCCCCCACCCGGGATCGGACCGCTCTGGGAGGCTGACGCCCCCCCCCCCCCCCCCCCCCAGGGATTGGACCCCTCTAGGAGGCAGCCCCCCCCCCCCCCTGGGATAGGACCCCTCTGGGAGGCCGACCCCCCCCCCCCGGGATTGGACCCCTCTGGGAGGCAGCCCCCCCCCAGGATTGGACCCCTCTGGGTGGCAGCCCCCCCCCCCGGCAGAGCACACCCCTAACCTACCTCGATCGTGGTCTCCCTCCACCATCCTTCCCGCTCACCTTCAGTCCTTCGACAGCCTGCAGCACGTTCCTGGACACTGACTTCGAGCCACGGCTGGAGTGACCGGGCTTCACACAGGTCCGCTGGCATCTGCCGGAGGAGGGGGGGGGGCCCAGTTGGAACTCTGGTTGGGGGGGGGGGGAATGAGGAGAGGGGGCGGGCCCACATCGCCCTCTTGTGGGGGGTGGGAGGGGAGAGGGTGTGACTTATCATCCCCTTGGGGGGGAGGGGGTGTGACGTCTCATCCCCGGGGGGGGAGGGGATGTGACGGATCATCCCCGGGGGGGAGCGGGTGGGAGGGAAGGGGGTGTGACGGATCATTCCGTGTGGGGAGGGGGGAGGGGGAGGAGAGGGTGTGTGACGGATCATTCACTGGTACACTACCAGCCACAGCCATCTCTCCCGCTCTGTCACACCTGCAGGGAAGAGTAATCTGTGGCTGGTAGTGAACCAGTGATGGTGCCAGGAGGGATCGGCTGCAGACACGCAGCGGAACCCCCCAATCAGAGGATGATCGGTCACACCCCCTCTCCCTCCCCCCCAGGAGGGAATGAGACGTCACACCCCCACTCCTCCCCCACCGCCCCCCCCCCAGCGAATGAGACGTCACACCCCCACTCCTCCCCCACCGCCCCCCCCCCCCCAGGGAATGAGACGTCACACCCCCACTCCTCCCCCCACCCCCCCCCCCCCCCCCCGGGAATGAGACGTCACACCCCCACTCCTCCCCCCCCTCCCCCAGGGAACAAGACATCACACCCCCTCTCCTCTCCACCCCCCCCCGCCCCCGCCAGGGAATGAGATGTCACACCCCCTCTCCTTCCCCCCCCCCCCTCTCTCCCCTAGGGAATGACACGTCACACCCCCTCTCTCCGCCCCCCCCCCAGGGAATGATAAGTCACACCCTCTCCCCCCCCCAACCCCACCCGCCACCCCCACCCCCCGACCAGAGGATGAACGGCAGAGAGGCTCTCTCCGCTCTCTCCTTTGTGCTTTGCGCCCGGGTGCGTTCTGTCAGATTTTTCCCGAACTGCGCATGTGCAGGTCGGCGCTCCGACAGATGCAAATGCACTAGGCCACACCCACTATACCCACGCTGAAAAAAGGAGTATGGGGGCGCTGGAGCGCGGCTGCCGGGCGCGGGTCTGATTTACGGCCTCACCCGGCACTTAGAGCCGATTTGGTAAAATCGGCCCCTGGGTCTGTAATGTCCTAACTGTGTTAGGGGTTTTAAACAAAAAGAAAAAGATGTGGTTTGCAAATGTAGATTCAGAATAACAACAAATAAATTACAGGAGCTGTGGTCTGTACAATGTAGAATATGAAACTAAAGCAGGAGCTGTGAAAGACTCCAATGACATCACCATCAAATCATATGACCGGCTCTTCAAGTAATCATGCAACCACTCAAATATGGAATAAAGTCCATGGCAGGTCGTGAGAGAATTAACATGAGTGAAAATTCTATTTGGCTAAGCTCTCACCAAACTACATGTTGCAGGAGGAGGAACTACCTCACAGTCCCTGTGCAACTAAAACCCATCTTTACACTGAGGGTATCATCCACTGTGTGTAGCACTGCCACCGTGCTAAATGGGACAGATTCAAAGCAGGGGATTCATGAGGTGTTTTGAATTGTCAAAATTAATAGAATTTTATTCCAACACAGTCTGTATCCTCACGGACCAGCCTATCCCTCACTTCACCATCAATGCACAGGATCACTCCTGGTTTAATGAAGAGTTCAGGAGAGCATGCCAAGAGCAGTACCAGCCAAACTTAAAAATGAGGGACCAGACTGATGAAGCTACAATGCATGACTACAAACAAGCCAATCAGCAGAATGGACAAAGGTAACTAATTTCGAGACCAATGGATCAGATTACAACGCTGCGGTCCTGCCATATCCAATTGTAAATTGTGGTGGACAATTAAACAACTAACTGGAAAAAGAAGTTTCTTGACTATCCCCCTCCACAACGATGGCGGAATCATTCAACAATGATGTTGAAAAGATAAGGCTGAAACATTTGCAACAACCTTCATAGAATCTCTATGGTACAGAAGGAGGTCATTCGGCCCATTGAGTCTGTACTAACTCTCCAATAGAGCATGGTACCCAGGCCTATCCCTGTAACCCCACATATTTACCCCATTAATCTCCCAACCCACACATCCTGGGACACTAAGGGGCAATTTACCATGAACAATCCACCTAACTGGCACATCTTTGGACTGTGGGAGGAAACTGGAGCACCCGAAGGAAACCCATGCAGACACGGGGAGAATTTTCAAACACCACACAGTTACCTAAGGCCGGAATTGAACCATGGTCCTTGGCACTGAGGCAGCAGTGCTAACCACTGTGCCGCCCCTTCAGCCAGACGTGCTGAATGAATGCTCCATCTCGGCCTCCTCCCAAGGTCCCCAGCATCACATTTGCCAGTCTTCAGTCAAATTGATTCACTCCATACGATATCAAAAACCTGCTGAAAACACTGGGCACTACTAAGGCTGTGGGCCTGTCAACATCCCAGCTGCAGTGCTAAAAACTGGTGCTCCAGAACTAGCTGTGCCCAATGCCAAGTTATTCCAGTATAGTCACAATACTGGCATCTACTCAACTATGTATAAAGTTGCCTGGGAATGTTAAATCCACAAAAAAGCAGGACTAATCCAACCCAATCAATTACTGCCTCATCAGTCCACATTTAATTATTAGTGTGTGAAGGATATATGAATTAATAGATAGAATTCAAATGCTTTATTTTATGATGGTAATGTCTCTCATTTGTTTAGGAATCATTCTTAAGTCTTACCTCAGCAAATTTAAAAAATCTGTTCTCCTATACAAAGTTTAACATCACTTCTATAGAAATAAAACTATTGGAGGTAAACAGGAATGATACTGAGGATATATTTTAGGACATGATGACCATATACAGGCTCACAGTGTGAATAATAAAATTATTTAAACAAATAAGTAATAGAGTATAATAAGGACACATCTATAGGGAAGAGTTAAGTTAAGGAGGTTATGATGGAGCTGCATAAAATGCTGGTTAGGCCACAACTGGAGTGCTGTGTAAAGTTCTGGCTGCCATGCTATAGAAAGGATGGGATTGCACGAGAGAAGATGCAGAGGAGAGTCACCAGGATGTTGCCCGGGCTGGAACATTTCAGCTATGGAAAAAGGCTGAATTGGCTAGGTTTGTTTTCTTTAGAGCAGAGAAGGCTGCGGGGGTTCAGGCAAAATACTGCGGCTGCTGGAATCGGAAACAAAATCAGAAAATGCTGGGAAATCTCAGCTGGTTTGACAGCATCTGTGAAGAGAGAATAGAGCCAACCTTTCGAGTCAGGATGATCCTTTGTCAGCTCAAACAAAGGATCACCCTGACTCAAAACATTAGCTCTGTCCTCTCTCCACAGTTACTGTCAGACCTGCTGAGATTTTCCAAGGTTGAAGGCGCACCTGATTGAGGTGTACAAAATTATGAAGGACATAGAGTAATAGGAAGAAATGTTTCCCCTTAGTACAGGGGTGAATAACCAGAAGACATAGATTAAAGATAGGGGACCTAAGGAAAAGACTTTCACCCAGAGAGTGGTGGAAATCTGGAACTTACTGCCTGAAAGGATGGTGGATACAGGAACTCTCAAAACATTTAGATGAGCACTTGAATCACCATAGCATACAAAGCTTTGGACCAAGTGCAGGAAAATGGGATTAGAACAGATAGGTGCTTGGTGGCTGGTGGAGACATGATGGGGCAAAGGGCTTCTCTCTGTACTGTATAGCTCTATGATTCTATGACTATGAGGTAACACCCATTGCTGCTAAAGAATGATGTAATCTGATTTAGGAAAAGTATAGCTGTTCCAGTTTCCCTTCAAAATGTCAGAGACATTGTGGAAGGGTACAGGGAGAACTCCTTCAATATTTCTCCAGTTGTTGAGCAGTTAGATATCGTAAAGAAGACAGCTTTTCTGTACAACTCCCACAACAACTTATTCACTTAGGATCCAGGAGAGGCGTTACTTTGAACATTGGTATTCTTAAATTGATTTTAGCTGTAGCATTGTATTATAAAGTTTTATTGGATTCGGTGTCAGAACTAAGTCTACGGGTGGGATTCTCTACACGTGTTTCGTGGCAGCCTATCGTTCATAGAATCCATGATGTGGAGATGCCGGCGTTGGACTGGGGTAGGCACAGTAAGACGTCTCACAAACCAGGTTAAAGTCCAACAGGTTTATTTGGTAGCACGAGCTTTCGGAGCGCTGCCCCTTCATCAGGTGAGTGCAGGATTTGTTTCACAAACAGGGCATATATAGACACACAAACTCAATTACAAGATAATGGTTGGAATGCAAGTCTTACCAGGTAATCAAGTCTTTACAGGTACAGACAATGCGAGTGGAGAGAGGGTTAAGTATAGGTTAAAGAGGTGTGAATAGTCTCAAGCCGGGACAGTTAGTGAGGTTTTGCAAGCTCAGGCAAGTCGTGGGTGTTACAGATAGTGTGACATGAATCCAAGATCCCGGTTGAGGCCGTCCTCATGTGTGCAGAACTTGGCTATCAGTCTCTGCTCAGCGACTCTGCATTGTCGTGTGTCTTGAAGGCCGTCTTGGAGAACGCTTACCCGAAGATATGCTGAATGCCCTTGACTGCTGAGGTTTTCCGACAGGAAGTGTTCTGTCTCCTGTCGGGGAACATTTATCATGTCCCTGCTTCCCCCACCTCCTCCTCCCCCGCCACCCCCCCCCCCGCCCCCCCACCACTCCATTGTCCTGAGTCTGAGTGTTCTCCCTCGCTCCCATGAAGATGTAGCCTTTTCCATCTGTTTGCACGTGGCCTCATCTCCATCACTCGAAGGGTCTGCTCGGGGGTCACATAAGGGAGAGGTGAACGCCTATTCCTTGAAGAGTGTCGAAGAGCCACTACAGGGTCTTGTCCTCAGTGGGTATTCGCCACCTCTGTCTCCATGTCTGAGCCAGGGCCTTCATCGTCCGGATGACAGGTTCTTGAGTTTTTAGAGGCTTCTGTTTCCCATTCACAGGCCTGTGTGAAAGATGCGGATGGTGGCACTTCAGTACAAACAGTTGCCTCTGTGAAGGGTACCCTGTGACAGAGGTGATTCACATGCTTCTTTAAGGTCTTCTCCCTGTTTTTTACCACATACGACAACGATCCTGTTCCCTCAAGAGTAACTCCCGGAATCTACGTAGAGCCACCGCTGAAGTTCCTCATGTGGACCGTATCTCCCAGTTCTATCCAGTCTCTGACTATCATGGCCCCTTTTGTTCTAACTCGACGTTGCTGGTCAAGTTTGCAAACATCAGGTTAAGCCCAGTCCAAAGGCTTCAAAGCAGAGTGGGACATAGAGAACTTCCCACCTCCCCCCCCCCCCCAGGAGAGAAACTCTCCCCACCCCCTGGAACATGGAGTCATAGAGTCATAGAGGTTTACAGCATGGAAACAGGCCCTTCGACCCAACTTGTCCATGCCGCCCTTTTTTTAAACGACTAAGCTAGTCCCAATTGTCCGCATTTGGCCCATATCCCTCGATAGCCATCTTATCCATGTAACTGTCTAAATGCTCTTTAACAGATAAAATTGTACCTGCCTCCACTACTACCTCTGGCAACTTGTTCCAGACAGTCACCACCCTCTGTGTGAAAAAGTTGCTCCTCTGGACCCTTTTGTATCTCTCCCCTCTCTAGTTTTAGACTCCCCTACCTTTGGGAAAAGATATTGACTATCTAGCTGATCTATGCCCCTCATTATTTTATATAACTCTATAAGATCACACCTCAGCCTCCTATGCTCCAGAGAAAAAAGTCGCAGTCTATCCAGCCTCTCCTTATAACTTAAACCATCAAGTCCTGGTAGCATCCTAGTAAATCTTTTCTGCATTCTTTCTAGTTTAATAATATCCTTTCTATAATAGGGTGACCAGAACTGTACACAGTATTCCAAGTGTGGCCTTACTAATGTCTTGTACAAACAACTTCAACAAGACGTCCCAATTCCTGTATTCAATGTTCTGACCAATGAAACCAAGCATGCTGAATGCCTTCTTCACCACTCTGTCCACCTGTGACTCCACTTTCAAGGAGCTATGAACATGTATCCCTAGATTTCTTTTTTCTATAACTCTCCGCAATGCCCTACCATTGTGGTCGGTGCAGACTCGATGGGCCAAATGGCCTCCTTCTGCACTGTAGGGTTTCTATGATTTCTATGATTAACTGAGTAAGTCCTGCCCTGGTTTGATCTACCAAAATGCATCACCTCGCTTTTATCTAAATTAAACTCCATTTGCCATTCGTCACCCCACTGGCCCAATTGATCAATATCCCGTTGCAATCCTAGATAACCTTCTTCACTGTCCATTATGCCACCAATCTTGGTGTCACCTGCAAACTTACTAACCATGTCTCCTATATTCTCATCCAAATCATTAATATAAATGACAAATACCAGTGGACCCAACACTGATCCCTGAGGCACACCGCTAGTCACAGGCCTCCAGTTTGAAAAACAACCCTCTACAACCACTTCTGTCATCAAGCCAATTTTGTATCCATTTAGCTACCTCATCCTGATCCCGTGAGACTTAACCTTATGCAATAACCTACCATTGGGTACCTTGTAAAAAGCCTTGCTGAAGTCCATGTAAACAACATCAACTGCACTGCCCTCATCTACCTTCTTGGTTACCCCTTCAAAAAATTCAATCAAATTTGTGAAATATGATTTTCCACTCACAAAGCCATGCTGACTGTCCCTAATCAGTCCTTGCCTCGCTAAATACCTGTAGATTCTGTCTCTCAGAATACCTTCTAAGGAGCACCAGGCTGAGGCTCTGGCCGCTGATCCTCACTTGCAACAATTCATTCAGGTGGAGGGTCAGAAAGAGAAACTCCAACAGTTGGTTTATGGCCTGACTGAGCTCTGCTGGGATAAGTGTATGGATAAACCAGGCCACCAGAAACCTGCTTTGTAAACTGTGTGGAACGTTTCATCACTACCAGTCAATTCATCCTCAATTGACTGAAACAGACTCAGAAAAGCAAGATGTTGTCAGAGAGCCTGAGCAATTGAGCAGGCAGGAGAGAGTACCATGGATCGACAAAGGATTTGTCTCAACACATGGCATAGTGCAGGGTGGGAAGAGTGTGGGATGGGCAGGGTTCAAGAAGGGCAGGGTGTGAGAGGGGCAGGGTGCAAGAGGGGCAGGGTACAGGGAGAGGCAGTGAAGGAGGGGCGGGGAGCGGGTGGGGCGGGGTGGGGTGTGGGAGGGGCGGGATGTGAGAGGGGCAGCATTGCCCTACAGTTGTGGCACAGCTCTGCAGGACCTGCTTTCCCATGGTTACTCTTAAAAAGACCTTAGCTCAAGCTAACATGTCTTTGATATTGAATTTCCTGTATGAACGTCACACCATCCAGAAATAAAGCACCGTGGCATTTTGAAAAAAATCCTGTTGACTCCAGGACAATCCTGGAAGCTTGAAGTTTGACAACCCTATCCCAGGGTCATCAGAAATGAGGTATCTTTGTATTTTCAACTATGAAATCAAAGAGAACATTCACTGTACAGTAGAACGAATACCTGCAATAATACTCGGGTTTAAATTTGAGGCCTTGAACATTATTCTCTGGCATCCCTCTGCTTTCAGCAGTATCATGTATCATGCGTTCGTGGTTATTTGTTTTTCAATTGCAGGATGATTGCACTCCAGATGGAAGTTTAATTGCAATCAATAGCTTGAAAGTGCAAGGTCTCTGCTTTCCTATCTCTACCCACTGCAGCTGAGGAAATCTAAGCTCACACAGACAGTAAGAGCCAACAACTATTACTTTGCTTTTACACCTTTTTGAGTTGTGTTTATTAATCCCACCATCACTGTTATGATGTTGGTCAAATGGGGGTGAAATCGGTGCAAAAAAATCAAAAAATGACTTTTGTCAAGTGATGGGACATCTGTGGAGCACTATCGTTTCATATTCCATCATATACTTTATTGAGTATCTGAATCGCCCATGGAGCAGGACACTGTCCAGTTTGAAAACAGGATGAGGAAGATAAATGAAATCAGGAAATGGTGGTTACAACATCAACAACAAAAACAACAACTTACATTTATAAAACATCTTAAATGTAAAGGCCACACCTTGACACAGAAGGAAATATCAGATGACCAAAGCATGGTCAAAAAGATATTAAGGGGTGCCTTAAAAGAGCATAGAGAGGTGTAGAGGAGAATTCCGGAGCTTGGGGTCTACACTGCTGTAGGCATGGCTGCCAATGTTGGAGCAATTATAATTGGGAATGTACAAGAGGCTAGAATTAGAGGAGTGCTGATATCTCAGAGGTGTGTGGGGTTGGAGGAGATTACAGAGATAGGGAAGGAGCGAGTCCATGGAGGGATTTAAAAACAAGGGTGAGAATTTTTAAATTAAGGTGTTTCTTGACCAGGTGTGGATAAATGAAGGCACTGTTAATAGAGGAAAGGAACTTACTGTGAATTAAGACGCAGGAGGTGGAGTTTTGGATGATCTCAAGTTAAATGACAACAAGTATTAGTTTAGAAAATACATTGAATGGATGGCCAATTATGGGGAGGCAATGGTCCAGTGGTATTATCACAGCAGATGGTGGAATTTGAATTCAATAATTCAAAAAAAGTCAGGAATTAAGAATCTATTGATGACCACGAAACCACTGTCGATTGTCAGAAAAATCCATCTGGTTCGCTAATGTCCTTTAGGGAAGGAAGTCTGTCATCCTTACCTGGCCTGGCCTACATGTGACTCCAGGTCCACAGCAATGTGGTTGACTCTCAATTGCCCTCCAAGAGCAACTAGGGATGAGCAATAAATGCTAACCGTCCAGCGACACCCATATCCCATGAATGAATTTTTTAAAATAAAGAAGTTGCATTTATAGAATGAATTTGACAACTTTAAGACACTGCAGGACAAAGCCACTCACTTAATTGGCACCCCGTTAGCCATCTTCAACAGTGACACCATCAGTGCACTGTGGCAGCTAAGTAACATATACAAGATAAATTGCAGTAAGTCTGAATTCTCCAAGCACCTTCTTTGCCAGCACCTAAAAACCTATGGCTTCTACCACCTAGAAGGACAAGGGTGGAAAATGCATGAGATCACTGCCTCCTGCAAGTTTTGCTCCAAGTCAGGTACCATTTTGACTTGGAACCATGTTTCTTTCCCTTCTTCATTCCTGGGTGAAAATCCTAGACCTCTCTACCTTCAGTACTGGGTGGCGGAATATCTTCATGACACAAACTGAAATGCTCCAAGAGGATTGGTTACTATCACCACCTTAAGGTCAATTCGAGTTCGGCAATAAATACTGATCTTGCCACCAACACCCACGTTCCATGGTTAAATGAAAAAATAATTAGATTGAGACCTCTGGGGCATTTCACCCCGACCACCTTACAGCACTGAAATCCCCACTTAAAGAAAAAGAGGACAGTGTCTTTTTGTGTCATTTTGATGAATGCTAACCAAACTGCGCTCTCAAATTGCAAATTTCATTAGTGACTCACTAATTACATTCTTACAACCTGCTACCATTGCCATGGAAACTGTTGTTCTGTTTAGAGCTGTAACCTTAAATGAATCACCTCGTCAGCAAGCTGATGGGCTTTTCTCTCCAACAGGTACAGAAGCAGCTATCAGCTATTCTGTCACAATTCTTTTCATCTGGCAATCATGGAGAGTTAACCTAATATTATTTACATTCTAGTTTAAACTCTTACACTGACAGCATGTCAATCTCTGATCTTTTATGCTTAACATTAGATACAAGTATAGGCCCACTGAGCGACACACATCCAGAAGCATACCAATTGTAACTTGGAACAGGCAAAGACATTACTTCATCAACAGCAGCGCATTTTTTAAAAAAATCGTTCAATCCACAAAGTTTCCCATTTATCTCAGTTTAATTGAAATCAATAAACCTTCTAAACGTGTCTGCGGCAACATTTGTTTCCTCAGAGAATAAAGAAGGCTTGTATCTTTTCAAAGAACTTTTGACCAGTTTAAACTTGTGCTGTCACTGAACTGATTGTTTAACCTGAACTAATTGTCCCTTTGAACAGGAGTGGGTGAATGTGAAGCTGAGGGAGGTGAGAAATGGAGTATCTATTTTTTTTAGGCAGGAAAGTTCATTCCTTTATGTTAAACTACGATAGTGAGATAAAGGGAGCGGACATAGTGAAGAGTAAAAGACAGCATTATCACAGACTAATAAGCTAGTCAAAAACTTCCCCTTCAGAAAACGAGTAATGATTGCAAGGAATGGGTTTCTGGACAGGATATTGAATGCAAAAATCATTGAATTGCCGAGGAAACAGCTGGCTGATGCGACAGGCATCTGCCGATTTCTATCAATGGATGAGCCAATAAGATTCCCTCAACTGTATCTATCTTCTGAATCCTTTAAATGAAAAATAAAGCAGCCAATGCAGTTGCAGGAGGAGGCATTTAGCTGCTGAACTCACTAACCTTATAAATACCTCTGAGTTAAGCCATCGAGGGCTCAAGTTCCACTCGGGAGTCGAGGTGAACTGGAGCCAATGGATAACCTAGGTTATCAATCCAGAGTAGCACTGAGGGTATGCTGGACTGTCAGATGCACTGAGATGATTTTAATGACCCTGTCACAGAGAGGATGGGGCTGGAAAATGTGGCGGGCGGGCCATTCAAAGGTCCATTGACTTCGGCGAGAGTGGAAAATCTTACTGGCGGAACATTCCACAACTATGATTTGGATGAAACATTAAATCAAGGCCTTGTCTACCCTCTAAGGTAGATGGTAAAGATCCCATGACCACTATGTTAAAAAAAACAGAGAATGGAGTTGTGCCAGTGCTCAGGCCAATAGCTATTGCTCAGCCCAACATCACTAAACTGGGTCATTGTCTCATTGCTTGGAGATTGCTGTGCACAAATTGTCTGCAGCATTTCTGACCACACAATGGACAGAGGACATTGTGGATTGACATGAGATGGAGGAATGCAGAATTCTCGGAGATTATAGGGCTGAAAGAGATTCCAAAAATGAGGAGTGGTGAGACCCTGGAGTAATTTGAACAAAAGGATGAGAATTTTACGATCAAACTGTTGGCAGACTGGAAGCCAATGCAGGTCAAGAGTGGGTGATGGGCGAATAGGACTTACTGTGAGTTAGATTATGGGCAACTGAATGTTGGATGAGCTCAGTTATATGGAGGGAGGAAGAAGGGAGTTTAGTCAGGCAAGCACTTGAATCATGGGCTGGATTCTTCCTTTTTGGAATCTTAGGTCAGGTATGGAAGTGGAAGCTGGAATGATTCCTGGTAGGAGGTGGGACAGCTAATCATGCACTTTTCAACTTATTACCTATGCATCGATAAGGAACTCGCCAAATCGGACAGGAAGTCATGGAGTCGAATGTCCAGGCACCATATTTAAAGGGCACCTAAACAGCCTGCACCAGCCTTTTGCCCAGTCACTGCCCACCCAAGAACATTTCCTCTCTTTATTGGTCAACCCTAACTGCCACCAGCCAGTCTCAAGCATAGCGTGATGCTACTGTGCCTTGAAGGAATGTATTTTAACCATGATCCTCTGCAGTTTTTTCAAGCAGGCCTGTTTTTTTGGTATTGTTGCCGTAATGTTTGTTGAAGCAATATCATGGGCATCTTGTCTTTTTTTAATGCAATGTCTTGGAGTTTTACGGATTTTATGAATTTTACGATCCTTTTGAATTGTTGGAGGAAGACCGATTGACAGGCCATGGTCAGGTGGTTCCTTCACAGAGGAATCCAAGGATTCACTTTTAGTTTTGCTGGTTAGAAGTTGTTAGACTTCAGACTGAAAAGCAATGGCCGGAACTCTCACAAAAAAATTCTAAGTGTCGAATTCGCGTGATAACTGGAGTACTTCACACTGTTTTTTTCGGTGGGAGTCCGGAGAAGAATATCCCACACTCTGTGCACTGCAGAAGCCACCAGCGTGAATATCATTCAAAACTAGGTTGTGGGATCTATTCCTGCTGGAGAGGCTGAAATCACCACGCTGAGCTGGCAACTACGCATGCACCGATCTATCAGTTCCGAGATTGGTGCATACGCAGTGGCCCCGCACTGACAGCCTCCTAATTGCTGGCCAACTTGATCGCTGGCCCTCCGACCATTTCTGGGCCCAGCCCCGACCCCTCCCCAGGGTGCCAATGCCCAGGGAGCAACTCCCCTGCCGCCCAACCCTCTGGGGGGTCCCGATTGCCCCCCCTTTTACTCCAGCAGGATTGGGCAACTAATTCCCATTTAGTGGGGGTGCTATCAGGGTGGGAACGCATGCAAGCATGCACAAAATCTTTGCATCACCCGCTGTGATATTCCCCCAGTGAGAATCGCGGCCAATTTCTGTGTCTCTCCTGGTAATGGAACTTTAGCTCTTGGTGGTCGGCTGACTAGTAACTAGAGGCAAGGAGTGCCTCTGCCTCTTGAAGTGATTTACTGGGTAAAGGCTAGAGGCCATCAGTGGCTCTATCTCTACCTCGAGGTGTGTTGGGAGCTACAGGATAGGGAAGTCAGATTTTCAATTTTCAATCCAAGGGACTAATTCACAGCAGTTGTTGCCAAGCTGCAAGATCCAGCATCATGTGAGCATACTTATTTTCTGTGCTAAACAGAAACTGCAGTGTATGTTGGTAAAAATGTTGTGTTGGAACAGTATTCGTAGCTGTTAAGGTTTATACAATGTCATAATTTTTTTTTCTTGTTTGTAAATGGTAAAAAATTGATAATTGTCTTATTAAATGTTAACTGTATTCTTAAATAAACTTTGTTTGATAGATGCTCCCTAGTGGGTCATTTGACTCATAGCTGGAGTGAAACATCTCATGCTTACCCGTGCCAGATTCAAAGTGCAAAACTTATGGTCTAGGCTGACTTTATAAAACACCTCGGAGTTTCTGACCTGGATTATAACAATAGGCTGGCATGTACAGACACTCCTCAAATATAACAATGCAATGGCAATTCACCATTCATCTTGGAGGATGTTGACCATGTCAAGTGCACACCACTAATGTGCAGTCATGAAAGTAAATGTCTTAATTTCTCACGGGCGGGGAACTTAATTTGGGCAACATGGCCTTTTAATGGCCATTCATGACTTGCTAATGCATGCAAAAGGCTATCCAAACATTCCTCATTGGGAAATTCCACTTGCCTTCAACTTGCCTTCAAGGTCTCGAGAATGTAATCCCTAAAGTTTTTCCCGCCATCAGGAAGCTGATTTTTGGCCTCACGCCACAAAAAGCTCCCCCACCCATCACCATTCCCATTGCTGGCGGGACCAGAAGGTTCCACCCATTGAGTCTGAAGATAATGAAGATAATCATGATGAGGGTTTCCACAGAAGATGGACTGAGGCAGGGGCAACAATGAACAATACTGAAGGGGTGGAATGGCTGCCAAAGCAACTGTTTTCACTCCATCATTTCCCCCCTTGTCTGAATTCCATAGCCACGGTGATTAGAGAATCTTAAGCTTGAGTAAGTACGTAGAGAAAGTGAGGGAGAATGAGGTCTTATCCTATTGGAAATGCTAAAAAAAAGGTCTTTGGAGATAAAAATACAATTCTTGTTACTTCCAATCTCTGAAACAAAAGATCAGAGAATGATCATGAGGATTGGAAGTCGGTGAATTTGACATCTAAATGAGGAACATATTTCAGTTTACTACAGAAGATTCCAGGAAGTCTAACACCCATAGGAACTGATTCTGTGGCACAAGCGATTTGATTTCTCAAGATCTTACATCACTAACTGTGCCATTTAATAATCAGCTAATATTTAGTAAAATTGCTGAACTTTATTGCTGTCATCAGAATCTTGTAGATAAAATTTGGAAAATAAACATATTTCAATAATTCCTTTCAGAGTTCCAATCGATCAAGCATATTAAACTAAATTTGAAAGAAAGAGATATTTGCATTTATATAGTGGCTTTTCTAGCCTCAGAACATCCCAAAGTGATTAACAGGCAACCAATTACTTTTGAAGTGTAGTGTTATAATGTATAAAAGATGGCAGATAATTTGCACACAGCAGCATTCCAGAAACAGCCATGTGGTAATGACCAGATTATCTGTTTTAATGATATTGGAAACTCAGACCGTGATTCTTCAATCTCGTTCGCCCCGCCACTGCTGTCAGCGAGAATAGAGAACTTGGTGCTCAGCCAAAACTCCATTCATTGCAGCAGGACTGGAGAATCCCTGCTGTAGATGAGGTTGGGAAATCTGACCTCATTCTGAGTCATGCACGAGTCCAGAATTTCTTTAATTTTAGCATTTTCCATTAGCCTGGGTCTCCTGGGGAACACTGATTTGTTACACCACCTTCATTCTTTCATAGATTCTGGGCATCACTGGCAAGGCCAACATTTATTACCCATCCATAATTGCCCCTTGAAATGAATGGCTTTTTAGGCCATTTCAGAGGGCAGTGGAGTCAACTACATTGGATCTGGAGTCACATGGAGGCCAAACCAGGTCAGGACGGTAGATTTCCTTCCCTAAGGGACATTAGTGAAACAGATGGATTTTTACAACAATCAATGATAATTTAATCATCACCATTACAGAGAGTAGCTTTATATTCCAGATTTTAATAATTGAATTTAAATTCCACCAGCTGCTATGGTGGGATTTGAACCCATGCCCTGAGGCATTAGCCTAAGCATCTGGGTTACTAGTTTAGTGACAATACCACTACACACTGTCCCCCCACACCTCAAAAGCATCTGGCATCATCATGAAGAAGGAAACATTTAATTTATCCTCTTCCCTTATTTTATTTGCTTTCAGTTAAATATGTAACCCCTTTGTTCGTAATTTTGTTTAAATCCATTTACACCAAACATGTCTTCAGTGCCAGTTTTTTTTAATGGTTACTGGGGCTTGGTGAAGAATTCACAAGCATTGAATACGTTTAGGATTCTGTTTAGGTGTTATTGCTTTCAACAATTACTATTCAGTCTGTCTGTCAGCAAGACCTCTTTCAACAACATATGGACTAGGATCACATGTGAAACACCAGGGTTTATCTGAATAGCAAATAACATCACTGTTGCAGTAAAAGAAAGAAGGAAAATAATCGCAAATTACATCTATTGATGGTGTTGCTTTAAAAGTCTCAGGTGTGAAGTCAATGTTCACCAAATCAACTCTTGGGCTCAATTTACTCAAGTAGTGACATCTATCCAAACCCAAGTAAATTGGGTGATATACAAGCAATGCCAACTCCACAAGATAAGGAGGATTTCCAATCTTGTTTGGGTTTGTTCAACTTCCTTTTTCCATGTATTCCCAACATTGCACAGAAAGCATTGTCACTTCTGGAATTGTTCACAAAAGATGTGTTTTTTCTTTAGCACAAAAAACACAAACATATATTTAATGAGCCCTTAAGAATTTGTCATCCAAGGAAACATTCTCATTACAATTCTATGATACCAAAGAAGAAACTACCTCACAGGTGGATGCTTCTCAAAAGGGGCTAGAAGCTTGTTTATTTCAATAGGAAAAGCCAATTGCATTTAGCTCCAAAAGCTTATCAGCAGCCCAATCAAACTACGTTAGCTTCCATGTTTGGGATACCCTGCCTTTAGAAGGAATTTGTGGTAGAGACTGACTACAAACCAATGAAAATGATTTGGTCGAAATTGGTAACTCCGTCCCTCCTAGGTGCCACATCTCTTAGTTAAAGTACAAGGCTACAACTGCAAAGAATGCTAAAAACGAAGCAAGTTACTGGTTATGCCAGTATCCTCAAGCAGATTGCCAAATCCTATCAGAACTGCAAGTGTTTCGCTAGATCTGCACGTAGGTTTGATGAAAGGCAAAGTCAAAGATGTGCTGCAGATAGGATTGATGAGTTTTGGCAACACAGATGCCAGCAACTACAAGCAAAGACATCTGAGGACCTGATTCTCCATAAGCTGTGGAAGATCACAATTATTTGATGGTAATTTATTTCAAGAATTTTTATTGAGATCGTTTTGCACATACTGGTGTGACTTCAGAATGTCTTATGGTGTTATCTTTAAAGAAAAACAGCTTCTCATTTTTGAGTCACTGCCACAGGATATTTTGTAATAATTACATTGAGCACACATGGCATAGACAAGACTAGAAGGCTGGCATGGGAAGCAGTTGTCCAGGGATAAGTGGTCCAAAGATGTGCGGGTTAGGTTGATTTGCCATGCTACATTAACCCTGGTGTCAGGGGGATTAGCAGGGTAAATATGAGGGGTTATGGGAATAGGGCTTGGGTGGGATTGTGGTCGGTACAGACTTGATGGGCCAAATGGCCTCCTTCTGCTCTGTAGGAATTCTATAGTGACATTGCAGCAACTATCAAGGACTGTGAGGCATGTCAAAAACATGACTGACCAACACAGAAGCCACTTCTACTGCACAAAGTTTCTGCACATCCATGGACCTTTGTCATGTTCATGTTAATGATTTCCTCATCATGATGGACTATTTGAATACATTTCCAATGATACGTCGAGCACAACTATTGCACATACGTTGAGTGCTATTTTTAACTTGTTTGGAGCAGTGCAGAAGATTGTTTCAGACAACAATTCCCAGTATACAAGCAAAACATTCCAGAACACTGAGAAGTGGGCAGTGGATTACACTACTTTGTTCCTACACTATTCCAGATTAAAAGGCTAGGCAGAGCTCCTGCCACACACTATGGAATCCTTAATGGTCAAATATCAGCAAATCAGGCAAGACTAGCACATATCGATGTTACACCTTAAAGCATGAGCACCCAGAGCAGAGCTGATGTTCGGCAGACAGATGCAAACAATTCAGCTGAGTCAACATCCATCTACATTTCCAGAAATACGGAATGATTTTGGAAACATAGAAAAATAGGAACTTAGGAGCAGGAGTAAGCTATTCAGCCCTTCCAACCTGTTCCACCATTTAATAAGATCATGGCTGATCTTGTTGTGGTTTCAACTCCCCTTCCCTGTCTGTCCCCTCCATAACTCTTGAGCCACCTATAACTGTTAACTCAGAGCAAAAATCTATTTAACTAAGCCTTGAATAAATTCAAAGACCCAGCGTCCACTGCTCTCTGGGGAAGAGAATTCCCCAGACTAATTACCCTCTGTGAGATTAAAAAATCCTCATCTCTATGTTGAAAGAGAGACCTTTTATTCATAAACTATGTCCTCTTGTTCTCGTCTCCCCACAAGAGGAATCAGCCTTTCGGTATTCACCCCATTAAGTCCCCTCATGATCTTTGATGTTTCAATCAGGTCACCTCTCATTCTTCTAAATTGCAATGGGTATAGGCCCAATCTGTTCAACTTTTCTTCAGAAGATAAGCCCCTCACCCCAGGAATATATCGAATGAATCTTCCCTGAGCTGCTTCTTAACAATTATGTCAATTTTCAAGTAAGGAGACCAGAAATAAGATACAGTTCTCTAGATGTGGTCTCACGAAAATGCTGTAAAGTGGCAATAAAATGTTTTCATTCTGATATTGCATCCTCTTTGCAATAAATGCCAACATTCCATTTGTCTTCCTCATGATTTGTTGTACCTGCATATTAACTTTTAGTGATTTTATGTAACAGGCACCCAGATCCCTTTGTACCACAGGGCTCTGCATCTCTGTCCATTTAAATAAAATTTTGCTGCTCTAGTCTTCCTGCCAAAGTGGATAGGTTCACATTTTCCCTCATTTTTCACTCCTGCTAATTTTTGCTCACTCATGTAACCTATCTTTATTCCTTTGTGGACCCCTTACCTCCTCATGATTACTTACTTTCCTACCTCTCTTGGTATCAACACAAATGTAGTTACTTTACATTTTGTCTCCTCATCCATGTCATTGATGTAGATGGTAAATAGTTGAGGCCCCAACACTGATCCCCGTAGCATGTGACTAGTTAGAACTTGCTAACCAGAAAATGACCCATTTATCGCAGCTCTCTGCCTCCTGTTAGCCACCAATAAGTTATCCATGCTACCCCTACAATATGTGATCTTATCTTGTGAAGAATCATAATTAATTAGTTCAAAACAATTTCCCTTTCACAGAAATATGTTGACTCTGCCTAATTTCATTCTGTGACCTCCTCAATGATGGTTTCTAATATTTTCCATATGAATGATATCAGCTAATTAGCCTGCTATTGATTTCTTAAATAAAGATTTTACTTTTCCTTTTTTTATAATTTTTTTGGACTTTGCAGAATCTAAGCAATTTTGGAAGATTATAACCAATGTCTCTACTGTCAGCCACTTCTTTTAGGACCTTGGAATGCAGATTGTCAGGTCCTGGGAGCTTGTCAGCCTTTAAATCTAATTGTTTTCCCAGCATCTTTTCCTTGATGATGGTGATTGATTTAAGTTCCTCCCTCCCTTTCACCTCTTGACAAATGCAAAAGACCAGCTCAACGCTTCTGCCATTTCCTTGCTTTTCATCATTAATTCCCCAGACACACTCTCGAGAGGACCAACACTAGCTATAGTTATAGTTTCCTATTTAATGACTGGTCTAAACTCTTCCTATTTGTTTTATATTACAGTACTGGCCATCTTTCTCTCATACTCTTTCTGCCTCTTTATGATTTTTAACACTCTCTGGTGGTTCTTAAAATCTAACCAATCTTTGGACATACTACAAACTTTGCAGATTTTTACAGTGTTTCTTTCAATTGGATATTATCGTTAAATCCTTATTTAGCTGTGAATAGTGGTGCATCCTTCTCAAAGAGTGTTTCTTTCTCACTGGGATAAATCCTGGCTGCAAGTTATCAAATTTCTCTTCAAAGGCTACCAGTGCATCTCCTCTGTCCCACTTATTAATCTAGTTTCCCAGTTCTCTTGAGCTAACTCTGCTTTTATACCCATATAAGTACCTTTATTCAGTTTTAAAACACTAGTATTAGACCCACACTTCTCCTCTTCAAACTGAACATGAATTTCTATTATGTTATGATTGCTTTCACCTGGAAAAGTCTTAACCATGAGGTGAAAGTGGCATGGTGGCAGTGCGGTTAGCTTTGCTGCTTCATAGCACTAGGAATCCGGGTTCAATTCTGGCCTTGGGTGACTGTCTGAGTGGAGTTTGCACATTCTCCACATGTCTGCATGGATTTCCTCCAGCTGCTCTGGTTTCCTCCCACAGTCCAAAGATTTGTAGGTTAGGTGGATTGACCACACTAAATTGCCCCTTAGTGTACCAAGATGTGTAGGTTAGGGGATCATCTATTGTAAATACCTGGGGCTACAGGGATGGGGGGGGGGGGGAGAGGGCCTGAATAAGATACTCTGTCAGAGAGTTGGTGCAGACTCGATGGGCCGAATAGCCTCCTTAGCACTGAAGGGATTCTATGATGTGATTGATTAATGCTGTCCCATTGCTCATTGTAACAGTTTTAACAACACCAGGTTAAAGTCCAACAGGTTTATTTGGTAGCAAATACATTTACACCGCAAACTGCCGGCTCCAAGTGGAGAGGATCTCCAAGAAGATCGCGCATATCGAAAACGGCATCTCCACACCATTGCTCATTACCAGCAATAGTATGCATCACTTGTCCTCAACTCTATGAACTCATTTTCCAGGCTGCCTTTGCAAATCTGGTTCACCGAATCTATACGTAGATTAAAATCACCCATAATTATTGTGGTACATTTCTTACACACCTCATTAATTTCTTCAAGTAAGTGGAATTGCTGTTAGGGGATCTATAAACTGTTCCCACAAGTGACCTCTCTCTTTTCCTATTTCACATCTCCACCCAGACTATAACTTGCTCTTTCAAGCTTAGATAATTTCTCACTTCTGTGTTAATCTCATCCATAATTAACAGAGCTACCTCACCACCTTTTAAAGCTTCTTATCATTTCAGAATGTCAAATGCCCTTCAACATTCAGGTCCCTGTCTTGGTCACAATGCAACTGTATTTTCACAGTGGCTATCAGGTAATACATATTCATCTCTGTGTTAACAATTCATTCATTTTGTTATGAATACTGCATGTAACATGTAACTCTGTATTTCTACCATTCTTTGAAATCTCTGGCTTTATTTTCTGGTGCACTCTTAAGTTTGTACTACAAAGAACAAAGAACAGTACAGCACAGGAAACAGGCCCTTCGGCCCTCCAAGCCTGTGCCGCTCCTTGGTCCAACTAGACCAATCGTTTGTATCCCTCCATTCCCAGGCTGCTCATGTGACTATTCAGGTAAGTCTTAAACTATGTCAGCGTGTCTGCCTCCACCACCCTACTTGGCAGCGCATTCCAGGCCCCCACCACCCTCTGTGTAAAAAAATCCCTCTAATATCTGAGTTATACTTCGCCCCTCTCACCTTGAGCCCGTGACCCCTCATGATCGTCACTTCTGATCTGGGAAAAAGCTTCCCACTGTTCACCCTATCTATCCCCTTCATAATCTTGTACACCTCTATTAGATCTCCCCTCATTCTCCGTCTTTTCAGGGAGAACAAGCCCAGTTTCCCCAATCTCTCCTCATAGCTAAGACTCTCCATACCAGGCAACATCCTGGTAAACCTTCTATGCACTCTCTCTAACGCCTCCACGTCCTTCTGGTAGTGCGGTGACCAAAACTGGACGCAATACTCCAAATGTGGCCTAACCAGCGTTCCATACAGCTGCATCATCAGACTCCAGCTTTTATACTCTATACCCCGTCCTATAAAGGCAAGCATACCATATGCCTTCTTCACCACCTTCTTCACCTGTGTTGCCACCTTCAAGGATTTGTGGACTTGTACACCTAGGTCCCTCTGTGTTTCTATACTCTTGATGGCTCTGCCATTTATTGTATAACTCCTCCCTACATTATTTCTTCCAAAATGCATCGCTTCACATTTATCTGGATTAAATTCCATCTGCCATTTCTCCGCCCAATTTTCCAGCCTATCTATATCCTGCTCTATTGCCCGACAATGCTCATCGCTATCCGCAAGTCCAGCCATCTTCGTGTCATCCGCAAACTTGCTGATAACACCAGTTACACCTTCTTCCAAATCATTTATATATATCACAAATAGCAGAGGTCCCAGTACAGAACCCTGCAGAACACCACTGGTCACAGACCTCCAGCCGGTAAAAGACCCTTCGACTGCTACCCTCTGTCTCCTATGGCCAATGATGTGGAGATGCCGGCGTTGGACTGGGGTAAACACAGTAAGAAGTTTAACAACACCAGGTTAAAGTCCAACAGGTTTATTTGGTAGCAAAAGCCACACAAGCTTTCGGAGCTCCAAGCCCCTTCTTCAGGTGAGTGGGAATTCTGTTCACAAACAGAGCATATAAAGACACAAACTCAATTTACATGAATAGTGGTTGGAATGTGAATACTTACAACTAATCAAGTCTTTAAGAAACAAAACAACGTGAGTGGAGAGAACATCAAGACAGGCTAAAAATATGTGTATTGTCTCCAGACAAGACAGCCAGTGAAACTGCAGGTCCAGGCAACTGTGGGGGTTACAAATAGTGTGACATGAACCCAATGTCCCGGTTGAGGCCGTCCTCGTGTGTGCGGAACTTGGAGACAATACACATCTTTTTAGCCTGTCTTGATGCTCTCTCCACTCACGTTGTTTTGTTTCTTAAAGACTTGATTAGTTGTAAGTATTCGCATTCCAACCATTATTCATGTAAATTGAGTTTGTGTCTTTATATGCTCTGTGAACAGAATTCCCACTCACCTGAAGAAGGGGCTTGGAGCTCCGAAAGCTTGTGTGGCTTTTGCTACCAAATAAACCTGTTGGACTTTAACCTGGTGTTGTTAAACTTCTTCCTATGGCCAAGCCAGTTCTCCACCCATCTAGCCACTTCTCCTTGTATCCCATGAGCCTTAACCTTCTTAGCCAACCTGCCATGTGGGACTTTGTCAAATGCCTTACTCTCTATCCCTTCCTACTGTCCACTGGTTATCATTACTTAAATTGCTACCCATGATCTATTACCTCATTACTTCCCTTTGATTTACCACATCTCCTCTCACATGATCCTTTCTCCTTCTATTTATAAATTTCTGGAAAGACAGGGGATGAAGAAGGCATTAACAGTGTGACAAAAAGTCATGATTTTCTATCTCACAGAATGAAGATCGAATCCAGCCTGAGATAGTTAGAATATGTCCTGAAATATGTTCTTATAAGATACTCACACCAAATGGCATGATGTTGAGGTGGAATCAATGCTAAATCAGGGAAAATTCTTAATTGTGACACGACAAGCAATTCTATTGCGAGCAAAAAAAAGTCAAAGACAAGGTCCAGACCTTTCCGACTGTTCATGTTGGTGGGATCTTCCGCTCCCACCAACAGGACACCCCACCGTGGGATGGCTGGTGGCATGGGGGTGGATTCAATGGGAAATCCCATTGACAGTGGTGGGACCAGAAGATTCCATCGCTGGCCAGCAGCAGGCCGCCTCCCGCTGCCGAGAAACACGCGCAAGATCTCACCCAAGATGTAAGAATAACACTCCTAGAGATATAGATTATTGTGAGAATGATCAATAATCTCAGATTAAATTTATATGATCAGATCAGGACGTATCTGGAAAGCAACATTAGGTTCAGAGACTCATTAGCTCACAACTTTGTAAAGTTGTAAATTGTACTGAATAGGAGTTTGCTGTATTTTAAATAGTTATTGATTGTTTATTAATTGGGAATGATTTTAAGTTTAAAAAAGGGAATGTTGTAGAATGCATTTAAGTCGGTGTGGCCAAACATCACCAGATGGGAAATTATCTAATGTATCACATGTTAGATAGTTTGCAGCATGTAATCATCCAAGTTAAACGTGTTAGCATGAGCTCCCCAAGATTTTACATGTGTTACGTTATCTTCATCAACAAAGAATGCACAGTTGAATTTACTGATCCTATTTAAGTGGTTGATGTGTTAGTGTTCGGAAATAAGAAAAGGAAACACAATGCCCTAAGTTTCTTCGTCATTATATCTGGTGAGGTTCTGAAGCTTCATTGTTCCAAATGCTCCTCCGGAAATGGGGAAAAAAACTGCTGAAATTACCAGGCTTAATTACTACATTTAGACCCTCACCTGCAAGCTTGGTCACTTCTCATAATATTGACTTGTGACATCAAATTTCCCTCGCTATTTGGATATGGGGCAAACATGGATAAATCGAGTTAGTTTGATGATCAGCCTCATTGAATTGTGAACAGGCTTGAAGAGCTAACTGGCCACCTCCTGTCTGTATATTCTGATCTCTACTCCTTCCTCAATTTGGGGAATTGACTACAAAATTTGGAAGGGTATGCTTCAGTTCTACAGGGCATTGGTGAGATCACACTGGAGTATTGTGTAAAGTACTAACCTCTTTATTTAAGGAAAGATATACATGTGTTAGAAGCAGTTCAGAAAATGTTTACTGGAATAATACCAGGAATGGGCAGGTTGTCTTATGAGAAAAGGTTGGAGAGGTTAGGTCTGTATTCACTGGGGTTTAGAAGAGTAAGAGGTGACTTGAGCAAAACCTTTAAGATCCTGAGGGGTATAGGGTGGATGTAGAGAGGATGTGTCTTCTTGTCTGAGAATCTCAAACTGGGGTCACTGTTTAAAAATAAGGGGCCATTCATTAAGGACAGAGATGAGGAGAATCCTGGCCGGGATCCAGGATGTCGCTAGTCGCGTCCCGGAAATCCTGAGGTGGGAGGGAGAGGAGCCTGAGGTAGCGGTACATATTGGTACCGCTGATGTGGGTAGGAAGGGAGAAGGGGTCATGAAAAGGGAGTACAGGGAATTAGGGAGACAGCTGAGAAAGAGGAAAGCAAAGGTAGTAATCTCAGGATTACTGCCTGTGCCACGGGAAGGTGAGGGCAGGAATGGAGTGAGGTGGAAGGTGAATGTGTGGCTGAGGGACTGGTGCAGGGGGCAGGGATTCAGGTTCCTGGACCATTGGGACCTCTTTAGGGGCAGGGGTGATCTGTATACAAAAAACGGGTGGAACTTGAATCACACGGGGACCAATATCCTGGCTGGTAGGTTGGCTAAGGTTACTGGGGAGAATTTAAACTAGATAGGTTGGGGGGAGGGGAGCTAGAAGAGTTGACTAGGATCAAGGAACTAATTGATGGGGGGGAGGATGCAGGGGTAAGGGGAATTACAAAATTAATGGTAGAGGAGAGGGTGCAAGTGAATGAAGGCGGTAATTTAGATAAGGGAGTAGAGGGAGAGGGTGTTCGCGACTCATCAAAGCGGGTCCAGATAAAAGCTGGAATAAGGACACTTTGCCTGAATGCACGAAGCATTCGGAACAAGGTAAATGAGTTGATGGTGCAAATCAGCACGAGTGGGTACGATCTAGTGGCCATTACAGAAACGTGGCTGAAAGGTGACCAGGACTGGGAGATGAATATCCAGGGGTATCAGGCGTTTAGGAAGAATAGACAGGAAGGAAAAGGTGGTGGGGTCGCGCTATTAATAAGAGATAATATCAG
Source organism: Mustelus asterias (assembly GCF_964213995.1). Taxonomy (NCBI): domain Eukaryota; kingdom Metazoa; phylum Chordata; class Chondrichthyes; order Carcharhiniformes; family Triakidae; genus Mustelus; species Mustelus asterias. The sequence goes on along the minus strand of NC_135803.1, from coordinate 80,681,736 downwards.
GGTAGTACTGAGGGATGACATAGGCTCTGAGGAACAAAACGTGGAATCATTATGGGTAGAGATGAGGAATAGTAGAGGGAGAAAGACACTAGTAGGTGTAGTATATAGGCCCCCAAATAATAATGTTGAGGTAGGGAGGGCTATAAACAAGCAGATAAGGGATGCGTGTAAAAACGGAACGGCAATAATCATGGGGGACTTCAACATGCACATTGACTGGCAGACTCAAGTCGGTAAGGGTGGAATGGAGGAAGAGTTCTTAGAATGCTGTCGGGATAGTTTCCTTGAACAGCATGTTACGGAACCGACGAGGGAACGAGCTATTTTGGATCTGGTATTGTGTAACGAGGTAGGTAGAATTAAGGATCTTATTGTGAAGGACCCTCTTGGGTCTAGTGACCACAATATGGTCGAATTTCTGATTCAGATGGAAGAGGAGAAAGTTTGGTCCCAAACCAGTGTCCTCTGTTTGAACAGAGGGAAATATGATAGGATGAGGGATGAATTGGCTAAGGTAGACTGGGAGAGCAGGCTGGCAGGTAGGATAGCTGAGGAACAGTGGAGGATTTTTAAGGAGATCCTTTTCAGTTCTCAGCAAAAATATATTCCAGCAAAAAACAAGGATTGTAAGAAAAGGGAGAACCGGCCGTGGATAACGAAGGAAATAAAGGAGAGTATTAAAATAAAAACAGCTGCGTACAGAGTGGCCAAAAATAGTGGAGAAACAAGTGATTGGGAAAAATTTAAGAAACAACAAAGAGAGACTAAGAAAGCGATAAAGAAAGGAAGGATAGACTATGAAGCTAGGCTAGCAATTAATATAAAAAATGATAGTAAAAGTTTTTATAAATATATAAAAAGGAATAGAGTGGCTAGAGTGAATGTTGGACCCTTGGAGGATGAGAGGGGGGAGTTAATAGTGGGAAATGAGGATATGGCTGAGTCTTTAAATACGTTTTTTGTGTCGGTCTTCACGGTGGAGGACACAAATAGTTTGCCAAATATTAACGATAGAGGGTTGGCAGCAGGAGAAATGCTTAATACAATTAATGTTACCAGAGAGGCAGTGCTGGGTAGACTAATGGGACTGAAGGTGGATAAGTCCCCGGGTCCGGATGGAATGCATCCCAGGGTATTGAAAGAAATGTCAGAGGTAATAGTGGATGCGTTAGTGATTATTTATCAAAACTCGTTGCATTCTGGGGTAGTGCCGGTTGATTGGAAAACGGCTAATGTTACGCCGCTGTTTAAAAAAGGAAGGAGACAAAAGGCGGGTAACTATAGGCCGGTCAGCTTAACGTCTGTAGTAGGGAAAATGCTGGAATCCATTATTAAAGAGGAGATAGCAGGGCATCTGGATAGAAATGGTTCGATCAATCAGACGCAGCATGGATTCATGAGGGGAAAGTCGTGCTTGACGAACATGTTGGATTTTTATGAAGATGTGACTAGGGCGGTTGATGGAGGAGAACCGGTGGATGCGGTGTTTTTGGATTTCCAAAAGGCGTTTGATAAGGTGCCCCATAAAAGGCTACTGAAGAAGATTAGGGCACACGGAGTTGGGGGTAGTGTGTTAAAGTGGATTGGGGACTGGCTATCCGACAGGAAGCAAAGAGTCGGAATAAATGGGTGTTTTTCCGGTTGGAGGAAGGTAACTAGTGGCGTGCCGCAGGGATCGGTACTCGGGCCGCAACTATTTACCATTTATATAGATGATCTGGAGGAGGGGACGGAGTGTAGGGTAACGAAGTTTGCAGACGACACAAAGATAAGTGGAAAAGTGAATCATGTGGAGGACGGAGAAGATCTGCAGAGAGATTTGGACAGGCTGAGTGAGTGGGCGAGGATATGGCAAATGGAGTATAACGTTGAGAAATGCGAGGTTATACACTTTGGAGGAAATAATAACAAATGGGATTACTATCTCAATGGAAACAAATTAAAACATGCTACCGTGCAAAGGGACCTGGGGGTCCTTGTGCATGAGACGCAAAAGCCCAGTCTGCAGGTACAACAGGTGATCAAGAAGGCAAATGGGATGTTGGCCTATATTGCGAAGGGGATAAAATATAAAAGCAGGGATGTCTTGATGCACCTGTACAGGGCATTGGTGAGGCCGCAGCTGGAATACTGTGTGCAGTATTGGTCCCCTTATATGAGGAAGGATATATTGGCATTGGAGGGAGTGCAGAGAAGGTTCACCAGGTTGATACCGGAGATGAGGGGTTTGGATTATGAGGAGAGGCTGAGGAGATTGGGTTTGTACTCATTGGAGTTTAGAAGGATGAGGGGGGATCTTATGGAGACTTATAAGATAATGCGGGGGCTGGATAGGGTGGAGGCGGAGAGATTCTTTCCACTTAGTAAGGAAGTTAAAACTAGAGGACACAGCCTCAAAATAAAGGGGGGTCGGTTTAAGACAGAGTTGAGGAGGAACTTCTTCTCCCAGAGGGTGGTGAATCTCTGGAATTCTCTGCCCACTGAGGTGGTGGAGGCTACCTCGCTGAATATGTTTAAAGCGCGGATGGATGGATTCCTGATCGGTAAGGGAATTAAGGGTTATGGGGATCAGGCGGGTAAGTGGTACTGATCCACGTCAGATCAGCCATGATCTTATTGAATGGCGGGGCAGGCTCGAGGGGCTAGATGGCCTACTCCTGCTCCTATTTCTTATGTTCTTATGTTCTTAATTGTTTTCTCTCTGAGTGCCATGAGTCTCTGGAACTCTTTTCCTCAAAAGGCAGTGGAAGCAGAGACTTTGAATATTTTAAGGCAGAGCTAACTAGATTCTTGATTAACAAGAGGTTGAAAGGTTATCGGGGGTAGGCAGGAATGTGGGGTTGAAGTTACAATTACATCTGCCATAATCTTATTGAATTGCAGAGCAGGCTTGAGGAGCTGAGGGGCCTATTCCTGCTCCTAATTTGTATATTCATATGTTTGTATGTTCTACATCTCTCTATATTACCCTATTCCCATCTCTATCTCACCATCTCTGTCTCTCTCTGTTACCATCTGTAAGAGGTTAGAAAAGAGAGACTTATGTTGAGAGAGATTTATATTTGTCTGGGATCCCATGTTGCACTTGGCCTGGAAATGATTGATGGGTGACTTTAGATGATACATTGCTCTTTTGTGCATGTTAGCTTCCCTGGGGCAATGCAAATAGTTCAGAAAACCACTGATTGCATGTCAATAGACTGGCCATTTTTCAGCTCTGAACAGCTTTGACATGGTAGGTTGTTGTTTAAGGTTAATCTCACGGGATCCAGGGTGAGGTAGCTAAATGGATACAAAATTGGCTTGATGACAGAAGACAGAGGGTGGTTGTAGAGGTTGTAGTGTGTTCTGGGTCCACTGTTATTTGTCATTTATATTAATGATTTGGATGAGAATATAGGAGACATGGTTAGTAAGTTTTCAGATGACACCAAGATTGGTGGCATAGTGGACAGTGAAGAAGGTTATTTTGGATTGCAATGGGATCTTGATCAATTGGGCCAGTGGGGTGACGAATGGCAGATGGAGTTTAATTTAGATAAATGCGAGGTGATGCATTTTGGTAGATTGAACTGGAGCAGGACTTACTCAGTTAATGGTAGGACGTTGGGGAGAGTTACAGAACAAAGACATCTAGAGTTACATGTTCATAGCTCCTTGAAAGTGGAGTCACAGGTGGACAGAGTGGTGAAGAAGGCATTCAGCATGCTTGGTTTCATTGATCAGAACATTGAATACAGGAGTTGGGACATCTTGTTGAAGTTGTATAAGACATTGGTAAGGCCATACTTGGAATACCGTGTACAGTTCTGATCACCCTATAGAAAGGATATTATTAAACTAGAAAGAGTGCAGCAGAGATTTACTAGCTACCGGGGCTTGATAGTTTGAGTTATAAGGAGAGGCTGGATAGACTGGAACTTTTTTCTCTGGAGCGTAGAAGGCTGAGAGGTGACCTTATAGAGCTCTATAAAATAATGAGGGGCATAGATCAGCTGGATAGTCAGTATCTTTTCCCAAAAATAGAGGAGTCTAAAACTAGAGGGCATAGATTTAAGGTGAGAGGGGAAAGATACAAAAGGGTCCAGAGGAGCAATTTTTTCTCAGAGGGTGGTGAGTGTCTGGAACAAGCTGCAGAGGTAGTAGTAGAGGCAGGTACAATTTTGTCTTTTAAAAAGCGTTTAGACAGTTACATGGGTAAGATGGGTGTAGAGGGATATGGGCCAAATGTGGGCAATTGGGACTAGCTTAGGGGTTGAAAAAAAAGGGTGGCATGGACAAGTTGGGCCGAAGGGCCTGTTTCCATGCTGTAAACCTCTATGACTCTATGACTCTAACACTGGTGAGAGTGATGGTCCATCTCAGATGGGAATCTCCAGAATATTTTCAGTATGACGTGCAAGTGAATATAGAAATAGGACAATGGCGCAGATATAAGTGCAGCTGGAGAGATGGTGCAGGAGGGAGGGTTTTAGATTCTTGGGACACAGGGACCAAGTCTGGGGGGATGGAAGAAGTACAAGCCAGGCAGATTACACCTGAATAGAACTGAAGCAAATATCCCTGAGGGCTAATTTACCAGTGTACTGGGGAAGGTTCAAAATAATTTGGCTATCTGCACCCGCAGCTATCTGGCTGATTAAGAGAGAGAAGCAAAGGTGAAGCAGTAAAAGGATATGAATGAGAGTTGCCAGGTGGCTGACATAATTGAGAATTTTGTTACTGTCTGAGGAATTTGCACTATAGGTGGTTTCTCATGCTCTCCCTTTGTCTGATTTCTTCTTTCAAACAAATGATCTCTACGGAATTTATTTCCAATCCTCACTAGATATGTGAATGTAACTAATCACTTTACAACAACCCCAATCACATGCTTCTCCTCAATGGTCACCTCAGTGGTTTTTCACCATGATCATCTGATCAACATTTAACAATCTAACCTTCATGCTTTGTCAATCAGCCTTCATGTTCACATTGTCCTGCTTTTCTCTTGCTTTGCTATTGGTTCCAGGCTTAAGCAAACTAAAGGATAAAAGCAAATTACTGCAGATGCTGGAATCTGAAACCAAAAGAGAAAACGTTGGAAAATCTCAGCAGGTCTGGCAGCATCTGTAAGGAGAGAAAAGAGCTGACATTTCGAGTCCAGATGACCTTTTGTCAGCTTTAACAAAGGGTCATCTGGACTTGAAACGTCAGCTCTTTTCTCACCTTACAGATGCTGCCAGACCTGCTGAGATTTTCCAGCGTTTTCTCTTTGGTTTAAGCAGACTGAACCTTGTCATACGGATTATCCCTGTGTGTTCCTGATGAAGCTCCTTGAACAATTTCTCTTGAAACCTTGGTGGAATAATAACCCTTGAACCCTAAAGGAGACAGCTTTGATCTACACTCAGTCCACTTTTTTGTGCAAAATACTCCTGCAATTTCTCACCCTCACACTTGTTAGGCCAACTACTTATGAGATAATTGAGCACTTTACTGAGCAATGCATCCTTCTGAGTTTCTTCACTAATTTCTCTGACAAACGCTGGTATGTCACTTGTGTTGGTAAAGTAATTCACAGATAACTCAATGGCGAGAAATGAATCAGTCTTCACAGGAAACTTTGAAAGGACGTCCACATTTGCATGCTCTGCTGACATACAATATCTAATATTGCACTGATGGGTCATCAAAATCAATGCCCAACTCTGCAAGCATGCTGCTGCAAGGGATGCTGCTCCCTTCTTTGTGAAATTTTAAAGGCTTGGTGGTCAGTTAACAAACTTAATTTCCTACTGCACAAGCATTTGGAGAACTTAGTAACACCAAAGGGGCCTCGCCGCACCTGGCACAGATCGTGCCAATTCTGGAAAATTACGGCGGGCCTAAAAACAGGTTTCGTGACCAGTGCCAAACCGTTTGCAATTGTTCCCGGTCGCTTTCTACTGGCGCAAACCAGATCATGCCCAGAAAGGGCGTGAGGCCTATCAGCAGATATAAAGTAGCATTTAAATATGCTTAGCCTGTTCGACGCCAGATTCTTTCAGCTCCCGGGATCTTCTGACCCTCAGGCATGATCCGAGCCTGGCGAGTATCACTACTGGTCTCCACTAGCAGAGATCAGGCGTGGCGGCCATGCGGGGGGGCTTGGAGACCATTAAAGCCCTTGGTTGATCAGGAACATGATGTGGAGATGCCGGCGTTGGACTGGGGTAAACACAGTAAGAAGTTTAACAACACCAGGTTAAAGTCCAACCAGCTTTTGCTACCAAATAAACCTGTTGGACTTTAACCTGGTGTTGTTAAACTTCTTACTGTGATCAGGAACATGGCAGGGCAGTGCCCATGTGAACAAAGAACAAAGAAAATTACAGCACAGGAACAGGCCTTCGGCCCTCCAAGCCTGCACCGACCATGCTGCTCGACTGAACTAAAACCCCTTACCCTTCCGGGGACCATATCCCTCTATTTCCATCGTATTCATATATTTGTCCAGGCGCCCCTTAAAACTATCGTATCTGCTTCCACTGCCTCCCCGGCAGTGAGTTCCAGGCATACACCACCCTCTGTGTAAAAAACTTGCCTTGTACATCTCCTTTAAACCTTGCCCCTTAAACCTATGCCCCCTTGTAATTGACTGTTCCACCGTGGGAAAAAGCTTCTGACTATCCAGTCTGTTCATGCCCCTCATAATCTTGTAGACTTCTATCAACTTACCCCTCAACCTCCGTCGTTCCAGTGAGAACAAACTAAGTTTCTCCAATCTCTCCTCATAGCTCATGCCTTCCATACTAGGCAACATCCTTGTAAATCTTTTCTGCACCCTCTTCAAAGCCTCCACATCTTTCTGGTAGTATGACAACCAGAATTGAACATTATATTCCAAGTGCGGCCTAACTAAAGTTCCATAAAGCTGCAACATGACTTGCCAATTTTTAAACTCAATGCCCCGGCCGATAAAGGCAAGCATGCCTTATGCCTTCTTGACTACCTTCTCAACCTGCATTGCCACTTTTAGTGACCTGCGTACCTGTACACCCATATCCCTCTGCCTATCAAAACTCTTAAGGCTTCTGCCATTTACTGTATATTTCCTATCTGTATTAGGCCTTCCAAAATGCACTCCCTCACATTTGTCCGGATTAAACTCCATCTGCCATCTCTCCGCCCAAGCCTCCAACCGATCTATATCTTGCTGTATCCTCTGATGGTCCTCATCGCTATCTGCAAATCCACTAACCTTTGTGTCATCCGCAAATCAAATCAGTTCCATTTTCCTCCAAATCATTTATATATATTACAAACAGCAAAGGTCCCAGCACTGATCCCTGAGGAACACCACGTGTCACGGACCTCCATTCAGATATGCACCCTTCCACTGCTACCCTCTGTCTTCTATGACCTAGCCAGTTCTGTATCCACCTTGCCAACTCACCTCTGATCCCATGCGACTTCACCTTCTGCACCAGTCTGCCATGAGTGATCTTTACATTTGGATTTGGTACTGGGAAATGAACCGGGCCAAGTGTTAGAGTTGGTTGTGGGAGAGCAATTTGGAGATAGTGACCACAATTCAGTGTCTTTTGTTATTGCAATGGAGAGGGATAGGGCCGTACGGTAGGGCAAGGTTTACAATTGGGGGAGGGGTAATTATGATGCGATTAGGCAAGAATTAGGGGGCATAAGTTGGGAACAGAAACTGTCAGAGAAAGGAACTAATGAAAAGTGGAACTTTTTCAAGGAACAAATACTGGATGTCCTTGATAGGTATGTTCCTGTCAGGCAGGGAGGAAATGGCCGAGTGAGGGAACCATGGTTCACAAAAGAGGTGGAATGTCTTGTGAAAAGGAAGAGGGAAGCTTATGTAGGGATGAGGAAACAAGGTTCAGATGGCTCGATTGAGGGTTACAAGTTAGCAAGGAATGAGCTGAAAAAGGGGCTTAGGAGAGCTAGGAGGGGACATGAGAAGTCCTTGGCAGGTCGGATCAAGGAAAACCCCAAGGCTTTTTACTCTTATGTGAGGAATAAAAGAATGACCAGGGTGAGGTTAGGGCTGGTCAAGGACAGTAGTGGGAACTTGTGTATGGAGTCAGTAGAGATAGGCGAGGTGATGAATGAATACTTTTCTTCAGTGTTCACCAAGGAGAGGAGCCATGTTTTTGAGGAAGAGAAGGTGTTACAGGCTAATAGGCTGGAGGAAATAGATGTTCGGAGGGAGGATGTCTTGGCAGTTTTGAATAAACTGAAGGTCGATAAGTCCCCTGGGCCTGATGAAATGTATCCTAGGATTCTGTGGGAGGCAAGGGATGAGATTGCAGAGCCTTTGGCGTTGATCTTTGGGTCCTCGCTGTCCACGGGGATGGTGCCAGAGGACTGGAGAATGGCGAATGTTGTTCCTCTGTTTAAGAAAGGGAATAGAAATGACCCTGGTAATTATAGACCGGTTAGTCTTACTTCGGTGGTTGGTAAATTGATGGAAAGGGTCCTTAGGGATGGGATTTACGACCATTTAGAAAGATGCGGATTAATCCGAGATAGTCAGCACGGATTCGTGAAGGGCAAGTCGTGCCTCACAAATTTGATTGAATTTTTTGAGGAGGTAACTAAGTGTGTTGATGAAGGTAGGGCAGTTGATGTCATATACATGGATTTTAGTAAGGCGTTTGATAAGGTCCCCCATGGTCGGCTTATGATGAAAGTGAGGAGGTGTGGGATAGAGGGAAAGTTGGCCGATTGGATAGGTAACTGGCTGTCTGACCGAAGACAGAGGGTGGTGGTCGATGGAAAATTTTCGGATTGGAGGCAGGTTGCTAGCGGTGTGCCGCAGGGATCAGTGCTTGGTCCTCTGCTCTTTGTGATTTTTATTAATGACTTAGAGGAGGGGGCTGAAGGGTGGATCAGTAAATTTGCTGATGACACCAAGATTGGTGGAGTAGTGGATGCGGTGGAGGGCTGTTGTAGGCTGCAAAGAGACATAGATAGGATGCAAAGCTGGGCTGAAAAATGGCAAATGGAGTTTAACCCTGATAAATGTGAGGTGATTCATTTTGGTAGGACAAATTTAAATGTGGATTACAGGGTCAAAGGTAGGGTTCTGAAGACTGTGGAGGAACAGAGAGATCTTGGGGTCCATATCCACAGATCTCTAAAGGTTGCCAGTCAAGTGGATAGAGCTGTGAAGAAGGCCTATAGTGTGTTAGCTTTTATTAACAGGGGGTTGGAGTTTAAGAGCCGTGGGGTTATGCTGCAACTGTACAGGACCTTGGTGAGACCACATTTGGAATATTGTGTGCAGTTCTGGTCACCTCACTATAAGAAGGATGTGGAAGCGCTGGAAAGAGTGCAGAGGAGATTTACCAGGATGCTGCCTGGTTTGGAGGGTAGGTCATATGAGGAAAGGTTGAGGGAGCTAGGGCTGTTCTCTCTGGAGCGGAGGAGGCTGAGGGGAGACTTAATAGAGGTGTATAAAATGATGAAGGGGATAGATAGAGTGAACGTTCAAAGACTATTTCCTCGGGTGGATGGAGCTATTACAAGGGGGCATAACTATAGGGTTCGAGGTGGGAGATACAGGACGGATATCAGAGGTAGGTTCTTTACGCAGAGAGTGGTTGGGTTGTGGAATGGACTGCCTGCAGTGATAGTGGAGTCAGACACTTTAGAAACATTTAAGCGGTTATTGGATAGGCACATGGAGCACACCAGGATGATAGGGAGTGGGATAGCTTGATCTTGGTTTCAGATAAAGCTCGGCACAACATCGTGGGCCGAAGGGCCTGTTCTGTGCTGTACTGTTCTATGTTCTATGTTCTATGTTTATGATGTGGAGATGCCGGCGTTGGACTGAGCTAAACACAGTAAGAAGTCTAACAATCTGGTGTTGTTAGACTTCTTAATGAGCGATCTTTCACAGTGCTCAGCAAAAGTATATACCAGTGATAAGGAAGGACTGTAGAAAAAGAGATAATCCGCCATGGATATCTAAGGAAATAAAGGAGGGTATCAAATTGAAAGAAAATGCATACAAAGTGGCAAAGATTAGTGAGAACCTAGAGGATTGGGAAATCTTTAACGGTCAGCAGAAAGCCACGAAAAAAGCTATAAAGAAAGTTAAGATGGATTATGAGAGTAAACTAGCTCAGAATATAAAAACAGATAGCAAACATTTCTACAAATATATAAAACACAAAGAGTGGTGAAAGTAAACATTGGTCCTTTAGAGGATGAAAAGGGGGATGTAATAACTGGAAATGAGAAAATGGCTGAGGCATGGAACAGGTATTTTGTGTCGGTCTTCACAGTGGAAGACACAAATAACATGCCAAAAATTGATGACAGGAAGGCCATGGCAGGTGAGAACTAGAAACTATCATTATCATGAAAGAGGTAGTGTTGGGCAAGTTAATGGGGCTAAAGGTAGACAAGTCTCCTGGTCCTGATGGAATGCATCCCAGGGTACTAAAAGAGATGGCAGGAGAAATAGCAAATGCGCTGGTGGTAATTTACCAAAGTTCGTTGGACTCTAGGATGCTTCCCGCAGATTGGGAAACAGCAAATGTGACGCCACTGTTTAAAAAACGAGATAGACAAAAGGCAGGTAACTATAGGCCGGTTAGCTTAACTTCTGTAGTAGGGAAAATGCTTGAATCTATCATCAAGGAAGAAATAGCGAGACATCTGGATATAAATTGTCCCATTGGTAAGACGCAGCATGGGTTCATGAAGGGCAGGTTATGTTTGACTAATTTAGTGGAATTCTTTGAGAACATGACATGTGCTGGGGCAGTGCCAGGGTTTGGGACCTGAATGAGGGTGGGACCTGAGCGAGGGCTGTGATGGGAGTGCTATGACGGGGGTGCTACGACATGGGGGCTATGATGGGGGGCTCGTGAGGGGGGGGTGTCATGAAGGGGATTCATGAAGTGAGGGCATATTGGGGTTAATGAAGGGGGTCCCCTTGGGAGGGCCCCAATGCCCCAATTCTTGCGATCTATGTTGGGGAAGGGTTAGAGAAACTTGCCGTTGATGGGAGTGGGGGGCAGGGGTGGCGGGGAGTGGTGCTGTCCCAATGTCTGTGGGGAAAGACATAGAGCGTTCCAATGCACTGTGAGATAGGGCACCCTTTCAAAATGGTGCCTGATTGCTTTGCAGCCGGGCTCATCAGCGTGTTTCAGCCCCATCCCTCCCAGAAACAATGCACAACTCACCACTCTCCCAAAAAAGTGACTAAGTGTGGACAATTGCAGTCTGGATCGCACCGCTTTTCTCACTGTTATGATATTTAGTCATTTTTTGGGAAAATTCCGCTCCATGTATGATCACTAATGCCTTTCTCAATTTATGAGTAATTTTACTCTGAAAAGTGCGTGAAGCATATGTTGCAGTTTTCTCTACACCATCTTCCACTGTGTGAGATAACACCACATCTAATCACTGTGGAAGCATCACACATTAAAACCAATTGCTTCTTGGATCATAGTGGGTCAAAAGAGCATCACAAGCCAGCACTTTTCTCACTTCTCCATGTGTTTTCTGACACCCCACATACCACTCCCAAAATATTCCATCTTTAAGCAGTTGATACAGTGAAATGAATGCATTGGCTCAGTCCAGGATGAACTTAAAATATTACACAAAAATTCCTATGACTTTTTCTAAGTTCTTTGTTCTCTGGTCTCTTTAACTTCTTTAACTGCCGGCTCGTTAACCTTCAACATCCCTTCAACTTTATCTTGTGTTGGGTACATGCTTGAATGGCAACCCAAGTATTGTTTACTTGATACATGTAACAACATTTGTGCTTTTTAGCTTTGATGCCATACTTTTAAAGTTAATCTCGGATTTTATTCAGCCTTATAATGTGTTTTTCCCCTGTCTTACTGTTAATTAGAATGTTATCAAAGATGCAGCACAATGCTGTCATGTTACTTGACAACTGTGTACATAGTAATATTGATGAACACACTTGGTTGACAGAAACAAACCCTCCTTTGAAATAGAACTACTGAGGGCCTTCAATCCGTGCAAATTATTTGGCAAAACAACTCAACTATGATGTTTTATATTGGGTTACACAGGTGTCCAACATTCCAGTATTCATGGCAATACATTTTACAATCAATTGTTTGAAATCATTCCTGATGTTTTAGAGACTTGTTGGCAAGTTTTGATTAATAGCAGAGAAGAAGGTAATTTGATTGTGGGGGTGGGAGGGATTTACAACTGAGCCCGACCCTAATCCAATATTGTGGTAAGGTAGCCCCTTTAAAGAGGCAATTCTTTGAGGGACACGTGATGAGGCCGGACCCTATGGAGAGGCCACAGGAAGCTGAGCCAATCAGGAGGAAGATCCTGGGTCGGGGAGGAACTTCAGTTGGAGCCAGGGAGAAGAGAGTGGTCATTTTTTGCAGTTCTGTCTGACGGTTATCGTGTATATCAAAGAATCCCTCCAGTGCAGCCCATCGAGCCTGTACAGACAACAATCCTACCCAGGCCCTATCCCCGTAACCCCACATATTTACAGGGTCAAACAGGGTAGATTCAGAAAGAATGTTCCTGATAGTGGGGGAGTCCAGAACTTGGAGTCATTGTCTGAAGATAAGGGGCAAACCTTATAGTACTGAGGTGAGAATAAATTTATTGACCCAGAGAGTGGTGAATGTGTGGAATTCACTATCACAGAAAGTAGTTGAGGCCAAAACATTGTGTAATTTCAAGAAGAAATCAGATATAGCTCTTGAGGCTAAAGAGGTCAAGGGATATGGGGGGAAGGGGGGGATCAGAGTATTGAATTTTATGATCAGTCATGACCATAATGAATGACGGAGCAGGCTCGAAGGGCCAAATGGTATACTCCTGCTTTTAGTTTCTATGTCCCTATGGAGTCACATGTAGGCCAGACCAGGTAAGGATAGCAAATTTCCTTCCCAGATGGGTTTTTAATATCAATCGTTTCGTAGTCATCATTCGACTTTTAATTCCAGATTTTTTATTTAGTTCAAATTCAACCCGGATTCGATCCCTGACCCTTAGAACATTAAGCTGGGTCTTTGGATTACTCATCCAGTGTCAATACCACTAGGCCACCATGTCCTCCCCCATATATATTATTGTTAATCAATTATTAATTGAAGCCACAATGAGTCACCTTTGACTTTACTACAAATATCCACATCCAGTATCCACAAGTACCTAGTTACTAGTTGGATGCATTGGCTATGAAAAACATTCTTTATTTTGACCTGACTAAAATCAGCCAAACTGGGTCTTGGTTTTCTGACCTACTTCTTCATTGAGCTGTCAAGAGAATTAATTAATTTACTGCACTCGATATTGTATTCATCAAGCTGAGTGATATGAGTGGAAAGAAAGAAGCACCTTGAAATATGTCGATAGGAGAGAGCTAGATATCCTAAAGGTTGCTTACTAAAGTATATTGGTGGATTTTGTTAACAAGATGTTAGTCACTGGGTCCTTGTGTCTCACCAATCTGTAAAATATCAGAATTTGCAAAACTATCAATCGAAACAGTCCAAATTTAAAGAAATTTTATTGAAGCAAAGAACAAATCAAATGCAGGAACTCTTCCTTTGGATTGGAAAATTGTAATTTCATAAAGGTGAAAGAGACAAACCAGGGAATTGTAAACCAGTTAGCCTAGCATCTGTCATCAGCAAATTACCCGAGTCTATAATTAAGGACTGGGTGACTGAACACCTTGAAAATTCTCAGTTGATCAGAGAAAGTCAGTTTGGATTGTAAAGGATATGTTTAGGCAGGCAAATCTGATTGAATTCTTCTGAAGAGGTGACTGAAGTTTCAAACACGACAGTGTCTGTGGATGTTATTTTTATGGACTTCAGGAAGGTATTTAATAAAATCCTGCACAAGACTCTGTTAGCTAAAATTGAAGCTTGTGGAACTGAAGGCGTAGATGGGATTTAACAGTAGAAGGGACTAGGTAGATTAGGAATTAGTTATAGGAACCAATTTAACATCAGATAAACAGCTGTTTTATATAAGCAACTGAATTATATTAACATTTTTAATATGTTATAAGCTTTATATGAAAAAAAATAATGTTGAATATTCATTCAAGGCCAATGTGCAAGATAAATTCGAACTCAAATGAAAGATGTAGCAAATTAGTAAACAGGCTAAGAAACACAATGGATTTCTTGATTAAGAAACTGAAACATAAAGTATGAAATATTCTGGGACAAAAGCCAGACAGCAAGTCGATATCAGATATAAGAAAACCAGTTCGGAAAATTGCTAACACATTATAATTTGTAGTTGAGAATTCTGATTAATTCTAAATACCCAACTTGAGGATAATTAGCAGCTAATGTTTTAATATGTGGTTTGAGAATAATACAAAATAGTTCAGTAGCATATTAATAATGTCTCTAAGAAATTAATTTGTAACATGCCAGTAAAATGAAAGATGTATTCATCAAAGATACCAGCACAAGACAGGCACAAATAATGCAACAAAGTAAATTACCAATGTATATCTAGGCTGGGGAATAAAGCCAAAAGATAACATAGAACATAGAACATTACAGCGCAGTACAGGCCCTTCGGCCCTCGATGTTGCGCTGACCAGTGAAACCAACCTAAAGCCCATCTAACCTACACTATTCCAATATCATCCATATGTATATCCAATAACCATTTAAATGCCCTTAATGTTAGCGAGTCCACTACTGCTGCAGGCAGGGCATTCCACGCCCTTACTACTCTCTGAGTGAAGAAACTACCTCTGACATCTGTCCTATATCTATCACCCCTCAGTTTTCTTTTAATAAACCCTGAACACAGGTTAGGGTCTGGAAGGCACTGCCTAACAGGACAATGGAAACAGATTCAATAGGAACTTTCAAAAATAAAATTGTTGGATAAATACTTTTAAAAAGAGGAAAAATCTGCAGCGCTGTGGAGCTGGGGGTGGGGGGGGGGGGTGGGGGGGTGGGGGGTGGGAAGAGAGAGATAGCGGGGAAATGGGATTCGTCAGATAGGTCTTCCACAAAAGAGCTGACACAGGTATGTCGGGCCAAATGGCCTCTTTCTCTGCTGTATGGTGTGGCACAGTGGCAAGCACTGCTGCCTCACAGCACCAGGGACCTGTCTGTGTGGAGTTTGCACTTCTCCTCGTGTCTGCGTGGGTTTCCTTCGGGTGCTCCGGTTTCCTCCCACACTCCAAAGATGTGCGGGTTAGGTGTATTGGCCCTGCTAAATTGTCCCTTCGTGTCAGGGGGACTGGCTAGGGGACAATATAAAGGTCTCTTCATTTGGTATTAGAGCGGTTTAAATTGGTTAGAGAAATGCTGAATCATAAGAAGCCATTTTTGGGAGCAAGCTTCCATAAAACGGGCAGACAAATGACAGATTTAGATTCGAAGTTGTCAAAAAATAATTGATTGAAGGACATGCCATCATTAGATTGACAGATCGGTGAATGAATGAAATTGCACCTGGCCTCCCGGACATCCACATCTGTGAGGGGTGTGTCGAGCTACGGTTCCTGAGGGGCCGTGTTAGGGAGCTGGAACTGCAGCTCGAGGATCTTAGGCTGGTAAGGGAGAATGAGAAGGTGATAGACAAGAGCTTCATCAAGTGGCCACACCAGGGCCATGGGTGGAGGCCAAGTGGGTGACGGCCAGAAAGGGTAAAGCTCGGATGATTGAGAGCACCCCGGTGGATGTGCGCCTGAACAACAAGTACTCCTGCCTGAGTACTGCTGGGGGGGACAGCCCGCCTGGGAGAAGCAGCAGTGGCCGTGTCTCTGGAGTGGAGTCCGGCCCTGTAACTCAGAGGGCTATGGAAAAGAGGAGGAAGGCAGTGTTAATCGGGGACTCGACAGTAAGGGGGTCGGACAGGCGTTTTTGTGGAGGCAGGCAGGAGTCTCGGATGGTGGTCTGCCTCCCTGGGGCTGGGATCCAGGATTTTGCTGGTCGAATCCCAGAAATCCTGAGGTGGGAGGGAGAGGAGCCAGAGATAGCAGTACATATTGGTACCGCTGCTGTGGGAAGGAAGGGGGAAGGGGTCATGAAAAGAGTATAGGGAATTAGGGAGACAGCTGAGAAAGAGGAAAGCAAAGGTAGTAATCTCAGGATTGCTGCCTGTGCCACGGGAAGGTGAGGGCAGGAATGGAGTGAGGTGGAGGATGAATGTGTGACTGAGGGACTGGTGCAGGGGGCAGGGATTCAGGTTCCTGGACCATTGGGACCTCTTTAGGGGCAGGTGTGTCCTGTACACAAAAAATGGGTGGCACTTGAATCCCAAGGGGACCAATATCCTGGCGGGAAGGTTGGCTAAGGCTACTGGGGAGAATTTAAACTACATAGGTTGGGGGGAGGGGATCGAGACGAGGTGACTGGGAGCGAGGAAGTTAGCTCGCAAACAGAGGAGGGTTATAGACAGTGCAAGAGGGAGGATGGACGGGGGATAGAGAAGGGGAGAGCTCAGACCAAAGGATTGAGATATGTTTACTTTAATGCCAGGAGTATAGTGAATAAAGGGGATGAGCTCAGAGCGTGGATCGATGCCTGGAAGTGTGCTGTGGTGGCCATTATGGAGACTTGGATGTCTCAGGGACAGGAATGGATACTCCAGGTGCCGGGATTCCGATGTTTCAGGAAGGACAGGGAGGGAGGCAAGAGAGGGGGTGGAGTGGCACTGCTGATCAGGGATAGTGTCACAGCTGTAGAGAAGGTATATGCTGTGGAGGGATTGTCCACAGAGTCTCTGTGGGTGAAAGTTCGGAATGGGAAGGGGTTGATCACTTTGCTGGGAGTTTTCTATAGGTCGCCCAATAGTAACAGGGAGGTGGAGGAGCAGATAGGGAAACAGATCCTGGAGAGATGCAGTAATAGCAGAGTTGTTGTGATGGGAGACTTTAATTTCCCAAACATAGATTGGAATATCCCTCGGGCAAGGGGATTGGATGGGGAGGAGTTCGTTAGGTGTGTTCAGGAGAGTTTCCTAACACAGCATGTGGACAAGCCTACAAGAGAAGAGGCTGTACTTGATCTGATACTGACCAATGAACCTGGACAGGTGTCAGATCTCTCAGTGGGAGAGCATCTTGGGGATAGCGATCATAACTCTATCTCCTTTATGCTTGCATTGGAAAAAGAGAGGATCAAGCAAGCTAGGAAAGCGTTTATATGGAGTAAGGGGAAATAAGAAGACATAAGGCAGCAAATTAGAGGAGTAATTTGGAAGGAGGTATTCTCGGGGAAATGTACTGAAGAGAGGTGGCAGTTTTTCAAGGAATGTCTGTCTACAGTTCTACAGTCATGATGTGGAGATGCCGGCGTTGGACTGGGGTAAACACAGTAAGAAGTTTAACAACACCAGGTTAAAGGGGCTCAGAGCCTCGAAAGCTTGTGTGGCTTTTGCTACCAAATAAACCTGTTGGACTTTAACCTGGTGTTGTTAAACTTCTTACAGTTCTACAGGACAACGTTCCGAGCAGACAGGGAGGTGTTGGGAGGTCAAAGGAACCGTGGTGCACGAAGGCTGTGCGGGACCTAGTCAAGAAGAAAAAGAAAGCATACAAAAGGTTCAGAGAGCTTGGCGAAGATAGGGATCTAGATGAGTGTACGGCTTGTAGGAAGGGACTAAAGAAGGAAATTAGGAGAGTCAGAAGGGGTCACGAGAAGGCCTTGGCAGGTAGGATTAAGGAAAACCCTAAGGCGTTCTATAAATATGTGAAGAGTAAAAGGATGAGACGTGAAGGAATAGGGCCTATAAAAGGTGAAGGCAGGAAAGTCTGTCCGGAACCAGTAGAAATGGCAGAGGTGCTTAATGAGTATTTTGCCTCGGTTTTCACAGAGGAGTAGGACATGGGTGGATGTACTGCGGGCTTGCGGTGGACTGAAACGATTGAGTATGTGGACTTTAACAAAGAGGTTGTGCTGGAATCTTTGAATGGCATCAAGATAGATAAGTCGCCGGGTCCAGATGGGATGTACCCCAGGTTACTGTGGGAGGCGAGGGAAGAGATTGCAGAGCCTCTGGCGATGATCTTTGCGTCGTCGATGGAGACGGGAGAGGTGCCGGAGGATTGGAGGATTGCGGATCTGGTTCCTATTTTCAAGAAGGGGAATAGGGATAGCCCAGGAAATTACTGACCGGTGAGTCTAACCTCAGTGGTTGGTAAGCTGATGGAGAAGATCCTGAGGGACAAGATTTATGAGCATTTAGAGAGGTTTAGTATGCTCAAGAATACTCAGCATGGCTTTGTCAAAGGCAGATTGTGCCTTACGAGCCTGATGGAGTTCTTCGAAAGTGTGACTAAACACATTGACGAAGGGAAAGCGGTAGATGTGGTTTATATGGATTTTAGCAAGGCGTTCGATAAGGTTCCCCATGCAAGGCTTCTCGAAAAAGCGAGAGGGCATGGGATCCAAGAGGCTGCTGCCCTGTGGATCCAGAACTGGCTTGCCCAAAGGAGGCAGAGAGTGGGTATAAATGGGTCTTTTTCTAAATGGAGGTCGGTCACCAGTGGTGTGCCCCAGGGATCTGTTCTGGGACCCTTGCTGTTTGTCATTTTCATAAATGACCTGGATGAGGAAGTGGAGGGTTGGGTTGGTAAGTTTGCCGACGACACGAAGGTTGGTGGGGTTGTGGATAGTCAGAAGTTACAGAGGGACATAGGTAGGATGCAAGACTGGGCGGAGAAGTGGCAGATGGACTTCAACCCAGATAAATGCGTAGTGGTCCATTTTGGCAGGTCAAATGGGATGAAGGAGTACAATATAAAGGGAAAGACTCTTAGTACTGTAGAGGATCAGAAGGACCTTGGAGTCCGGGTCCATAGGACTCTAAAATCAGCCCCGCAGGTGGAGGAGGTGGTTAAGAAAGCGTATGGTGTGCTGGCCTTTATCAATTGAGGGATTGAGTTTAGGAGTCCGGGGATAATGGTGCAGCTATATAAGACCCTTGTCAGACCCCACTTGGAGTATTGTGCTCAGTTCTGGTCGCCTCATTACAGGAAGGATGTGGAAAAGATTGAAAGGGTGCAGAGGTGATTTACAAGGATGTTGCCTGGATCGAGAGGCATGCCTTATGAGGATAGGCTGAGGGAGCTCGGTCTTTTCTCCTTGGAGAGACGTAGGATGAGAGGAGACTGAATAGAGGTATATAAGATGTTGAGAGGCATAGATCGGGTGGACTCTCAGAGGCTTTGTCCAAGGGTGGAAATGGCTGCTACGAGAGGACACAGGTTTAAGGTGCTGGGGGGTAGGTACAGGGGAAATGTTGGAGGGAAGTTTTTCACACAGAGGGTGGTGGGCGAGTGGAATCGGCTGCCGTCAGTGGTGGTGGAGGCAAACTCAATAGGGTCTTTTAAGAGACTCCTGGATGAGTACATGGGACTTAATAGGATGGAGGGTTTTAGGTAGGTCTAGAAGGTAGGGAGATGTTCAGCACAACTTGTGTGGCCGAAGGGCCTGTTTTATGTTGTAGTTTTTCCATGTTTCTATGTTTCTATGTTAAGTGCTGGGCTGATTAATCTGATAACAAAAAGTATAACTATTCTACCTTTTGGCATGAAATCTGAGATCTTTTATGAAAGTCTGCTGGCGCATTAGTTGTGTAGGTGGAACCATTGATCTCCCATTTTGGCCAAAATTAGATTTGTCTTGTCTTAATTGTATGTTTGTCTGAATATTTTTTAATTTGTAATGTTTTTGATTCTAACATTTCAATGCTTTAATAAAACTAGTTTAATTGAAGAATTTCATTGAACTGAACAAACTTTTTTTGCCTTTGTGAAATGAAATGTTTAATGAAACGATCTCGTCTTTAAATTAATCAGGCCACCTTGAAGAATTTCCCACAACAGAAGGTGAATTATTAAACTGGTTCAGAAATTGTTTGAGGGAAAGGAGACAGAGAATAGGGATAATGGGCAGGTACTTTAATTGACAAAATGTGACTAGTGATCTCCAGTAAGATTCTGTGTTGGGGCTGCAACTATTCCCCATAGAGTCACAGCATCACAGAGTTCTACAACACAGAAAAGGCCTTTTGCTCATCACATCTGCGCCAGTCAATTACAAATCACCTAACTATTCAAATCCCATTTTTCAGCACTTGGCCCATTTCCTTGTATGCCTTGGCATCGCAAGTGCACATCTAAATACTTATTAAATATTATGAGGCTCTGTGCCTCCATTACCCTTAAACGCAGTGAGTTCCAAACTCCCACCACTCTCTGGGTGAAAGGTTTTTCCCTCACATCCTTTCTAAACCTCCTGCCCCTCACCTTAAATCTATGCCCTCTTGTCTTTGATCCATCCACCAAGGTGAAAAGTTTATTTCTGTCACTCTATTGATGCCCCTCATAATTTTATACATCTCAATTATGTCCCCCCTCAGTCTCCTCAGATCCAAGGAAAACAACCCCAGTTTATCCAATCTCTCTTCATAACTAAAACTCTCCATCCCAGGCAACATCCTGGTAAATCTCTCCTGCACCCTTTCCAATGCCATCACATTCCTATAATGTGAATTCCAGAACAGCGCACGGTACTCCAGCTGAGGCCTAACTAACAATGTATAAATTTCCAACATAACCTCCCCGCTCTTAACTCTGTGCCAAAATTTTACCACCCCGTCCGCCACGGGAATTGGAGCGGACGACGGGCAGATGACGGAAACGTCTGTTGATCTTGGGCAGGAGTTTACAGTTTCAGGACAAGTGACGCCGTAAAATCTCACCTATACCTCAGCTAATAAAGGCAAGTATACCGTATGCCTTCTTAAACACTTTAACCACCTGCTCTGCTACATTAAGGGACTGGTGTACATGCACACCAAGGTCCCTCCGATCCTCGGTGCTTCTCATATTTATTAACTACATTTATCATGTATCATCGGATAGAAAGCTTCATATCTAAATTTGCCAAAGGAATCAAGATAATTGGCATTGCAAGCAGTGTAGATGGAAGGAAAACATTACAAAGAGATATTAATAGATTAAGTGATTAAGCAAAAATATGGTAAATGGATTCCAATGTCGATAAATTTGAGGTCATCCACTTTGAACCTAAAAAGAAGGGACCCGATACTTTCTAAATGTCATAACGCTAGAAACACTAAAGGGATCCAGGTATTAAGGATTTAATTCAGCAAATGAAAAGTTTTAATCTTTGCCAAGAACAGAGAGAAAAAAACAACATGGCACATATCCAAATGCAGCTTTGCCACACAAGGTCTTGAGACTATTTACAACAAGCTAAAGATACTTGCATACACAAAATAACATCAACTGATCTTTGAAGAATTCTAAAACAAAGAACTCTAGGATTAAGATGGACAATGTTTATGTTATCCTTAAAGCAAAAGATTTTCTTTAAATTAGGCTGGGTGTAAAAATCAGATCAGATCTGCAAGGCAGATTGTCTGCATGGCAGATCTGCATAGCAATTGAGATTGTATATGTAACAACATGTCACAGAGGCCAAGGGGCTTCAGACTTTGTTGGGAACAAAAGGTTATTTATTGATAATAAGAAACAATGTACAAGTGGTTGCAGCCCATGGCTGTCTGCAGCAGCACTCCAGCCTTTACATGTTGATTACACAGCTGCCAAGGGCATTTTAACTGAGAGAGGACTCTGTCTTCTGGGGCGATCACTCACTCTCGCATCCCATTGGTCCCTTAATTCAGGTGACCCTCTTGTGCTGTATTGTCTCAAAGAGTTGTAGACTCATTTTTAATAACTCAGGACCCTAATTTCTCCAGAACTCTTCAATGGGGAATTCTATGCACTGAGGGAGGTTAACTCAGAAGAGTTATTTCTGCTATAACGTACCGAGTAAGTATCTTTTATTCTGAGGAATTTTTGTTTAGTCTAAATAATCCTTGGAGGGAGGACATTTTATTTTAAGACCAAAGGGATTTTCCAGCCCTGCCCGCCAGTGGGATCTTCCGGTCCCACCTAATATAACCCCTACAGCAAGTTCCCCGGGCAGAGGGATAGGCAAACCATGCAAGGCACCATAGACCTCGACAGGACTGGAAGGTCCCACCAGTGGCCAATAGTGCACCACCCACACCACCAGAAAACATGCTAGAGGGATGCTGGAAAATTCTAGTCCAAATCTGTAGCTAATACAGCTGACTTAACTCATAGAATGATTTAAACTTCCTTCTAGTCTAGGATTAAGGCCGATAATAATTTCAACCAAATACTGGGAGTGAATTCAGTAGACCCCTAAAACAGGTACAGAGACCATTAAAATTTATGAATATTGACAGAAAATAATCAGCAAAGCTAATAGAACACTGGCATTTATATCTAGAGACCTAGAATACAAGGGGGTAGAAGTCAGGCGCGTGGCACAGTAGTTAGCACTGCTGCCGCACAGTGCTAGGACCTGGGTTCGATTCCCGGCTTGGGTCACTGTCTGTGCGGAGTCTGCATGTTCTCCCTGAATCTGCATGGGTTTCCTCCAGGTGCTCCGGTTTCCTCCCACAAGTCCAAAAGATGTGCTGGTTAGGTGCATTGGCCATGCTAAATTCCCCCTCAGTGTACCGAACAGGTGCCAGAGTGTGGCGACTAGGGGATTTTCACAGTAACATCACTGCAGTGTTAATGTAAGCCTACTTGTGACACGAATAAATAAACAAACAGGCTGCAGCTGTACAAAGACCTGGTTAGACCACATCTGGAATACTGAGGGCATTCTGGGAACTAAAGGGCGAGCAGGATAAAATTACCAGAATTATACCTGACCTCCAAGAGTTAAATCATGAGGTGAGGTGACACAAACGAGGGTGGTAGTCCTGGAATTTAGGTGGTTAAGGAATTTTACTGAAACTTTTGAGATATTAAAGGGAATAGTTAGGATAGATCAAGAGTACAGCTGGATGGGAATTCAGGTCTAAAGTTTGAGGGCAGACCTTTCAGGAGTGACGCTGGGAAATATTTCATTGAAAATAAAGTAACAGTTTGGAAATCTCTTTCCACCAATGGCAAATGATGCTTGAGAAATTATTAAGTTTGGATTTGAGATTCATAGACTTGAGAGGTGTAGGGCAAAGACAGGTAAATAGAGTTAGATTTGAGTACAATGATCTCACTGAACAGTAGAACAGGCTTGAGGTGCCACATTGGGCCGGATTCTCCAATCTCTCCCGCAGCTGGGATTCTCCGGTTCCTGTGCAGTGAATGGGGATTTGGCTGTGGACTAAATTCTCCATTCTTGCTGGCAACGGTGACAGGGCGTGAAGGGCCAGAGAACTCCAGTAATAGGCCACCCCTAGTCCTCTACTCTAGGATTCCTAAATTTCTGTGAGAGACAGCACATTAAGTATCGAGAAGGAACATTGAACTCAGCGAACATTGAATGTAGAGTCAGCATATTGAATATGTGGGGACATTGGGTACAGAAAGAATACATTAAATATCAACAGGGACCATTAAGTCTAGAAAGGAGATAATGCAAAGAGAGAACACATTAAATATATAGCAAGAACCTTGAGTGAAAATAGGAGACATTGAACATTAGTCACAAGTATTGAGTGAGATTTGATTAATGATAACTTATCAAATAGAGGTCATAAGTTCAGGGCTGTGTTTGAAACAGAAAAACATGAAGCAATTACTAAAATTCTAGATTTGGGTAATACTGACTTCAATGCGATGAGACAGAAATTGTCCATAATAAGACAGGGAAATCTCTTCATTGATGGACAAAACAACAGATGATAAATGAGAGCTGTTCAAAAATAATCTAACATGATACAAAACGGGGCAAGAGCTCTACTTGATAATAAAGATCGCCATGGATAACTAAAGGCGTAAGGGATACTAAAACTAAAAGAAAACAAACATACAAAATATAACACAGTTCCTGGTGAATTCTCTCTTCCACCTTCTTCCTTCGGGAAAAAGGTCACGTACCAACCGACTCAAGAACAGCTTCTTCCCTGCTGCTGTCAGACTTTTGAATGGACTTACCTTGCATTAAGTTGATCTTTCTCTACACCCTAGCTATGACTGCAACACTACATTCTGCACTCTCTCGTTTCTTTCTTTATGAATGGTTTTGTCTGTATAGCGCGCAAGAAACAATGCTTTTCACTGTATGTTAATATATGTGACGATAATAAATCACATCAAATCAAATCGCATGCAGAAGATAGAAAGAACAGCAAAGGGTGACAAAACACATTGTAAGATGCATAAAAGGGAGCATGAGAAAGATGCAAGGGATATCAAAACCTGTAAATTAACTTCGGAAAAAAGAGAGTGGGCAGGAACATTAAAAGCAGATGGTGGTGATATTGAAAATGATAATTGACATTGCAGAAAACATTGTATGTGTCTTAACTTTCAAACTTCTCTTGGTTCAGGAAACATCTCTGGAGGTTGGGAAATTGTACCCATCAATTTGCTATTTACAAAATGTGAGAGAGAAAAATAAAGGAATTATAGATCAGTTTGTTGAACACAAACTGGGGTGGCACGGTGGCACAGTGGTGAGCATTGCTGCTCCAAGGGCCCAGGCTCAATTCTGGCCTCGGGTTCGAGTCTGCGTGGGTTTCCTCCGGGTGCTCCAGTTTCCTCCTACAGTCCAAAGATTTGATTTGATTTATTATTGTCACATGTATCAGCATACAATGAAAAGTATTGTTTCTTGCACGCTGTACAGACAAAGCATACCGTTCATAGAGAAGGAAACAAGAGAGTGCAGAATGTAGTGTTACAGTCATAGCTAGGGTGCAGAGAAAGATCAACTTAATGCAAGGTAAGTCCATTCAAAAATCTGACAGCAGCAGGGAAGAAGCTGTTCTTGACCTCAGACTTTTGTATATTTTTCTCGATGGAAGAAGGTGGAAGAGAGAATGTCCAGATTGCATAGGGTCCTTAATTATGCTGGTTGCTTTGCCAAGGCAGCGGGAAGTGTAGACAGTCAATGGATGGGAGGCTGGTTTGCGTGATAGATTGGGCTACATTCACAATCTTTTGTAGTATTTTGCGGTCTTGGACAGAGCAGGAGCCATACCAAGCTCTGATACAACCAGAAAGAATGCTTTCTATGGTGCATTTGTAAAGGTTGGTGACAGTCGTAGCTGACATGCCAAACTTCCTTAGTTTTCTGAGAAAGTAGAGGTGCTGGTGGGCTTTCTTAACTATCGTGTCGGCATGGAGGGACTAGGACAGGTTGTTGGTGATCTGGACACCTAGAAAATTGAAGATCTCAACCCTTTCTACTTCATTCCCGTTGTTGTAGACAGGGGCATGTTCTCCTTTATGCTTCCTGAAGTCGGTGGCAATCTCCTTTGTTTTGTTGACATTGAGGGAGAGATTATTGTTGCCGCACCAGTTCACCCGATTCTCCATCTCATTCCTGGACTCTGTCTCGTCATTGTTCAAGATCCGACCCACTACGGTGGTGTCGTCAGCAAACTTGAAAATCGAAAGATGTGCAGGTTAGGTTGATTGGCCATGCTAAATTGCCCCTTAGTGTCAGGGGATTGTGGTCAGTGCAGACACGATGGGCCGAATGGCCTCCTTCTGCACTGTAGGGATTCTGCGATTCTACGATTCTACATATTTTCTGGAGTCTAAAATTAAGGATTGAGTGACTGAACACTTTGAAATTTTTCAGCTGATCAGAGAGAGCAGCATGGGTTTGTAAAAGATCGTTCATGCCTGAAAAGTCTAATTAAAATGTTTGAAGAGGTGACAAATGCAGTACATAGAACATAGAACAGTACAGCACAGAACAGGCCCTTCGGCCCACAATGTTGTGCCGAGCTTTATCTGAAACCAAGATCAAGCTATTCCACTCCCTATCATCATGGTGTGCTCCATGTGCCTGTCCAATAACCGCTTAAATGTTTCTAAAGTGTCTGACTCCACTATCACTGCAGGCAGTCCATTCCACACCCCAACCACTCTCTGCGTAAAGAACCTACCTCTGATATCCTTCCTATATCTCCCACCATGAACCCTATAGTTATGCCCCCTTGTAATAGCTCCATCCACCCGAGGAAATAGTCTTTGAACGTTCACTCTATCTATCCCCTTCATCATTTTATAAACCTCTATTAAGTCTCCCCTCAGCCTCCTCCGCTCCAGAGAGAACAGCCCAAGCTCCCTCAACCTTTCCTCATAAGACCTACCCTCCAAACCAGGCAGCATCCTGGTAAATCTCCTCTCCACTCGTTCCAGCGCTTCCACATCCTTCTTATAGTGAGGTGACCAGAACTGCACACAATATTCCAAATGTGGTCTCACCAAGGTCCTGTACAGTTGCAGCATAACCCCACGGCTCTTAAACTCCAACCCCCTGTTAATAAAAGCTAACACACTATAGGCCTTCTTCACAGCTCTATCCACTTGAGTGACAACCTTTAGAGATCTGTGGATATGGACCCCAAGATCTCTCTGTTCCTCCACAGTCTTCAGAACCCTACCTTTGACCCTGTAATCCACATTTAAATTAGTCCTACCAAAATGAATCACCTCACATTTATCAGGGTTAAACTCCATTTGCCATTTTTCAGCCCAGCTTTGCATCCTATCTATGTGTCTTTGCAGCCTACAACAGCCCTCCACCTCATCCACTACTCCACCAATCTTGGTGTCATCAGCAATTTGACTGATCCACCCTTCAGCCCCCTCCTCTAAGTCATTAATAAAAATCACAAAGAGCAGAGGACCAAGCACTGATCCCTGTGGCACTCCGCTAGCAACCTGCCTCCAGTCCGAAAATTTTCCATTCACCACCACCCTCTGTCTTCGATCAGATAGCCAGTTACCTATCCAATCGGCCAACTTTCCCTCTATCCCACACCTCCTTACTTTCATCATAAGCCGACCATGGGGGACCTTATCAAACGCCTTACTAAAATCCATGTATATGACATCAACTGCCCTACCTTCATCAACACACTTAGTTACCTCCTCAAAAAATTCAATCAAATTTGTGAGGCACGACTTGCCCTTCATGAATCCGTGCTGACTATCCCGGATTAATCCGCATCTTTCTAAATGGTCGTAAATCCCATCCCTAAGAACCTTTTCCATCAATTTACCAACCACCGAAGTAAGACTAACCGGTCTATAATTACCAGGGTCATTTCTATTCCCTTTCTTAAACAGAGGAACAACATTCGCCACTCTCCAGTCCTCTGGCACCATCCCTGTGGACAGTGAGGACCCAAAGACCAAAGCTCTGCAATCTCATCCCTTGCCTCCCAAAGAATCCTAGGATATATTTCATCAGGCCCAGGGGACTTATCAACCTTCAGTTTATTCAAAACTGCCAGTACATCCTCCCTCCGAACATCTATTTCCTCCAGCCTATTAGCCTGTAACATCCTTCTCTTCCTCAAAAACATGGCCCCTCTCCTTGGTGAACACTGAAGAAAAGTATCCATTCATCACCTCGCCTATCTCTACTGACTCCATACACAAGTTCCCACTACTGCCCTTGACCGGCCCTAACCTCACCCTGGTCATTCTTTTATTCCTCACATAAGAGTAAAAAGCCTTGGGGTTTTCCTTGATCCGACCTGCCAAGGACTTCTCATGTCCCCTCCTAGCTCTCCTAAGCCCCTTTTTCAGCTCATTCCTTGCTAACTTGTAACCCTCAATCGAGCCATCTGAACCTTGTTTCCTCATCCCAACATAAGCTTCCCTCTTCCTTTTCACAAGACATTCCACCTCTTTTGTGAACCATGGTTCCCTCACTCGGCCATTTCCTCCCTGCCTGACAGGGACATACCTATCAAGGACACCCAGTATTTGTTCCTTGAAAAAGTTCCACTTTTCATTAGTGCCTTTCCCTGACAGTTTCTGTTCCCATCTTATGCCCCCTAATTCTTGCCTAATCGCATCATAATTACCTCTCCCCCAATTGTAAATCTTGCCCTGCCGTACGGCCCTATCCCTCTCCATTGCAATAACAAAAGACACCGAATTGTGGTCACTATCTCCAAAGTGCTCTCCCACAACCAAATCTAACACTTGGCCCGGTTCATTTCCCAGTACCAAATCCAATGTTGCAGTAGAGAGAGGAATGTCCACAGAGGTTAGTTATATGGACTTGCAGAAGGCACTTGATAAAGTACCTGCAAAAAAATGTAGTGATTTTGTAGTGCAGATTACAAAAAAGAAAAAAATGTTGAAGCTTTTCATCTCATGCTCTGACCTGATGGGTGCAAGACAAAGATGTTTGACAGTATGTCTCTTTTTCTTATCAAATCTCAGAATAAATTGTTAGCTTAAGTTAAAGCTCATGGATTTAAAGGCAAATTCTTGAACTGTTCAGGAAATTGGCTCAACACAAGGAGAGTGTCGAGATAATGAGCAGATACAGGCACTGGCAAAATATGATGAGTGTGTCCCATAAAGATCAGTGTTGGGGCCTCAACTACTTACCATATTTATTAATAGCTGAGACGGTGGATGGAAAAACATCGAGCCAAATTTGTCAATGACATGAAGAGAGGTGACAATGTAAGCAGCGCCAATGGAAACAAGATGTCTGGGATTCTCCCAAAAAAACCTAAGTGCCCAACGGGTGAGAAAACGGATGAATTTCCAGCTGTTTTTTGTGGCTGAACGAATCGCTGGCACTCTGTGCATCAGAGTGCCTCAGAGAGATTCATGCTGGTAAGTGGGGGGTGGGGCTTAATCCCGCTGGAGAGGCTGGCCATGGTCTGGGGGGGGGGGGGGGGGGGGAGGATGGTGGCGGGATATCGGTACATGCGCACTGGGCCCCCATCGCCGGCCTCCCAATCGCTGGCCTCCCAATTTCTTTTTCAGGGCCCCCTTCCAATCGCCGGCCTACCCGACCCCCACCCCCCGATCGCTGGTCTACCCAATCCCCCGCCCACTGGGTCAGCCCCACGTGGCAGCTACCCATGTCTACCCCCAACACCACCTTCCCCTTCCCTCATGGCCAACCCCGACTGCCCTTCTCTCCCTCTCCCACCCATTGCATTACAGAGTGCAGCTGGTCCCCGACCATGAATTGCCCCCCTCCCACCCCAGTAGGCCCTGCATCCCCAGTGGGCCCTGCCCCTGCTGGCCCCATCCTCTTGGCACTACCTGGTGCCCAGTGGGCAGTGCCAGGGTGCCCAGTGGGCAGTGCCCAAGGGGCACCCTCCTGGGAGGCCTCAATAGCCTCTGTCTCCACCAGCAGGGTGAGCCCGTCTAATCCCCATTGATAGAGAGCAGTTGTAATACAATTTATTGGATTTTCAAAAGGCATTCAATAAGGTTACACACAGAAGGTTTTTGCATAAGTAAGGGCTTATCCATATTAGCGTGGGTGGATGGAGGATTGGTTAAAGGATAGAAAACAGAGAGTAGGAATAAGCGGTCATTTTGAGATTGGCAGGCTGTTATTCGTGGCGTGCCTTGAGGAATAGTGATCTACTACCTGTAATAATGACAAGATGAAGGGTTTGAATGTAATGAAATCCAGTCTTCTGGTGATAAAATGCTGTAAGGAGAACACAAAGAGTATGTAAAGGGATATAGACAGGTTTTGTAATTGAGATGGTGGCAGAGAGCGTGGAATTATGTGAGGATATTCACATGGTGGTAAGAATGGAAAACATTTCTTTTAAATGGTACAAAAATACAATGGGCGGGATTTTACAGCCTCGCTCAGGCAAGACCGGAAATACCCACCCAAGGTCAATGGAAATTTTGGTTGTCAGACCCTCGCCCACTCCGATTCCATGGCAGGGGAGGTGGTAGAGTTCTGGTGTATATGTTGATGTTGAGAAGGATTTGGGTGCCCCTGTACAAAAAACACAAAGTTAACATCCAAATATAGCAATCAATTAAGAAGGCAAATGGTATGTTGTCTCTTATTATCAGAGTAAGGAAGTCTTGCTGTAATTATGCAGGGCTTTGGTGAGACCACACCTAGAGAAAGGAGACCATAACGAAGACTCACTCAGTTAATTCATGGTATAAGAAGCTTGACCTATGAGTAGGGATTAAGTAGAATGCGGTTTAAAGGAATACAAGGTGATCTCATTGAAACATTCAAGATTCTGATAGGGCTTGACAAAGTAGATGTTGAGTGGCAATTTCCTCTTGCTGGGGAACCTTGACAATGAAGGGTGGTCTCAGAAACTAAAGTTGAGATGAGGAGAAGTTTCTTCACTCAGAGGGGGTGAATCTTTGGAGTTCACTAGCCCAGAGGGCTATTGATATGGTCGAATTTCTGATTCAGATGGAAGAGGAGAAAGTTTGGTCCCAAACCAGTGTCCTCTGTTTGAACAGAGGGAAATATGATAGGATGAGGGATGAATTGGCTAAGGTAGACTGGGAGAGCAGGCTGGCAGGTAGGATAGCTGAGGAACAGTGGAGGATTTTTAAGGAGATCCTTTTCAGTTCTCAGCAAAAATATATTCCAGCAAAAAACAAGGATTGTAAGAAAAGGGAGAACCAGCCGTGGATAACGAAGGAAATAAAGGAGAGTATTAAAATACAAACAGCTGCGTACAGAGTGGCCAAAAATAGTGGAGAAACAAGTGATTGGGAAAAATTTAAGAAACAACAAAGAGAGACTAAGAAAGCGATAAAGAAAGGAAGGATAGACTATGAAGCTAGGCTAGCAATTAATATAAAAAATGATAGTAAAAGTTTTTATAAATATATAAAAAGGAATAGAGTGGCTAGAGTGAATGTTGGACCCTTGGAGGATGAGAGGAGGGAGTTAATAGTGGGAAATGAGGATATGGCTGAGTCTTTAAATAAGTTTTTTGTGTCGGTCTTCACGGTGGAGGACACAAATAGTTTGCCAAATATTAACGATAGAGGGTTGGCAGCAGGAGAAATACTTAATACAATTAATGTTACCAGAGAGGCAGTGCTGGGTAGACTAATGGGACTGAAGGTGGATAAGTCCCCGGGTCCGGATGGAATGCATCCCAGGGTATTGAAAGAAATGTCAGAGGTAATAGTGGATGCGTTAGTGATTATTTATCAAAACTCGTTGCATTCTGGGGTAGTGCCGGTTGATTGGAAAACGGCTAATGTTACGCCGCTGTTTAAAAAAGGAAGGAGACAAAAGGCGGGTAACTATAGGCCGGTCAGCTTAACGTCTGTAGTAGGGAAAATGCTGGAATCCATTATTAAAGAGGAGATAGCAGGGCATCTGGATAGAAATGGTTCGATCAATCAGATGCAGCATGGATTCATGAGGGGAAAGTCGTGCTTGACGAACATGTTGGATTTTTATGAAGATGTGACTAGGGTGGTTGATGGAGGAGAACCGGTGGATGCGGTGTTTTTGGATTTCCAAAAGGCGTTTGATAAGGTGCCCCATAAAAGGCTACTGAAGAAGATTAGGGCACACGGAGTTGGGGGTAGTGTGTTAAAGTGGATTGGGGACTGGCTATCCGACAGGAAGCAAAGAGTCGGAATAAATGGGTGTTTTTCCGGTTGGAGGAAGGTAACTAGTGGCGTGCCGCAGGGATCGGTACTCGGGCCGCAACTATTTACCATTTATATAGATGATCTGGAGGAGGGGACGGAGTGTAGGGTAACGAAGTTTGCAGACGACACAAAGATAAGTGGAAAAGTGAATCGTGTGGAGGACGGAGAAGATCTGCAGAGAGATTTGGACAGGCTGAGTGAGTGGGCGAGGATATGGCAAATGGAGTATAACGTTGAGAAATGCGAGGTTATACACTTTGGAGGAAATAATAACAAATGGGATTACTATCTCAATGGAAACAAATTAAAACATGCTACCGTGCAAAGGGACCTTGTGCATGAGACGCAAAAGCCCAGTCTGCAGGTACAACAGGTGATCAAGAAGGCAAATGGGATGTTGGCCTATATTGCGAGGGGGATAGAATATAAAAGCAGGGATGTCTTGATGCACCTGTACAGGGCATTGGTGAGGCTGCAGCTGGAATACTGTGTGCAGTATTGGTCCCCTTATATGAGGAAGGATATATTGGCATTGGAGGGAGTGCAGAGAAGGTTCACCAGGTTGATACCGGAGATGAGGGGTTTGGATTATGAGGAGAGGCTGAGGAGATTGGGTTTGTACTCGTTGGAGTTTAGAAGGATGAGGGGGGATCTTATGGAGACTTATAAGATAATGCGGGGGCTGGATAGGGTGGAGGCGGAGAGATTCTTTCCACTTAGTAAGGAAGTTAAAACTAGAGGACACAGCCTCAAAATAAAGGGGGGTCGGTTTAAGACAGAGTTGAGGAGGAACTTCTTCTCCCAGAGGGTGGTGAATCTCTGGAATTCTCTGCCCACTGAGGTGGTGGAGGCTACCTCGCTGAATATGTTTAAAGCGCGGATGGATGGATTCCTGATCGGTAAGGGAATTAAGGGTTATGGGGATCAGGCGGGTAAGTGGTACTGATCCACGTCAGATCAGCCATGATCTTATTGAATGGCGGGGCAGGCTCGAGGGGCTGGATGGCCTACTCCTGCTCCTATTTCTTATGTTCTTATGTTCTTATGATGCTCGGCTATTGATTATATCGAAACCTGGAATTAGTAAGAGTGCTGTGCTCTCAGGAAATCAAGGGATACGGGAATCAGGGAGGAAGGTGGAATTAAGACAGGGTTCGGAACTTTTTAAATGATGGAGCAGGCTCAAGGGGCCATATTGCCAACTCTTGCTGTTATTTCTTATGTTATGTTCTTAAATTCTACAGAGGGAGAGACCATTGAGCATAGAGAGAGTATTAAGTTTAGAGAAGACACATTGAGCATAGAGCAGGGACACTGAATACAGGGCTTGGTGTAAAATGGGAACTCTGACTATATTTGTGGGCTTTGTTGTTTAACTTTGTTGCTAAAATGATTGGAAAAGGTAATTCAATGGCATTTTAACCATTTTCAAATCTCTGTCTAACTCGTGTGGAATGCTATCCACTGGTGCAATGCTTCATTGTATCGCCTCACCAATATCATGAGAAATCAACTGCTCATCTTTCAGAATGGCTCACAGATATAAATGTTGGGAGGTCTTTTCCACATACTGTGCCAGACCTACTGAGTAATTCCAGCATTTTCTGCATCAATTTTCCTGGGCTGGTTACTTATCCCAATTCCAATCCTAAACATGCCATTACCACTGTATGAGATAGTGCTCCTGGTGCAGAACTTCACCAATCGGGACATCCTATCAGGGATTTCCCTTCTCACTCCCAGCAACTTTTCATCTATTAAATTGGAAAAGATCATCCTTAGGAACATGGAGGGTGGAGCATGAAGGGTGGCACAGTGGCACAGTGGTTAGCACTGCTGCCTCGCAGTGCCAGGGACCCAGGTTCAATTCCAGCCTTGCATGATTGTCTGTGTGGAGTTTGCACATTCTCCCTGTGTCTGCATGGGTTTCCTCTGGTGCTCTGGTTTCCTCCCACAGTCCAAAGATGTGCAGTGTAGATGGATTGGCCATGCTAAATTGATCCTTGGTGTCAGAGGGATTATCATGGTAAATATGTGGGGTTACAGGGATAAGGCAGGGGGCGTGAACCTGGGTAAGATGCCCTTTTGGAGAGTCAGCGCAGATTCGATGGGCTGAATGTTCTCCTTCTTCACTGTAGGAATTCTTTGCAACTTAAGCATGGTCTTGCAGAATAGGCTGAAAATTAGTTGCATAATTTGTTAAAATAACCTTCATCATCACATTCATGAGAAAGCAGAGATAATGTTTTCCAAATGGCTTTCTCTCTCAGAGAAATGTGAATCATTCACATGCTCAATGTGCACAGTGAAGTTACTTTTTGTTTGACAATTAGATATCTTTCATTTCCCCCGGCATGATGCTGCTGATTTCTTGCTGGCATTAAAATGTTCGCTTTTATCTTCTAATTAACCTGAAATATACAAATTTCTTATTTTAGAACCAGTTCCACAGAGAGAACTTCTAAATATGTTTTATTGACTTTGATGTACTCTCATTGCAAAAAGCTTTTTTAATTTAATGCTGAAATAAGGTGATAAAACAACATACTGCTTACAGCGACTGATTATTTCTGAAGTGTCCTTATGTAAGTGTGTGTATGTGAGTGGTTGAGTGTTTGTCGGTGAATGTGCATGAATGTGAGTGAGTGTGTTTATGAGTTTGTGTTCAAGTGTGTGCTTGTATTATAAGGTTATAAGAAAATTGGTGTGCTTACAACACATACATCATTGGAAGCAAGTACTCACACTGAAGTGTAAATTAAAATAAATAGTTGCAAGCACACACATGATGAATACCAGTCAGCATTGGAAAGA
This sequence comes from Mustelus asterias, assembly GCF_964213995.1. NCBI lineage: Eukaryota > Metazoa > Chordata > Chondrichthyes > Carcharhiniformes > Triakidae > Mustelus > Mustelus asterias. Next base: position 80,647,505 of record NC_135803.1, on the reverse strand, counting down.
GAAAGCAAGATTAATGCTACAAGTCAGATCCTTCACCTGAACAAGTGCCATTAGTTAATGGTGGGCTGAATGGCCCCCTTCTGTACTGTGAATGTGTGTTCCAATCTAATTCATCTTCTCACCTCTCACGCCTTTAGGTGCGTATCCAGTTCCCTTCTGAAAACAATGACTGTCTCCACCATGCTCTAAGGCAGTGCATTCCAGGTCCAAACCACTCGTTATTAAAAAATGTTTTTTTACCAAGTTGCCATTGCTTCTTTTGTCAATTGTATCAATTCTGGGACTGGGCCCTTCTGCCACCAGGAACAGTTTCCCCCTACCCGCTGCGTAGACTCCTCATGATTTTAAACACCTCCATCTAATCTTATCTTCTCCAAGAGGAACAAACTCAGCTTCTCCAATCCATTCATGGAACTTCATTCCTGGAATGATTCTTGCCGATAATTACTGTTTTCTCTCAAGCCTACACCTGAGATGTAGGTTTCAGAATGACTACAGTTGCGGCCAAATCAGTACTTTATAAAGCTTCATCATCACTTCCTTGCCATTGTACTCTATTTTTAAAACACAGAATCCCATTTGCCTTACTTACTCACTCTCTTAACCTGCCCTGGCGGATTCAATGGTTTGTACACACATACACTCTCACGTCCTTCTGTTCCTGTACCCCTTCAGGATTTAACCCTTTAGATTATGTTGTGTCTCCTTGTTCTTTCCACTGAAATATATCTTGTCACGCTTACCTTCATTAAATTTCATCTGTACTTGTCTGCCCATTGCACAAGTCTGTCTATGCCATTGTGAAGTCTATCACTATCCCTCTCTCAGTGCACAATATTTTCAAACATAGTATCATCCAGAGGTTTTGAAATTATGCCATATACACCCACATCTAGGTCATTGATATACATCAAGAAAAACAGTGGTCCCAATACCAAACTCCGATGAGCTCCATTGTGTATCTTCCTCCAGTCTGAAGAATTACTATGAGAACCAAAGAATCCCTACAGTGCAGATGGAGGCTAATTGGCCCATTGAGTCTGCACCCACTCTCCGAAGAGCATCTTACCCAGGTCCACTCCCCGCCTTATCCCTGTAACCCCACACATTTATCCTGGCTAATCCACCTAACCTGCAAATCTTTGGACCGTGGGAGGAAACCGGAGCACCCAAATGAAACCCACGCAGACATGGGGAGAATGTGTGAACTCTACACAGACAGTCATGCAAGGCCAGAATCGAACCCATGTCCCTGGCGCTGTGAGGCAGCAGTGCCACATTGCCACCCTACTCTACTCTCTATTTTTTGTCATTTCTCATCGAAAAACACGATGAGGTTGGTTAAAGCTAATTTTCCTGAAATAAATTAAAGAATAGAAAAGCAGCATCTTATCTAAATAGAGAGAGATTGCAAAACTGTTAGATACAAAGGGATCTGGTGCCTTGGTACATCACAAAAGTTAGAATGCTGGCCCAGCAAGTGATTAGAAAGGCAAATAGCCTTTCTAACCACTGGTGCAATCCTTAGTATGCTGGGCCAGAATACAGTAAAATACCATCATCCTCAATGAACTTGGTGACACTGGATGGCTGGCCTCATGATTGTAAGCACCATCTCCTTGAGGAGGCTGATAGGCTGCAGTGGTGCCAGGCCCTCACTGTTTCTCTGCATCTCCTTGTTGTTATGGGCACCCTGGTCCTGCAAGAGAGGGGACAGAATGTCGGTGACCGTGTTGCAGTGTGTTTGAGTGATGTGTCCACCTCAGTTGACAAGCTGGAGATATGTGCAGGCAAGCAGTGAGAGGCGGCTATGAGGCGAGCAGCACTGCTAAATGTATGAAGGTGAGGTGGCGAACCTGGAGGTTAAGCATGAGTCCTGAGTGTTAGGCAGTGCTGCTGGATAAGGGATAGGGGAATGTGGTGTATTAAGCAGCGTGAAAGGTTGGTGGTGAAATGGGTAAGAGGTGTCAACTGGAATTCCCTCCAAAAAATTCACAAGGAAACTGGAATAATTCACGTTGTTTTTTTCAGTGGGAATTCAGGGAAGAATCTCCCACACTGTGCACTGCAGAGGCCACATGAATATCATTAAATTTCAGGCCACATGAATTTCATTAAATTTCAGGGGTGGGGCCTATTTCCACGAGAGGCTGAGATCAGCTTGCTGAGCAGGCTGCAGCACATGCACCGATCTGTCAGTGCCGAGATCGGTGCAATCGCAATGGCCCGCATGACCGGCCTCCCTATTGCTGCCCAGCTCGACTGCTAGCCAGCCCCATGAACCCTGCAATGCCAGCTCTCCGCTGGACCGATTGCTGGCCCCCCCCCTGACCATTCCTGAGCCCAGCCCTGACCCCCTTCCAGGCCTACCCAATTTCTAGCCTCCCCCCACCACTGATCCACCCCCCCAAAACAGTTACCCTCCCCGCAGTTCCAACCCCCCCCAGCAGGCTGACTGCCCCCCACCCCCAGCTTACCCCACCCCCCAGCATGCCCCAATCGCTGGCCTCCTTCTTTCCCCCACCAATCCGACTGCAGAATGGCAGCAGGACCCCACCACCCCCACCAATCGCCCTTGGACCCCAACCGCTCATCAGGCCCCTCTTAGGCCCTGCACCCATATGCCCTGGCCCTTGGCACTGCCAATTGCCCAGTGGGAAGTGCCAAGGTGCCCCCTAGGCATTGGCACCTTGTCCCTTGGGTAGTGCCAGGGGACCCAGGCTGGCACTGCCAAGATGACCATGCCCAGGGGGCACCCTGCCTGCTGCCCGACCCTGGGGGGCCCCGATTGCCCCCCTTCACTCCTGCAGAGTCGGGCCGCTAGCACCTCAAAAGTGGGGAGCTAGTGTAAACCCTCTTGGAGTGAAATACTCCTTGTGGGATGGGAGAAGCTAGCGGACCCTGAGATTTCAGTCCCAGGCCCATTAATCACATTTAAATAATATTTAATTGAGCCTCTGAATGCGTAATGCAGCTCTGCGCCTATTTCTGGTGAGGATGCTCACAGCGCTGGGAGAGACACTCGGGGCCGGATGCCCAGCATGGATCGCACTAATCCAGCCCCGCTGAAATCTCCCGGCTAAAATCTCCTGAAATTAGAGCAGCGGGATGGGGAATCACCCCCGTCATGTGAAAATGCAATTACTGACCTCAATCTCACGTGAGAGGTCACTAAACTTCTTGTGGCACTGCTTCAATGTTCCTGGGATCAGATTCTGACCCTTTCCTACTCTTTGCAACATTCTCCCCTTTCTGCTGTTTGAAGGCATCTCTGCTCCTTGCAGTAAAGTGGCCTGTCTCCGCCTCACTATTGCCTTACTAAACCTTGGAACCTTTTCCTTGTCTGCTGACTCATTTTTCTTGGTTTTTGGTGTCCCAAAATCACATTGTGTCAACCTTCAGTTAAGTGGTGCAGCTTCCCTTTTGGACAGGCTGCCTTTAAGAGCTGGAGGACAAGCTGAAACACGTGCTTGGCCTTGCCCACATCTAGACCTTGGTATGATGCAGCCAGCAGTATGGTGAATGCTCAGCCCTACATTCCAATCATGGGCATCTGATGCCAGCTGGCGAACTCCAATCAATTTGCGGTGGATGGGTCTGAAAAAGTGGCCTACGTGCCCAAAAAAACAGGGTAAACCAATTTGTAGCTGAAATGCTTTTAAACTTCCATCCTGTGATGTGCCATGGATTAACTCATCCTGCTGAGATTCTGGTTTTATGGAATAATACAGTACAGAACGAGCCCATTCAGTATGCTGGCCCTTTAAGAGATCTATTTAATTGAGCCCACACATCCGCTCTTTCCCCACAGCCCTCCAAATTTCTCCTTTTCAAGTATCTTTCCAATTGAAATGCTTGAATATTCACTGCTTTGCTGCTCAGAATGTCTAGATTAATCTAAGTCTCTACAGTTTTGCACTCTCTGATGCTGTTATAGTGATGGGGAGACAGCTTCATGCAGCCGCAGTTTAAAGAAACCCACCTGACCAGCTGAAGCCCGGCAAAACTGGAGCCGTGAAAGCAGGTGGGATGGCACCTCCAGGTGGTCAGTTGCAGTAATGTAACTGTGCAGCGGCTGCTGCAGCTGAATGCAACCAGAACAATAACAGCAATTGTATCTTCATAATGCCTTGAACTTAACAGACAGGAGTGTAACGGTGCAAAAATGTGTCACAGAGCTATATAAGACCATATTAGGGCAGATGTCTTAAAGTCTGGTCAAAGGTCTAGGTTTTAAGGTGCGTCATAAAGGAGGAAACTAGGGAGAGAAGCGGAGATGTTCCAGGTGCCTGATGTCACATCCACCGGTGGTGGAGGGATTAAAATCAGGAGTCTTCAAGAGGCCAGAATTGGATGAGCGCATATACCCCGGAGGGTTGTAGGGCTGGAGGAGATTACAGAGATGAAGGGGAAACAAGGCCATGGGGGAATTCAGAAACAAGTAAGAAAAATGTAAAATTGTCCTGCTGTTTGAACAGGAACCAGTGTAGGTCAGTGAGCAAAAGAATAATGGGTGATTGGGTAATGTCAAAGAGAGGAGTTCACTTTCTACACATGAAAGATACTAACTCCCCCTGCAAAATGTGGTGTATCCTTTCTAGGTGTGTGATATTTTTCTCCATGACACAAAGCCATTTGAAATATAAGATATATCTTTGAACACTCACACTTGCTTTCTCTGCTGACATATCGAACAACAAACAAGAGTATCCTTTACCGTAATGTTGCCGTTGGGAGCGATAACAGAAACATATTAAAAATTATATCACAGACAAGATACTTTATAAGGGCTATCTTTTAATTAGGAAGCGCTAACTAAACAATACATGTTTGAGTGTATCTGAAGTGGCTATGTTACTCAGAATGTGTCATGTTAAGGGCTGCTATATAGTCCTGGGGATTTCATTGTAAACTACAAGACCTGAACTGAAAAAGCTGCGCTGAAGTGACAGGAGTCAAGCTGGTAAAATATTAAATTAAACCGAACACTAATTCAGTCGCGCCTAATGATATACACATGGAAGTCTCATGGGCTCCCATCAGAGCTATTCTAAGGATGAAGGGAAAACTCAAGTCTACGTTCCAGGGTTTTTCCTGTCTCTCTATCAGGAAGACATAAAGAGGAATCATTGCATTGTATGAGACATGTGGAGAACAATGGCTTCCTGGGAGTGATATATGGGACTGTAACACACTTAATAAGGGCCCAGGTGACATCACAACTCACAACAGCTAAGCACAATTTGAGCTACACAAATTTTTATCACTTTGCATATAACACGTTCAAATCACATCTAATTTACAGCACAGAGATATGTTATTTGGCTCAGAGGGTCTCTGCCCGTGTTTATGTTCCATATGAGCCTCCTCCCACTCTGCTCCCCCTCACTCTGTCACTGTCTTTTCTTCTCTTCCTTGAAGTGCACAGCACAGTGGCACAGTAGTTAGTACTGCTGCCTTGCAGTGCCAGGGACCTAGGTTCAATTCCGGCCTTGGGTCACTCTCTGTGCAGAGTCTGCATGTTCTCCCTGTGTCTGTGTGGGTGTCCTCTAGGTGCTCCAGTTTCCTCCCACACTCCAAAGGTGTGGAGGTTAGGTAGATTGGCTATGCTAAATTGCCCCTTAGTTCAGCAGACTGGCAGGGTTAATATGTGGGGTTATGGGGATAGGGCCTGGGTGGCGTTGCTGCCAATGCAGGCTTGATGGGCCGATTGGCTTCCTCCTGCACTGTAAGAATTCTATGAAAATAAATATTTAAGAGGAAGGTAGTAAGTGCATGAAAAAGAAAGGAATTGAGGATATTTTGATCGGAAGAGAAAATGCTTGGAATGTCTGATGAAGAATTCTGCAAATACAGAGCTAAATATTACTTGTAACCATTCCAGTAATGCCATTTGTGGCTATTAAAAGCTAGGGTTGGGGGAGGCCTATGTGACTCTTTCCCATTCTTATTTGCTATTAGTTGGAATGCTCTTTGTATCTGTCCTTTATTCTTAGTACATGCAATAATCAACAAGCCAGGCAACAGCCTCTGCAATGGCAAAATGGAGCACTCTGAGTCCTCCGCTGAATATGATCAGGGGACAGTCTTCAGTGATATGAGTCACTGATTGGAGGGTACCACAGTCTGGGCTCCCTACAAGAGCCCACTTGTGCTGATTTGCTGCACAAGGGCCTTGACCAGTGCGGAAATGGGTGAGGAGTGCCAATGTTGACATGGCAGGTTGAAACCAGGTGGGTAGGCTGTGGGATCTGTGATAAGAAAGTGGTTTTTAATGGTAGTGTGTTGGTTCCATTCCTGCTGCCACAGGACCTCTGGTGTTATTCCTTGGCACGGTGGTCTGAGCCATACAGGCTGGCATGATAGGAGGGATTTGCTACCAAATAAACCTGTTGGACTTTAACCTGGTGTTGTGCGACTTCTTACTGTGCTTACCCCAGTCCAACGCCGGCATCTCCACATCATGATAGGAGGGAAGCAGCAGGTGGATTGGTAAGATCTTTGTGTAGCGGCAGGCTTGGTTGATGTAGAAGTTCTCCAGGAGCTTTCTTGTTGTAATCTCTCTCCATTTGTGAAGAGGTGAGATGTTGCTTAGGATTGGGAACCAGGGGATTTGAGTTGACTGGAAGGTACTCAATATGATATGCGTTGCTGCATTGAGCTGGATATATGTCTTCATGGTAGAAGACACAATATGCTTTTTCAAAATCTCTATCATTGCCTTTTTCCTATTATTTATTTCCCAGTCTCATCCCCTAAATAACTAACACTCACTTTAGCCACTCTTGCTTTTTATATACAGCTCTTATTGTCTGTTTTTATATTTTTTGCTCATTCCCTCATTCCCTTTTTAGAATCCTTTGCTGGATTCTAAAATATGCCCAACATTCTAGCCTACCACTAATGCCTTTTTCTTTCAATTTGACATCATCTCTAACTTCCTTCCTTAGTCCACAGATGGTGCATCCTTTTTGTAGAAGGAATGGAGTATATCTTTGTTGAGAGGTATTAAATATTTCCTTCAATATCTGCCACTAGTTCTCTATTGTCTTACCTTTTAATCCAGTCTGCTGTAGCCAACCCTGTCTTCATCCCCATGTAATTGTTATTATTAAAGTTTAAGATACTAGTTTCAGATCCAAGTTTCTCCTCTCAGACTGAATGTGAAATGTTATCATGTTATGATCATTTTGCTATAAGATCATTCATTAATCCTGCCTCATTAAACATTGCCAAGTCTAAAATAGCCTGTTCCTTGGTTGGTTCCTGAATGTAGTGTTCTATGAAACTGTCCCAAATACACACTGTGAACTCATCCTTAAGGCTACTTTTGCCAATTTTATTTGACTGAATGAATCTGTATGAAGATTAAAATCACCCATGATTATTGTTGTACCTTTCTTCCAAGTCCCCTTATTTCTTGATCTATATCCTGTCCTACAACTTTGCTACTGTTAGGTGCCTATGAATTACTCCTACCAGTGACTTCCTTCCCTGTTGTTTCTTATCCCCACCCAAACTGATTCTACATTTTCACCATCCGCTCCAAGATCATTTCTCTCATCCTTTATTAAGAGCTATCTGACTCCTTGTCTTTTCTTCCTATCTTTCTGAAATGTCAGATGCTCTTGCAACCAAAGTGAAAGTCCTTTTTTTGAAGGATGCTCCTCCTGTAAGCAGCCATCACTTCTCAAGGTTCTTGCTTTCTGCCATCACTGCTGAAAATTTCTTGGTTCTGCTGTTGGTCACCACACTTCACTTGAGTCATGGGACCGTGACTTGGGCCAGGGCATCATGCTAAAGGGCACCCACTGAGGTCTCAAATGATCCTTCTATTCCTGATAGGAATACAAGACTTCCTTGAGAATTAATTCTCCAATTCATATGCAGTCATAATATATGCATTATAAAGTGATTAACTGCTTTAGAGAGTTTATCAAACAGCATATCTAATTAGCAACTCTAGTCCAGGGACACTTGACCTATTTTCTTAAACTAAATTGTAATTAATTAGGTAGCATAACAAAGATCTTGTGCTCAGTGTGGAGGAGATATTTGATTGTTTAAAGTAGATAGTGCGGGATATTGCAGCCTCGCTCATCCTGAAACTGTAAAATCCAGCCTGAGGTCAACGGACCTTTCCATGGTCCGTCCCTCGCCCGCTCCGATTCCCGTGGTGGGTAGGACGGTAAAATTACAGGCTTGAGTTTCCTCTCCTGGGGCAGAGGTGCAGAATCGGGCATTTCCGAGCCCCATGAACTCCATTTGGGGAAGATGAGGCCTGGGAGTTGGGATTTTCACTCTGGGGAGGCAGGCTAGTGAAGCGGTCGGGTCTGCTGCCCTTGGAAGAAGTGCGAAGGCTGCCAGGTGCAGAGGCAGGATGATCAGAAAGCCTGCCTCAGTGCACCAGTACTGTGTGGAAGATTGTAAAACAAACAACAAAACACTCCTCCACCACACCTACCTTGGTCCTTCACCATCTAAAAAAACAACTTTGAAATGTAAAATAATACATGAGCTCCCAGAATACAAATGACTAAATCAACATCAACAATACCTGAAACTTTTACAGGTTGGGGATAACTGTTTTTCCCTTAATCACAATCAAGACATATATGATCATTGATGCCTCTTTCTTAAGTTTTGAGTAATTTTGCTCTGAATTTGTTAAATTATATGACGTGTATATGACAGGTTTCTCTACACTGTCTACCATTCTGTGAGATGATGCCACATCTAACCCCTGCAGTGATATCACATGCTAAAACCAATTGGGGGTGATTCTCCCGGCCCACTGCGCTGTTCGAGTAGCACAGCAGGCCGAGGGATATCTCAGTGGAGGACATTAGTTTCTATGTGTAACAGGTTTCACTCACAGTGTTTTAAACTGTCTACTCCGTATTAAGGCTCTGGCTTTTGGATCTTTCTACATCTTTGTTTACTTTTATTGGAGTCCACATCCAGGTTTAACCAATCAAGCATAGTGAGCATCAATGGTAAGCAGACTCATATAATCAAACAGACCATTTGAATTATTGAACACTATAACCTGCGTAGGATCGCCCTCAATACATCACTCTAGAATGCATCATTCCTCAGGTTCTTCATTCTAGTTTTGAATAGGACTCTCACATACAATAAGTATCTTTAAAGCCCATTGATAGTTGGCAAATATGGCAGCCACATTTTACACAGCAAGAGCCCATTGTCTGCTTGCTCAAGGCAGGAGTAGAGTCAAATGAAAGAGATAAAAATCACAAAACATCACAAATATCTGTTTATTTCCAACTCTGTGGCCAACTATGGTGCAGAACCATTAGTTGTTACAGCGATCAAAGATGCCCATAAATTTTCTTCAGCAGCAGAGAATGCATTTAATGGATGAAAAATCAGATAGCATTCCAGATGTATGGTAGCATCGTCTGCGAATTGGGAGCAGAAATATCACTGAGAACTTACACTATGGTCCTGCTGTCTTCCAACATTAGCTGGGTTTGGCCTTAATGAAAGGTGGCAACACTAGCCTCAAAGCGAGACACTACCCATTTTATTGCAAGACCGATTGACAAGAGAGTTGAATATTGGGAGAGTGCCAAGGTATAGAATGGACCCTTCAGTCTTCCATCTTATCAATGACAGAAGCTTCTGCTAACTCCTCTTCACTTCATTAAGCCTTCTTGTGGGACACACTGAACTGGTCTTTGTAATGACATTCTCTGTTTTATCGTCAGGTTCTTATTTCAAAGAGCCTTGGAAGGTAATTGCTTCGCTATTTAATACAATTGCTTCACTATTTATTTCTTCAATATCCAATTCGGAGCTCTAATTCATTCTTAACATCTCATCTACACAGTAAAATTACATTTCAAAGTGCAACACATCAACTTGTCAATTCTACCAGAGCAGAACATTCCTGAAAAACAAAGCAGAATGTTATTTCCATGCTCAATTGTTTCCTGATTAAACTTTCTGGCTAAAGGTTTCTTGATTTGACACAATCAGAGATCCGGGCACAAGCTGTACCCACATTTGTGCCTTGTTTTGGAGAAGCGTTTATGCCCCAAATTCCTGCCCAAATCCATTTACGCATCACCAAATGCATAAACCAGCCATGAACCAGCACAGTCAAGCAACTGTTCAACGATGGTTTATTGATTTTTTTTCTTTCAAAAATATTCCTTGATATATTTAAGAATGGTAAGCTGCTCGTTTTGATTAAAATGGTTAAAAATAGGTTTGTCACTAAACAATAAGCATATTACGTCAAAATGTCACTCGGTGAGAACCCCACTTTTAACAAAAGAAAATGATTTTAAAAATCATTAAATTGTTTCATTAGTATATAGCAGTAAGTTTCTTCATCAATTAAAACAAAGTACCTATTCCTTTCTTTTGTCCAAAATGATAACTTAATTTTAAGAGCCTTCTTGTAGGTCTCCTCTAAACAGGCATGATTAGTGAAACCTATAAGATGCAAAACTTGATCTTGGAGCTGAGTCAGTTTTGTGGGTGGGTACCATAGAATGGGTACAACACAGAAGGAGACCATTTGACCCATCATTTCTGTGCTGGCCTTCTGAGGCAACAATTCACCGAGTGAAACTCCCTGTCTTCTCTCCATAACCCTGCACATTCTTCCTTTTCAGATAATAGAACATAGAACGTAGAACATAGAACAGTACAGCACAGAACAGGCCCTTCAGCCCACGATGTTGTGCCAAGCTTTATCTGAAACCAAGATCAAGCTATCCCACTCCCTATCATCCTGGTGTGCTCCATGTGCCTATCCAATAACCGCTTAAATGTTCCTAAAGTGTCTGACTCCACTATCACTGCAGGCAGTCCATTCCACACCCCAACCACTCTCTGCGTAAAGAACCTACCTCTGATATCCTTCCTATATCTCCCACCACGAACCCTATAGTTATGCCCCCTTGTAATAGCTCCATCCACCCGAGGAAATAGTCTTTGAACGTTGACTCTATCTATTCCCTTCATCATTTTATAAACCTCTATTAAGTCTCCCCTCAGCCTCCTCCGCTCCAGAGAGAACAGCCCTAGCTCCCTCAACCTTTCCTCATAAGACCTACCCTCCAAACCAGGCAGCATCCTGGTAAATCTCCTCTGCACTCTTTCCAGCGCTTCCACATCCTTCTTATAGTGAGGTGACCAGAACTGCACACAATATTCCAAATGTGGTCTCACCAAGGTCCTGTACAGTTGCAGCATAACCCCACGGCTCTTACACTCCAACCCCCTGTTAATAAAAGCTAACACACTATAGGCCTTCTTCACAGCTCTATCCACTTGAGTGGCAACCTTTAGAGATCTGTGGATATGGACCCCAAGATCTCTCTGTTCCTCCACAGTCTTCAGAACCCTACCTTTGACCCTGTAATCCACATTTAAATTAGTCCTACCAAAATGAATCACCTCACATTTATCAGGGTTAAACTAATAATAATCCAATTCCCTTTAGAATGCCTCAATTGAAACTGCCCCCACACTGTCAGGCAGCACATTCCTGATCCTAACTATTCACTGGGTAAAAAAAAGCCATTCCTCATGTTGCTATTGTTTCTTTTGGCATTTATCTCAAATCTGTGCTCTCTCGTTCTTCATTCTTCCACCATTAGGATCAGTTTTTCCCTATCTACTCTACTCTGCTCAGTCCTCTCCTGGTCTTGCATTAGTCTATAAAATCTTCTCTTGGCCTGCTTTTCTCTGAGGAAAACAATCCCAAATTCTCCAATCCATTGACTGAACTGAAGTTCCTCATCACTGGAACTATTCCCATGAATCTTTTCTGCACCCTCTCTTATGCCTTCACATCTTACCAAAAGTGTGGTGCCCCGAACTGGACACATTGCTCTCGCTGAGATTGAACCAGTGTTTTATGCAGGTTTAACATACCTCCCCTCTTTTGTACTCTATGCTCCTATTAATAAAGCTCAGGATGTTGTACTGTATTCTTTATTAACAGCTCTCTCAATCTGTCCTGCCACATTCAATGATTTACGCACATATACCCCCAAGTCCCTCTGCTGCAGCAACCTCTTTAGAATTTGGTGGCACAGTGGTTAGCACTGCTGCTTCACAGCGCCAGGGACCCGGGTTCGATTCCCAGCTCAGGTCACTGTCTGTGTGGAGTTTGCACACTCTCCCCGTGGAGAGTCTGCGTGGGTTTCCTCCGAGTGCTCCGGTTTCCTCCAACAGTCCAAAGATGTGCAGATTATGTTGATTGGCCATACTAAATTGCCACTTAGTGTCAGGAGCACCAATAGGGTAAATATGTGGGGCTACAGGGGATAGGGGCTGGGTGAGATTGTTGTTGGTGCAGACTCGATGGGCCGAATGGTTCCTGCACTGTAGGGATTCTATGATTTTATGATTCTATGAATTGTGCCCTTTATTTTATATTATCTCTCCATGTTCTTCCTGCTAAAATGAATCATTTCACACTTCTTTGCATTGTCCTTCACCTAACACTTCTCTGCCCATTTCAGCAATATTTCCATCATCTTTTGAAGTTCTATGCTATTCTTATCAGAGTTCCCAATACCTCCAAGTTTGGTATCATCCACAAATTTCAAAATTTTGCCCTGTACATTAAGGTCGAAGTCACTAATATTGATCAGAAAGAGCAGGGGTTCTAACTCTGACCCCTGGGGAACTGTAAACTTGTCTTCAGTCTGAAAAACAACAATTAACCATGACTACTCTGTTTACTGTCAGTCAATTTCATATTCATATTGCCGCTGTTCCTTTTATTTTATGAACTCTAACTTTGATCACAAGTCTGTTGTTCAGCATTTTATCAAGTGCCTTTTGGAAGTCCATGTAGATCACAGCAACAGCATTGCCCCCATCAACTCAGGCAAGTTAGCTAATCATGATTTGCCTTTAACAAATCCATGGTGGCTTCCCTCAATTAACCCATATTTGCCCAAGTGACTATTGGTGTCTCAAATTAACATTTTAAAAACTTGACTGATTTGTAGTTGCTGGACTTATCTTTACACCCGTTTTTAAACAAAAGTGTCACATTTGCTGTTCTCCTGACCTCTGGCAAAACCCTTGAGTCTCAAGGCCTCTGGCATGATCTCAGGAAAATTATGCTTCTGCTTCCACACTTTCCACTTCCACTCCTTGAATGCAATTATCTGATCCTGGTAGCATCAACTTACGTACAGATTGTCTATCCAATATCCCCTCCTTATCAACTTGAAACCCTTTAAGTCTCTGAACTACCTTCTCTTTGACCACGATCTGGGCAGTTTCTTCTTCTTTGGTAAAAACAAATGCAAAGTATTAAATTAATACCTCAGCTATGTGCCCTGCCTCTCTTTGTGATCCAGAATCTGTCCTGCTCCTCTTCGATCACCATTTTACTATTTACATGCCTATACAAAGCTTTTGGATTCTCTTTTACTTTAGTTGCTAATCTCTTCTCATGCTCTCTCTTTGCTTTTTGAATTTCCCTCTGAACCTTCTGTTTTCAGATAATTCAGGTTGTATTTTCTACCTGACACCTGTCATAAACACACCTTGTTTGTCTTCTTCAATTAATCTATGTCTTTTTCGTCATCCAGGGAGCTCTGGATTTGTTTGCCCTACCTTTTCCTTTCCTATCTCTTCTCATTTTTTACATTTTTGCCTACCAACTTTTGATTCCAATTTATCTGATCCAAGTCAATTCTTATCCCATTGAATTTGGATCTTCCCCGGTTATTAATTCTTACTTTGTATTGTTCCTTATTCATTTCAACGGTCAACATAAAACTTATAATACAATGATCACTGTCCCCAAAATGTTATTCTACTTGGCCCACCACAATCCTAAGAACCAAATCCAGCAGTCCCTCCTTTCCTGTTGGACTGGACACATACTGCTGTAGATAATTCTCCTGAACACAATCTCGGAACTCTGACCCCTCTTTACTCTTAACACTGTTATTATCCCAATCAATATTCAGAGAATTAAAGTCCCTCGTTATAACTACTCTACAATTCTTGCACTTCTCTGTAATTTCCTTGCAAAATGACACGCTAGTCAACATCAGCTACATCATCCCCACTAGTTGGTAGCCTACAGGTCCACACTGAGCCATGTAATTGCATTTTTTTGTTCCTTAGCTCTAGCCAAATAGATTCTGTCTTTGCCCCCTCTGGGACATCCCCTGACGCCTGCAATAAAATGGGTGGGAATTTCTGGCCGCGCTTGCCCCGAAACCGGAAAATCCTGCCTGAGGTCAACAGACCTTTGCATGGTCCATGTCGCATCTGTGGCAGGCGGGAGGGGAAAATTGCATAGAATATTTCCTTAATCGATACAACTACTTCTCTCACTTTCCTTCCTTTGCTATCCTTCCTGAACATCTTGTATCCAGGAATATTTACAATCAAGTTCTGCCAGTTCTCTGTTATAGCCACAACATCATATTTCCACTTAGTAAACTGTGACTATAAGTTATTTGTCCCACTCACACATTCATAGTCATGCACAGTAACTCTAATTTAAACTTTATTAGTTTTCCCTTTATGCTGAGCCCACCTTGCTATCACTAACTTGCTATTTCCTATTCTATTGCTACCCGCCTCTGGCAGAATTCTGAGCACTTTGTGTGATGACTTCAGCCAGGCTCGTAAGGTTGGGTTGCGAAAGTATGAACTACCTGATGAGTCCTAATTGATGGCTAAGTCAGGGAGCCTCATGCAGTTTTAAAGCAGGTATGTCAGACTCCCAGTCTGCGTTCAGCAGGGCTCAACTAAAGAGCTGTCTGTGTACAGAAGAGGACTGTTGTTGTTATTGCAAGGAAGGAGAAAAAGCTGGGAGGAAGGGTCCCTTCACCATGGCGGAGGATTCACCGGAAAGGAAGGAAGAAAAGCCATCGCCCTATCCTGGACACCCAGCCATTGGAAGGTGCTCTCTCCTTGAGAGAGGAGAGGAAGAGAGCAAGAGAGAGAGTTTCCAGCTGCAGGAGGGAGGAACAACACCCTTTCAATGGAAGAACAAACCATCAAAGGACTGAGTTGTTGGGCTGGTGCCCCTAAACATCAACGGTCTGTGCCTGAAAGGGAGGGGAGGGAAGAGCAGAGAACATCTTTTACAGGGATGGGGGGTGAAGACAACCCCCTGGATTTTTCATTGCCAGGCCCTGAAGACTGAAGACTGCAAGTCCCCCCACCCACTGCTCCTGTCCCCAACACCGGCATCTCCCCCCTGTCCTCCTCCTCTGCTGACCTGGGGCACCAGCCCACCTCAGTGCCCTGTCTCTAGTCCTCCCTCCTGCTCCTTTGTCCCCCTCTTTCCCTCTCTGACACCAGGGAGAGTGCATCTGGACCAACACCCACCCACCCTCCCTCGTTCCCTCTCTGACCCCCCAACACCAGGGCAGAGACCCCCTGCACCCACCACACCCACATTCTCTTTCCTCTCTACCCCCCTCTCTATGCTTGCCATAAAGACCAGAGAAGCCCCTCACACAACCTTTCCTGCACCCCCATGGAAAAAGTAGAACCAATACGCCCTGCCGTACATCTGGGCAGTCTCAGGGTGGGCGTAGCACCCATTTAAACAACATGGCAACCACTACACTGTCGCCGGTGGCAGGGCCTTCCAGGCCCAACTATGCGGGTGTGGCAGTGGCCAAAGCCCCCACCGCTCCCAAAGCCCTGCCACCATTTCGGTTAATTACCAGACAGCTCGGGGTCAAGTGCTATGCTCACCTCGACACGACCATCGAGGCCTGTGTGAGGGAAATGGCTGGGGTTGTCGGCCCCTCAGCCATTGTCGCGGCCTCGAAGATGTACGGCAAGGCCGCATTTTCCGTGAAGGCCGAGCGGGCGGTCCACCTTGCCCTGGAAAAAGGGCTCACGGTGGGCGGGTCATTCCTGGCGGTGGACCCGCTAGAGGCCACCGCCCATTGGGTTGTACTCTTGAACGTCCCGCTCTTGTCCACCTGGAGGGAGTGCCTCGAGGGGGGATTTAATGTCCCCTTTGAGGGGACCACCTATAGGGTCTTCTGGTTCGCGGACGGCGTACGGTGCCATGCCTGTAAGGAGGCAGGGCACATTAAGAAGAACTTGCCCTGTCTCCAAGGCCGCCGCCTTGGCCGCAGCTGGCACCGCAGCCCCCTCTCCCCCCAACCAAGTACCACCTGGCCCCCCCCGCAAGGGGAGGCCACGCCGGCAGCTGCTGCCACCTTGGCTGCCGGCAGTGGGGGTGGGGGGGGGGGGGGGGGTGGCAGGGGAGCCTCCGCACGGCCAGAAGACCCTAGAGAAAAAGGGGAAGAAGGGGGGGAACGGAACCCCGACCCCCACTACCCCAGTCACCCGGCAGCTGGCTCGGGGAAAAACTCCACCTGTGGCCCCCCTCCCAAACCACCTACCAGGCTCGTTGATGCCTCAGCGTCCCGTACTGGGCCCGGCGTCGCGGGTGCATGGATTCCTGGGTCCGGGCATGGAGGGGAGGCACGCGACTCCGAGCTGGCAATGACTACACCCCCCAGAGTGGGAAAGGGAAAGCCTGAGGGGTGGAGCAGGAAGGAGAGGGGCAGAATGCGAGGGGCATCCCTTGCCAGGGGATTGCCCCTCAAGAAGAGGTGCGACACCTCCTGGGAGGGGAACCTGACACCAGTGGAACTCCCCATACCCTCTCCCCCAGCATAGAGATAGTGGCGCCCACACCCCTCTTCCAATTTGTACCATCCCCAGCCCCGCCCCCACCTGTTTTCGTGCCTTGCCCCCAGGATGGGAGCAGGCAACATAAAAGGAAACAAGACAAAAAGAAACACGTGCTGCCACAGGCCTCCAAGTGGGACTCCCCGGGGTCGGGTGAGAGAAGGGCCCCCGTGGTCCCGTTCCACCCGGGGCAATTTAGTGCCCCGGAGGAGTTTCTATTGAGCCTACTGGAAGACTATGGCAGCACCCCGCTGTTTGGGTCCTTGGGTGGTGGTGGCGAGGATGGCCCACCAGTCTGTCCCGACCTCTGAGGCTGGGCACCCCCGATCTTGGACTGGAGAGTTCTCCGGACCTGTGGGGTGCCCAGGTGTCTGGGGCAGAGCGGGGGACTGAGACGCTGCCACCCTCGGACCCAGAAGCAAGAGAGAAGCCCAGGGGGAATCCCTCCTCCGCCGACCCTGGGGGTGGGATCGGGGGGGAACGAGGACTGTTTGGATGCTCTGTGCCACCCGCTGTACGCCCTGCAGCGAGAGACTTGGAGTTGAGGGGCGACTGCCCTGAGGAGGTGAGCTGCTCAGTGGTGGGCACGGGGACAATTTCGGAGTCTGCCTGGAGTGAGGTGGGGGATTCCCTCGTGCCCCCCACCAAGTCGCCCCTCATCCCCTCGGGGAACTGAGGGCCTTTCTGCAAGGCAGCTCTCTCCCCCAGACAGCGTCCAGCTAGCCCTCAGCCGGACTTGGCGCTGCTAGTCCGTTCCACGCAGGCCTGCTCGCAGGTCACGCCGGACCTGGACGAAAAGAGCGGCGTCGGGTACAGGAGTTCCTCTCTCGGCTCATGGGGGAGTGGACTGGCGCGTCTTGCGCCAGCTCTCCCCCACATAATTAGAGTAAGTGGTGACGGTAGCACAAAGCTGCTGAAGGTGACTATAGCCAGCCTCAACATCAACGGCAGCAGCGAGCCACTCCGCAGGTTCCAGAACTTCTCGGTCCTCCGCGACGGGAAGTATGCGGTGTGCTTCCTGCAAGAAACCCGTACCATTCCGGGAGATGAAGCCTGATGGTTCCTGGAGTGGCAAGAGGGGGTCTACATGAGCCACCTCACGCTCGCTTCTAGCGGGGTGGCTATCTTGTTGGCCCCGCATTTTCAGCCGGAGATCTTGGGGGTCAAGGAGCCGGTGCCAGGCCGGTTGCTGCACTTGACGGTCCGTGTGGGGGGCGTGGTCATTCACTTGCTGAACGTCTACGCCCCGGGTGCCGGACCGCAGCAAACGACTTTCTACGAGAAAGTGTCCGCTCATCTCGACACCATCACTGGGGACGAATGCATCATCCTCGGGGGGGATTTCAACTGCACCCTCGAGGCACGGGACCGCACCGGCCCCTGGCTGCGCACCCCGGCGGTGATGAAGTTGCGGGACCTGCTCGGGACCCGCGACTTGGTGGACGTCTGGAGACATCTCCATCCTGGCTCCAGAGCTTTCACTTTCGTGAAGCCTGGAGGCGGAGCGTCCAGAATTGACCGCCTTTACATTTCGAGGGCGCACGTGTCCGGCGTGCCGTCGGCCTCCATGCGGCAGGTGCCGTGCACGGACCACCACCTGGTGTGGGCGGAGTTTGCTCCGTCTCGCGTCCGGGGGGGGTCCGCGTACTGGCACTTCAACAACACGCTGCTGGAGGACGAGCGCTTCCTGGACTCGTTCCGTCGATTCTGGGCCGGCTGGAGAAGGAAGCGGGGAGGCTTCCCCTCCTTGAGGCTATGGTGGGACGTGGGCAAGACTCACGTCCAGACCTTCTGTCAGGAGTACGCGAGGCGGTCGACAAGGAGGCGGAAACCCAGGCTCGAGGAGCTGGAGAAACAGGTGTTCGACCTGGAGGCACGTCTCAGTCAGCCCGACGCGGACCCGGCCCTGCGGATAGAGTACAGGGAGAAGAAGGGCGTGCTGCGGGACCTGCAACTGGTCGGGTCCCGTGGCGTGCACGTGAGGTCGCGGCTCCAGTTCCGGGTGGACCTGGACCGCGGCTCCCCCTTCTTCTGCTCGCTGGAAAAAGGGCGGGCTAACCGTCAGCAGCTCCTTACGCTGCTGGCCGACGACGGTTCCCCCGTCTCGGATCTGGAGGGCATCCAGGCCATTGCCCGGGATTATTACACCTCCCTCTTCTCTCCGGATCCATCCAGCGAGGATGCCCGCAGAGTTTTGTGGGAGGACCTGCCGTAGGTCAGCACGGAGGGCGTCGGCAGGCTCGAGGCCAATATCAGCCTGGCCGAGCTGACCGGCGCCCTCAACAGCCTCCAACGGGGCAAGGCCCCGGGGCTGGACGGGCTGACCGTGAAGTTCTTCAGGGCGCTCTGGGACGTCCTCGGGAACGACTATGCTCTCCTGGGGGAGAGCATTGCTACTGGGGAGATGCCCCTTTTGTGGCGCAGGGCGAAAATTGCCCTGCTGCTGAAGAAGGGGAATCTTTGCCTGCTTAAGAACTGGCGCCAGGTCTCCCTCCTCAGCACGTATTATAAAACCTTTGCCAGGGCATTGGCTTCACGCCTTGGCTCCGTGCTGGACCACATGATCCACCCTGACCAGTCCTACACGGTCCCGGGCCGATCAATCCACGATAACCTCCATCTGGTCCGGGACCTGATCCACCATTCCCAGAGGGCTGGTCTGTCGAACGCCTCCTTGTGTTTAGATCAGGAGAAGGCGTTCGACAGGATGGAGCACGAGTATTTACTCAGAACTTTGTGGGCATTCGTGTTCGGGACACATTTTGTCGCCCGGATCCGATTACTGTACTCTGCCGCAGAGTGTCTGATTAAGGTTAACGGGTCCCTGACGGCACCCCTTCGCTTTGGGAGGGGAGTACGGCAGGGCTGCCCCTTGTCCGGCAAACTGTACTCTATATGCGTGGAGCCATTCCTGCGCCTCTTGCGGAGGAGGTTGTCGGGTTTGACTCTGCGTGGCCCGGACGTAGGGATGGTCCTGTCGGCTTACGCCGATGACGTGCTCCTCATGTTCACAGACCCGGCTGACCTGCGGAGGATGCGAGAATGTCAGGTGGTGTACTCTGCCGCGTCCCCCGCCAGGATCAACTGGGTAAGAGTTTTAACAACACCAGGTTAAAGTCCAACAGGTTTATTTGGTAGCAAATGCCATTTCAACTGGGCTAAGTGCTCCGGGCTCGTAGTCGGTCCATGGGAGATGGACCCCCTTCCGGAGGAGCTCAGGCCTTTCCCCTGGAGCAGGACCAACCTCCTCTACTTGGGGGTCCATTTCTGCCCAGCCGAGCAATCCTGGCTGGCGAACTGGCAGAAGTTGAAGGCCAAAGTCTCCGCTCGCCTGAGTCGCTGGACAGGACTGCTCCGAGTGCTGTCCTACAGGGCACGAGTTCTCGTCATAAACCAGCTGGTCGCCTTCATGCTGTGGTTCCGGCTGGTCACTTTGACCCCTCCCCCTGGCTTTGTCACCGATATGCAGAAAGCCCTCGTGCGGTTTTTCTGGGACAACCGACTGCACTGGGTCGCTGCCGAGGTTCTGCATCTCCCACTTGGGGAGGGCGGACAAGGTCTGGTGTGCCTCCGCACACAGGTAGCGACCTTCCACCTCCAGACCCTGCAGCGATACCTTTACGTCGAGCCTCCTCCACGATGGCGTGCGATGGCGACGTATTTTTTCCACCACTTGCACGGCCTCAATTACGACGTGCAGCTCCTGCACATCAACCTGGGGCGTATTCCAACCTCCTTGCGGGAGTTGCCCGTCTTTTACCAGGACCTTCTCACGGTCTGGAACACGGTCGCCTCACGACGCAGCTCTCCCCCGTCAGGAGCAGCGGCTCTCGTGTGAGAGCCGCTGCTCAGGAATCCGCACCTCCAACTGTATAACTTCAGGTGGCTGGCGGAGAGGAGGGCCGTGGACGGCGGGGTGACCAGGATTGGGGACGTGCTGGATGGCGGAGGAGCGGGCTGGATGAGCCCCCACGTGCTGGCTGAGCGCACGGGGTTGGCTGTCTGGCGCGTGGCCAAAATCACCCAAGACCTTCGGACAGTCGTGCTCGGCCCCGGGTGCGCACGCAGTCTCGAGGCGGCGCAGGCATGCGGTGGGATCCCGCCCGAGCGTTCCCCTGCTCGGACGGAATTTCACATTGGCCCAAAGCCTAGACCTCCCCCCCCCCGCCAGGTCAGGTGCCTCACAACACCATCTTGCGACACCTCTCCCCCACATAATTAGAATAAGTGGTGATGGTGGCACAATGCTGCTGAAGGTGACTATAGCCAGCCTCAACGTCAACGGCAGCAGCGAGCCACTCCGCAGGTTCCAGAACTTCTCGGTCCTCCGGGACGGGAAGTATGCGGTGTGTTTCCTGCAAGAAACCCGTACCATTCCGGGAGACGAAGCCCGGTGGCTCCTGGAGTGGCGAGGGGGGGTCTACATGAGCCACCTCACTCTCACTTCTAGCGGGGTGGCTATCTTGTTGGCCCCGCATTTTCAGCCGGAGATCTTGGGGGTCAAGGAGCCGGTGCCAGGCCGGTTGCTGCACTTGACGGTCCGTGAGGGGGGCGTGGTCATTCACTTGCTGAACGTCTACGCCCCGGGTGCCGGACCGCAGCAAACGACTTTCTACGAGAAAGTGTCCGCTCATCTCGACACCATCACTGGGGACGAATGCATCATCCTCGGGGGGGATTTCAACTGCACCCTCGAGGCACGGGACCGCACCGGCCCCTGGCTGCGCACCCCGGTGGTGATGAAGTTGCGGGACCTGCTCGGGACCCGCGATTTGGTGGACGTCTGGAGACATCTCCATCCTGGCTCCAGAAGGGTCGACAGCGGTAGAAATCCAGGCTCCAGGAGTTGAAGAAGAAAGCTTTTGACCTGGAGGCACACCTCCGTCAACCTGAAGCGGACCAGAGCCTGCGGCTGGAGTGCAGGGAGAAGAAGGGCACGCTGCAGGACCTGCAACTTGTCGGGTCCCGTGGCGCGTATGCGAGGTCATGGCTCCAGTTCCGGGTGGACCTGGACCACGGCTCTCCCTTCCTCAACTCGCTGGAGAAAGGGCGGGCTAACCGTCAGCAGCTCCGTACGCTGCTGGCCGACGACGGTTACCCCGTCTCGGATCCAGAGGGCATCCGGGCCATTGCCCGGGATTATTACACCTCCCTCTTCTCTCCGGATCCATCCAGCAAGGAGGTCCTCAGAGTTTTGTGGGAGGACCTGCCGCAGGTCAGCCCAGAGGGCACCGGCAGACTTGAGGCCCCAATACACTTGGCCGAACTGACCGGTGCCCTCAACAGCCTCCAACGGGGCAAGGCCCCGGGGCTGGACGGGCTGACCATGGAGTTCTTCAGGGCGCTCTGGGACGTCCTGGGGAATGACTACGCGGGGGTCCTGGGGGAGAGCATAGCTGCCGGTTTGATGCCCCTTTCGTGGCGCAGGGCCATCATTGCCCTGCTGCCCAAGAAGGGGGATCTCAGGCTTTTAAAGAACTGGCGCCCGGTCTCCCTCCTCAGCATGGACTACAAAATCTTTGCCAGGGCAATGGCTTCACTCCTTGGCGCCATGCTGGACCACATGATCCACCCTGACCAGTCCTACACGGTCCCACCAGGTCAATCCACGACAACCTCCATCTAGTCCGGGACCTGATCCATCATTCCCAATGGGCTGGTCTGTTGAGCACCTTCTTGTCTTTAGATCAGGAGAAGGCGTTCAACAGGTGGAGCATGAGTATCTTTTCGGAACTCTGCGGCATTCGGGTTCGGGACGCATTTTGTCGCCCGGATCCGATTACTGTATTCTGTTGCAGAGTGTCTCATTAAAGTTAATGGGTCCCTGACGGCACCCCTTCACTTTGGGAGAGGAGTGCGGCAAGGGTGCCCCTTGTCCGGCCAACTGTATTCGATTTGCGTGGAGCCATTCCTGCGCCTCTTGCGGAGGAGGTTTGTCAGGTTTGGCTCTACGTGGCCCGGACGTAGGGGTGGTCCTGTCGGCTTACGCTGATGATGTGCTCCTCATGTTCACGGACCCGGTTGATCTGCAGAGGATGCGAGAATGCCAGGCGGTGTACTCCGCCATGTCCTCTGCCAGGATCAACTGGGCCAAGTGCTCCAGACTCCTGGTCGGTCCGTGGGAGACTGACCCCTTTCCGGAGGAGCTCAGGCCTTTCCCCTGGAGCAGGACCAACCTCCTCTACCTGGGGGTCCATCTCTGCCCAGCCGAGGAATCCTGGCCGGCGAACTGGCGGGAGTTGGATGCCAAAGTCACCGCTCGACTGGGTCGCTGGACAGGACTGCTCCGAGTGCTGTCCTACAGGGCACGAGTTCTCGTCATAAACCAGCTGGTCGCCTCCATGCTGTGGTACCGGCTGGTCACTTTGACCCCTCCCCCTGGCTTTGTCACTGATATCCAGAAAACCCTTGTGCGGTTCTTCTGGGACAACCGACTGCACTGGGTCGCTGCCGAGGTTCTGCATCTCCCGCTTAGGGAGGGCGGACCCTGCAGTGATACCTTTACGTTGAGCCTCCTCCACAATGGTGTGCCCTGGCGACGTATTTCTTCTGCCAGTTGCACGGCCTGAAATATGGCGTGCAGCTCCTGCATATCAATCTGGGGTGTATTCCGACCTCCTTGCAGGCATTGCCTGTCTTTTACTCGGACCTCCTCATGGTCTGGAACGCAGTCGCCTCGCAACACAGCTCCCCCCCGCCAGGAGTAGTGGCTCTCGTGCGAGAGCCGCTGCTCAGGAATCCACTCCTCTATCCGTACAACTTCAGGTGGCTGGCAGAGAGGAGGCCGTGGATGCCGGGGTGACCAGGATCGGGGACGTGCTGGATTGCGGAGGAGCGGGCTGGATGAGCCCCCACGAGCTGGCTGAGTGCATTGGGGTGGCCGACTGGCACACGGCCAAAGCCATCCAAGACCTTAGGTCGTGCTCAGCCCCGAGTGTGCACGCGGTCTCGAGGCGGCGTAGGCGTGCGGTGGGATCCCGCCCGAGCATTCCCCTGCTCGGACGGAATTTCACATTGGCCCAAAGCCTAAACCCCGCCCCCCCGCCCCCCACCAAGGTCAGGTGCCTCACAGCTCGAGCCGCCTCATGAAAATGCCCTCCGTGCCTTCTGCCACTGCACGGAGGCGTTTCCTGTACGGGCTGCTGCTGCACACCTTTCATTACCGCGTCCTCGCCCGTCGCCCGGATACACCTTGGCGGGCCTTGCTGCCGCCGGGCGGCCGAGATCCCCAGTGGAGGTCCCTCTACGGAGGGATCTCCCCCAATTATCTCGGGGACCTGGGGTGGAGGGTGCTGCACGCAGCAGTGCCGTACAACCATAGGTTTGTCCGGTTCACAGACTCCTAAGCTTGCCCTTTCTGTGGCCTCGTGGAGTCCGTGGACCATGTCTACGTTCTGTGTTTTAGGCTGCACACCCTTTTTGGTTTCCTCAAACACCTTTTACTGATGTTTTGTTTGCACTTCAGTCCCACGCTCCTGATCTACGGGCACCTGGTGCGGAGAGGGGCGGGTCGGGATGCCGACCTCCTCGTGAACCTGCTCCTGGGCCTGGCGAGACGCGCCATCAATAGGTCCAGGCAGCGGGCGATCGATGGGGCCGTCCATCCTGACTGTCTGCCCCTCTACCGCGGCTACATTCGTGGCCAGGTGTCTCTGGAGAGGGAGCATGCGGTGTCCACGGGCGCGGTTGACGCCTTCCACAACCGCTGGGCGCCGCAGGGGCTGGGGTGTATTATCGACCCCGATAATCACCTTTTGGTTTGACGTTTTAAGTTTCCTTTCGACTTTGTTTTTGGTTCGGGCTGTTCCCCCCTTCCTTTTGGGGAGCTGCCCCTTTTACTTTGTCCCTAAGTTAATTTGAGTTCGTTTACTTGATTGGTGTGAAAATAAATACTTGATGTGTCCTAATTGATGGTTAAATCAGGGAGCCTCATGCTCCCCATTTAAAGCAGGTTTTTCAGACTCCCAGCCTGCGTTTAGCAGGGAGCAACTGGAGAGCTGGCTGTGTACGGATGTAGGGTGTAAATAAAGTAACTTTGTGACGGGACTTTCGCTTCCATGGAGTTATTACAGTGGCGACAAGGAAAAAGGAGTGACCTGAAGGAACTTGCTGAATCACTGCGCATATTGAGGGTAAACCGTTGTTGATAAAACATGTCGCTGTTTGGGAAGTTGGGACTCTTTTGATCCTGCATGGAGGACTGGGCCCAATATGTGGAAAGGATGAAGTATTTCTTCAAATGAGAAGCAAAGGGTTATCTTGCTGACTGCATGCGGACCAGCAGCTTTTTCAATTATGCGCAGTTTAACTTTCCCAGAGGCACCGGATGCAAAGTCCTTCCAAGAATTGTCAAACTGAGTTCAAGAATATTATGACCCTAAGCCACGCCTGATCCTGCGGAGGGACCGTTTTTACTCCACATTTCAAGAAGCGGGGGAGTCAATGACCAGTTTTCTAACACGGCTAAGATGTCTGGTGGAGGCTTGCAAATTCTGGGGGGACACTCAATGAGATACTCCGAGACCGATTGGTGTGTGGAATTAACGATATAACGAGACAGAAATGCCTGTTGGCGGAGGCCCAGCTGGACTGTAAACAGGCATTACAGCTGGCCTTGTCATTAGAAAAAGCAGCAAGCGGAGCGCATGAGCTCCAAGGTATCCCAATGGAGGTAGAGGCCAACACCAGGGAGACTGGGTTAGGGGACCATCACTACGGGGCAGGCCACTACATAGCGGCCCTCCGGAAGGATTCGGGTACGAAGGAGCCTAAGTCCGCTTATAGAACCGCACCTAGACAAGGTCAGGTTAAGCCTAGAGTGACAGCAGTTACTGTAGAGCCCTGCCCGATACGACATTGCTATGGTTGCCAGTGTCAGGAGGCACAGAGGAAAAGCAAGTCTCCTAAACCAACATGGCCGAAAAGAACACATAGGCCGAGGGACAGGAGAATGCACAACCTGGAAGCTCCCCCTGCCTCTGACGAGGAACAGCTACTGTGCGTAGCGATGACAAAATCAGAACCCATCAAATTGTCAGTGAGACTGAATGGACGTCCAATTTTAATGGAGGTCAACACAGGTGCAGCTGTATCAGTCACAGGGGAGACAGAGTTTAACAAGATACACACTGGACTCCAACCCTTAGCCCTGACCAAACCTCAGCAAGGCTGAGGACCTATACAGAGGAACCACTGAAAGTGATGGGTACAACCCATATGCCAGTTGCTTACGGGAACAATTAGTTAGGCTCCCATTAATGGTAATGGAAGGTTCGGGACTGAGCCTATTCAGGAAAAATTGGCTAAAAGAGATCCAGCTAGATTGGACAAATATCTTCCAGCTGGAAAATGGTCGCCTGAATGAGGCTCTGAGCAAATATCAGGAGGTTTTTTGGGAAGGCCTAGGGACAATCAAAGGAGTCAAGGCAAAATTGCACATCGACCCGGAGGCTGTCCCAAAGTGTTGCAAAGCCCGACTGGTACCATTTGCGTTCAGGGGAAAGGTTGATGCGGAAATCAAAAGATTACAGCAGGAAGGAATAATAAAACTGGTCCAGTTCAGGGACCGGGTACCACCCGTGGTTCCTATCTTAAAGCCGGATGGCTCGGTGCGCCTTTGCTGCGATTTCAAACTGAGGATAAATCGTTACTCTCAGCTGGACAAATACCCAATTCCCAGGATTGAGGACCTGTACGCAAAGTTGGCAGGGGGACTCCTATTCACAAAACTGGACATGAGCCACGCATTCCTGCAACTACGGCTGGATGAGGATTCGCAAAAATTCACCACAATAAATACGCTGAAAGGCCTCTTCTAGTATAAAAGATTGCCCTTCGGGGTTTCGTCAGCTTGTGCCATATTCCAAAGGACCATGGAAAGCATGGTCCTTTATCACAGGTCGCCATTTACCTAAAGGATGAACTCATTACGGGTAAAACAAGGGCGGAACATCTGCAGAACCTGGAGGAAGTTCTCAGGAGACTTGCAGCAAACAAAGAACAAAGAACAAAGAACAGTACAGCACAGGAAACGGGCCCTTCGGCCCTCCAAGCCTGTGCCGCTCCAACTAGACCAATCATTTGTATCCCTCCATTCCCAGGCTGCTCATGTGACTATCCAGGTAAGTCTTAAATGATGTCAGCGTGCCTGCCTCCACCACCCTACTTGGCAGCGCATTCCAGGCCCCCACCACCCTGTGTAAAAAAACGTCCCTCTGATATCCGAGTTATACTTCGCCCCTCTCAGCTTGAGCCCGTGACCCCTCATGATCGTCACCTCCGACCTGGGAAAAAGCTTCCCACTGTTCACCCTATCTATACCCTTCATAATCTTGTACACCTCTATTAGATCTCCCCTCATTCTCCGTCTTTCCAAGGAGAACAACCCCAGTCTACCCAATCTCTCCTCATAGCTAAGACCCTCCATACCAGGCAACATCCTGGTAAACCTTCTCTGCACTCTCTCTAACGCCTCCACGTCCTTCTGGTAGTGCGGCGACCAGAACTGGACGCAGTACTCCAAATGTGGCCTAACCAGCGTTCTATACAGCTGCATCATCAGACTCCAGCTTTTATACTCTATACCCCGTCCTATAAAGGCAAGCATACCATATGCCTTCTTCACCACCTTCTCCACCTGTGTTGCCACCTTCAAGGATTTGTGGACTTGCACACCTAGGTCCCTCTGTGTTTCTATACTCCTGATGACTCTGCCATTTATTGTATAACTCCGCCCTACATTATTTCTTCCAAAATGCATCACTTCGCATTTATCCGGATTAAACTCCATCTGCCACCTCTCCGCCCAATTTTCCAGCCTATCTATATCCTGCTGTATTGCCCGACAATGCTCTTCGCTATCCGCAAGTCCAGCCATCTTCGTGTCATCCGCAAACTTGCTGATTACACCAGTTACACCTTCTTCCAAATCATTTATATATATCACAAATCGCAGAGGTCCCAGTACAGAGCCCTGCGGAACACCACTGGTCACAGACCTCCAGCCGGAAAAAGACCCTTCGACCACTACCCTCTGTCTCCTATGGCCAAGCCAGTTCTACACCCATCTAGCCACTTCTCCTTGTATCCCATGAGCCTTAACCTTCTTAACCAACCTGCCATGTGGGAGTGTGTCTGAAAAGGGAGAAATGCGGCTTTTTAGCACCACAAGTAACCTACCTCGGGTACAAAGTGGATAAGTCGGGCCTACATCCTCTGGAGGATTGGATGCGAGCAATAAAAGATGTCCCAGCTCCCACAACAATCCAGGCGCTACGGTCATTTTTAGGACTGGTAACATACTACGGGAAATCTATACAGAACAAGGCCTCCCTTCTGGATCCCCTCCACCAGTTGCTAAAAAGGACAAACTTGGGAATGGTCGGCCCACCAGGACAGGGCCTTCAAGAAAATTAAACAGCAACTCTCATCCAAAAATGTATTGGTACATTATGACCCCAAGAAGGAATTGGTACTCACCTGTGATGTGTCCCCATATGGAATGGGTGTAGCCCTGGCACACAGGTGGCAGAACGGACAAGAGCAGCCAATAGCGTAAGCCTCCAGGACCCTGGCAATGGCAGAGTGAAGCTATGCCCAGATTGAAAAGGAAGGACTGGCGGTAATCTTCGCTGTCAAAAAATGTCACCAGTATTTATATGGGTGAAAATATACAATCGTAACACATCATAAACCCTTGCTGGGCCTACTGAAGGAAGACAAAGCATCAGCCCAGATCTAGCATTGGGCATTATCGCTGGCAGCATATCAGTATCGATTGGAGCATCGACCAGGGACAAGAGTGGCAAATGCTGATGCCTTAAGCCGGCTACCATTACCGGACACCCTACCATTGGTAGACAGAATGGAGGAGACCGTGATGATGTTAAACTTTGTGGATGCACACAATATACGCCAGTGGACGCAGAAAGACCCTGTATTGGTGAATGCAAAGCACCTGGTGCTAACAGGGCAGCTGGAAAGACCAGTCCATCCACAGTTCCACCCATACTGGAGCAGATCACAATGGAAGATGGGATACTGCAGTGGGGAGCACGGGTCATCGTCCCAAGGCAGGGCGGTCGGGACATACTGGCCGAACTACACCATGGGCACCCTGGAGTATCAAAAATGAAGATGCTGGCTACATCTGGTGGCCAGGTCTGGATGCTGACCATAGCGAAACTTGTAGGGAAATGCCAACAGGAGCAGAAGGTACCACCGGCAGCCCCACTGCAGCCGTTGGAATGGCCAGGCAGATCATGGTCGCGACTCCATGTCAACTTTGCAGGCTCGTTTATGGGGTCCATGTTTCTGGTGATAATAGATGCCCATTCCAAGTGGTTAGATGTCTATAAACTAAACTCGGCAAACACGATGGCAACCGTTGAGAAACTGCACACCTCGTTTGCAACGCACGGGATCCCAGAGGTATTAGTTTCCAATAATTGTTCACCAGCCTAGAGTTCACAAAATTTATGATATGAAATGGAATCCAGCACATCAAGACGGCACTTTATCACCCGGCATCAAATGGGCTAGCGGAGAGAGCAGTCCAGACGTTAAAGGCCAGGTTGAAAACGCAGCCAGCGGCTTCATTTAGAGACGAAACTCTCAAGGTGATTATTTGACTTTAGGACCACTCCACACGCCATGACAGGAATTGCGCCAGCAGAGTTACTGATGGGCAGACGGCTCCGCACCAGACTGAGCCTGTTGTTGCCAAACCTGGGAGGAAAGGTGGAAAGACACCAGGAAGCCCAATCAGGGGCCATAACAACACTCGCCGAGAGAGGCACTTTGAAGCGGGAGAGAGAATTTGGGTCAGAAATTATGCAAATGGACCAGCCTGGGTAACCGGAACAGTCGAGTCCAGGACTGGACCGGTATCCTACCGAGTACATGTAGACGAGGCAGTAGTACGGAAAAACCTGGACCAGGTCCGGTCCTCAAGCTCTCCACCCATTCCGGAGCAGAGTCCACCCTGCAGCCCTAGGGAGAGTAAGAAGTCTCACAACACCAGGTTAAAGTCCAACAGGTTTATTTGGTAGCTAATACCATAAGCTTTCGGAGCAATGCTCCTTCGTCAGATGGAGTGGTCTCTGTTCTCAAACAGGGCACAGACACAGAAATCAAATTACAGAATACTGATTAGAATGCAAATCCCTACAGCCAGCCAGGTCTTAAATGTACAGACAATGTGGGTGGAGGGAGCATTCAACACAGGTTAAAGAGATGTGTATTGTCTCCAGACAGTACAGCTTGTGAAATTGTGCAAGTCCAGGAGGCAAGCTGTGGGGGTTACTGATAATGTGACATAAATCCAACATCCTGGTTTAGACCGTCCTCATGTGTGCAGAACTTGGCTATCAGTTTCTGCTCAGTGACTCTGTGCTGTCGTGTGTCGTGAAGGCCGCCTTTTAAGCGTTCTCCAAGGCGGCCTTCACGACACACGACAGCGCAGAGTCACTGAGCAGAAACTGATAGCCAAGTTCCGCACACATGAGGACGGTCTAAACCGGGATGTTGGATTTATGTCACATTATCAGTAACCCCCACAGCTTGCCTCCTGGACTTGCACAATTTCACAAGCTGTACTGTCTGGAGACAATACACATCTCTTTAACCTGTGTTGAATGCTCCCTCCACCCACATTGTCTGTACATTTAAGACCTGGCTGGCTGTAGAGATTTGCATTCTAATCAGTATTCTGTAATTTGATTTCTGTGTCTGTGCCCTGTTTGAGAACAGAGACCACTCCATCTGACGAAGGAGCATTGCTCCGAAAGCTTA
Organism: Mustelus asterias; assembly: GCF_964213995.1. Classification (NCBI taxonomy): domain Eukaryota; kingdom Metazoa; phylum Chordata; class Chondrichthyes; order Carcharhiniformes; family Triakidae; genus Mustelus; species Mustelus asterias. The sequence continues at coordinate 80,617,031 of NC_135803.1, read as the reverse complement.
TGGTATTTGCTACCAAATAAACCTGTTGGACTTTAACCTGGTGTTGTGAGACTTCTTACTGTGCTTAACCCAGTCCAACGCCGGCATCTCCACATCATGACTACCCTAGGGAGGAGCAGAGTCCCCCTCGACAAGCCAGTACCGCCTCCCCTGCACCCTTGATGGGGACCTCAGTGTCCGAAATGGACATGGGACGAAGCTACAGCGATTTCCCTACCACCTGAAGTGGACGAGAAACCAGACCTCCGGCATTCGCGGCGGAAGAGACGGGCGCCCAACCGTTACACACCGCCGACATCAGAGGTCGAGTTGGAGGATCCTGACCTGGTGCTCAAGCAGAGGAAAAGACCCCTGAGGGAAGCAAACTGAGGGGATTCCTCAGACTTTGCGGGGGAGGAATGTGATGACTTCATCCAGGCTAATGAGGTTGGGTTGCTAGAGTATGAACTACCTGATGAGTCCAAATTGATGGTTAAATCAGGGAGCCTCATGCTCCCTATTTAAAGCAGGTGTGTCAGACTCCCGGCCTGCGTTCAGCAGGGAGCAACTGGAGAGCTGGCTGTGTACAGATGTATGGTGTAAATAAAGTAATTTGGTGATGGGACTTTCACCTCCGTGGAGTTATTACACCTTGGTAATCCTCACTAGCATTACTCCCTGTCTCCCATACCCCTGCCAAGTTAGCTTAAACCCTCCACAATAACACCAGCAAATCACCCCATGAGGAAATCAGTCCTGGCTCTATTAAGTTGGAATCCGTCCAGCCTATAGAGATTCCATATTCACCAAAAATAAAGAACAAAGACAACAAAGAAAAGTACAGCACAGGAATAGGCTCTTCGGCCCTCCAAGCTTGTGCTGATTATGATGCCCTAACTAAACTTTAAAAAAAAGCTGCTGTCCTTACTCGGTTTGTATCCCTCTGATTCCACCCTATTCATGTACCCATCCAGATGCCTCTTAAATGTTGCTAATGTGCCTGCTTCCAGCACCTCCTTGGCAGTGCATTCCAGGCACCCACCACTCTCTGCGTGAAAAACTTCCCCTGTATATCTCCCTTAAACTTACCCTCTCTCACATTGCACCTGTGCCCCCTTGTAATGGACACCTCCACCCTGGGAAAAAGCCTCTGACTGTCAATGCTTCTTGTAATTTTGTAGGACCCTACCAGGTCTCCTCTCAGTGAAAATAATTCTACTTTATTCAACCTCTCTTCATAGCCAACACCCTTGAGACCAGGTAACATCCTGGTGAACCTTCTTTGCATTCTCTCCAAAGCTTCCATGTCCTTCCGGTAGTGTGGCGACCAGAACTGCACACGATACTCCAAATGCAGCCTAACCAAGATTTTATACATCTACAACATGATTTCCCAACTCTTGTACTCAATGCCCCAGCTGATGAAGTAAGAAGTCTCACAACACCAGGTTAAAGTCCAACAGGTTTGTTTAGAATCACAAGCTGAGTGAGGAAGGAGCAGCGCTCTGAAAGATCACTATTCCAAATAAACCTGTTGGACTTTAACGTGGTGTTGTGAGACTTCTTATTGTGCCCACCCCAGTCCAACGCCAGCATCTCCACATCCCAGCTGATGAAGGCAAGCATGCTATATGCTTCCTTAATCACCTTGGCCACCTGTGTTGCCACTTTTAGGAAACTGTGGACCTGCATGCCCAGATCCCTCTATGTTATTGTTCTTCAGGGTTCTGCTATTTACAGTATAATTGACACCTAAATTTGATCTTCCAAAATGCATCACCTTGCATTTGTCTGGCTTAAACTCCATCTGCCATTTCTGTGCCCAAGTCTCCAAACTATCTATATCCTGTTGTATCCTCTGACAATCCCCTGCGCTATCAGCAACCCCACCAATCTTCATGTCAACTGCAAACTTAGTAATCAGACCCCTACATTTTTTTCCAGATCATTTATATATATATACTACAAACAACAGAGGTCCCAGAACTGATCCCTGCGGATATCACGAGCTACAGATCTCCATTCTGAAAAACACTCTTTCACCACTACTCTCTGTCTTCTATAACCAAGGCAGTTCTGTATCCTTATAGGCAGCCTACCCCTAATCCCATCTGATTTTAGTTTTTGTACCAGTTTGCCATGTGGGACCTTGTAAAACGCATTACTATAGTCCATATAAACTACAACCACAGCCCTTCCCTCATCAATTATCTTTGTCACCTCTTTAAAAAACCCCATCAAATTGGTGAGACATGACCTTCCCCATATAAAACCATACTGCCTGTGGCTAACTAGTCCATTTTCAACCAAATGTGCATATATCCTGTCCCTCAGTATTGATGCACTATCAATCGAGTCAAGACTAGTTGTGAGCAAGACAAATAGGCTTTTATTAGCAAGAACTTGGAGCCATCCCTGTCGGTGATCTGGTCTGTACTGAAGGCAAGGGGGAGGAGCCACCGCGTTTATACCTGGACCAGGGGGAGGAGTCTTGGGCGGAACCGACAGGGATGTGCCACATACACAGGTAATAATAAATACTAACTAACAGTGGTTAACCATCACAGATAACAGTGGTTTACCACAAGTATCTTCTCCAAAAGCTTCCCCACCACTGACGTCAGGCTCACCGGCCTATAGTTTTCTCAATTATCCCTGCTGCCTTTGTTAAACAAGGGAATAACATTGGCTATTCTCCAGTCCTCTGGAACCTCGCCTGTGGTCAAAAGGATGTAAAGATATCTGTTAAGGCCCCAGCAATTTCTTCCCTGTACTCCCACCGTAACCTGGTAAATGGCTTCTATGTCCCAGGAATGTAAAGACGTCCGTACTGCACCATCTTTCCAGTCACAGATTTATTTGCTTTAACCCTCAATTTCTGTATTTATTTGCATGTGGTACTGGGAGTAATCCAGAGATTTTGAGTTCCTGCTTACTAATTTCCTACCAAGCTCTCTAAATTCTGGCTACAGGATCATATCCCACTTTCTGCCTACATTGTTGGTACCAATGTGGACCATGACTGTTGACTGTTCATGCTTCCTCTCGGGGTTCTCTGCAGCCACTTAGTGACATCCTTGACCCTGGTACAGGGAGGCAAGACACCATTTTGGATTCACATCTGCAGCCTTAGAAATGCCTGTGTGTTCCTCTAACTATAGAATCTTTTATCACTATTTCTCTTCCAGTCTTCTTTGTGCCCCAACCTCACCCTTCACAGTTAAGCCACCCGTGGTGCCGTAGACTTATTTCTGACTGCAATCCCCAGATGAACAATCAGTCTGATCACTCTCTCTTATAGGAGAGTGGGCCACATTTTGGGGACTCCTTCACTATCTGCTTGTTTCTTCATCAACCATTCCCTTTCTGCATATTCTTAAGCTGCAGAGCCCACATCTACAAATATATTAGCTACAAAACTCTCAACCTCATGGATGCACTGCAGTGATGGCAAGTGCTGCTTGAACTCCAAAACGTAAAGCTACAACTGACAAGATTTTCTGCACATACTGTTATCCAGGACACAAAAAGCATGCTGGAGTTGTTAAGCTTCCCAGTTGCAGTCCAGTAATAAAAGATGATGCAAGTCTATCTTCTTCACAAACTCACTTTATTCTCTTTTACAACTTCACATACACACCCAACACCGAGTGCCACCTGTAACCCCTTTATATATCTCGGTGTGTACTATTAAACAATGAATATACAAGTTAGGTCTAAAGTAGAAGGTTGCAGTTAACCCGTTCCTAACAGAAGTTCCCACATGGAACAGGGTGTGCACTTCAGAGTTTGGAGCTGCTCTGTTATTCTACTATCTATTAAATAATAGAACTTGGTATTTAAAAAGGAAAGACTCAGTTCTCTTCTGCTGACGTCACTTAAATATAGGAAGGTTAACTTAACTGTTTATCTTAACACTTATCGAAAGAAAAAATGATTTGTTTTTTAAATTTCCCAGCTCCATATCTTTAGAGAAAGGGAAATATAACTATAATACTCACCAGCCAATCAATTAATGGTGTTCCTGTGATGTTACAGTTTGCTTAATTTTTATGTCAATTTTTCAAAATTAAGCATGCCCTGCTCCACCTCTGCTCAGACTCTCTCCAGGTAAGCAACTTTTTTAAACAAGCATAAAAGATGTAGAAATTTTATTTGTGCTGAATGTAATATTCAGTTGAAGTTCCTCAATCTTTTGCCCTGGTTTGCCCAGTTCAGGCAATTTGCACTGAAATAGTTCAAAATAGCCTGGTAGAAAATTTTCCTCACTATCATCTCACACTCTCACTAGATGAGTCCTTGATTTCCTGCTGCAACCTGGAATATCAGTTGACTAGTCCTGGTGCTGTTCACGCCAAGTGAAGAAAAAGACTCAGTGGTAGCACTTCTGATGTCTTGTCATTCATTGGCTGTAAATCACTTTGGGGCACCCTGAGGTTGTCATGGGTGCTATATCATAGAATTATCATAGAAACCCTACAGTGCAGAAAGAGGCCATTTGGCCCATCGAGTCTGCACCGACCACAATCCCACCCAGGCCCTACCCCATATCCCGACATATTTACCCACTAATCCCTCTAACCTACAGACACTAAGGGGCAATTTTAGCATGGCCAATCAACCTAACCCGCACATCTTTGGACTGTGGGAGGAAACCGGAGCACCCGGAGGAAACCCACGCAGACACGAGGAGAATGTGCAAACTCCACACAGACAGTGACCCAAGCCGGAAATCGAACCCAGGTCCCTGGAGCTGTGAAGCAGAAGTGCTAACCACTGTGCTACCGTGCTGCCCAAATAAATGCAAGTTATTTATTTTTCAATTGGTACAAAGACATTGGGGTTTTCTGATGCTGCATAGCTCAGTGTGCGGTTTACTGCCACTCCACTTTATTGTGCTGAGGTGTAGAAATGAAAAGCAACGTGACATTGATTAAACGACCCAAGTGGTTCGGCTTCTGTATTTAATTAGCTGCATTATAGAACTGGTTGAGGTCACAGGCACGAGGAATGTTCATATACCTCAAGCATCTATTGTTATATTTGTGGGTTCCGTTTGCTATTGTTAATTGTACATTTACGGTAAGTGTTACTCTGGTTGCCTTGGATACATCATCACATCGAGGAGTGAACAGAAATGCTGTTTTTCACATCTACAAGGCTCAAAGCAGGGGTCTGATAAAACACAAAAAGGGATGCAGCTTCAGCAATGCTTCCAGACTCATGAGCCTCTGCTCACTGCTGCAGAGTTTTGCAGTTGCAATAATGATGGGAGAAAGCGATGTTTCGGTTGTACAGAGCCTTGCGCAGACCCCATCTGGAGTAACTGTGCGATGTTCTGGACACCAGACCTCGGGAAGCAGGCATTAGCCTTAGAGGGGTTAGACTGTGTGGTGAACCATCGTTGGTTCCCACTGGATAGTACTGAGCCAGGGCTGGCCAGTACTACAGGAATGTATATAGGTTACTGTGGGATTGTACTAATGTTGCTGTTGGGTTAGGGTGGGATTGTTACACCTGTGTTTGTTACGTTTGTGGCACATCCCAGTCGGGCTCCGCCTCCTGGGAGAGGTATAAGACTCCCTGCTCGGACGGGACCCCTTCAGTCTGGGATAGAATCATAGAAACCCTACAGTGCAGAAGGAGGCCATTCGGCCCATCGAGTCTGCACCGACCACAATCCCACCCAGGCCCTACCCCCACATATTTACCCGCTAACCTACGAATCTCAGGACTCTCAGGGGCAATTTTTAACCTGGCCAATCAACCTAACCCGCACATCTTTGGACTGTGGGAGGAAACCGGAGCACCCGGAGGAAACCCACACAGACACGAGGAGAATGTGCAAACTCCACACAGACAGTGACCTGAGCCGGGAATCGAACCCAGGACCCTGGAGCTGTGAAGCAGCAGTGCTAACCACTGTGCTACCGTGCCGTTAAAGTGTGTTAAAGTTCTGATAGCTCCATTGTTAGTTAATAAAAGCCTTCTTTTACTGAAGCTTCAAGCCTCGTGTCCAATTGATGCGCATCAGAGGGCAAATTCACCAGAAAGATAATGGAACATAAAGGGTTAACTTATGGAGATGGTTGTCTAAATGAGACTTGCATTCCTTTGCATTTAGAGGATTGAGGAGTGATCTAATTGAAGCTTTTAAAATGATTTAATGAGACAGATATATAGACCAGGATTTAATGTGGAGCCGGTAGCCTCACCCTGTAGCTGGGAAGTCTTGGCCAGTCCACCTCCATCGGCCTTGGAGGCTATGACTAGATTTTACTCTCATTGGGCAATCAGCTGCCTAAGATCCTCTGAGGCAGTATGTCTTGCCCCCAAAAGCCAGTGGACAATCAGATGGCCAGCAGCTATCCAGTCCCAGTCACCAGTGGGAGTCCCTGGGCAGGAGCAGTGATTGAAGAAGTAGGATGTTGCCTGGTTTGGTGATTACACGCTTAAAAAAATTCTGATTCCCCCCCCCCCCTCCCCCCTCCCCCCCCCTCTCCCCCCCCCCCCCCCCCCCATTACAGGAAATTATTTCTAAGGCAGAATTTTTTTATATTCCCTGGGCCTAAATTGAAATTTTACAAATGGCAAGGTAAGAGTTGGGTAACCCAATTAATGGCTACATAAGAGCCTCTTCTCAGCACCAGTGATATTTTACCATGGGGGGTGTGGGAAGGACCAGTCAGGGACCCTATCTGCTTTAGCAGGAGGGGACCTCCATTGGATATAGGGCATTCCTGGAAGTGTCGCAACATTGCGAGGGTCCCCCACTTCCCCACCCACACCCCTGATGGTAAAATATCAGTGGTGGTGGGAAGAGGCCTTAAGTAGCCATTAATTGGGTCACCCAACTCTTACCTTGCCATTTGTAAAATTCAACTTAGGCCCAGAGAATATAAAAAAAATTCTCCCTTAGAAATTATTTCCTGTTATGGGGGGGAGGAATCAGATTTTTTTTAAGCGTGTAATCACCAAACCAGGCAACAGCTTCCACAATGGCTAAATGGAGCCAGAATCAGGAATGAGGGGAAATTTTAAAATCAAAAACAAAGCCTTTTAGATGTAAAATCTAGAAGCTCATTTTCACACACAAGGCCGAGGAAATGGAACTCTCTCCCAAAAGGCTGTGAGTGCTCCGAGTCAACTGAATCTTTCAAAATTGAAGGATCTCAAGGGACATGACATGAAGGTGAATGGATCAATTATGACCAAACTGAATAGCAGAGTAGTGCCGAAGGGCTGAATGGCCTACTCCTGTTCATCTTCCTGTAATGCTGGAAAAAAAATTGGAAGAGAGGAGGTGGTCATAAACAATCTAGAAACTGTAATTGCATCTCACCACATGGAGTCTGAAGACTGGGAAATATTAAAACACAAACTTATTAGAGAGGATTAGGGCTGTCAAATGACTTAAAATTAAAATCCTGATTAATCTCTTGATTTAAAATTTTAATCACAGTTAATCTTGATTTTAATCACATATTTAATTCATAGAATGACTACATCCACCTCATTCAAGCTTGTTTTATAACTGATGATATTCTCATTGCTATTATGACACAGAAATTTATAGGAAAGCATTGTAACCTGTTTTTGTAAAGACTGCTTCTGGGGGACTTGAATTCAGTTTGACACATGCAACTGATTTTCTGACCAATGAACCGAGCCAACTTAAAAAAATAAATTCCTCCTTTGCGCTTCCTTTACTTTGGCCATTTTGCTGCAATCTTGCTGAGGTGGGGCATTGTGCAGCATAAACATTGACAAGACCTTTCTCCTGCATCCTTCAGTTGAAATAAAATTTACACTGTAACTTGCTGTAAGTGAAAGTAGATAACAATGCCTTGTGCCCAAAGGAATATCTGGCTTGAATTGACAAAACCAATTTCTTTAGCCAATGAAATTTGAGGACTGAGAAAGAAACAGGGGAATGGTAAAGAACTAAATAAAATGAATTAGAGTCAATTCAGGAACATAAAGAGAGGGGAATAACGTTTTGATTAAAAGAGAGAGAAAAAGGGGACAGTGGGATCAAGTCCCATGTCAGAGACTGTCAAGAGTCATATTACTTGAAATTTTAACTCTGTCTCTCTCTCTCTCTCGCTATAGATATTTGATTTTTCCAGTATTTTCTTTTTTTATTTCAGGTTTCTACAGCTGCTGTACTGTTGGAGATGCTGTTTTTGGATGTGGCGATATTCCATGGCACTCTTGAAGATCCCTGGTGCCTCAATCAATATTTATCCCTCAACCAACATCACTTAGATTATCTCGTATTATCACATGACAATTTGTAGAAACTTGCTGTGTGCATATTGGCTGCCATGTGACCACTATTTAAAACATTTCACTGGCTAAAAGTGCTCAGGGATGTCCTGAGATTGTGAAAGGCATTAGATAAATTGAACACATTCTTTTGTTTTTGTTTAACATTTGGACACAATATTTCAAACTCTTTTGTACCGATCATAAGAGATGTTTCTTCATAAATGCAAGTGACATGCATGTTTCACTTCCACAGTATGAAGATTATAGTAATGTTTTGAAGAGAAACGGTGGCACAGTGGTTAGCATTGCTGCCTCACAGTGCCAAGGACCGGGTTTGATTCTGGCCTTCGGTCACTGTGTGGAGTTTGCATGTCCTCCCCATAGATCATAGAAACACTACAGTACAGAAAGAGGTCATTTGGCCCATCAAGTCTGCACCGACCACAATCCCACCCAGGCCCTACCCAGATATCTTACCCATTAATCCCTCTAACCTACACATCTCAGGACACTAAGGGGCAATTTAAGCATGGCCAATCAACCTAACCCGCACATCTTTGGAATGTCTGCATGGGTTTCCTCCAAGTGCTCCAGTTTCCTCCCACAGCCCAAAAACATGCTGGTTAGGTGGACTGGCCATGCTAAATTTCCCCTTAGTGTTCCAAGTTGTGTAGGTTAGGTGGATTAGCCATGATAAATATGCAAGGTAATGGACATAGGGTGGGGGAGAAGGCCTGGGTAAGGCACTGTCAGAGAATTTGTGCAGACCTGATGGGCCGAATGGCCTCCTTCTGCAATGTAGGGATTCTAAATTCTAAAAAGAAAATCAGAATTGCGCCTAAACAGAATTACTATTATTCATCATGGACATTCCTCATGTCTATTATTACTATTATTCATCATGGATCTATAGAACCTGCTGATTACATAGAAATACAGAGTGTTTACACCAGAGAAACAGGCTTTCAGACACAATAGGTCCACATTTGTTTATGCTCTACATGAACCTTCTCCCATTCTACCTCATCTAACCTGATTTTCCAGAGTTTGTCCAGTGAGTTCTTTTTTAAAAAGTTTATTTATTAGTGTCACAAGTAGGCTTACATTCACACTGCAATGAAGTTACTGTGAAAATCCCCTAGTCGCCACACTCTGGCACCTGTTTGGGTAGACTGAGGGAGAATTTAACATGGCCAATTCACCTAACCTGCATATCTTTGGACTGTGGGAGGAAACTGGAGCACCCGGAGGAAACCCACACAATCACAGGGAGAACATGCAAACGCCACATAGACAGTCGCCCAAGCCAGAAATCGAACCCGGGTCCCTGGTGCTGTGAGGTAGCAGTGCTAACCACTGTGTCACCCCAATCTGGAAGCTTTCTTCAGAAAGTGGAGTCTTTGACAAAACACTGCCAATGCTGTCATTTCAGCCTTCCAATTGAACAACTCAAAGGCCAAGGATCATGTCCAATTCTGTGACCAACCACTCACCCATGACCCAACATCAGAATACCTTGGCATCACTCTTGACTGCACATTGACCTACCGGCAACACCTCCAGATACTGGAGGCAAGGTCAAGATTAGGGTGAACCTCATGCAGAATCTGGCAGGTACCAGCAGAAGCAGAGCCATCACACTACACACTGCTTCACTTCCCCTGATGTACCCAACTGTAGAATGTTGCTGCTCAAGCTGGTTCTGTAGCTGCCACATAAACATGCTAAATATTCCATTTCCAGGAAGTCATGGGGATTATTTCTAGAATGTTGAGACCAACATGGTTTGAGTGGTTCACTGTGCTAGCACACGTTGAACCTCTTGGTATCTGCAGGGAAAACGTCACCCTAAAAGAACAGTATTGGCTGACAGTTAATGAAGCACTCCCAGAGATATAAAATGGAATGTTGCCACCATTTACGTCGGCGGGATTTTCCCATTCCGTTGCAGTGAACGGAGATTTGGCTGGGTGCCAAATTCTTTAATCTTGCTGCAGCAGGAGCATGGCATGCATGGCCGGTAAGATCATACTCATAGGATCTCAAAAGGTGCACCATCTGAAATCCTATAGCCTCTACTGAAACACACTCCACACCCTATAAACTGATAACAGACCTTCCTCTCCATGGTGCACATCCTGGTTGACTTCAAACATCACTGACCGAGCGGTGAAGTCCCAGGTTTCAACCCTTCACAAATTCCGGACAACCCTCCGTCAACTACTTGGGGATGGCCCAAGAAGGATGTGATACTTGCAGCTCAAATACCTATCACAGTGGTGATCTATCAGGGGAGCTGCATCTGTGTTTATGTCAATCCAATAGTCAGTATAAATGGAATCATTGATTGTTCAACATCTGGCTCTTTAGTTAACATCTTGACTATGTATAATAATTCATAATATGTTGGGGGTTGGTTAGCTCAGTTGGCTGGACAACTGGTTAGTGATGCAGAGCAATGCCAACAGCATGGGTTCAATTCCCAAACCAGCTGAGATTATTAATAAAGGGCCTGCCTGCTCCACATTGTGTCTTTCCTGAGGTGCAGTGATCCTCAAGTTAAATCACTATCAGTCACTGCCAATGGTCATCTGGGTCTATGGTACCTTTATCATATAGCAACACCCAGACAGAATGGAGATTATTGGGCAATTCTCTTGTCAAGCACACCCACAACCACTGCTGCAAGTGACTAGGATTGATTTTATGCACATACTTTGTATTAAATAATCTCTGCACTTATGCTGGAGAAATCATTCGACTTTTATTGGAGGTCATTGTTGTAGTTTTGGTCATGAGTTCTGTTTGCTGTAGTTTGTAGCGACTCTTTCTATTTGTCAGTTGCTAACTAAAGATATTTTATTTACTGAAGACTGCTATAAATCCTGCTGTAATGCCAGCCCTATCTCCAACTCATTGACTGGCACAGAGATGTCAATAAAGATGCTGAATGTATCTTAGACTTAAAGAAAAATCTGACGTCTAAAAGTTACAATCTGGATAACAGCTAATGGCTGAATAAACGCAAACATTTCTCTCTTGCCTTGTCTTTTGAAATATACATTTGGCTGCTCATTAGAGGAAAATCCAACAGAAGTAAATATGATTTGAAGTCTGTGTGGTGAAGCTGCAGGCTGCCGTTGTAATTGGAAAGTACCTAGGGTTTATTCCAAAGCCTGGTCTTGGCATAATTACACGCAGCAAACAGTAGAAGTTCCAGTGTTAAGCAAGTGAATTTCTAACATTGTTTAATGAATAATGTATACAATAAATGGGATCAGTGGGCTTGGACAGCTATTAATTGTATCTATGTCATGGAGCTGCTTGTAATAAACTGACAAGCATTCATAAATATTAACCAAATTTTCCTATAGCCCTTGCAGTCTCATTGGCAGAGTAAAGGGCAAAAGGGAATCCTGAGAGAATCAAATTAAAGCTATATTACTACTTTATGTGGGACAAGCTAGTAAAATTACTATGCATAAGGATTTTCTGAGATTTAATATTGGTGGGTCAGACTATAAAACTACTTAAAGCAACACTAGCTTTTACTGTCAATGTGCAGTAGTTGTGGGTATAAATGAGTGACAGCACAATTTACACAATATCGCCAAATAAATAAAATAGAACGGCTGGCCTGTCGAGTCAATGTGATCACAACTCGGGGGCAATTCTCCCATCCTACTGCGCTGCTTTTTTAGCACAGCAGGTCGGGAGACTGATTCGCGCGATTCGTGTTGGGTGTGTGGGCCTCCGTGTGTCTCCCAGCCTAGGTTTTTTGGCGTTGATGGATCCACCCTGAGAATCAGCATTATGGACATTACCATGCCTTTACATACTTCAATATCTAATTAGCGGGTGCACGATTGGAATCGCCACCCCCGCTAGCGTCCTCCCCCTCTCTGACATGACATCATGCATCTCCATCAAGGACGGTCACCTCAGCACTTCACTGTACCGCAAGCCCACGGATAACCTCACGATGCTCCACTTCTCCAGCTTCCGCCTTAAACACGTTGAAGAAGCCATCCCCTATGGACAAGCCCTCCGTATACACAGGATCTGCTTGGATGAGGAGGATCGCAACAGATACCTCCAGATGCTGAAAGATGCCCACATAAGAACAGGATATGGCGCTTGACTCATCAATCAACAGTTCCGACGTGCCACAGTGAAAAACCGCACTGACCTCCTCAGAAGACAAACACGGGACACAGCGGACAGAGTACCCTTCGTCATCCAGTACTTCCCCGGAGCAGAGAACCTCCGGAGCCTTCAACATGTCATTGATGAAGACGAACATCTCGCCAAGGCCATCCCCACACCCCCACTTCTTGCCTTCAAACAACAGCACAACCTCAAACAGACAATTGTCCGCAGCAAACTACCCAGCCTTCAGGAGAACAGTGACCACAACACTACACAACCCTGCCACAGCAACCTCTGCAAGATGTGCCGGATCATCGACACAGATGCCATCATCTCACGTGAGATCACCATCCACCAGGTGCATGGTACATACTCTTGCAACTCGGCCAACGTTGTCTACCTGATACACTGCAGGAAAGGATGTCCCGAGGAATGGTACATTGGGGAGACCATGCAGACGCTATGACAACGGATGAATGAACACCGCTTGACAATCACCAGGCAAGAGTGTTCTCTTCCTGTTGGGGAACACTTCAGCGGTTACGGGCATTCGGCCTCTGATCTTTGGGTAAGCATTCTCCAAGGCGGCCTTCACGACACACGACAATGCAGAGTCGCTGAGCAGAGACTGATAGCCAAGTTCCGCACACATGAGGACGGCCTCAACCGGGACCTTGGGTTCATGTCACACTATCTGTAACCTCCTTGACTTGCCTGGGCTTGCAAAATCTCACTAACTGTCCCGACTGGAGACAATACACATAGAACATAGAACATAGTATAGAACAGCACAGTACAGGCCCTTCGGCCCACGATGTTGTGCCGAACCTTTTCTGAAACCAAGATCAAGCTATCCCACTCCCGATCATTCTAGTGTGCTCCATGTGCCTATCCAATAACCGCTTGAAAGTTCCGACTCCACTATCACAGCAGGCAGTCTATTCCACACCCCAACCTCTCTCTGAGTAAAGAATCTACCTCGTACATCCCTCCTATATCTTCCACCACAAATCTTATAGTTATGCCCCCCAGTAACAGCTATATCCACCCGTGGAAATAGTCTCGGAACGTCCACTCTATCTATCCCCCTCACCATCTTATAAAACTCTATTCAGTCGCCTCTCATCCTCCTCCACTCTAAAGAGAAAAGCCTGAGCTCCCTCAACGTTTCCTCATAAGACCAACCCTCCAAACCAGGCAGCATCCTGGTAAATCTCCTGTGCACTCTTTCCAATGCTTCCACATCCTTCTTATAGTGAGGTGACCAGAACTGCACACAATATTCCAAATGTGGTCTCATGAAGGTCCTGTACAGTTGCAGCATAACCCCATGGCTCTTAAACTCAATCCCCCTGTTAATAAACGCTAACAAACTATAGGCCTTCTTCACGGCTCTATCCACTTGAGTGGCAACCTTCAGAGATCTGTGGCTATGAACTCCAAGATCTCTCTGTTCCTCCACATTCCTCAGAACCCTACCTTTGACCCTGTAATCCGCATTCAAATTTGTCCTACCAAAATGAATCACCTCGCACTTATCATGGTTAAACTCCATCTGCCATTTTTCGGCCCAGCTCTGCATTCTTATCAAGGTCTCTTTGCAGCCTACAACAGCCCTCCACCTCATCCACTACTCCACTAATCTTAGTGTCATCTGCAAATTTACTGATCTACCCTTCAGCCCCTTCCTCCAAGTCATTTATAAAAATCACAAATAGCAGAGGACCCAGCACTGATCCTTGTGGTACACCGCTGGTAACTGGTCTCCAGTCTGAAAATTTTCCATCCACCACCACCCTCTGTCTTCTATGAGATAGCCAGTTACTTATCCAATTGGCCAAATTTCCCTCTATCCCACACCTCCTTACTTTCTTCATGCGTCAACCATGGGGGACCTTATCAAATGCTTTACTAAAATCCATGTATATGACATCAACTGCTCTACCTTCATCGACACCTCTTTAACCTGTGCTTAACCCTCTCTCCACTCACTGTCTGTATCTTTAAAACTTGATTACCTGTAAAGACTCGCATTCCAAACATTATTTTGTAAATTGAGTTTGTAACTTTATATGCCCTGTTTGTGAACAGAACTCCCACTTACCTGACGAAGGGGCAGCGCTCCGAAAGCGAGTGGCTTTTGCTACCAAATAAACCTGTTGGACTTTAACCTGGTGTTGTGAGACTTCTTACTGTGTTTACCCCAGTCCAATGCCGGCATCTCCACATCGTGACATCATGCTGGCAGGATTTACAACTGCACTCTAAAAGTCGGGACCTGGTGTGGCAGTGATGAACAGGAGTAAGGAGGTAAGTGTTATGGAGCTGCAGCCCCCGGATTGCAGGGGAGATCGTTGGAGAGCTGGAAGTGCTGACCCAGGCCACGGATGTTCCATGTAGCCTCTATGGGGTGGGGTCCTTTATTGAGTGCTGGTCAGGCTGCTATCTGCAGCTACTGGGCTGTTACATTGTTCTGGTTGTGGGGTGTGGTGAGGGACTGTACTGAGTGTTGGGGTTTTAGGGAGGTGGGGGTAGGTGGGGGGGGGTGCGGAAAGTGCACCAGGTGCCACTTGAGTACTCATCAGTTCAGCCAGCTGGAGCTCCAAGCAAGGACTCGGCAGTGAATGGGAACCCATCTTATGATAATAAGGACTATGTCCCTGGCCCGTCCCTGACCTGCAACACATGCCTGGAAGGGGATGCTGTAGTTGCACTCATGGCAATGGCTCAAGGGGCCGCAGTGGCTACGCCTGCATACGAACCTGCATACTTTCCCTGCCTGCTGTGTTCATGATGGCAATGGCAGGCAACCTAATCAGGTGATGAATGGCACCACAGATTGTGTTGTGTTGCCAGCACCCACAGGTGGGGGTACTGGTCCTAGTGGGGGATTGGAGGGGGTTGGTGTTGAGGTGAATGCAGCAATGACATGTATCTATCAATCTCTCTCTCTCTAACTCCCAACATGCATAATGGATTTTGGACGTATTGATCTCGAGCTGGTCATCATAGTGGCGGCTGAGAAGGAGGAGGCAGCTCAGGAGGTGGAGGTTATAGGGATTAGCCAGTGGAAGGAGGGCAGGGGGCTGGGCGCTGTCCCAGGAGATGGGACAGCAGTCTCCCGAAAGAGTGGCCAGGGGAAGGAGGAAGCAGAGGGCTCGGCGGTACCGGACCGGAACATCATTCAAGGGCCTATCAGAGATCATGTGCCATCGGCGGCTCCGCCTGTCTAAGGACATGGTTCAGCACCTGTGTGAGGTGCTCGCGCATCTGGCACCTGTGGGGAGGGACAGCCACCTGCTGCCAGTAGAAGTTAAGATGACAGCGGCACTCAACTTCTATGTCACAAGGTCATTTCAGGCACCCAGTGGCGACCTATGCGGAATCCCTCAGGCCTCAGTCCACAGATGTGTTCACCTGGTGACAGATGCCTTGTACACCCGGGCAGACCAATACATCCACTTTGATGTTGGACAGGGTCTGCAGGAGGCCTGGGCTGAGGCTTCATCGCCATTGCAGGGATTACCACCAGAAAGGGGTTCCACTCCCTCACTGTCCAGCTTGTCTGTGACCATCAGATGATCATCATGCAGGTCTGTGCAAGCCACCCAGGGAGTGTCCATGACAACCATGTGCTGAGGTGGTCAGACATCCTTGGGCTCTTTGAAAGCCAGCCCCGGCTGCCAGGATGGCTTATGGGGTCAAGGGCTACCCACAGAGGTCACGATTGATGATGCCAGTGCAGAGGCCCGAGACCAAGACGGAGGCCCACGCTGGCACACGATCCGTAGCAGAGCGTTGCATCGGCCTGTTGAAGATGCAATTCCATTGCCTGGACAACTCTGGTGGTGCCCTCCAGTATGACCCTGTGTGTGCCTCATGCATTATAAATGTCTGCTGCATCCTGCACAACATCGTGCAGCAGCAGGGAGACCAGCTGGAGGAGGAGGATTGGCACCAGGCAGAGCTCGACGGCTTGCCATATGAAGACCTGGAGGATGGAAGTGATGGCAGGTGCCCGGCAAGTCAGGGCAGCAAGAGAGATCCTGATAGCAGCCCACTTCACATAGCTGATGACGTCTTAGTGTGGGGACTGCTCCCAACATCTTTCCACCACACCAGTCACTGCAGCCACCATCCCCCACAACCCAAAGCTGGCCATTCAACCCTTCCTCATCCCCACCCTCTGTCAGCCCACTCCCCCCGACCTCGAGAAACCTCACAACTGGTTAATGGGCCTGAGCTGGCTGTGTTAGCGAGTCTTTGCTGAAGGCTGGAGGAGGATGATGACTCACTGTAAGGCACATTGGGATCCTGCCCCTGCTGCCACTCAAGTCTGACCCTGACCTGTTTTCCGAATACACACTGGCACTTGGGTCCACATAGCAGTAAGGGTTTGGAACACAAGTGTGTGGGGCAATGTGTCAGGGGGTTCGACCAGGGGGAGGAGGCAATGCCAGAGGTTGGTGTTTGACTAAGTAAGAGTCCGGTGGATGGTGGGAAAAATAGGGCAGGCGGTCTATAACCTTTGACTGAGGGGCCGGTATCGCGCAGCACAGCAGTCTGCGCCTTGATGCGTGGGATTGGGGTACACTCAGCTCTGTGGCAGAAGAATCAGAGACAGATTAGTCACAGCTATGAGGGGCAAATAACAATTAATTCATAGAAACCCTACAGTGCAGAAGGAGGCCATTCGGCCCAACGAGTCTGCACCGACCACAATCCCACCCAGGCCCTACCCCCACATATTTTACCCGCTAATCCCTCTAACCTACGCATCCCAGGACTCTAAGGGGCAATTTTTTTTTTAACCTGGCCAATCAACCTAACCCGCACATCTTTGGACTGTGGGAGGAAACCGGAGCACCCGGAGGAAACCCACGCAGACACGAGGAGAATGTGCAAACTCCACACAGACAGTGACCCGAGCCGGGAATCGAACCCGGGACCCTGGAGCTGTGAAGCAGCAGTGCTAACCACTGTGCTACCGTGCCGCCCTTAATTGTGCTCTTAATATTGACAAAAACTTAATCCTGACAACTGCTGACTTTCACCTGTGCCCTCTTAGTGACCCTACAATTTTCTAACCCTGTGCGGCCTACTACTTTGTCTTGGTGCTTCCCCAGGATGTACATCAGAGGTGAAGGTGCCTAGCTGTGATCTGCGTCCCGTTTCCTGTGATGCCCTTGGCGGGTGTCCCCTGGGTGGCTGAGACCTTTAGGGCCCCGGAAAACTTCCGGATGACACTGATGTTTTTGTGCCACCCTGTTCATCCAGCTGGCCCTGAGGTGCCCCGGTGTGAGGAAGGGGGGATTCGGAAAGTCTGGGGATGTCCAGAATCTCCTGGGTGGAAGGCCCCGATATGGGCTCCAGCCCTTCCTCCTCACTCAGGGTGCCCAGAGGCCCCCGGCAGCTGGACTAAGCTCCATAAGCCTCAACATCACCTGGCTCTGCCAGTCATGGAGGCCCAGATGTGTCTGCCCCATGGTCTGCGATCCCTCAGCCCTGGCCCTCTAAGACTGGGCTAAGCTCTGGAGCCCCTCTGCTATAGCATTTTGTGAGTGAGCCAAGCTCTGGCGCTTCTCAGCGTTAGCCCTGTGAGATTGGACTAAGTTGCTGAGACCCACAGCCAGGGCCTGTTGAATCTCCAGAGTCCCTGCGGGAGCACCAGCCATGGCCAGCTGTGTCTCCAACATGCCCTCAACACCCGTGGCATGGACTGATGTGCCTCCAGGATGCCGGTGGCACCCTTGGCCAAGGCCCGCTATGTTTCTGCCATGGCCCGCTGTGTCTCCAGAATGGCCTGGACCCTGTCACCCATGAGGTCAGATCCCTGACCTAGATTTTCCACTATGGACGCCACCCTTGCTGTGTTGGCCCCCATTAATACACTGTGCCGGCAAAACCTCCTGCCACAGCAATATTTGACTCCACTAAGCAGCCTTGCAGTTGCAACATGGTTGCTGACAGCCCTTCCACAACTCCCTGGGTTTGCTGATGCATCTCCACCAGCTTCGGCATGAACGAACCCGGAGGCCTGGCATCTAGCTTGGGGCCAGCTGCATCCTCGTCTCCGGCAGACTTCCACATGGCTGAGCCCTGGATGTGCCCACCTTCACCCGATGTGCATCAGCAGCTGTGATGTGCTCGCCAATAAGTGACCCAGAAACCTCAGCACTAACGACCCACCGTGGTGATTGTCTCTGTGTTGGTGGGTTGTGTGGTTGATGTCTGTGCTGAATCACTGGCGCTGTCCTCAGAGGATTCTTCTGGACCTCCCTTCAAGGTGTCATCAAGGTGTCCATGGAATTTGGTTCAGGAGCAGCGGGGTGGGGTGGGTGGGGGTTGCGGCGGGGGGGGGGGGGGGGGGGGGGGGGGTAGGTGGCGGTTTGGAATCACTTGAAGGGCATGGAGCATCAGGATCATCCCCTGTAAGAAAAGACACACATTAGGCGAATGGAGGGAAAACAGACCACGGAGCATGGCACTTACTTCAAAGAAGACTTAGGAATAGGCTTCAGCTGATGCTTACTTGCATGCCGGACGCCAAGCTGGCAGTCAATTACCATTCTAAGCACATCCCCCCCCGCCAGCTCCAGGGCATGCTGTTCACAGCCTGTCAACAGCCGCAGCTCAAGAACACCACCAACAGTCTTTTCCCTCTGTTTTGTGCGTGTTTTTCGCCTGTGGGGTCAAAGGCATGATGTCTGGAAGGGTATGGGGTACTATGTGTGTTGAGGTTGGGGAGCTCTTGTTGGCTATTTTAGGAAATGGGTCCCCAATGGGGGGTGCTAATTTGGAGGGTGCCACAGGAATTGGAGACAGTACTGGTGGGGGTGTGGGGTGAGCAATTAGTGGCTGCCCTTGAGGTGTCTCGGGATGGTTTCACATTGTAAGTGCAGCACATGTACAGGTTACAGAATGGAATGCACATTCAACCTTGCAGCCTGAAGAGTGTCGTTCATTTTCTTGTGGTACTGGTCTCCGGACCGGGTCAAAGTCCTGGCATTCACAGCAAATGCCACTGCCTCCCATAAAGTGCCTGCTGTGTGAACCTCTGGGCGACGGCCTTGAGTGGGGTGCAGCAGCTGATGCCTGTTCCCTACTGCGTCCAGCAGGCGGGCTTGCTCACGCTCAGAAAATCTGGGAGCACTTTTCTTGGGGGCCATCTTCCTGGCGTGACTCCCTGTGTGCCCATAATTGCAGCTTATTAAGGGAGTAAGAGTTTTAACAACACCAAGTTAAAGTCCAACAGGTTTATTTGGTAGAAAATGCCATTAGCTTTTGGAGTGCTGCTCCTTCGTCAGATGGAGTGGAAATCTGCTCTCAAACAGGGCACAGAGACACAAAATCAAGTATTTGTGTACTTGAGTACTTGTGTCAAATCAAGTACTTGATTTTGTGTCTCTGTGCCCTGTTTGAGAGCAGATTTCCACTCCATCTGACGAAGGAGCAGCGCTCCGAAAGCTAATGGCATTTGCTACCAAATAAACCTGTTGGACTTTAACCTGGTGTTGTTAAAACTCTTACTGTGTTTACCCCAGTCCAACGCCGGCATCTCCACATCATTGTTAAGGGAGTCCAGGTGCAGTCAGTTTGGGGCAGCCTTGGGCCCATTGGATAAATTTCATGGTGAATAATGTACAGGCAACCTGGTTTCAATAGAGGGGGAGCCATCTCCAAAAGTGCTGATTGGGTGAACTCAACAAGGTACTGTGCTCAGGGGAGGAGGGGGTGCAATGCTCAACGCTCTCACTCAACAAAAGGGAATGCTCATAGGTGTGCATGGCAGCACAGCGCGCTGTATGCAAGGGGATGGGGATGCCGGGAGGCCGGCGATGTCTGAGTCAGTGGGGGATGGGGAGGCCAGCGATTTCTGGGTTGGGGGGGATGGGGAGGTCACTGATGTCCGGGTCAGTGGGGGATGGGGAGGCCAGCGATGTCTGAGTCAGTGGGGGATGGGGAGGCCAGCGATTTCTGGGTTGGGGGGGGATGGGGAGGTCACTGATGTCCGGGTCAGTGGGGGATGGGGAGGTCACTGATGTCCGGATCAGTGGGGGATGGGGAGGTCACTGATGACCGGGTCAGTGGGGGATGGGGAGGTCACTGATGTCCAGGTCAGTGGGGGATGGGGAGGTCACTGATGTCCGGGTCAGTGGGGGATGGGGAGGTCACTGATGTCCGGATCAGTGGGGGATGGGGAGGTCACTGATGACCGGGTCAGTGGGGGATGGGGAGGTCACTGATGTCTGGGTCAGTGGGGAATGGGGAGGTCACTGATGACCGGGTCAGTGGGGGATGGGGAGGTCACTGATGTCTGGGTCAGTGGGGGATGGGGAGGTCACTGATGACCGGGTCAGTGGGGGATGGGGAGGTCACTGATGTCCAGGTCAGTGGGGGATGGGGAGGTCACTGATGTCTGGGTCAGTGGGGAATGGGGAGGTCACTGATGTCCGGATCAGTGGGGGATGGGGAGGCCAGCGATATCTATGCTGGAAGGATTTGTTTAGCGATCTCCCAGAAATGTGTGCATGCGCAGAGGCCACTCAGTGCGCTGATTTCAGTCTCTTCAGCAGGAATAGGACCCGCCCCCAGATTTTTGCGTGATTCACACTAATGCACTCTGCAGTGCACAGAGTGCGGGAAATTCATTTTGAAAATCCCGCTGACAAAACCAATGGGATTTACTCCAGTTTTCACGCAAATTCGACACTTTGAATTTTTTTGGGAGACTCGCCTCCCCTCATGTTGGAGTTTAGATCTGCACAGGGGAGGCTTATATCCCAGTTGCTCAGCTGCTTCATATTTTGCTCTGGTTGTTACTGAGCCTTACAGATCAGCAAGATGCCAGGTTCAATCCCTGTTCTGTGCTATATTATGTGGGGGATAGATGGTCATCTTCACCGCATGGTAAAGTGGATCATCCTCCTGGTTTAGAACCCTAGGAAGGGTGGTCAGGTGGCAGAGCATTGGAAAGTCAAGTCTGGCTGTGACAGAGGCAGATGTAAGGATTTTACACAGCAGAAAGCCTGAGGCAGGGAGGGGGATGAATGATATTAAGGAGGTGAGAGTAAGTGGTCGATGTGACTGAGCGGATGTGAGATTGGAGTCTCAGTTTGGGGTCAATTGAATGTTGAAGTTAGAAAGAGCCTGGATCAACCTGAGACAGGGGATGGAGAAGGGAATGGACACAGTAACAAGGACATGGACTTTGTGACAGGGATTAATGACACTCTTTGGTGTGTTTAATTGGAGGAAATTATGATTCAATGACTTCACTGGTGAGGAATTATGTTGAGTTTTATGGCACAGAAACATGCCAGCCCTCCTGATCCATGCCAGTGCTTATGCTCCACATACTCTGCTTCTTCTTTCCCTTTCAATATATTCTTCTATTCCTTCCTCCCTCACATCCAACTTCCTTTTAAGACAGCAAAGTTGACAAGTTGAGCATGTGGCTGGTCAATCAACTACCCCCCCGTGTGCACCCCCCCCTCCCCCCCCCCCCCCCCCCGCCACCTTGCCCTGTGCTCTAAACCCCCCATCCCATTCCTCTTCAACACTGAAAGTTAAAATCAGTTCCAATGAATGTTTCAGACAGATGGATTACTGCCTCGCTGTTTAGTCTGAATGCACATTTACCTCACAGCTGTCTGTGGGATCTTGCTGTGCTCAAATTGGCTGGAAACATTTGCCTACATCACAAACAGTGGATGCACTTAGAAAGCAAGGAAGTGACGGTGAAGTGCATTCAGACATCCTGCAAATGTGACGAGGAGCTCTGTGGAACTCCTTTTTGTTCTTTTTGGATGCCCAGTGTGATGAGCACTACCCAAGATCTAAGTAAAACGGATAATATTGGCTTCAGTCTCACTTTTCTAGTCATTTAGTGACTGAGATTTTAGCTGCTGGTGACAAAGCAATATTCTAATTAAACCACCCACTGCTGCCCAGTACAGGAATGAGTGGCTACCAGACTCAGGAGATGAATGGGGAATTGGGCACTGGGGAGCTTGGTATGGTTTGGCGCTTCCATGTGAACAGCATTATCATGTAGATGCCTATAAGTTATAGAGAGAACCAGAAAACGGTTTGATTAGAATAATGAAGAGCTCAGAGAGATAAATTTCTTCAGGTATCTCCCACTTCACTTCACTACAATGGGAGCCCTTATATTTCCTTGGGAACAAATTCGGAGCCGGGATAGACTGGTCTGATATTGCATGAACTCAGCATGTCTGTCAGTAGCTTTTTTAACTAAGTCAGTTCATTAGTATTCGACTTCATTAGTATTATATGTATTAGTATTATTAGTATTACTTATGCTACAGCTCAAGAGGAACTGTAACTATAATCCCCTTGGCTAGGAATAAGTAATGATCTTGAGGTCCTTTAAAATTCACATCATTCCTTCCAAACGTTCAGTGCCATTCCCTTCTGACTGAAGAATTTCAGTCAACTCCTTAGGAACACAATATTTCCACAAACTCTACAGCAACGAGTCGAAGCCAAAAGCACCTCAGCTAGAAGATGGATGGTGATTGCATTTAAATTGCATAAGTAGGTTTTATAGGCGGGGTGGCCTTTCTGTATTCGCTGTTTGCAGACTGCAGAAGGCACTTTCAGCCCCTGAAAGGCCGAGTGTTAAACCACTTCAGATACTGACTGTCTGATTCGCTCTCTCTGCTTTCTTCCTGCACATGCACAGCATTCACAATATGTCCCTCACAACATGGAGTAGTCAGGAACAAATCCTTTGTCATTATTTTCTAAACTGGCATACCTAACAGCCAGCACCATGGTAGGCCAAATTTGCAACCAAAACATTTCAAAACCACGATATGAGATCATGTTAGATTTAGTGATGAGTAACAGACTTGAAATATTGGGTGGGATGTTTTGGCCCACCCACAGCGTGTTTTCCTGCAGTGGAGGCCATAGTTGGCCACTGGAGGGATCTTCCAGTCCCACTGCTGTCCACAGTGTTTTGTGTGGGTCCCCATTCCGTCGCTGGGGAACCCGTTGCAGGAGAGTACCTTTGACATGACCACACGATCCCACTGGCGGGAAGGGCAGGAAAATCATCCCCCTCCATTAACTTCCTTTTCTCTCTCCACAGATGCTCTCTGACCTACTGAGTACTTCCAGAATTTTCTACCAATATTAACAATTTAATGCAAAGGGCATCTTGTGAATGGTTACAGGGATGTGATTGAAGTTGATCTCTGTTTAGGAGGGAGATGTAATCATCACCTTCCATGTTTTTATGTTTTACACAAGGCAAACTTCAAAAGAATGAGAAGTATATAGACTGCAGTGCTATTAATGGGTAAAGTCCGTTCAAAGAAGATTTTGGTATAATAATAAATCAGTCCTTACCGTGAAAAGGCAGCACTTCCATTAGTTCAGCACCATGGCTAAAAAATGAGGTACGAGACAGTATGAAACTGAAAAGGGCTAATACAGTTGGAAAGGATAGAGGAAATTCAATAAACATGGAGAGCTGTAAAAAGAAAGAGAAACTCAAAAACTAATAAAATGTGTAAAAAAGGAGTGTGGAAAGAAACGGAAAAGGAGCTCAGAACCACCAAGTAAATGTTTCATATATACAGTAAGAAAAAGCAAAGGAAAGAATCATAGAAACCCTACAGTGCAGAAAGAGGCCATTCGGCCCATCGAGTCTGCACCAACCACAATCCCACCCAGGCCCTACCCCCATATCCCTACATATTTACCCGCTAATCCCGCTAACCTACGCATCTCAGGACACTAAGGGGCAATTTTAGCACGGCCATTCAACCTAACCCGCACATCTTTGGACGGTGGGAGGAAACTGGAGCACCCAGAGGAAACCCACGCAGACACGGAAGGAACGTTCAAACTCCATACAGACAGACAGTGACCCAAGCTGGGAATCAAACCCAGGTCCAATGAAGGACAGAATTCCATTTGCCTTCTTAATTTGCTGCTGCACCAGCAAACCAACTCCTTGAGATTCCTGAACAAGGACACCCAGGTCCCTCTGCACAGCAGCATGCTGCAATTTTTTACCATTTAAATAATCGTCCATTTTGCTGTTATTCCTACCAAAATGGATGACCTCACATTTACCAACATCATACTCCATCTGCCAGACCCTCGCCCACTCACTTAGGCTATCTATATCCCTTTGCAGACTTTCAGCGTCCTCTGCACACTTTGCTTTACGTTTTAATGTAATTTTAATGTCATCTGTGAATTTTGACACACTACACTTGGTCCCCAACTCCAAATCATCTATGTAAATTGTAAACAATTGTGGTCCCAACACTGAGCCCTGAGGCACACCACTAGTCACTGATCACCAACCAGAAAAACACCCATTTACCCCCACTCTTTGCTTTCTGTTAGTTAACCAATCCTCTATCCATGCTAATACATTACCCGTAACACCGTGCACCTTTATCTTATGGATAATGCCTCTATAGACTTGCAGAGGCACTGGTAAATTGGCACAGAGATCACGATGCATGGATAACTCACCCATCCATTACAATGCCGACAGCATACAGATTCCACGTTGCCTGCTAATTTATATGACTGCACAGCATACAGTCAGCACAAAGTAGTGCTGAGGACCTGCACAACTCAGCAAGAAGCGGAACATTTTGAGATGCTAACATGAGTTCAAGCTAACCTACACTACTTAGAGGCAAGGTGCGTTTTGGCTTGAGTAGGTGCTGGAATTCATAATGGATAAGCAAAATGGACCTGAGGAAGACACAGGAATGGAACACCATGTCAAATACCATTTTCTGGTGCAGAATTGGAGGCTTTAGTTCTCCTCTTGGCAAAGGCAAGGACATGGTAATGTCACTGAACTAGTAATCCATGGCACAAGCTAAATCTTTGGGGGCATGTGTTCAAATACCACCACTGGTGGACTTTATATTCAATTGCTAAAATCTGGAATATAAAGTTAGGGTCAGTAATGGTGACCATGACAACTACGTTCAATTGTTGTAAAAACCCATCTGGTTCATAGATGTTCTTTAGGGAAGGAAATCTTCCATCCTTACTTGGTCTGGCCTGCATTCCAGGCCCACAGCAATGAAATGGGCGAGCAAGCCAGTTCAAGGGCAATTAGCAATGTTCAAATCCCAAGAAAATAATGAAGAAAATATGTGGACAGGAGGAGAGAGGTCACTATTCATAAGAATATAAAACATAGAAACATAGAAAAGCTACAGCACAAACAGGCCCTTCGGCCCACAAGTTGCACCGAACAATTTCCTTAACTTCTAGGCTCATCTATAACCCTCTATCTTATTAACCTCCATGAACCTATCCAAAAGTCTCTTAAAAGACTCAATCAAATCCGCTTCCACCACCACTACCGGCAGCCGATTCCATGCACCCACCACCCTCTGAGTGAAAAACTTACCCCTAACCTCCTGTACCTACTCCCCAGCACCCTAAACCTGTGACCTCTCATGACAACCATTTCAGCCCTGGGTAAAAGCCTCTGAGAATCCACTCTATCAATACCTCTCAACATCTTATACGCCTCTATCAGGTCACCTCTCATCCTTCGCCTCTCCAAGGAGAATAGACCTAGCTCTCTCAACCTATCCTCATAAGGCATACCACTTAATCCCGGCAACATCCACGTAAATCTCCTCTGCACCCGTTCTATGGCTTCCACATCCTTTCTGTAATGAGGCGACCAGAACTGGGCACAGTACTCCAGGTGGGGTCTGACCAGGGTCCTATACAGTTGCAGCATTATCTCCCGATTTCTAAACTCGATTCCTCTATTGATGAAGGCCAGTATTCCATACGCCTTCTTAACCACAGCCTCTACCTGTGACACCGCTTTGAGCATCCTATGAACCCGGACTCCAAGATCCCTCTGTTCCCCCACACTGCCAAGAGTCTTACCCTTAATGTTATATTTTTCCATCCTATTCGACCTGCCAGAATGAACCACCACACACTTATCTGGATTGAAGTCCATCTGCCACTTCTCCGCCCAGTCTTGCATCTTATCTATGTCTCGTTGCAACTGCTGACATCCCTCTACACTATCCATAACAACTCCAACCTTTGTGTCATCAGCAAACTTGCCAACCCATCCTTCCACTTCCTCATCAGTACAGCACAGGAGCAGGCCTTTTGGCCCGTCAAGCTGCGCTGACCCATGACGCACGAAGACCTTTTGCCTCTACATGATCTGTATTCCCTGTTTATTTATGTATCTGTCAAGATGCCTCTGAAAAGTTGCTATTGTATCTGCTTCTACCACTTCCTCTGGCAATGCATTCCAGACACTTACCACCCTCTGTGTAGAAAACTTGCCTCTCACCTCTCCTTTAAACTTTCCCCCCTTTTACCTTAAACCTATGTCTCCAAGTACTTCATGAGTAAGTATGTAGAAGACTGTGTGCCCAAGAAGCAAATCCGTGTGTTCCCCAACCGGAAACCATGGATGAACAAGGATATGCTTGCTGAAGTCCAGGTCTGAGGCATTCAAGTCAGGCGACACTGACCTATACAACAAAGTAAGAGTTTTAACAACACCAGGTTAAAGTCCAACAGGTTTATTTGGTAGCAAATGCCATTAGCTTTCGGAGCGCTGCTCCTTCGTCAGATGGAGTGGATATCTCTTACTCTTACTGTGTTTGCCCCAGTCCAATGCCGGCATCTCCACATCATCTATACAAGAAAGTCAGATGCGATCTAAGGAGATCCATCAGAGATGCTAAAAGACAGTACCGGACCAAGCTGGAGTCCCAGGCGAGCAACACAGAGCCCCGTCGATTATGGCAAGGTCTGCAAGACATAACAGGCTACAAGATGAAGGCATGTAAAATCGCCGGCTCCAACACACCCCTCCCTGATGAACTCAATGCATTCTATGCCCGTTTTGAGCAAGAGGCCAGCGAGAGCATGCCCTCCACCCTGGAAGCCCTGGATGAACCTGTATCTGGGATCACCATTGCAGATGTCAAAGCAGCTTTCTTGAAGGTCAACCCACGGAAAGCGACTGGCCTGGCTGGGGTACACGGATGTGCACTCAGATCCTCCGCGGATCAGCTGGCTGGGGTATTCACAGACATCTTCAACCTCTCTTTACAACAATCTGAGGTCCCTATCTGCTTCAAGGAGAAGACCATCATCCCGATACCTAAGAAAAACAAAGCAGCGTGCCTTAATGACTATCGGCCGGTGGCTCTGACACCCATTATTATGAAGTGCTTCGAAAGGTTAGTCATGGCACGAATCAATTCCAGCCTCCTGGACTACCTGGATCCACTACAGTTTGCCTACCGCTGCAACAGGTCTACAGCAGATGCCATTTCCCTGGCGCTGCACTAAACACTGGAACACCTAGATAACAAGGACGCATATGTCAGATTCCTATTTATTGACTACAGCTCATTCTTCAACACTATTATTCCCACAAAACTCATCTCCAAACTCCGTGGCTTGGGACACGGCACCTCCCTCTGCAACCAGATCCTGAACTTCTTAACTCACAGACCCCATTCAGTAAGGATAGGCAACAACACCTCCTCCACGATCATCCTCAACACCAGTGCCCCACAAGGCTGTGTTCTCAGCCCCCTACTATACTCCTTATACTCCTATGACTGTGTGGCCAAATTCCCCTCCAGTTCGATTTTCAAGTTCGCTGATGACGCCACCGTAGTGGGTCGAATCTCAAACAATTATGAGACAGAGTACAGGAATGAGATAGAGAATCTGGTGAACTGGTACAGCAACAATAATCTCTCCCTCAATGTCAACAAAACGAAGGAGATTGTCATCGACTTCAGGAAGCATAAAGGAGAACATGCCCCTGTCTACATCAACGGGAATGAAATAGAAAGGGCCGAGAGCTTCAAGCTTTGAGGTGTCCAGATCACCAACAACCTCTCCTGGCCCCCCCATGCTGACACTATAGTTAAGAGAGCCCACCGACACCTCTACTTTCTCAGAAGACGAAGGAAATTTGGCATGTCAGCTCAACTCTCACCAACTTTTACAGATGCACAATAGAAAGCGTTCTTTCTGGTTGTATCACAGCTTGGTATGGCTCCTGCTCTGCCCAAGACCGCAAGGAACTACAAAAGGTCGTGAATGTTGCCAAATCCATCACGCAAACCAGCCTCCCATCCATTGACTCTGTCAACACTCCCCGCTGCCTTGGCAAAGTAGCCAGCATAATTAAGGACCCCATGCACCCGGGCATTCTCTCTTCCACCTTCTTCCTTAGGGAAAAAGATACAAAAGTCTGAGGTCACGTACCAATCGACTCAAGAACAGCTTCTTCCCTGCTGCTGTCAGACTTTTGAATAGACTTATCTTGCATTAAGTTGATCTTTCTCGACACTCTAGCTATGACTGTAACACTACATTCTGCACTCTCTCATTTCTTTCTCTATGAATGGTACGTTTTGTCTGTATAGCGCGCAAGAAATAATACTTTTCACTGTACGTTAATACATGTGACAATAATAAATCAAATCAAAATCAAAGTAATGTCCACAGTGACCCAAGCTGGGAATCAAACCTGGGTCCCGGAAGCTGTGAAGCAGCAGTGCGAACTACTGTGCCACCATGCCACACAAGCTGCAACATGACCTGCCAGTTTTTATACTCTATGCCCTGACAAGCATGCCATATGCCTTCTTGACCACATTATCCACTTGTGTTGCCACCTTCAGAGAACTGTGGACCTGTATCCCTAGATCCCTCTGTATGTTAATGCTTCTGAGGGTTCTGGCATTTACTATATATTTGTCTCTATATATATATATAAATATACATGTATATTTGTGTATATTTATTATGTATTATATATTTCCCTCCTGCATTAAACTTTCCAAAATGCATCGCCTCACATTTGTCCGGATTAAATTCCATTTGCCATTTCTCCACCCAAGTCTCCAGTCTATCTATATCTATAAAGGATCAGGATTATTTCCAAAGGAACTCTGAGGAGGCAATGGGAGCAGATAGTCATCACAAATAATTGATCATTTGTAACATGTGACATAATGATAACCCTTTCAAAGCTGGGACATCCTCACATCCTCACAATAGTAAAATTAGGTAATTAGTAAAAAATTAGCCATTTCTACACATGAATAGCATAAAATGCAATTGCAATTAATGAGGAGTCAGGGGATTGCTCCCAGTCATCCTGGCTCAATAGAAAGGTTCTTCTTAAAATGGTGTAAGCAAGCTACAGACAAGACATTGACAATTGATTTTCCAGCAATGCCTTCAGCACAGGGCAGGCCTGTAATCAACACATCAAAGGAACTGAATATACCTGCTTCAAGATAATCCAGGGTGATGAAAGATAGGCCGACTAAATAAGTGGCTTAAATACAGACACATATTTTACCCCAAATTACAAGCCCAATTCATCATAATGTATCCCTCTTTTATTCAGTCAAGGAGTAGTACTAATCTTTGAGTCTACAAACAGCGAAAGGGCAACCATCTATTTTTTTCAACTGCAGACTGGATGTTTTTTCAAAAATATTAAGGGCTTGGGCCTTAAATGACTTGAAAGCTTGACAGAGGTTATCCACTTTGAACACACATTTATGCCTACCCTCAACAAGGGGTAGCTGACCTCCCCCAATAGATACCTTACCTCTCCAAATGGAATAGTAAAACCCACCTCTGTTCTGTCCGCCCCCCTTCACCCCCCCCCCCCCCCCCCCCCCCCCACACTCTGGTGAAAATAATTAATTCTGAAGCCTGGGGGGGGTGGGTAGGGATGGGTATCTTCCAGAATTGGTGCTCCAGCACAATTTTCGCTGAGGTGAGGGGCCCTTCACCTTCACCGAAATTCAGCCCTCTGGGGTTTCTTGTTAGCTAGCCAACTTCTATCCAGAACTGTTCTGTTTTCATTTCAGATTTCCAGCATCCGCAGTAGCTTGTTTTTTATTTCAGCACAAATAGTGGAAGATTCTCCTGCTCTCAACTCCCGAACAGAGATGACCCAGTTATACACAAGAAAACAACTTCACTGTAAATACCTTTGTGCAATTATTTACAAGTGTCCAGTACACAATATCTATGGATTATAGAGTGAGGGAATGCAATGGCTGCAATCAGGACTGTTAGCCCATGGAGACCACAGCAGGATTAGAACTGTGCTTTGGGTTAGAATTACTAATGGTCCAAACACAATCCCTGAGCTGAGTTTCTGTTTGCACACATTGGCCTGAATATCCCAGGTTGCAGAGATTGGATTTTATCCTTCCCAGACACGGTGCGGTGCACTGTAGCTCCATGTCATCAATGCACAGAGGAGCTCCCAATGCGTTCAGGCAGGCTGCTTCTCAAAATCTTAGCATTACTTAAACCAGTCCTTTGAAAATAGATTTTCGAGATCAGCATCAAATCAAACATGAAGCAATCAGAATTCAGGTAATGGAAAGATCTACTCCATGAGGGAAAACTTAAACACTCTGTGTACTTGAATTACTATCACGTTTTATTTAAGTTGAACAAAGTGATTGTTTTTGTTCTCTCTTTTTTTTCTCCTTGCAAAGACAAGTAAAGATAAAAGAGGCCATTGAGTCCCCAGTGAGCTCTTCTTTCCACAGATCTTAATGATTCTCTCCCAACACAGCATGTTACTGCCTCTTGAATTATTCCACAGCTCAGTTAGCACAGCACAGACTGCAGATCAAAGCTCTGACCTTGCTGGCCTATATGGTGCTGCCTTTCTCTGTATAAACTCACTGAGCCACTGAGAAAACTTGTGGGAATTTGTACTGACTCCCCCAGGTGACTGTTATTTCTGACTGTGCCAATTTGTGCATATGTCGAAACTAAAGAATCCTATTGTTTCTTTAGTGACATATTCTTTGGACAATCAGTAGTTGGTCATCATAATAAGTTCTGTGCAAAGAGGACTGTGAAATGCAGCTCATATCCATCACAAGAAGGACTATTTCCACTGCTCAATGAATTGTTAACCCAACTGAAATGGAACACTCAGTGATTGGGTAATTTATTCAGCCACAGAGAGGCTGAGAGAAGTGATTACCAGCCCAACAATGAGCAGCAGGGATGAAATCAGAAAATGCTGGAAATACTCAGCAGGCCTGGCAACATCTGCGGAGAGAGAAACTGAGTTACTGCTTCAGGTCAATGCCCTATCGTCAGAACTATAGAAGGGAGCTTTCAAGCAAATACAGAGGAGAAGATAAAGGGAGAGGAGGAAAGGGCATGGTCTGTAATAAGGTGAGTGACAGGAGAGATTAGGGAGACCAAAGGCAGATAGAATGACTGCTTTGCACGGTACGGTACGGTTTGCTTCGGGCGGCACGGTAGCACAGTGGTTAGCACTGCTGCTTCACAGCTCCAGGGACCTGGATTCGATTCCCGGCTTGGGTCACTGTCTGTGTGGAGTTTGTACATTCTCCTCGTGTCTGCGTGGGTTTCCTCCGGGTGCTCCGGTTTCCTCCCACAGTCCAAAGATGTGCGGGTTAGCTAGATTGGCCATGCTAAAATTGCCCCTTAGTGTCCTGAGATGCGTAGGTTAGAGGGATTAGTGGGTAAATATGTAGGGATATGGGGGTAGGGTGGGATTGTGGTCGGTGCAGACTCGATGGGCCAAATGGCCTCTTTCTGCACTGTAGGGTTTCTATGATTCTTTCTTTGTGGAACATCCATGTTCAGTCCACAATCCTGATGCCGAGCTCCTGGTTGCCTGTCACTTTAATTCTCATTCTAGCTCCCATTCTGACCTCTCTGCCCTCGGCCTCCATGAGTCAATTATGGCCTCCCAGATTACATAGGTCCAACACAGTTCACCTACCACCACAACAGGTCCACAGCAGAAGCCATCTCCCTGGCCCTACACTCTACTCTGGAATACCTGGATAACAAAGACAACTATGTCAGACTCCTATTTATTGACTACAGCTCAGCCTTCAACACCATTATTCCGACAAAACTCATCTTCAAACTCCGTGCCCTGGGTCTTGGCTCCTCCCTCTGCGACTGGATCCTAGACTTTCTAACCCATAGACTGTAATCAGTAAGGATAGGCAACAACAATTCCTCCACGATCATCCTCAACACTGGTGCCCCACATGGCTGTGTCCTTAGCCCCTTGCTATACTCCTTATATACCTATGACTGTGTGGCCAAATTGCCCCCCAACTCAATTTTCAAGTTTGCTGATGGCACACCGTAGTGGGTGGAATCTCAAACAATGATGAGATGGAGTACAGAAAAGAGATAGAGAATCTGGTGAACTGGAGCGGCAACAATAATCTCTCCCTCAATGTCAACAAGACGAAAGAGATAGTCATCAACTTCAGGAAGCCTAGTGGAGGACATGCCCCTGTCTACATCAATGAGGATAAAGTAGAAATGGTCGAAAGCTTCAAGTTTTTAGGTGGCCAGATCACCAACAACCTGTCCTGGTCCCTCCATGCCAACCCTATAGTTAAGAAAGTACTCCAGTGCCTCTAATTTCTCAGGAGACTAAGGAAATTTGGCATGTTTGCTACGACTCTCACCAAATTTTATAGATGCACCATAGAAAACATTATTTCTGGTTGTATCACAGCTTGGTATGGCTCCTGCTCTGTCCAAGACCACAAGAAACTACAAAGGGTCGTGAACAAAGCCTAGTCAAGGAAATTATGTGATTAGGCAAGATTTAGGATGCATAGGATGGGGAAGAAATCTGCAGGGGATGGGCACAATTGAAATATGGAGCTTGTTCAAGGAACAGCTACTGCGTGTCCTTGATAAGTATGTACCTGTCAGGCAGGGAGGAAGTGGTTGAGCGAGGGAACCGTGGTTTACTAAAGAAGTTGAATCACTTGTGAAGAGGAAGAAGGAGACTTATGTAAAGATGCGACATGAAGGCTCAGTTAGGGCACTTGAGAGTTACAGGTTAGCCAGGAAAGACCTGAAGAGAGAGCTGAGAAGAGCCAGGTGGGGACATGAGAAGTCTTTGGCAGGTAGGATCAAGGAAAACCCTAAAGCTTTCTATAGGTATGTCAGGAATAAAAGAATGACGAGGGTAAGATTAGGACCAGTCAAGGACAGTAGTGGAAAGTTGTGTGTGGAGTCCGAAGAGATAGGAGAGGCGCTAAATTAATATTTTTCATCAGTATTTACACAGGGTAAAATGTTGTCGAAGAGAATACTGAGATACAGGCTATTAGACTAGATGGGATTAAGGTTCATAAGGAGGAGGTGTTAGCAATTCTGGAAAGTGTGAAAATAGATAAGTCCCCTGGGCCGGATGGGATTTATCCTAGGATTCTCTGGGAAACTGGGGAGGAGATTGCAGAGCTTTTGGCTTTGATCTTTATGTCGTCATTGTCTACAGGAATAGTGCCAGAAGACTGGAGGATAGCAAATGTTGTCCCCTTGTTCAAGAAGAGGAGTAGAGACAACCCTGGTAATTATAGACCAGTGAGCCTTACTTCTGTTGTGGGCAAAGTTTTGGAAAGGATTATAAGAGATAGGATTTATAATCATCTAGAAAGGAACAATTTGATTAGGGATAGTCAATACGGTTTTGTAAAAGGTAGGTCGTGCCTCACAAACCTTATTGAGTTCTTTGAGAAGGTGACCAAAGAGGTGGATGAGGGTAAAGCAGTTGATGTGGTGTATATGGATTTCAGTAAAGCGCTTGATAAGATTCCCCATGGTAGGCTATTGCAGAAAATACGGAGGCATGGGATTGAGGGTGATTTAGCGGTTTGGATCAGAAATTGGCTAGCTGTAAGAAGACAGAGGGTGGTGGTTGATGGGAAATGTTCATCCTGGAGTTCAGTTACTAGTGGTGTACTGCAAGGATCTGTTTTGGGGCCACTGCTGTTTGTCATTTTTATAAATGACCTGGCGTAGAAGGCTGGGTTAGTAAATTTGCGGATGACACTAAAGTCGGTGGAATTGTGGACAGTGCGGAAAAAAGTTGCAGGTTACAGAGGGAGATAGATAAGCTGCAGAGCTCGGCTAAGAGGTGGCAAATGGAGTTTAATGCGGAAAAGTGTGAGGTGATTCACTTTGGAAGGAGTAACAAGAATACAGAGTACTGGGCTAATGGTAAGATACTTGGTAGTGTGGATGAGCAGAGAGATCTCGGTGTCCATGTGCATAGATCCCTGAAAGTTGGCACCCAGGTTGATAGGGTTGTTAAGAAGGCGTACAGTGTGTTAGCTTTTATTGGTAGAGGGATTGAGTTTCGGAGCCATGATGTCATGTTGCAGCTGTACAAAACTCTGGTGCGGCCGCACTTGGAGTATTGCGTACAGT
This sequence comes from Mustelus asterias, assembly GCF_964213995.1. Lineage (NCBI taxonomy): Eukaryota > Metazoa > Chordata > Chondrichthyes > Carcharhiniformes > Triakidae > Mustelus > Mustelus asterias. Next base: position 80,582,336 of record NC_135803.1, on the reverse strand, counting down.
TCTGGTCGCCGCATTATAGGAAGGATGTGGAAGCATTGGAAAGGGTGCAGAGGAGATTTACCAGGATGTTGCCTGGTATGGTGGGAAGGTCTTATGAGGAAAGGCTGAGTGACTTGAGGCTGTTTTCATTAGAGAGAAGAAGGTTAAGAGGTGACTTAATAGAGGCATACAAGATGATCAGAGGATTAGATAGGGTGGACAGTGAGAGCCTTTTTCCTCTGATGGTGATGGCTAGCATGAGGGGACATAGCTTTAATTTGAGGGGTGATAGATATCGGACAGATGTCAGAGGTAGGTTCTTTACTCAGAGAGTAGTAAGGGCGTGGAATTCCCTGCCTGCAACAGTAGTGGACTCGTCAACATTAAGGGCATTTAAATGGTCATTGGATAAACATATGGATGATATTGGAATAGTGTAGGTTAGATGGGCTTTAGATTGGTTTCACAGGTCGGCGCAACATTGAGGGCCGAAGGGCCTGTACTGCACTGTAATGTTCTATGTTCTAGTCCATCACTCAAACCAGCCTTTCATCCATTGACACTGTCTACACTTCCTCCTGTCTTGGAAAAGCAACCAGCATAATCAAGGACGTATTCTCTTCCACCTTCTTCCATCGAGAAAAAGATACAAAAATCTGAGGACATGTACCAATCAACTCAAAACAGCTTCTTCCCTGCTGCCATCAGACTTTTGAATGGACCTACCTCGCATTAAGTTGATCTTTCTCAACACCCTAGCTATGAATGTAGCATTACATTCTGCATCCTCTCCTACGGTATGCTTTATCTCTCTAGCGCACAAGAAACAATACTTTTCACTGTATACTAATGCAAGTGACAATAATAAATCAAATCAAATTAAATCAAATTCTCTGGTCAGTATTTAAAAACTCTGCAACCAGCCTGGGTGACTACGCCACTACAGTAACTGACTTCATTAGTAAGTGTGTGGAAGACTTTGTGCCAAAGAAACAAATCCATGTGTTCCCCAACCAGAAACCATGGGTGAACCCTCTGCTTGCTGAAGTCTAAGTCTGAGGCATTCAAGTCAGGTGACCCTGACCTATACTTGCTACCAAATAAACCTGTTGGACTTTAACCTGGTGTTGTTAAAACTCTTACTGTGTTCATCCCAGTCCAACGCCGGCATCTCCACATCATGACTATACAAGAAAGCCAGATACGATCTAAGGATGATCCATCAAAGATGCCAAAAGACAGTACCAGACCAAGCTAGAGTCCCAGGCTAGCCACACCGACCCCTGCCGACTATGGCAAGGTCTGCAAAACATAACAGGCTACAAGATGAACACATGTAAAATCACCGGCTCCAATACATCCCTCCCTGATGAGCTCAATGCATCCCACGCCTGTTTAGCAAGAGGTCAGCGAGAGCATGCCCTCCACCCTGGAAGCCCGGGATGAGCCTATATCTGGGATCACCATTGCAGATGTCAGAGCAGCTTTCTTGAAGGTCAACCCACGGAAAGCGATTGGCCCGGATGGGGTACCCGGACGAGCACTCAGATCCTGCATGGATCAGCTGGCGGGGGCATTCGCAGACATGTTCAACCTCTCTTTACAACAATCTGAGGTCCCTATCTGCTTTAAGAAAACAACTATCATCCCGGTACCTAAGAAAAACCAAGCAGTGTGCCTTAATGACTGTCGGCCAGTAGCTCCGACATCCATCATTATGAAGTGCTTTGAAAGGCTAGTCATGGCACAAACAAATTCCAGCCTGCCGGACTACTTGGATCCACTACAGTTTGCCTACCACCACAACAGGTCCACAGCAGATGTCATCACCCTGGCCTTGCACTCAACCCTGGAACACCTAGATAACAAAGACACCTATGTCAGACTCCTATTTATTGACTACAGCTCAGCCTTCAACACCATTATCCCCATGAAACTCATCTCCAAATTCCGTGACCTCGGCCTCGGCTCCTCCCTCTGTGACTGGATCCTGAACTTCCTAACTCACAGACCACAATTATTAAGAATAGGCAACAACACCTCCTCCATGCTCATCCTCAACACTGGTTCCCCACAAGACTGTGTTCTCAGCCCCTATTATACTCCTTATATTCCTATGACTGTGTGGCCAAATTCCCCTCCAACTCGCTTTTCAAGTTTGCTGACGACACCACCGTAGTGGGTCAGATCTCAAACAATGACGAGACAGAGTACAGGAATGAAATAGTGAATCTGGTGAACTGGTGTGGTGACAAAGATCTCTCCCTCAATGTCAACAAAACGAAGGAGATTGTCATCGACTTCAGGAAGCGTAGAGGAGAACATGCCCCTGTCTACATCAATGGGGACGAAGTAGAAAGGTTCAAGAACTTCAAGGTTTTAGGTGTCCAGATCACCAACAACCTGTCCTGGTCCCTCCATGCAGACGCTACAGTTAAGAAAACCCACCAACACCTCTACTTTCTCAGGAGACTAAGGAAATTTGGCATGTCAGCTACGGCTCTCACCAACTTTTACAAATGCACCATAGAAAGCATTCTTTCTAGTTGTATCACAGCTTGGTATGGTTCATGCTCAGCCCAAGACCACAAGAAACTGCAAAAGGTCGTGAATGTAGCCTAATCCATCACGGAAACCAGCCTCCCAGCGATTGACCCTGCCTACACTTCCCGCTGCCTTGGCAAAGCAGCCAGCATAATTAAGGACCCCACCCACCCCATTCTTCCACCTTTTTCCGTCAGGAAAAAGATACAAAAGTCTGAGGTCACGTGTCAACCGACTCAAGAACAGCTTCTTCCCTGCTGCCGTCAGGCTTTTGAATGGAGCTACCTCCCATTAAGTTGATCTTTCTCTACATCCTAGCTATGACTGTAACACTACATTCAACACTCTCTCGTTTCCTTCTCTATGAATGGTATGCTTTGTTGTATAGCGCACAAGAAACAATACTTTTCACTGTATGCTAATACATGTGACAATAATAAATCAAATCAAATCAAACATAGATCTAAATTCTGTCCAACTCAGCCTTGAATCAACTCAATGATCCAGCCTCCACAGCTCTCTGGGACAGAGTATTTCAAACACTAACAACACTCCAAGAGAAGAAGGTCCTCCTTATTTTAATCCAAATGGGAAACACTTACTTTGAAACTGTGTCCCCTCGTAATAAATTTCCCATGAGGGGAAATAACCTCTCAGCATCGACCCTGTCAAACCCCCTCAAGAGGTTAAAGGTTTTAATAAGATCACCTCTCATTCTTCTAAACTCCAATGAGTTTGAGGCCCAACTTGTTCAACCTTTCCTCAAAAAACAACCTTTTCATTCCAGGTAGTAGCCTAGATTAGGCTAGAATTAGCCTTGCATGAATTGTTTCCATTGCAAGTAAATCCCTCTGTAAAGAAGGAAAGCAAAGCTTTGTACAGTCCTCTACGTGTGGTCTCACTGATGTGTGGTACAATAGTGACCAACAGTGATATATAGAATGAGGCTGGCCCTGCAGCTTCAGAAATAATGGCCAGAATTCTCAGACCTCGCCCGTGGCTGGGATTCTCCAGTCCCACTGCAGTGAATGGAGATTTGGCTGGGCACCAAATTCTCCAATCTCGCTGGCAGTGGTAGCTGGGCACATGAGACCGGAGAAATCTGGTCAATGTGACTCAAAGGGTCTGCTCATTTTCTGGCTCTTCATCAGCAGGGAGGTAAAAGTTCAGACACAGCACTGCATGATTTAAATTAATTACTGTAACGACAGACCATGTAATCTTCAACCTCACTCTTTCCCTTCACTATTTTACACCAATGCATTCTCACACGTTGAGGCCCCATTAGCTCTGATTCTGCTTGATTACACTGGTTGATCATTGTGAGTGATGGGAATTTGACAGTTGTGCTTATGTTAATTAGTTTATGTTAATTGTTAACCTATGTTACTTAGATTGGTGGAAACTAGTGAAAATTTACAATTGCATTTTAGGCACAATTTCCTGATCATTGCCATACAGGAAATGGTAGGTTGCTGTCTTTGAGTTCTCAAGGTTGGCTGGGGATTTATCACACCAATTGATGCTTAAGGAGCTATACACCTGATACAGGAGAAGCCTTTCCCAACTGTCTCATCCATGTCACTTAACCTGCTCAAAGTGTTTGATACGAACACTAGAATATCTACATCTTTCACCACAGAGCTCCTCAAGGAACAAAATGAGATGGGCACAGCAAGCTCTTGGTCCAGCATCCCCTGATAATTGAAATCCGGAAAGGATTAAATCAGAATTGGAGAGGGGTTGGCCATTCATTCAGTTTGTGTGAGGCCCTCTGATCATACCTCTTGTAATAGCATTGCAACTACACCCAGGCCAGGATTTTACAGCCTTGCACATGTCTTCCCCCAGTGGACGTGGCGAGCCACTTAAATCTCCATTCAGTTCGGCAGAGCTGTAATATCCTGCTGGGTGGGAGGGGCTGTAGAATCTTGAGCAAAATACACCTTCTATCCTCCGCTATCCTGGCATCTAGATCATAGAATCATAGAATCCCTACAGTGCAGATGAGGTCATTCTCCTCATTGAGTCTGCACTGACTCTCTGACAGAGCATCTTACCCAGGCCCTATCCCCGTAACCTCACATACTTACCCCATCAATCCCCTTAACCTACACATCTTGGGACATTAAAGGGGCAATTTAGCATGACCACCCCACCTAATCTGCACATCTTTGGACTGTGGGAGGAAACTAGAGCACCCGGTGGAAACCATGCAGACATGGGGAGAACATATGAACTCCACACAGATAGTTACCCAAGGCTGGTATTAAGCCCAGGCCCCTGGTGCTGTGAGGCAGCAGTGCTCACCACTGTGCACTATGCCGCCTTAGATAATTCTATTTGGCCAAAATGTATGCAGGGGAAGCATAAGGACATCTGGAATAGGTTTAAGAGATTCAATCCCTCAAACCTTTTCCACTATTCAATTAAATCATAATTGACCTGTATCTTAACTCCATCCCATGACGAAGATCATCCAGACTCGAAACTTATCTCTATTCTGTCTCTACAGATATTGTACGAAGTTTAATAACACCAGGTTAAAGCCCAATAGGTTTATTTGGTAGCAAAAGCCACAAGCTTTCGAAGCCTTAAGCTCCTTCTTCAGGTGAGTGAGAATTCTGTTCACAAACAGGGCATATAAAGACACAAACTCAATTTACAGAATAATGGTCTCAAAGGTACAAACAATGTGAGTGGAGAGAGCATTAAGACAGGTTAAAGAGATGTGTATTGTCTCCAGATAGGACAGCCAGTGAGACTCTGCAAGTCCAGGCAAGCTGTGGGGATTACAGATAGTGTGACATGAACCCAATATCCCGGTTGAGGCCGTCCTCATGTGTGCGGAACTTGGCTATCAGTTTCTGCTCAGCGACTCTGCGCCGTCATGTGTCGCGAAGGCCGCCTTGGAGAACGCTTACCCAAATATCAGAGGTCGAATGCCCGTGACCGCTGAAGTGCTCCCCAGCAGGAAGAGAACAGTCTTGCCTGGTGATTGTCGAGCGGTGTTCATTCATCCGTTGTCGCAGCGTCTGCATGGTTTCCCCAATGTACCATGCCTTGGGACATCCTTTCCTGCAGCATATCAGGTAGACAATGTTGACAACAAAATTCTACCTGATACGTACGTCTGCGGGTAAGCGTTCTCCAAGGCGGCCTTCACGACACATGACGGCGCAGAGTCGCTGAGCAGAAACTGATAGCCAAGTTCCACACACATGAGGACGGCCTCAACCGGGATATTGGGTTCAGGTCACACTATCTGTAATCCCCACAGCTTGCCTGGACTTGCAGAGTCCCACTGGCTGTCCTGTGGAGACAATACACATCTCTTTAACCTGTCTTAATGCTCTCTCCACTCACATTGTTTGTACCTTTAAGACTTGATTAGCTGTAAGTATTTGCATTCCAACCATTATTCTGTAATTTGAGTTTGTGTCTTTATATGCCCTGTTTGTGAACAGAATTCCCACTCACCTGAAGAAGGAGCTTAAGGCTCCGAAAGCTTGTGGCTTTTGCTACCAAATAAACCTGTTGGACTTTAACCTGGTGTTGTTAAACTTCTTACTGTGTTTACCCCAGTCCAACGCCGGCATCTCCACATCATGACTTCCACAGATATTGTCAGACCTACTGATATTTTTCAGCGCATTCTGTTTTTGTATGGAACTTTCATTGATTGTTATAAAAACCCATCTGGATAGCTAACATACTTCAGGGAAGGAAATCTAGAATCATGATCTGGTCTGGCCTACATGGGACTCCAGCCCTGCAGTAAAACCCTCTGAAATAACTTAGCAAGCCTCTCAGTTGTATAAAACTATGACAGAAATGTTGACAAGGAATAAAACCAGATGGACCACCCAGCATTGACCTAGGCACTGGAAACAACAAAGCACATCTAGCCCTGTTGACCCTGCGAAGTCCTCCCTATTAACATCTGGAGGCTCATGCTAAAATTTGGAAAGCAGTCCCACAGACTAGTCAAGCAATGGCCTGATATAAGCATACTGACAGAATCATACCTTTCAGACAATGTACAACACCACCATTACAAGAGGTGCCGGCGGCAGTCGTATACTGATGGGAGGGAGTTCCCCTGCGGGTCCTCAACATTGACGCTGGACTCCATGAAGTCTCATGCTGTCAGGTCAAACATGGGTAAGGAAACCTGCTGATTACCACGTACGTCTGCCTTCAGCTGATGAACCAATACTCCTCAATGTTGAATACCACTTAGAGGACGCACTGAGGGTGGCAGGATGTATGATGTACACTGGGTAGGAGACTTCATATCCTTCACCAAAAGTGGCTGAGTAGCACCACCACAGGCTGAGCTGGACATAACTGTTAGACTGGAACTGCGGCAGATGGTGAGGGAACCAACAAGAAAGAAAAACATATTTGACCTCATCCTCACCAAACTACCAGTCACAGATGCATCTATCCATGGCATATCAGTAGGAGTGACCACCACACAGTCCTTGTGGAGACAAGGTCCCGCCTTCACATTGAGGACATCCTCCATTGCATTGTGTGGAACTTCCACTGTGCTAAATGGGATAGACTTCAAACAGACCTAGCAACTCAAGACTGAGCATCCATGAAAGGCCATGGGCCATCAACAGCAGCAGAACTATACTCAACCACAATCTGTAATTTCATGGCCTGGCTTATCCCCCACTCTACCATCACCACCAACCCAGGGAATCAGCCCTGGTTCAATGAAGAGTGCAGGAGGTCGTGCCAGGAGCAATATCAGCCATACCTAAAACTGAAATTTCAACCTGGTGAAGCTACCAAACTTGCATATCAAACAGTACGAACAGCAAGTAATAGACAAAGGTAAACAATCCCACAACCAACGGATCAGATCTAAGCTCTGCAGTCCTGCCACATCCAGTCATGAATGATGGTGGAAAATTAACTAACTCGCTGGAGGATGAAGCTCCACAAATATCCCCATCCTCAGTGATGGGGGATCCCAGCCCATCAGCACAAAAGATAAGGCTGAAGCATTTGCAACAATCGTCAGTCAGGAGTGACGAGTGGATGATTCATCTCAAGCTTTTCCGGAGGTCCCCAGCATCACAGATGTCAGTCTTCAATCAATTCAATTCATCCCGCGTGATATCAAGAAATGGCACAAGCCACTGGATACTGCAAAGTTTATGGGCCCTAAGAACATCCCAGCAATGGTAATGAAGACTTGTGCTCCAGAACTTGCCACACCCCTAGCCAAGTACAGTTACAACACTGACATCTAACCAGCAATGTGGAAAATTGCCCAGGTTTGTCTTGTACACAAGGAACAGGACAAATCCAACCTGGCCAATTACCACCCCAAGAGTCTGCTCTTGATCATCAATAAAATGATGGAAGGAGTTGTTGACAGTGCTATCAAATGGCATATACTCAGCAATAACCTGCTCATTGACAATCAGTTTGGGTTCCGTCAGGTCACTCAGCTCCTTACTTCAGTACAGCCTTCGTTCAAATATGGGCAAAAGAGCCAAACTCAAGATGTAATGCGAAAGTGACTGCCCTCAACATCAAGGCAGGATTTGACGAAATGCAGTATCAAGGAGTCTGAGCAAAACTTGAGTCAATGCGAATCGGGTGAAAACTCTCCACTAGTTCATAGAGTCATAGAGGTTTACAGCATGGAAACAGGCCCAACTTGTCCATGCCGCCCTTTTTTTTTGAACTCCAAAGCTAGTCCCAATTGCTCACATTTGGGCCATATCACTCTATACTCATCTGACCCATGTAACTGTCTAAATGCTTTTTACAAGACAAGATTATACCCGCCTCTACTACTACCTCTGGCAGCTTGTTCCAGACACTCAATACTGTCTGTGTGAAACAAATTGCCCCTCTGGACCCTTTTATATCTCTCCTTTCTCACCTTAAACCTAAGCCCTCTGGTTTTAGACTCCCCTACCTTTGGGAAAAGATATTGACGATCCAGCAGATCTGTGCCCCTCATTATTTTATAGAGCTCTATACGATCACCCCTCAGCCTTCCACACTCCAGAGAAAAAGGTCCCTGTCTATCCAGCCTCTCCTTATAACTCAAACCATCAAATTCCGGAAGCATCCTAGTAAATCTTCTCTGCACTCTTTCTAGTTTAATTATAGAACATAGAACATTACAGCGCAGTACAGGCCCTTCAGCCCTCAATGTTGCACTGACCTGTGAAACCAATCTAAAGCCCATCTAACCTACACTATTCCAATATCATCCATATGTTTATCCAATGACCCTTTAAATGTCCTTAATGTTGGTGAGTCCACTACTGCTGCAGGCAGGGCATTCCACGCCCTTACTACTCTCTGAGTAAAGAACTTACCTCTGACATCTGTCCTATATCTATTACCCCTCAAATTAAAGCCATGTCCCCTCGTGCTAGCCATCACCATCCGAGGAAAAAGGCTCTCACTGTCCACCCTATCTAATCCTCTGATCATCTTGTATGCCTCTATTAACCTCTTAACCTTCTTCTCTCTAATGAAAACAGCCTCAAATCACTCAGCCTTTCCTCATAAGACCTTCCCACCATACCAGGCAACATCCTGGTAAATCTCCTCTGCACCCTTTCCAATGCTTCCACATCCTTCCTATAATGCGGCGACCAGAACTGTACGCGATACTCCAAGTGCGGCCGCACCAGAGTTTTGTACAGCTGCAACATGACATCATGGCTCCGAAACTCAATCCCTCTACCAATAAAAGCTAACACACTGTACGCCTTCTTAACAACCCTATCAACCTGGGTGCCAGCTTTCAGGGATCTATGCACATGGACACCGAGATCTCTCTGCTCATCCACACGACCAAGTATCTTACCATTAGCCCAGTACTCTGTAATCTTGTTACTCCTTCCAAAGTGAATCACCTCACACTTTTCCGCATTAAACTCCATTTGCCACCTCTCAGCCCAGCTCTGCAGCTTATCTATGTCCCTCTGTAACCTGCAACATTTTTCCGCACTGTCCACAACTCCACCAACTTTAGTGTCATCCGCAAATTTACTAACCCAGCCTTCTACGCCCTCATCCAGGTCATTTATAAAAATGACAAACAGCAGTGGCCCCAAAACAGATCCTTGCAGTACAACACTAGTAACTAAACTCCAGGATGAACATTTCCCATCAACCACCACCCTCTGTCTTCTTACAGATAGCCAATTTCTGATCCAAACCGCGAAATCACCGTCAATCCCATGCCTCTGTATTTTCTGCAATAGCCTACCATGGGGAACCTTATCAAATGCTTTACTGAAATCCATATGCACCACATCAACTGCTTTACCCTCATCCACCTCTTTGGTCACCTTCTCAAAGAACTCAATAAGGTTTGTGAGGCATGACCTACCTTTCACAAAACCGTGTTGACTATCCCTAATCAAATTGTTCCTTTCTAGATGATTATAAATCCTATCTCTTATAATCCTTTCCAAAACTTTGCTCACAACAGAAGTAAGGCTCACTGGTCTATAATTACCAGGGTTGGCTCTACTCCCCTTCTTGAACAAGGGGACAACTTTTGCTATCCTCCAGTCTTCTGGCACTACTCCTGTAGACAATGACGACATAAAGATCAAAGCCAAAGGCTCTGCAATCTCCTCCCTAGCCTCCCAGAGAATCCTAGGATAAATCCCATCCGGCCCAGGGGACTTGTCTATTTTCACACTTTCCAGAATTGCTAACACCTCCTCCTTATGAACCTCAATCCCGTCTCGTCTAATAGTTTGTATCTCAATATTCTCTTCGACAACATTGTCTTTTTCCTGTGTGAATACTGATGAAAAATATTCATTTAGCACCTCTCCTATCTCTTCGGACTCCAACCACAACTTCCCACTACTGTCCTTGACTGGTCCTAATCTTACCCTCGTCATTCTTTTATTCCTGACATAACTATAGAAAGCTTTAGGGTTTTCCTTGATCCTACCTGCCAAAGACTTCTCATGTCCCCTCCTAGCTCTTCTTAGCTCTCTCTTCAGGTCCTTTCTGGCTAACTTGTAACTCTCAAGCACCCTAACTGAGCCTTCATGTCTCATCTTTACATAAGTCTCCTTCTTCCTCTTCACAAGAGATTCAACTTCTTTAGTAAACCACGGTTCCCTCGCTCAACCACTTCCTCCCTGCCTGACAGGTACATACTTATCAAGGACACGCAGTAACTGTTCCTTGAACAAGCTCCACATTTCAATTGTGCCCATCCCCTGCAGATTTCTTCCCCATCCTATGCATCCTAAATCTCGCCTAATCGCATCATAATTTCCTTTCCCCCAGCTATAACACTTGCCCTGCGGTATATACCTATCCCTTTCCATCGCTGTGGTCACTATCACCAAACTGCTCACCTACCTCCAAATCTAACACCTGGCCTGGTTCATTACCCAGTACCAAATCCAATGTGGCCTCGCCTCTTGTTGGCCTATCTACATACTGTGTCAGGAAACCCTTCTGCACACATTGGACGAAAACTGACCCATCTAAAGTACTCGAACTATAGCGTTTCCAGTCAATATTTGTAAAGTTAAAGTCCCCCATAATAACTACCCTGTTACTTTCGCTCCTATCCAGAATCTCTTTGCAATCCTTTCCTCTACATCTCTGGAACTTTTCGGAGACCTATAGAAAACTCCCAACAGGGTGACCTCTCCTTTCCTGTTTCTAACCTCAGCCCATATTACCTCAGTAGACGAGTCCTCATCAAACGTCCTTTCTGCCACCGTAATACTGTCCTTGACTAACAATGCCACACCTCCCCCTCTTTTACCACCTTCCCTGATCTTACTGAAACATCTAAACCCCGGAACCTGCAACAACCATTCCTGTCCCTGCTCTATCCATGTCTCCGAGATGGCCACAACATCGAAGTCCCAGGTACCAACCCATGCTGCAAGTTCACCTACCTTATTCCGGATGCTCCTGGCATTGATTTAGACACACTTCAAAACACCTTCCTGCCTGCCGGTACACTCCTACGACCTTGAAACCTTATTCATGACTTCACCACTCACATCCTCCTATACACTGGAGCAACAATTCAGGTTCCCGTTCCCCTGCTGAATTAGTTTAAATCCTCCCGAAGAGCATTCGCAAATTTCCCCCCCAGAATATTGGTACCCCTTTGGTCCAGGTGAAGACCATCCCGTTTGTAGCGGTCCCACCAACCCCAGAATGAGCCCCAATTATCCAGGTATCTGAATCCTTCCCTCCTGCACCATTCCTGTAGCCACGTGTTCAACTGTTCTCTCTCCCTATTCCTCTCCTCGCTAGCACGTGGCACGGGTAACAAACCAGAGATAACAACTCTATTTGTTCTAGCTCTAATCTTCCACCCTAACTCCCTGAATTTCTGCCTTACATCCCCATCTCTTTTCCTACCTAATATCCTTTCTATAATAGGGTGACCAGAACTGCACACAGTATTCCAAGTGTGGCCTTACCAATGTCTTGTACAACTTCAACAAGACATCCCAACTCCTGTATTCAATGATTTGATCAATGAAACCAAGCATGCTGAATGCCTTCCTCACCACAATGTCCATCTGTGACTCCGCTTTCAAGGAGCTATGAACCCATAGATCTCTTTGTTCTGTAACTCTCCCCAACGCCCTACCATTAACTGAGTAAGTCCTGCCCTGGTTCAATCTACCAAAATGCATCACCTTGCATTTATCTAAATTAAACTCCATTTGCTATTCATCAGCCCACTGGCCCAATTGATCAAGATCCCGTTGCAATCTAAGAAAACCTTCTTCACTGTCCACTATGCTACCAACCTTGGTGTCATTTGTAAACTTACTAACCATGCCTCCTATATTCTCATCCAAATCATTAATATAAATGACAAATAACAGTGGGCCCAGCACTGATCCCTGAGGCACACCGCTGGTCACAGGCCTCCAGTTTAAAAAACAACCCTCTACAATCACACTCTGGCTTCTGTCATCAAGCCAATTTTGTATCCATTTAGCTGCCTCACCCTGGATCCCGTGAGATTTAAGCTCATGCAACAACCTATCATAAGGTACCTTATCAAAGGCCTTGCTAAAGTCCACATAGACAACATCAACTGCACTGCCCTCATCTTACCTTCTTGGTGACCCCTTCAAAAAACTCAATCAAATTTGTGAGACATGCTTTTCCAATTACAAAGCCATGCTGACTGTCCCTAATCAGTCCTTGTCTCTAAATGCCTGTAGATCTTGTCTCTCAGAATACCTTCCAACAATTTACCCACCACAGATATGAGGCTCACTGGCCTGCAGTTCCCAGGCTTTTCTCTGCAGCCCTTTTTAAACAAAGGCACAATATTTGCCATCCTCCCATCTTCAGGCACCTCACCTGTGACTATCGATGATTCAAATATCTCTGCTAGTGGACCCGCAATTTCACCCCTAGCCTCCCACAATGTCCTGGGATACACTTCATCAAGTCCCGGGGATTTATCTATCTTGATGCGCTTTAAGAGTTCCAGCACCTCCTTCTCTGTAATATGTACACTCCTCAAAACATCACTATTTATTTCCCCAAGTTATTTCCCCTAAGGGTGAAAGGAGAAAAGTTTAAAGGGAATATTAGGGGGGGCTTCTTCACGCAGAGAGTGGTGGGAGTGTGGAATGAGCTGCCAGATAAAGTGGTAAATGCGGGGTCACTTTTAACATTTAAGAAAAACTTGGACGGGTTCATGGATGAGAGGGGTGTGGAGGGATATGGTCCAAGTGCAGGTCAGTGGGACTATGCAAAAACTGGTTCGGCACAGACAAGAAGGGCCAAAAGGCCTGTTTCTGAGCTGTAATTTTCTATGGTCCTATGGTTCTAAGTTCCCTAACACCCATGTTTTTCTCAACAGTAAGTACTGATGAGAAGTATTCATTTCGGATCTCACCCATCTTTTGTGGATCCGCACATAGATGACCTTGTTGATCTTTAAGAGGCCCTGCTCTCTTCCTAGTTGCTCCTTTGGCCCTTATGTATTTGTAGAAGCTCTTTCGATTCTCCTTTGCCTTGTCTGTCAAAACAATCTCGTGTCCCCTTTTTTCCCTCCTGACTTCTCTTTTAACTCTGCTCCTATACCCTCTATACTCTTCAAGGGATTCACTTGATCCCAGCTGCCTGTGCATCTCATGTGCCTCCTTCTTCTTCTTGACCAGGGCCTCAATATCCCGAGTCATCCAGGGTTCCCTACTTCTACCAGCCTTGCCCTTCACTCTAAGAGGAATGTGCTTACCCTGAACCTTGGTTAACACACTTTTGAAAGCCTCCCACTTACCAGATGTCCCTTTGCCTTCCCACAGACTCCCCCAAATAACTGTTGAAAGTTCGTGCCTGATACCAGCAAAATTGGCCTTGCCCCAATTTAGAATTTGAACTTTTGGGCCAGACCTATCATTCTCCACAGCTATGTTAAAACTAATAGAATTATGGTCACCTGTTGGAATCATACCCGGCACAAAGGAAGACGGTTGTGGTTGTGGGAAGTCAATCCTTTATGTGTAATCACATTGTTGCAGGAGTTTCTCAAGAGAATGTCCTAGGCCCAACCATCTTCAGCAGTTGCTTCAATGACCATCCCTTCATCATAAGAGCAGCAATTGGGATGTTAACTGATGATTGCATAATGTTCAGCACCATTCGCTGATGACACCTCAGATACTGAAACAGTCCATGTTCAAATGCAGAAAGACCTGGACAACATTCAGGCTTGGGTTGCCAAGTGGCAAGTTACATTCATGTCACACAAGTGCCAGGCAATGACCATCTCCAGCAAGGGAGAATCCAACCATCTCCCCATGACATTCAATGGCATTAGCATTACTGAATCCCCTACTATCAACATCCTGGGGTTTACTATTGACCATAAATTGGACTAGTCGAGCCATAACGAAGTCAAATCCGTTGGCTACAAGAGCATGAAATTTCAAAATCCTGTGGCGGGTAACTCACCTCCTGGCTCCCCAAAACCTGTTCACCATCTGCAAGGCACATGTCAGGACTGTGATGGAAAACTGTCTTCTTGCCTGGATGTGTGCAGCTCACACGAATGGCATCCTATCTACCACTAATGCACAGTGGCAGCAGAGTGTACAATCTATAAGAGGCAATGCAGAAATTCACCAATACTCCATAGATGGCACTTCTAAAACCCATGGCCTTTACCACCTAGAAAGACAATGGCAGCAGATGCATGGGAACACCACTACCTGGAAGTTCCCCTCCAAGTCACTCACCATCCTGACTCAGAAATATAATCATAGAAATCATAGAAACCCTACAGTGTAGAAAGAGGCCATTCGGCCCATCGAGTCTACACCGACCACAATCCCACCCAGGCCCTACCCCCATATCCCTACATATTTACCCGCTAATCCCTCTAACCTACCCATCTCAAGACACTAAGGGGCAATTTTAGCACAGCCAATCAACCTAACCCGCACATCTTTGGACTGTGGGAGGAAACCGGAGCACCCGGAGGAAACCCACGCAGACACGAGGAGAATGTGCAAACTCCACACAGACAGTGACCCAAGCTGGGAATCGAACCCAGGTCCCTGGAGCTGTGAAGCAGCGGTGCTAACCACTGTGCTACCGTACCGTGGAGATGCCGGCGTTGGACTGGGGTAAGCACAGTAAGAAGTCTCACAACACCAGGTTAAAGTCCAACAGGTTTATTTGGTAGCAAATACCATAAGCTTTCGGAGCACAGCTCCTTCCACCCACATTGTCTGTACATTTAAGACCTGGCTGGCTGTAGAGATTTGCATTCTAATCAGTATTCTGTAATTTGATTTCTGTGTCTGTTTGCACTGTTTGAGAACAGATATCCACTCCATCTGACGAAGGAGCTGTGCTCTGAAAGCTTATGGTATTTGCTACCAAATAAACCTGTTGGACTTTAACCTGGTGTTGTGAGACTTCTTACTCAGAAATATAACGCCATTCCTTCACTGTTGCTGAATCAAAATCCAAGAACTCCCTCCCTAACAACACTGTTGGTGTACCTACACCACAGGGACTGCAAGTGAATTAAGAAGATAGTTCACCACCCTCTTCTGAATAGTAATTAGAGATGGGTAGCAAATGCCTTTTCAACGACACCCACATTATGTGAAAAAATAATTTTAAAAAAGGCAAAGTTCTACCAGGTGAGTCATCACTAACATTATTCAGGGAGAACAACCCAGCCTATCCAGTCTCTCCTCAGCTGAAACTTTCCATCCCAGGCAACATCCTGGTGAATCTCATCTGCATCCTCACCAGTGCAATCTCGTCGTTCCAAAAGTGTGGCAACCAGAACTGCACACAATATTCCATTTGTGGCCTAACCAATATTTTATAAAGTTGTACCAAGACCTCCCTGCTCCTATATTCTATGCCCTGGTTAATGAAGGCAAGCATTCTATCTGCCTTCTTCACCAGCCTATCTACCTGTGCTGCCACCTTCAGGATCTATGGATTTGTACACCAAGGTCCCTTTGTTCCTCAATACTTCCCAGGGACCTATCATTCATTGTGCATATCCCATCTTTATTAGGTAGTGTATATTCTATCCTACCTCCTATGATGCATCAGCTCATACCTATCAAGATTACATTTCTTCTGCCATTGCTCTGCCCAATTTACCAGCTGATCAATATTAGTCTGTAGCCTAAGACTATCCTGCTCACTATCGACAACACCACCAATTTTAATCTCATCTGCAAACTTACTAATTATATCTTCTACATTCACATCCAAGTCATTAATTTATATAACAAACAGCAAAGGTCCCAGCACCAATCCCTGTGGTACACCACTGGCTTCCAATCACAAAAGCAGCCCTTTGCCTCCTGTTAACAAACCAATTTTGAATCCAAATTGCCAACTTGCCTTGGATCCCATGGGCTCTAACCTTTTGGATCATCCTTACATGCGGGACCTTGTCAAAGGCCTTACTGAACTCCATGTAAACCACATCAACTGTGCTACCCTCATCAATATATTTAGTTGCCTTTTTAAAAAACTCAATTAAATTAGTTAGACAAGATCTCCTACTGTGCTGATTAACCCTGATCAGTGCCTTTCCAGGTGTTGATTAATCCTGTCCCTCAGATTTTTTTCCAATAATTTTGCTACCACTGATGCTAGAGTAACTGGCCTGTAATTACCTGACTTATCCCTGCTAACTTTCTTGAATAAAGATACTATATTAGCTATCCTTCAATCATCTGGCACTTCACCTGTGGCCAGCAAATATTTAAATATCTTTGTCAGGCCCCTGCAATCTCTTCCCATGCCTCCCAAAGCAACCTGGGGTACATCTCATCAAGCCCTGGGGATTTGTGCACCTTTATGCCCGCTAAAACATCTAATACCTCCTCCTTATTAATCTTAACATGCTCTGGAACTTCATCATCCTAACTGAAATCTCCAGCTACAATGTCTTTCACCTTAGTGAACACAGATGAAGAATATTCATTTAAGACCTCGCCCACACTCTTTGCCTCCACGCACAGATTGCCCCTTGGTCTCTAATGGGCCTCACTCTTTCCTTGATCATCCTCTTGCTTTTTATATACTTATAAAATGCCTTGGGATTTTCCTTAATCTTATCTGCTAATGATATTTTTTCATGGGTAGCAGAGTATGCATTGGCATAAAGAGTATAAGGAGCCAAAAGAGGTGGATAGAGCATAAGATGGCATAGGTTGACATAGATGGCTCTTGCTCTGTCCAAGACCACAAGAAATTACAAAGAGTCATGAATGAAGCCCAGTCCATCGCTCAAACCAGCCTCCCATCCATTGACACTGTCTACACTTCCTGCTGCCTCGGAAAAGCAGCCAGCATAATCAAAGACCCCGCGCACCCCAGACATACTCTCTTCCACCTTCTTCCATCGGAAAAAAGATACAAAAGTCTGATGTCATGTACCAACCGACTCAAAAACAGCTTCTTCCCTGCTGTCACCAGAATTTTGAATGGACCTATTTCGCATTAAGTTGATCTTTCTCTGCACCCTAGCTATGATTGTAACATTCTGTACTCTCTCCTTTCCTTCCCTATGTAGGGTATGCTTTGTCTGTATAATGCACAAGAAACAATACTTTTCACTGAAAATAATACATGTGACAATAATAAATCAAATCAAATCAAATCAAATCAAATGGGGCATGGAGAGTGTGTCGGGGTGGTGAACAAGGTGAGTGGTGAGAGCTAGAGGACTGGTTAGCAAACTGACTTCTGCACAGCCTGCCTCTGCACCCAGCACTCTCCACACTCATTCTGTGAACCACAGGACCAGCTTCCAATCCACCACCACTCCCACTTCAGAATAGAAATCCAAACTGCAGGCAGCAACTTTTAAAGTTTGGGATCAAGAATTCTTCCATCTTTGCACTCCTGACCTGATAGTAAAAATGTGGGCCCATATGTGTGTAAAACACCCTGTGATTGCTGAGGTATTGGAAGCACTGGAGATATTGTAGACCTAGAAATGGTGTCATCTCATCATTGCTTTGAAAGAAAGCAGATAGGTAAGATGTACACCAAACTGGTGAATACATAACAGTGAGGCTGCTAACCAAGCCACACCAAGTGGAAATATACAGAGTCCCTGAGAAAGGTGAAGTGAGATACACAGGCCATTAGTTTTCTTATGTGAATGGACTGATATTCTTAATCCTAAATTATGCCAAATAATTCTTAACATATTTTCTTCCCTAAATAGCAATACGTTGATGACTCATTAAAGTTTTATTAGCAGCTCCGGAATTACCATTCAGTTAAAGCAGGTAATGCTACATTAACTAAAAAGAGAGCAGTTATTTATTTGAGTAAGAATAGATTTGAATGTATTAGTTTCTTTTCAGGCCAGGATGATCATTTTTAGTAATCTCAGGATTACTGCCTGTGCCACGGGAAGGTGAGGGCAGGAATGGAGTGAGGTGGAGGATGAATGTGTGGCTGAGGGACTGGTGCAGGGGGCAGGGATTCAGGTTCCTGGACCATTGGGACCTCTTTAGGGGCAGGGGTGATCTGTATACAAAAAACGGGTGGAACTTGAATCACACGGGGACCAATATCCTGGCCGGTAGGTTGGCTAAGGCTACTGGGGAGAATTTAAACTAGATAGGTTGGGGGGAGGGGAGCTAGAAGAGTTGACTAGGATCAAGGAACTAATTGATGGGGGGGAGGATGCAGGGGTAAGGGGAATTACAAAATTAATGGTAGAGGAGAGGGTGCAAGTGAATGAAGGCGGTAATTTAGATAAGGGAGTAGAGGGAGAGGGTGTTCGCGACTCATCAAAGCGGGTCCAGATAAAAGCTGGAATAAGGACACTTTGCCTGAATGCACGAAGCATTCGGAACAAGGTGAATGAGTTGATGGTGCAAATCAGCACAAGTGGGTACGATCTAGTGGCCATTACAGAAACGTGGCTGAAAGGTGACCAGGACTGGGAGATGAATATCCAGGGGTATCAGGCGTTTAGGAAGAATAGACAGGAAGGAAAAGGTGGTGGGGTCGCGCTATTAATAAGAGATAATATCAGGGTAGTACTGAGGGATGACATAGGCTCTGAGGAACAAAACGTGGAATCATTATGGGTAGAGATGAGGAATAGTAGAGGGAGAAAGACACTAGTAGGTGTGGTATATAGGCCCCCAAATAATAATGTTGAGGTAGGGAGGGCTGTAAACAAGCAGATAAGGGATGCGTGTAAAAACGGAATGGCAATAATCATGGGGGACTTCAACATGCACATTGACTGGCAGACTCAAGTCGGTAAGGGTGGAATGGAGGAAGAGTTCTTAGAATGGTGTCGGGATAGTTTCCTTGAACAGCATGTTACGGAACCGACGAGGGAACGAGCTATTTTGGATCTGGTATTGTGTAACGAGGTAGGTAGAATTAAGGATCTTATTGTGAAGGACCCTCTTGGGTCTAGTGACCACAATATGGTCGAATTTCTGATTCAGATGGAAGAGGAGAAAGTTTGGTCTCAAACCAGTGTCCTCTGTTTGAACAGAGGGAAATATGATAGGATGAGGGATGAATTGGCTAAGGTAGACTGGGAGAGCAGGCTGGCAGGTAGGATAGCTGAGGAACAGTGGAGGATTTTTAAGGAGATCCTTTTCAGTTCTCAGCAAAAATATATTCCAGCAAAAAACAAGGATTGTAAGAAAAGGGAGAACCAGCCGTGGATAACGAAGGAAATAAAGGAGAGTATTAAAATAAAAACAGCTGCGTACAGAGTGGCCAAAAATAGTGGAGAAACAAGTGATTGGGAAAAATTTAAGAAACAACAAAGAGAGACTAAGAAAGCGATAAAGAAAGGAAGGATAGACTATGAAGCTAGGCTAGCAATTAATATAAAAAATGATAGTAAAAGTTTTTATAAATATATAAAAAGGAATAGAGTGGCTAGAGTGAATGTTGGACCCTTGGAGGACGAGAGGGGGGAGTTAATAGTGGGAAATGAGGATATGGCTGAGTCTTTAAATACGTTTTTTGTGTCGGTCTTCACGGTGGAGGACACAAATAGTTTGCCAAATATTAACGATAGAGGGTTGGCAGCAGGAGAAATACTTAATACGATTAATGTTACCAGAGAGGCAGTGCTGGGTAGACTAATGGGACTGAAGGTGGACAAGTCCCCGGGTCCGGATGGAATGCATCCCAGGGTATTGAAAGAAATGTCAGAGGTAATAGTGGATGCGTTAGTGATTATTTATCAAAACTCGTTGCATTCTGGGGTAGTGCCGGTTGATTGGAAAACGGCTAATGTTACGCCGCTGTTTAAAAAAGGAAGGAGACAAAAGACGGGTAACTATAGGCCGGTCAGCTTAACGTCTGTAGTAGGGAAAATGCTGGAATCCATTATTAAAGAGGAGATAGCAGGGCATCTGGATAGAAATGGTTCGATCAATCAGACGCAGCATGGATTCATGAGGGGAAAGTCGTGCTTGACGAACATGTTGGATTTTTATGAAGATGTGACTAGGGCGGTTGATGGAGGAGAACCGGTGGATGCGGTGTTTTTGGATTTCCAAAAGGCGTTTGATAAGGTGCCCCATAAAAGGCTGCTGAAGAAGATTAGGGCACACGGAGTTGGGGGTAGTGTGTTAAAGTGGATTGGGGACTGGCTATCCGACAGGAAGCAAAGAGTCGGAATAAATGGGTGTTTTTCCGGTTGGAGGAAGGTAACTAGTGGCGTGCCGCAGGGATCGGTACTCGGGCCGCAACTGTTTACCATTTATATAGATGATCTGGAGGAGGGGACGGAGTGTAGGGTAACGAAGTTTGCAGACGACACAAAGATAAGTGGAAAAGTGAATCGTGTGGAGGACGGAGAAGATCTGCAGAGAGATTTGGACAGGCTGAGTGAGTGGGCGAGGATATGGCAAATGGAGTATAACGTTGAGAAATGCGAGGTTATACACTTTGGAGGAAATAATAACAAATGGGATTACTATCTCAATGGAAACAAATTAAAACATGCTACCGTGCAAAGGGACCTGGGGGTCCTTGTGCATGAGACGCAAAAGCCCAGTCTGCAGGTACAACAGGTGATCAAGAAGGCAAATGGGATGTTGGCCTATATTGCGAGGGGGATAGAATATAAAAGCAGGGATGTCTTGATGCACCTGTACAGGGCATTGGTGAGGCCGCAGCTGGAATACTGTGTGCAGTATTGGTCCCCTTATATGAGGAAGGATATATTGGCATTGGAGGGAGTGCAGAGAAGGTTCACCAGGTTGATACCGGAGATGAGGGGTTTGGATTATGAGGAGAGGCTGAGGAGATTGGGTTTGTACTCGTTGGAGTTTAGAAGGATGAGGGGGGATCTTATGGAGACTTATAAGATAATGCGGGGGCTGGATAGAGTGGAGGCGGAGAGATTCTTTCCACTTAGTAAGGAAGTTAAAACTAGAGGACACAGCCTCAAAATAAAGGGGGGTCGGTTTAAGACAGAGTTGAGGAGGAACTTCTTCTCCCAGAGGGTGGTGAATCTCTGGAATTCTCTGCCCACTGCGGTGGTGGAGGCTACCTCACTGAATATGTTTAAGGCGCGGATGGATGGATTCCTGATCGGTAAGGGAATTAAGGGTTATGGGGATCAGGCGGGTAAGTGGTACTGATCCACGTCAGATCAGCCATGATCTTATTGAATGGCGGGGCAGGCTCGAGGGGCTAGATGGCCTACTCCTGCTCCTATTTCTTATGTTCTTATGTAAGATGGCAGCTCCCTGGACAGTTGAGACTAGCTGGAGGATTTCTGTAACTTTGCTGAATTAATTGAGAGTTGGGGAGTATTTTTTAGAGTCTGCCCTCAGCAGGCTAAAAGGGTAAATTTGGGAGCAGGCTGTACATCACCCACAGAATGGCAGCATGGTGGCACTGCTGTCTCACAGCTCGATTCCCGACTTGGATCGCTGTCTGTGCGGAGTCTGCATATTCTCCTCATGTCAGCGTGGGTTTCCTCCCACAGTCCAAAGGATGTGCTGGTTAGGTTCATTGGCCATGCTAAATTCTCCCTCAGTGTACCCGAACAGGCACCGGAGAATGGCGACTTGGGGATTTTCAGTAACTTCATTGCAGTGTTAATGTAAGCCTACTTGTGACACTAATAAATAAACTTTAAAAGCTTAAGAATGCCCTTTTCTAATTCAAAGCTTTATCCTAATTTATCATCATGAAACGAATAAAAAAGTGCTGAATTTATATAGTTCGTTTCATGACCAAAGGACATCCCAAAGCACTGTACAGCCAATGAAGGACTTATGAAGTGTTGTCACTTGTGATGTAGGAAACATTGGAGCTAATTTGCACACAACATTCCTGTGGTGAACCATAGTTGGTTACCACTATGAGTGCTGAGCCATGGATGGTCAGCACTATGGGTGTTTGTAGATATGTTACTGTAGTTACTGTTGGTGTTAGGGTTGGGCTGTTCTACCTGTTGATATTGTTCTGTGGTACACTCCAGTTGGCTCCGCCTACCAGGGGAAGTATAAAGGTCACTGCACTGCCTGGTGACCCTTTAGTCTGGGATTGTATTGTATATAGTGTGCACCATTCTTGTCAGTAATAAAAGCCTTTATTTCCCGGGTACAATCTAGCCTCCCGAGTGATTTAATCGCGCATCAATTCCATAAATAGCCATTTGATAATGACCAGATAATCTATTTTGGTGATGTTGATTGAGGAAGAAACATCGATTGTTATACCAGACAGCACTGTCCTGCTCTTCCTCAAACAACCCTGAGGGTTCATTCACATCTACTTGAGAGGCTAGCAGGGCCTCAATTTGACATCTGATCTAAAAGATGGTAGCTTTGACAGTACAGAACTCCCTCAGCATTGGACTGAGAGTGTCCAGCGAGATTTTGTGATCTAGGTTAATTTGAAGTCAAGCCCCTGAAAGCTTCTTACCCAGAGGCCAGAGTACCAATTGCAATCATAGCTGACGTAGCAATATATTGCATCTAATAATACGATGGTGTAAAGAATCACACGCTGCTCCTGCTTTACTGAATCCCGTTTTCCAACTCGAACTAGCAGAACTGGAGTATTTGGAATCAGATGGTACTTTCGGATATACTGTGGAAATGTCTTTCTCAATTCCTATCTGTTTAATAATAGGACCTCTCCAATTCCCTTCCTGTTTGTAGCTGAAGTTGTAAGGATGAAATAAGAGAGAGATATTCCAGTGTCACCCTTTCAAATATTCCTTTCTTTCTCAACATTGCCTGAGGCTGAGAGCTCACTTCCTTTGAATCAGCAATGATTCATGACCTCACTTTCTTTGCCGTCAATTATTTAACCGTTTCACACAATTTGTGTTCAATTCTCTTTTCCCGTAGAGAGGCTGCTTTCATTGCTACATGTGGTGCTGACTTAGCTACATCAAGCTCTCTTTGAAAAGCAATTGTGATGTTTTCTGCACTTCACGCTGAGGTGAAATGCTTGTTTCCAAACACCCAATCAACCATCCCACTAATAAATTACAGACACTTCAATAAATAGACTCTTGTGACCTTCACTAATACCAGCAGTCAAACAAGAATGCAGACTTGCTTCTTTCAGAATTCAAAAAGATGGACAGCAAAGAACACGTTCTCTAGCTGAGAAATTTGTAGGCCTCTGGAGCTAGCAATATGGGAGCCCTGAAAGCAAAAAAATGGCAAAGACACGAAGAAAACCACTGCCGACTCATCCGGTTGGCTTTCATAATGAAATTGATGAAGATATATGGAAGCAGCAGGAGCTGGGCATAAGGGTAGCAGCATTAAGTGTGGTGAAGTACAGGGATATTAACTATAATCCCGGAGTGATTATAGACTACTGCAGGGTTAGTGATGGGCGCCAGATGCATTGGGCAGTATGAGAGGTTGGTGGAGTGGTGGGTCAGTAGCATCATGTGGAAATACATTCACCAGCTTGACCATCAGTGTGAATTCATTGCACTTCTTGTGATACTGCCGCCAGCATCTCAAGGCAGACTCTGAGCATTGACCACCCCAGGTCAAAACTGCCCCCCTTCCCGTTCCAGGATGGTACTTGTTGGCCTCCTGCCTCCCCTCTCCACCCCTCACCCTCACCTCCACCTCCACCTCCACCACCCCATGGAAACGTGGCTTCTTTCCTCCTGCAGGTCTATGACTAAAGCCTCCAGTGTCACATCCATGAATCAAAAAGCCCATTCTCTGCCCCTGGCTCTCCATTTGCTTCCTTGCTAGTTGCAGTATTGACAAACAGCCACAGCCTCCTTTCATACGGAGCAGCTTCCACAAAGGAGGGACTTTCCCTGGAGGCTGGTTGCAACACTTGCACACTATTGGGCTCCCTGTTCAGCATGCAGCCAGCGAGCATCATGGGTTCTGTTGGCTTGCATGCCATTGTCATTCAACTGCAGAAGCAGCATAAACATAATGTACTGCTTGCCCCAATGGGAACTGCCATTGTCAGGCCATGAGCCGTGATCCCAATGCTCAAAATGGATGTGATCATATATAGCTCACTGTCCCTATCAGGAGAGCAAAACACAGCACATATAGTGTGAACAACTCATTATAGACATGCAGAAGTTCACAGAAGGTCTGATTAAAGGACAGCTTCAGTGTAAAGTAACAATTAGAGTACATCTGGAGAACATGCAGAGGCACAGGTTATGGATTATTTCTTTTCAGTCATGGCTCAGTGGTAGTACTCTCCCATAGAACCATAGAACCATAGAAAATTACAGCTCAGAAACAGGCCTTTTGGCCCTTCTTGTCTGTGCCGAACCATTTTTTGCCTAGTCCCACTGACCTGCACTTGGACCATATCCCTCCACACCACTCTCATCCATGAACCCGTCCAAGTTTTTCTTAAATGTTAAAAGTGACCCCGCATTTACCACTTTATCCGGCAGCTCATTCCACACTCCCACCACTCTCTGCGTGAAGAAGCCCCCCCTAATATTCCCTTTAAACTTTTCTCCTTTCACCCTTAACCCATGCCCTCTGGTTTTTTTCTCCCCTTGCCTCAGCGGAAAAAGCCTGCTTGCATTCACTCTATCTATACCCATCAAAATCTTATACACCTCTATCAAATCTCCCCTCAATCTTCTACGCTCCAGGGAATAAAGTCCCAATCTATTCAATCTCTCTCTGTAACTCAGCTTCTCAAGTCCCGGCAACATCCTTGTGAACCTTCTCTGCACTCTTTCAACTTATTTACATCCTTCCTGTAACTAGGTGACCAAAACTGTACACAATACTCCAAATTTGGCCTCACCAATGCCTTATATAACCTTACCATAACACTCCAACTTTTATACTCGATACTCCGATTTATAAAGGCCAATGTACCAAAGGCACTCTTTACGACCCTATCCACCTGTGACGTCACTTTTAGGGAATTCTGTACTTGTATTCCCAGATCCCTCTGTTCAACTGCACTCTTCAGAGTCCTACCATTGACCCTGTACGTTCTACTTTGGTTTGTCCTCTCCAAGGTCAGAAGGTTGTGGGGTCAAATCTTGCTCTAGAGACTTGAACGCATAACCAAGACTGCCAGTCCAGTGCTGTACAGTTGGAGGTGCTGTCTTTCAGATGAGAGGTTAAACTGAAGGTCTTTCTGCTCTCTCAGGTGGTCATAAATGATCCCATTGTACCTCTTTGGTGCAGAAAAGTTCTCCTGGCCAAAATGTATCCCTTAATCAATATCACTCAGTAGGATCACCTGGGTCACTGTCGCACTGTTTCTGTGGCAACGTACTGTGTATAGATCAGTTGCTTGTTTCTTATATAGTAATCGTGACTGAACTTCAAAAGTACTTCTGTGAAGCCTGTGAAGAATTTTGGAATGCCCTGAGATCATAAAAAAGCGAGTCCTTTCTTTTACATCATTGTCCCATGGTTTTATTCAAACAATAAATCTGGAACCTGACTCTGAGAGAAATCTGAGTTTCCCACCCAACTGTCTGACTTACAATGGCAAGGGTTGGGAAGGGGGAAGTACGTTCACCACCTTTATTTTGTCTCTACATTGCTGCCAGGTAGATGGAATTATAATCCTCCCTCAGAGAGCAATACCTCATTCCAAGCAAGAGGAGGTGATAAAGAAATAACGAACCCTTTTGTGTAGCCCTTACAACCAATACAGAACCATTCAAAGCAGAGTCATTGTTGTGATGTCAGGGACATGGCAGCAAATTCAACCATCCTCAGAAAAAATACTTTCCACCACCATTTGCACCTGTGGTTAAAGTGATGCCTTAACCTGACTCATCAGCAATTGCTACTGGACAACAATGGTCAGAATCAATTTGCATGTTAGACTGGTATGAAAAATTACATAGAAAAGGAGTAACAGATTAATAAATGGATAAGTGCATTCAGGAGTTTTGCATATGAGTGGATCCCAGTGTATTTTTAATAGCTTTCTAAATTGAGATGAGAGAGATAGGAAGAGGTAAAATGGACTGAGGCAAAAAATGCATTAGCAAAGAATGAACTGAATATAAAATAGTGCCTCACTCTTGACTAAACGCTTCAGTAAAGATAATAAAATCATAGAGTGTGTGCCTCTTTGAAATAGCGAAAATTATGCTTCAGCAGATTTTTACCTTTCCTTTCATCAGCCAGAAGCATGTAGAAATATAATGTTTAATTCAATGCCTTTATAATTGATAAGTTGACAGCATGTGAGGAATGCTCAGTATTTTAAATAGGATCTCTTGTGTGTGTAACAAGGGATGGAAAGAGACTGGCACAATATTCTCTAAGTCTGCAGGGAGGCCACTTGTTGTTGAATGTAAGAATTACCCTCAGGGTCCTCAGCTTCCCTAGTGGTCAATGGTAATCAATTATTTAACGAGCAGCACGAGATGCCTCATACACCGCCTTACTTTCTCTTTGTGTCTACATGGGTTTGTATAAAGCATTTATCACACAGCTATTGTCATAATGGGCCACAGTACAAGGAGCCAAATCCCTTGGCTGAAGAAGTAATAAATACATAAGTACAATGTGAGTTGTAGTATTTTAAAATATGAATGAATGACAAACTGTTGTAGCAGCTGCTGATTCTCTGCTGTGGTGTGTGCTTGCAATTGTTCTTGATGCAGGATGACTCTGATAATAGTGTTTGTGTAGAGTGGACAACACTGCCGACTCCCAGGAGATGTGTGTTGCTTTTTTCAATCTTTGGAATGAGAATGAAGGATCGAGTAACCGTCACCATATTAAGTGAGAAGAGAGCCTTTAGATTTTGCATTCAGGCACTGAGGTACATGGGGTAGGAGTGCAAGTTTCAAAACAACTACAGCCTTATTTGGAAGCACAGATGGTGGGAATGGAAACCATAGATAACCACTCAATGGATAATTATTTCTGTAACATAGCTCAATACCATGCCTATTTACCTAAATATTGGTTACCAGGAAACAGGTTAATGATATACTTTACATTGATTAGATCTCATTTGCAGTATGCAATTAGGGCCTGATATCGGGAAACATAAAGTACAAATGAGGGAGCATGTTTACTTGTTCTGGAGTGGCAATAACCTGATTACTGATCCGTGCAGTTTGATGTTCGCCTGGACCACTTGGATCCAGGCCACATTTCAATCTATGACTAAATATGGATAAACAAGCTGAATGCCAGAGATGGGGTAAGTGTGACTGCCCTTAGTGTCAATGCACCATTTGATGAGTATGGCATTAAGGAGCTCTGGGAAGACTGAAGTCCATGAGCATCATGGGGAAATTTGTCACAGTTGGAGTCTTTCTCAGTACAAAGGAAGATGTTTATGATTGTTGTTCAGAAGTGACTGAGGTGTACACTCAACTATCTCAGATGTTTGCTGTGAATTGCACAGTGTTCAGTTCCATTTGTAACTTCTCAAAAATGAATCAGTCAATGACCGCATGCCACAAGAATTGAAACGCCTTCAGCCTTGGGTTGGTAAGTGGCAAATAATTCTTATGACACACAAGCGCCAAGCAATGATCATTTCCAACAAGAGTATATAGCCATCTCCCTTTGACATACATTGACATTATCATCGCCAACTCCCTCACTATCAACATCCTGCATGTAACCATTGATTAGAAACTGAATTGGGCCAGCCATCTAAGTGATGTGTCTACAAAAACATGTGACGTGCTATGAACTTTTCAGCACATAGCTCACCTCCTGACTCTCCAGTAACTTTGTATCACCTTCAAGGCACAAGTCTGGGATGTGATGGAATTCTCTCCACTTACCTGGATGAGTTTCACTCCAACCACACTCAAGAAGTTCTACATCATCATCCAAGGAAACAGTCCGCCTGACTTGCACCCCATCCACACATTTGACATTCACTCCCTCCACCACCGATGCACAGTAGCAGCAGTATGTGCCATTTACAAATGCATTGCAGGGCACTGTTTTAAAATTAGGGAATCCTTTTAGGACAGAGATGAGGAGAAATTTTCCCTGCCAGAGGATTGCGTGACTTTGGAACTCTCTGCCTCAGAAAGCAATGGAGGCAGGGTCATTGAATATTTTTAAGGCAGAGGTGGATAGATTCTTGTTAGGGGAAGAGATCAAAGGTTATTACGGGTAAATAGGAATGTGGAATTCAAAACACAAACAGATCAGCCCTGCTCTTATTGGATGGCAGAGCAGACATGAGGGGCCAAGTGGTCTACTCCTGCCCATAGCTTGTATGTTTGCATGTTCTTATGTAAACTCATGCAAGCTCATCTGACAGCATTGCCTAAACTCATGATGTCTCCCAACTAAAGGACAAGGACAGCAGTTGCATGGAAACACCACCAACTGCAAGTTCCCCTTACCATCCTGACTTGGAAATATATCGTTTCTACACTGTCGTTGGGTCAATATCCTGGAAGTCCCTCCCTAACAGCACTGTGGGTGTGCCTACACCATATGGATGCAGCAGTTCAAGAAGGCACACCATCACCTTCTTAAGCACAATTACAGATGGACAATATACACTGGCCTAGCCAGCAATGCCCATAATCTATGAACAAATAATTGTGGTCAATCAACTCATTGGAGATTTGAATGGAATAGACATAAACAAGAGCTGTTCTGGATTGGAGATTTAAATCAAAGGTAGGTATTAGAAATCATTTTGTTCAGAATAGAACTGCTGCATTTAATGGATGTCCTTTCTTCAACAGCAGTAGCTCAGTGGAATTCAGCACCAAGATATATAGTTCAGTTAAACACTTTTAAAGCATTTCAGTAAATGGGAGTCCAGCCTGTTATTAAGTTGCTATCAAGAGGCACTTCTACACACAAAAGATAGTAGAAATCTGGAATAATCTCCCCAAAAGGCTGTGGACACAGAACCGATTGAAATATTCAAAACAGAGATAGATTTTTGCGATGTTAAAAGTATCAAGGGAAGTGGAGCAAAGGCAGGTAAATGTACAGATTAGCCATGCAGATGGGTTAAGCATGGTTTTGATTCATTGCATTGAGCCAGGGAGATGGTGATGTTGTTGCATGTCGGTTACACGTTTATGTAACAGGCTATGTGCCTTAATGTTAGAACATTAAGAATGGTTAACTCAACTGATTTATGTTACCATTGTTCTGTAGCACAACTTTTACAACATAGAGATACCCAATGACTGTGCAAATTCATATGGTGCAGTAAATAGCTGATGTGGTACTTATTGCACATAGAGCATTCCATCATTTAAATGGTCAAGAGAGGAGGGGGGTGGGGGGTTAACGTCAGGAATCATTAGTTCATTAGTTTGCAGCCATTTTTCCTTTCATTTTGGGATATTGCAGAGAATATATAATGTAACAGTTCCAAGATCACTAGCTGCGGATTGAACATTTCAAAGCAACTAAGTAGCTGACACTAAGTCGAAATGTTAGGGTAAACATATTAAAATACTGACGAAAGCTATCTTGTCAAAATGATTGCTGATTTCAGCTTTTCAATCTTATCAGGAAGACTTTAAAGTGACACTATCACCTCTCAATTCATTTTGTTCTCCAACATCTTTACATTTTTTTGGGCACGAGTTCCATATACCACTAATGAAATGTTACGACTTCAAATATTTAAAATTTCTGATAAGACCAATTCCTTCTGCACTAAGTATTTTTAAGTACAATTGTCTTGCTGATGGGAATGTAACACAGGAATGTTGCCGGAGCAGGGTCAGAGTGAGGTCTCCATAACCATTACTGCCATTTCGGAGGACACATTTACCATCATCAGTCAATAATATCTAGCAAGCCCGCATATACATGTGTTAATGCAGACAGTATGGGCCCCATTTTACCAAAAATTCACGCCCGTTTTTGGGCGCGGAATCGCGGTAAAGTCGGGCGTCGGGCCTATACCGCGATCTGCACCCGAATCCAAGCTTTACCGACATCCGATTCGGGCGCAGGTCCGGTCCGCGCCCGAATCGGGCGGCCCGACGCTTTAAATGCATTAGCATACATTTAAATCGACTTAATGAATGGCGCGCCCAACTCTACCGCCAAATCCCACTTTACCGTCTTCTGGTCCATTCCGGATCCGCGCTGTAGGCGACCTGCAGAATAAAAATCCGAAGCGGATTTCTATTCTGCAGGGGAACCTCCGAAGCCCGTCCTCCTCGACCATCCTTCGCAGACACCCCCCCTAACCACCCCGGCAGACCACCCCCCCGGGATCAGACCCCCCCCGGGAGGCAGGCCCCCCCCCGGCAGATCCCCCCCGCCGGATCAGACCCCCCTGGGAGGCAGGCCCCCCAGCAGACCCCCCCCCCCCCCCCCCCCCCGGGATCAGACCCCCCCGGGAGGCGGGCCCACCCCGGCAGATCCCCCCCCTGGATCAGACCCCCCTGGGAGGCAGGCCCTCCTCGGCAGAGCATACCCCCAACCTACCTCGATCGCTGGTCTCCTTCCACCATCCTTCCGACCTGCAGTCCTTCGAGAGTCTGCAGCACCTTCCTGGCCTTCCGCTGGCGTCCGCTGGAGGAGGGGGGGGGGGCGCGGGCTCAGATGGATCTCTGGTTGGTGGGGGTGGGGGGGGGGTGGTGGGAGGATGGGGGGGAGGATGGACTTGGGAGAATCTTGCAAACTGAAAATAATGTAGCATCTTCTTTGTGCTGCCTAATTATCTATGGCAAAGGTATTTAAACTACAGTGTCCTAGTGAGCAATTAGTGACCTGTATAATACATTTGTGATCTGTAACTGGATTGTTGATGTCTCTGTAGCCATGAGCCAGGTGCTCAAATGTTCAGAGTCATGTGGTGAACTTGGAAGAATTGTCCCTGTGGTGGAACCTGGTTGGAATTAAGGAATTCCCTTTGGAAGATAATGTCAAAATTATAATCGCAGGAACTAAAAACCTGACAGTCAAAAATTAGGGAAAATATTTCAAAATATGGATGGGGGGGTATATATTTTGAAATATTTTCCCAAATTTTTGACTGTCAGGTTTTTAGTTCTTGCGATTATAATTTTGACATTATCTTCCAAAGGGAATTCCTCTAAATCTGTACAATGTTCAGATGAAAACAAGATGAAAGAAAGGATCCAAGGCTGCTCCAGAGGCAGATTAGCTGCACCCAACGTTGCCCATGCAAGTCACATTTATAGTAGGGGCACATCTGCCATGGAATGTGAGAGAAGAGTTGCCAATACAAACTTCTTTTCACTATGGTTGATTTCCCAGATTTAGTAATCTCCTTGAATCTTATTTCCAACCATGTTCCACCACGGGGACAATTCTTCCAAGATCACCACATGACTCTGAACATTTGAGCACCTGGCTCATGGCTACAGAGACATCAACAATCTAGTTACAGATCACAAATGTATTATACAGGTCACTAATTGCTCACTGGGACACTGTAGTTTAATTACCTTTCCCATAGATAATTAGGCAGCACAAAGAAGCTGCCACATTATTTTCAGTTAGCAAGATTCTCCCAAGTCCATCCTCCCACCCCCCCTTCTCTGCTCTCTCTGCTGTATTTTTCTTTCGCGCCCGGGCGAGCTGCTTCAGATTTCTTTTTTGAACTGCGCATGCGCAGTTCAGAGCTCCAATCGTTCCGGCAGCGCTAAGCCCCACCCACTGCGCGAATCGGACTGGAGCTGGCAAAAAGCATATGGGCGCGCTGCAAAGAGGATTCCGGGCTCGGATCTGCATTACGCCCGGATCCGGCCCTTAGACTCCAAATGGTAAAATCGGGCCCTATGTCAACCGATCCTTGACATTGCAGTTCCATTCACCTCATCAGGAGATTCTGAATCTGTTTCTAGCCACTTTACTCACTGTGCCCACCACTAGAACCATACATATGGTATTGATTGTTGAACCCTAGCAAAGACTCAGATCATGAACCTCATGTGGCATTCATGTCAAAAGTTAGACTTGTGCATTATCATTCACTTCATTTTGTTGGTAGGGTTTAATTCTTGATAAATGTTCTCAAAATTTGAGGCATTCCAGGTTGTGTCTCATCTTGAAATGTACGAAAGAGTGTTTGCCAAACTTTGAAGAAACAAGACCCAGCAGACTGATGTATCATTTGTTATCATTGCATGCATTGATTCATTTGTTATGTATGAACTACCTTTTCACCTAAACATTTGAAAAAAAAAGGCAACTGGTTTTCCGTGAAGGAGAAGTCTTAGGTCTTGTGGGTATTTTTGGCAGCATCTTATCCCAAATAAATCACTACCAACAAAAAATGCCTGGTTAACAAATAGTTGCCCATTAAAGACAGTGGTTGGAATTTTCTGACCCTTCCCGGTGGTGGGATCTTTTGGACCTGCTGAAGGTGACCTCCATTGGTGCGGCCAGGATGCAACACAAATGGCCATTGACTTCAGTGGAACTGGAAGATCTTGGTGGCAGCCAATGGTGAGCTGCCTCTGTCGCCAGAAATTCAGTCACCAGAGGGGCCAGAAAATCCCGGCAATTACTTCCACAAATCACATCAAACATGCTTCTTAAAACCTACCCATAACATCACTCTATAGTTTCTTCCTACAACTCCAAAGGTAAAATAAGGATGGCATGAATTCTCCAGTCTTGTACACCTCACTACCACTGGCCAATGAGAAAGGAGAATTTGGAATTCAAAATCATGAAATGTCTGGACAGAGTAGATAGAGAAAAACTGTTCCCGTTGGTGAAAGAATCAGGAATGAGAGAGCACAGATTGCCACAAGAAGCAATGGAAACATCGGAAAAAATATTTTCATGCAGTGAGGGATTGGAATCTGAAATGTACTTGAGGACATGATGGAGACAGGTACAGTTGAAGCATTTAAGAGGGAAATGAATTATTATCTGTAAAGGAAGAATGCACAGACCTGGTTCCACTTTCACAACATTATCCATTACCATTCCTACCTCCACATATCTGCTGCTGAAATGTTCAGCCATGTCTTCATCTCCCTCAGCCTTGAATCTTAAGGTACTCTAAGGAAAGGTGAAAGAATTGTGTTTTCTCAATGTTACCTGACTTGATGACTTTACCCAGTGTTTTCTGCTTCTGTTTCAAATTTCCATGAGCTGCATTTTTCTTCTTGTTCCATTGTTCTCCAGTCTACCATCCTGGAAACTCCATAAACTTCGACTCATTATAAAAAGAGTCGCCCATATCATTTCATCCCTGTCTTTATTGGCTAAGTTTGACTCATGAGTTCCCCCATTGAGTCAGATTTAAACTTATGTTTAAATCTACATGGCCTCAACCCTCCTTACATGTAGAGATACAATCCCTTTATCCTAATGCTCTATTACTCTAATTTCAATTCCTGTATATCCACCCTACTGTTGGTAGTTGTACTTTCAGTTGCCTGGGTTCCACTCATTAATTCTTTCATTAAACCTTTCCATCCCCACCTATTCTATTCTAATCCTCCTTAAAATGGCCTCTTCCTAATTTACCTTTCTTTCAGTTTGCATCCATTTCTTTCCTCACGTCTCTGTCAAGAGCATTCAAACATTTACATCTGTTAAAGGTGTTACATAAAGATGAGTTGTTATTGAGTCTGTGCATCCCCTCAGGCCCTCAGTGTTTCAGGCCATGAGCGAACATTGCAAAATGTCATGTCGACAGAACCGAAAAGTTACACATAAATGTATGGCTTTACGATATCACGGAACCATGATTATATTTATGGCCACATGTCCACCCGACATTAGAAGTCTTGCCTATTTAGAAACATTCAGCACATTTACTCTTAACTCTATATGTTGATATTCAACACATCCAAGCACTTGGTGATCTCAACATTGAAATGAAATGATTGCTGTTATTTACTGAAAAATTGATATCCTATTAAGCGAGACACTGGTGACATGGTAAGAGCAAAGGAACAGGAGCAGACTATTCAGCCCATTGAGTCTGCTCTGCTATTGAATTAGATCGTGACTAATCTGTATCTTAACTCCATTTACCTACCTTGTTCTGTAACATGCTGTAAGCAAAGCAATGTGATTGATTGATGGATGGATGGATGGATTGATTGATTTGACAGGTTAGCGCTTTTGGAAGGCTGATCTCTTCCTTGCCCTCTGCACACATTTTGGTTTAATGTTTTAAGTTTCATTTGTAAATTGTTTTTGTTTCGGGCTGTTCCCTTTTAAGGGGTTGCTCCTTTTATTTTGTCTCCCAGTTTGTTTAACTTAGTTTAATTTGTTTGCACAAAAGAGTTGGAAGTTTGACCTCCCAGGATGAGGCCAGTCCATTGCACTCTGATGTGCTGATGCCTGTGGTGTCCTTAAATGTGAGATAATCAACTGCAAAATTTGTAATTCTGAAAAGTGAGCACTAACATTGGTAACTTTAATAACCCTCTCTCACCTTATAGCTTCTAGTCAAGTATCAGCCATAGATTGAGTTTCTCCATCACCAAATTATTAATAAATGTTATTTAAAGTTTGATTTTTGTGCCAAACCATCTTTCAGTATGCCTGGCAGAAAGAGATCGACAAACAGCTGAAAAATGTGTGTTGCTGTATACAGTTATTGTTACCTTCCTGTCTTTCCTGTAATAATTATATAAAATAGATCTGTACAGCTCAAAATATTTCCTCCAATAGAGCACAACAAGATATTATTGTACTTATTTAGGTTAATTTCATATAACCTGAACATAATTATACAATCAAACAATAAGGATATACTTGAGATATAAAAGAAGGAATATTTACTGAGGGACCAATTAATTCCACATTGGCCTAGAGTTTTAATAGGAAGAATTGGACAAAGGCAATACTTCAAACACCAAAGGGTGCTTAAGTGAGCAGTTGCTGTATAATCATTTTGCTTTCATGTGTGATGCACACATGTTATTTTCAACATTTTGCCTCTTTGATGTTGACTACAATCTTGCAGCATGGTAATCCTGTAGGAGTGTTTTTTTCTGATTGCTTTTCCAATTATGTTTATAATGTTGTTGTTTCTGCAGTAATCACTGCACTCATGTTTGTATCCTTTGAGTATCTGGTTTATTGTCCATATGTAGATTTTTGAAAAACTAGAAAATATCAGCAAAAGGAGAGGAAAAAACATCTTGATGTTCTTTTCCCTCATTACTCGATTGGCAATGTGTTTGTTTTTCAGGTGTTCTCAGATTTAAAAATGCTCAAGACCAGCGTTAATTGTAAGAGAGGTGTGTGATCTTCAGAAAAAGTTGTTCTTTTCTTGTCTAATTTTCCTGAGAGTATCATGTATCCTGAGAGCGTTAACATGTGCTGAAGAACAATTATCCAGGCACAGGAGAAGCTCCAAAACAATTCCCTCCTCGCCTCGTAGCTGCAATGGACTGGGGTTCATTGAGGTGCGATTTCCACTGCCTCCCCAAACTGACCTCAAACAGAATTTCCTGGATGAGGGAGTCATTACTGTGCTGCCAAGAGGGAGCCCACCATTATGAAGAAGACAATCCCAACAATACTGTAGCCAGGCAACGAAATTAGTTCGGTCTGCTCCAAAGCTGCATCCCTTCACTGGACCACTTCCCAGAGATTATTGCTAACTTCCTCATGGTGGGAAGAGGGACAGTCAGGAGAAAAATTCCCAGTCGAATCCTGCCAACAAGAAAGCACTGCAACTTGCATTCATGTAGCATCCTTTATGCAGTAAAACATCATAAGGCGCTTCACTGGGGTGTTATAAAAAAAATCATTTTACGGTGGGATTTTCTGATCCCTCCTGCTGGCAGAGTTTTCTGGTTCCACCACAGTCAACAGACATTTGAACTGCTTGCTGCATTTTCCAGCTGTGAAATTCTGCCAAACAACACTGATAGTCAAATAAGGAGATATTAGCACATGTAACCAAAAGCTTGGTTAAATATGTCAGTTTTAAAAAGCACCTAAAATGGAGAGAGTGAGGTAGAATGATGTATTATAGAATCCCAGAAGGAGGCTATTTGGCCCATCAAGTTTGCACTGACTCTCCAAAAGAGCATCTAACCCAGGCCCAACCACCCCCCCACCCCACCAACCACCCCCCACCTCCACCCCAACCACCCCCCGCCTGCCCTATCCCTGTAACCCCATGCATTTACCACAGTCAAATCCACCTAACCTGCACATCTTTGGAGTGGGAGGAAACTGGAAAACCCAGAGGAAACCTAAGCACACACGAGGAGAATGTGAAAACTCCACACAGACAGTGACCTAAGGCTGGAGGAAGGGAATGTTAGAGTTTGGCGTCGTGGAAGCTGAAGGTACATCAATGAAGGGGGTGAAGAAAACTCAGGTTCTGGTTTGGTTCTTTCTTTGTCTCTTTTTTAACCTTGTTGTTTGGATTGTTAAAAAAAAACAGAACCAGAATAGGACTAAGTCATGACACAATTTCATTCTGGGCAATATACAATAAGAGGGGGGCTACAGGGGAACAATAAGGTCAGTGGGTTTCTCATATTGAGGTAGCAGTGATTGGAAGAACCAAAACTCTTAGGTGAAACAGAGCAGAATTTCCAGGTTCCCAAACTGAACAAACTTACCCAATCCTAAAGCATTTATCAAATGTGGCCTGGAGTTTGTTCGGGCAGGGCACGGTATGTAACATGCGAAAGTGGGGCTTTTGAGGCATCTGTTCCATGGAATTACCTCTGATACCCTTCCTGGGCTGAAGAGGAAATTGCATAGAAGGATCTTCAGTTTCAACTTGAGCCGTATTTAAGATGATCATTCTTGTCCAGGATCAATCATCTTACTTCAAAATGATTTAGGTTCTATTGCAGCCTCAGTTGGACACCCATTTACTCCTTTTAATGGTACAAATGATAGCCCAGGATCTCGCCAGATGTTCCTGCTGAAGGGAAAGGGTTGGTGAGTAGAAGATCAGGTTCTAGCCACATTCTTCACCCTTCGCATCCCTGTCATAAAATGGTGGAACAAAAGGATGAGGTGGAAGCAGTTTCTACTTGTTCAATAGAATCCTTGTGCCTTTCTGCTCCAACTCTACTCAAACATAATCTGAATTTTATGCCCCCGTGGAGGTACAAATTCGATCAAGAGTCAGAGATTTGATCATTTTAAAAGGAAGGTAGTTTGGGAAAAATATAGGTTGAACAAGGGTTTCGATGAACGTTCTTGTAGAATAGGTTCCCTCTTGTGTAAAAAATGCTGTCTTATAGATTCTTTCAAGTGTTAATTCGGCATAGGTCCATTAAGAAAGATGTTTGCTTAGGTTCCGACAACCCTAGATTAGGCTACAGATGGATTTTGTACATTGGTTCACTGCAGCATATTGATTTTAATTCCAGCTTTGTTGCCTTTTATGCCTCACTGTGTCAACTTACATCCAAACTAAAGCAACGCTTGCACAAATTATCTTAACTGGAGCAGGTCATGGCAAGCCCACAGTATATTCTCACTCAGAAGTTTAGCAGCCCAATCATGACTGCTGGATCTTGGAAATCAGAAGCGCAAAGGGACTTGGGAGTTCTAGTTCAGGATTCTCTTAAGATTAACTTGCAGGTTGAGTTGACAGCTAGGAAGGAAAATGCAATGTTCGCATTTATTTCAAGAAGACTACAAACACAAATTTGTACTGCTGAGGCTTTATAAGGCTCTGGTTGGACCATATTTGGTGTGTTGTGGGTAATTTTGGGCTCTGTATCTAAGGAAGGATGTGCTGGCCTTGGAGTGGGTCCAGAAGTGGTTCACGAAAATGATCCCAGGAATGAAAAACTTGATGTATGAGGAGCTGTTGAGGACTCTGGGTCTGTACTCGATGGAGTTTAGAAGGATGAGGGGGAATCTCATTGAAACTTACAGAATACTGAAAGGCCTGGAAAGAGTGGACGTGGGGAAGATGTTTCCATTGGTAGGAGAGAGTAAGAACCGAGGGCACAGCCTCAGAATAAAGGGACAACCCTTGAGAACCAAGATGAGGAGGAATGTTTTCAGCCATAGGGTGGTAAATCTATGGAATTCGTTGCCAGAGAAGGCTGCGGAGGGCAGCCATTGAGTGTTTTTAAGACAGAGATGGATAGGTTCTTGATTGGTAAGGGGCTCAATGGTTACAGGGAAAAAGCCGAAGAATGGGGTTGAGAAACTTATCAGGCATGACTGAATGGTAGAACAGACTCAATGGGCCGAATGGCCTAATTCTACTCCTATATCTTATGATCTTACTTCCAATTCTCTAACTGAAGACTTTAATACCAAAGAACAAGAATGAGATTGTAGGTAGAAGCCTTCAAGCCTCCAATGGCCCCTAAGAGTCCTCACAGCGGGTGAGGAAACCACCCCTCCCTCGAATTTGTGGGCTTGGGTATTGTTTTTCTATTTTGGTTGTTTTGGGCTTATAAAATCTCTGGTTAACTCCTGTTATCATATAGACGGACTATATATCCTGGGAAAAGACATCATATTGTATCTTTGGTGCCTCCAATGTGCTGGGGATGGGGGAAGCACCCTTTCGTGCACATCGAAATATGGCCCAAAAATCCTTGAAGGTTTAACAGCCATTTTACCTGTGCTAATATCCTGTATTTTATGGTTGAATAAGCAATGGCATTCCTACTTTCAAGATTTGCTTTCCATACATTCTGTGGCTCTATCGCCATTACCCCGTGAGCTTGGCTGTGTGCCACTGAGCCAATTGTGACTGAATCCTGTTATCCTGATATCCCCACATTCTTTCATGACATGGAAGGCACTGGATACAATGAATAATCTGAGCCAATTGTATTTTTTTTTCAGTCTTTTTCGACATCTAATTACTTGAAAATGGTCTTGCTGTACTGTACCAATCTTTGAGAGGTTGTTGCATTATTTGTGAAAAAAATGAAAACTCTTCAACAAAAATATATTTTTTAAAAATATGGACCAAACCGCTGAACACCAGGGGTGAGGTGAGAGTGACTGTCCTTGATATCAAAGCAGCATTTGTCTGAATGTGGCATCAAGGAGGCCTAACAAAACTGCAGTCAATGGTAATCATTGGGAAACTCACTGGTCAGGCCTGGCACGAAGGAAAATGGTTGTGGTGGTTGAAGGTCAATCATCTCCGCTTCAAGATATTACTGCAGGAGTTCCTCAGGATGGTGCCACAGGCCCGAATAATCTTCAGCTGCTTCATCAATGACCTTCCTTCAGTCATAAGGTCAGAAATGGGGATGTTTGCTGATGACTGTACAATGTTCCCCACCATACTGAAGCAGTTCATGTCTCAATACAGCAAGATCTGGACACCTCAAGGACTGCAGCGATTCAAGAAGGCAGCTCACCACTACCTTCTCAAAGGCAACTAGGGATGTGCAATAAATGCTGACATGGCCAGAAATGCCCACATCCTGTAAATGGATAAAAAAATATCCCAACCCGGGTTTCTCTGGAGATTTGACATAAGGTAGGGTCACCTCATAGCACAAGGCTCAGGTCACTGTCTGTGTGGAGTTTGCCCATTCTCCCTGTGTCTGTGTGGGTTTCCTCCGGGTGCTCCAGTTTCCTCCCACAGTCCAAAGGTGTGCAGGGCTAGGTTGATTGGCCACTCTAAATTGCCCCTTGGTGTCCCGGGATGCACAGGTTAGAGGGATTAGTGGGTAAATATGTAGGGATATGGGGATAGGGCCTGGGTGGGATTGTGATTGGTGCAGACTCGATGGGCCGAATAGCCTCTTTCTGCACTGTAGGATTCTATGATTAAACTGCAAATTTTAATTTAAAATTAGATCCTTGACTGTCTCGTCTCACTTCAATGGCATGGCTTCAGCATGGTAAATGGACATTGCTGATTTATTTTAAAAAACTATCCTGGTGGCGGTCTCCAGTTTCCCCAATAAGACTGCATGGAGGCCTGATTTTTCAGAATGCAAACTGGTCTGGTTCACTTTCAGAGCAGCCCAATTTCACAAAGTGGGAGCTCAAACACGTATATGGCTCCTTCTTTGCCTGTATCAGTCACTGGCCCTGAATGCCTCCTATAACTGCCTTTACCCTGGCAGGCCATTATGTAATGGCCTTGCATGTCCCGTCCATCATATTGAATGCTTAGGCACCTGTTCTGTGCCTGAAAAACATTAGCTGTCAAATTTCTAGGCTCCTGCCTCTCCTGTCAGCCCTGCTGAAGTTTAGGGCAGGCTCACTCGACTGAGTGGAATCCCTCTGGGTCCATAGTGAGAACTAACCTTGAATTAGAAAACAGCAGCAAAGGGCATTAAATTAACTGCCTCGCAGGAACAGCTCGGGGTGTTTAAGATTGAAGTTGACAGGATATTTGCATCTGTTTTTTTAAATCAGCCTGACTTGAATCCCTGACGTTGTGTCCCATGTCTGGTCCAAATAACAAGACATGAGAGGTTTAACTTACATACGCAGTCAGAGTATAAAAACTATCACTGCAATACAGAAATCTTTGATGTAGAGTATCTCCAGATTACAAACAAATGCAAATTGCTACCTCTCAATAACCCAAGAGAATATTAAACACAAATATAAAATGAGACTTGAAATCTTGTTCTTTCTCTGAGGCCATTCAGTTCCCTCCTAGTATATTTGAAGACTGAAGTAAATCCACGAATCAGTCACATTGAGTTCAATGGATATGTTTACTGCTGTACTGGGTCACCCAATCCTCTTACATTCATAGTCCTTATCACTCCATTTTATTTGTTTTTTGTATCTGCTCTGTTAAGATTCAATACTGGAGTATTATTCTATCCATTGGATGCAACTTATCACAAAATTAGATTTAAAGGGCGTAATGCTTTAGTTTTGTTGCTCAAATAAAGAGATAAATTGTGCTTCCACAAATGG
The DNA here is from genome assembly GCF_964213995.1 of Mustelus asterias. Taxonomy (NCBI): domain Eukaryota; kingdom Metazoa; phylum Chordata; class Chondrichthyes; order Carcharhiniformes; family Triakidae; genus Mustelus; species Mustelus asterias. Next base: position 80,541,048 of record NC_135803.1, on the reverse strand, counting down.
TTTTCATTCAATTACACTGAATTACATTGTTAATCCGGTAAATCTCTCAATTAATAAGCATTAATCAAATTAAGCAGCTTTGGTTTTGTAAGTAATCTATCAGTTGGAATGTGCTCCCAGTTGCCCTTTCTGACGTTTAGTTCATTTTGACTTAATTGTGAACCAGTCTCCTGGTTTCTGGAGGTGGTGTTAATAAGGAGATGGTGAGGTAGGTTTGTCTCCGTGTGACACCAGAGTATTGTTACATGATGTCGGTGTTAATGCACGATTTCCCAGGGAACTGGAGCCAGGGTTCCAATCACAGCTGACCATCACTGTTACTGGACATACCGACCTTATGCTGCAAGGTCACTGAAGGCACTTGTGCGAAAGATGGCAGAATCTTGTATCTATCTCTCAAATAAACCTGGAGGATGGCAGGCCTGCAGGTGTAGGATTTTGTTGGATATAATCATCACTCTGGTTGCTGATTAACTTGACGTGTCTTTTATTCATCAGGTCACTGTGAAATGTCTAGTGTGCGGGTGAACACGGGGCGGCACGGTAGCACAGTGGTTAGCACAGCTGCTTCACAGCTCTAGGAACCTGGGTTCGATTCCCGGCTTGGGTCACTGTCTGTGTGGAGTTTGCACATTCTCCTCGTGTCTGCGTGGGTTTCCTCCGGGTGCTCCGGTTTCCTCCCACAGTCCAAAGATGTGTGGGTTAGGTTGATTGGCCATGCTAAAATTGCCCTTAGTGTCCTGAGATGCGTAGGTTAGAGGGATTAGTGGGTAAATATGTAGGGATATGGGGGTAGGGCCTGGGTGGGATTGTGGTCGGTGCAGACTCGATGGGCCGAATGGCCTCTTTCTGTACTGTAGGGTTTCTATGATTTCTATAACAGAATTAGCATAAATGTTGCTGCTGCATGCTAGTTTCTTTCTCATTTTCAACTTACATCATTGCCAATGGGAAACAATGGGAAAAAGAGATCCAAATATGTAAGTCTCTCCCTGGCTGTACCTCTTCATGGTAAGGAGTCGAACAACACCAGGTTAAAGTCCAACAGGTTTATTTGGTAGCAAACGCCACTAGCTTCATGGTAACAGAGGGAAACTCCATCCCAAAATAGTTCCAAGCTAAGCTAAAGCTTTAGAGGAACTAGGGGAGATTTGTCCACCAGATGTAGTGTGCAGGCCCACCGAAATGTATTCTAACACTCATGAACTAAACTCCCAGCTTTGGGTGAATCGCCCCATTGCCTTGTGGATGCCTCGCGAGAGAGTAATCCTTCCTAAGGGAGTAAACCCTGACAGAAAATATGGACTGGAATCGAAAGGTGGGCTGATGTGTTACTATGCCACCTTTCCAGCAATTCCCATAACCAATCTAGTGTTAATCTTTGCTTTCCTTCGGACTCAACTGGGGAGTTTGAGGGGGGGCCCTGATGTTTGGGCAAGCCAGAGTATCCATAAATTTTTCCCAGGCTTGCTCCCTGGAGAGGATACTTCAGTTTTTCTGCAGAGCATTAACATAACCTGTGAGATGGCAGTTACAAGTGATAACCCTAATTCCACTGGTGTAGAGAATGGCTGTTATGGGTGCTCACCAGTGATGAGAGGCACCATTTTGTCCAACTGGTCAGCCATTTCCCACCTCAAGTCTGGCAGCTCCTGACTAGTAAGATATTAGAACATAGAACATAGAACAGTACAGCACAGAACAGGCCCTTCGGCCCACGATGTTGTGCCGAGCTTTATCTGAAACCAAGATCAAGCTATCCCACTCCCTATCATCCTGGTGTGCTCCATGTGCCTATCCAATAACCGCTTAAATGTTTCTAAAGTGTCTGACTCCACTATCACTGCAGGCAGTCCATTCCACACCCCAACCACTCTCTGCGTAAAGAACCTACCTCTGATATCCGTCCTGTATCTCCCACCACGAACCCTATAGTTATGCCCCCCAGTAACAGCTATATCCACCCGTGGAAATAGTCTCTGAACGTCCACTCTATCTATCCCCCTCACCATCTTATAAAACTCTATTCAGTCGCCTCTCATCCTCCTCCACTCTAAAGAGAAAAGCCTGAGCTCCCTCAACGTTTCCTCATAAGACCAACCCTCCAAACCAGGCAGCATCCTGGTAAATCTCCTCTGCACTCTTTCCAGCGCTTCCACATCCTTCTTATAGTGAGGTGACCAGAACTGCGCACAATACTCCAAATGTGGTCTCACCAAGGTCCTGTACAGTTGCAGCATAACCCCACGGCTCTTAAACTCCAACCCCCTGTTAATAAAAGCTAACACACTATAGGCCTTCTTCACAGCTCTATCCACTTGACTGGCAACCTTTAGAGATCTGTGGATATGGACCCCAAGATCTCTCTGTTCCTCCACAGTCTTCAGAACCCTACCTTTGACCCTGTAATCCACATTTAAATTAGTCCTACCAAAATGAATCACCTCACATTTATCAGGGTTAAACTCCATTTGCCATTTTTCAGCCCAGCTTTGCATCCTATCTATGTCTCTTTGCAGCCTACAACAGCCCTCCACCTCATCCACTACTCCACCAATCTTGGTGTCATCAGCAAATTTACTGATCCACCCTTCAGCCCCCTCCTCTAAGTCATTAATAAAAATCACAAAGAGCAGAGGACCAAGCACTGATCCCTGCGGCACACCGCTAGCAACCTGCCTCCAATCCGAAAATTTTCCATCCACCACCACCCTCTGTCTTCGGTCAGACAGCCAGTTACCTATCCAATTGGCCAACTTTCCCTCTATCCCACACCTCCTCACTTTCATCATAAGCCGACCATGGGGGACCTTATCAAACGCCTTACTAAAATCCATGTATATGACATCAACTGCCCTACCTTCATCAACACACTTAGTTACCTCCTCAAAAAATTCTATCAAATTTGTGAGGCACGACTTGCCCTTCACGAATCCGTGCTGACTATCTCGGATTAATCCGCATCTTTCTAAATGGTCGTAAATCCCATCCCTAAGGACCTTTTCCATCAATTTACCAACCACCGAAGTAAGACTAACCGGTCTATATTGATCTGGTCCATCTGTTTCAATGGCTGTTTGGAGCTTAGAGTCTCTGTTCAGCAGGTTGTTACAGACTGGTGGGGTGGTCAATTTATACTATCCTTATTTCCCTGCTCAGACCCATCCGTAAACAGAAAGATTTTTAAAAATTCTGATTTTCCCATTTATTTTCCCCAACCACTAAATTTGGAGTGTTCCAATTCTTTACAAATAACTTGCACAAAAGTTTATTTTTACACACACACACACACACACACGCATGAGAAGGAGAGGTTTTACAATGTCCATCCCTTTCATACTCACAGAATAAATGGGGGATAAGGAAATGGGAAGAGGGTTCAGGGCAGAACCACAATAAAAGGCAAGTTAGAATTTTCCATGTGCCCAAAGTTCAGAATCAGAAGTCTAATGGAAGGTTTCTTCCCGGGGGAGGTTGACTGATTGTAGAATGCTTCATCATTCCAGAAACAAGGGAAATGACGCATAGAGCAAGTTAGACTTGGAGACATGAGTTCCAATATTTCGGCAGTTGGCAAATTTGATGAAGGTCAGAGTTCTTTCTGCTGCCACCTGCTTGATGCAGAGTCTCACTGGCTGTCCTGTCTGGAGACAATACACATCTCTTTAATCTGTGCTTAATGCTCCCTCCACTCACATTGTCTGTATCTTTAAGACCTGGCTGGCTGTAGAGATTCGCATTCTAATCAGTATTCTGTAACTTGATTTTTTGTCTCTGTGCCCTGTTTGAGAGCAGATTTCCACTCCATCTGATGAAGGAGCAGCGCTCCGAAAGCTAATGGCATTTGCTACCAAATAAACCTGTTGGACTTTAACCTGGTGTTGTTAAAACTCTTACGATGGTAGACAGCATAGACTGTTGCCTGGAGTTCTGTCCACATTGGAGGTTAAACTGTAACTGAACTATAAGGTCCAAAGACTGCATAATTAGGAATTCAGGTGACCCAAGTCTTGGTTATGTGATACTAGTTTTGTGTTGTTAAATAAGGTCCCCTTATTGAAATCATTGTGCTCAAACAGTTAATGCTTAAGCCATTAGTCCCATTATTGCATTGGAGATTAGGACCTGCAAAGGGTTGTCCTTGTTTGAATTTGGTTGGAGCAGACCAACTGTCTGCCAGGCATTGTATTGGCTTAGCTGAAATGTTTATACAATGTAAGAAATGTTACATTCTGACATTTGAGGTGTTAGCCTTTGAAAACAGCTCTGAAACTTCCAGAATCCAGCATGTGGCCAGCTGGAGCCATCTTGTCAGTTTAGTAATTGTCCAATTTGAAAAGCACAAAAAGAAAATGATTTCAGGAATTAGACCATGACAAAGTAGTCAGAATCCATTGCATCAGACAAATAAACTAAACAAATGGAAAGAGGAGATGTTAGCTCTTTAATTGTCAAGCTCGAATGACAGGACCATGTGATGGGACTGAGAGATGACATGCTGCTGATCCATAATATGTGCAAGACAACTGTGATCAATAGGGAACTTGATAGTCTGAATATCGGCATAGCTTCCCTGCAAGAGACCAGTCTCACCAAGAGCAGATTACCAAAATCGGTCAGGGCATGAGTTCAGAGAAAATCACTGCAGCGGTAAAAGACCAGTTCTATGAAGAACTTGTCACCACTATCAGCAGAATCCCTATGTCAGAACATTTTGTATACAATGAGCATGGTTCCCCTGCTTCAGACTTGAGACCTGGAAAAAAACAATGAGAACGGACAGAAACTACTTGAACCTTGCAGCTGTTGCACCAACAGCATCTTTCAGAGCAAAGCATGCCACATGGTGTCCTGGAGACATCTAAGATCGGGGTATTGGCACTAGCTGGATCTGATCATCACCAAGATGTATTGAAGATGGTTTAGGGGAGGTTTACTAGATTAATACCTGGAATGAGTGGATTGTTTTATGGGAAAGTTTGGATAGGCTTGGCTTGTTTCACTGGAGTTTAGAAGGGTGAGGGGTGACTTGATTGAAGTATACAAGACCCTGGGTGGTCTCAACAAGATGGACGTGGAAAGGATGTTTCCCCTTGTGGGTAAGTCTGGAACTCGGGAGCAATGTTTTACAATTAGAGTCGCCCTTTTAGGACAGAGATAAGGAGAATTCTTTTCTCTCAGAGGATTGTGTGTCTTTGGAACTCTTGTCTCAGAAGGCGGTGGAAGCAAGGTCACTGAATATTTTTAAGGCGGAGTAGATAGATTCTTGTTAAACAAGGGAATCAAAGGCTATTAGGGGTAGATGGGGAATGTAGAACTCAATGCAAACAGATTAGCCATGATCCTATTGAATGGTGGAGCAGGCTCTAGGGGTTGAATGGGCCACTTCTGCTCCTATTACGTATGTTCATATGGCATGACTCTCTGAGCAGCATTCTCAATGCACACAGCTATCACAGAGTTGATTGTGATACAGTTCACTCCCTGATGTGCACAAGGATGAGGATACAACCCTTGAAGTCTTTTCATTCAGAGCATAAATACCGTTCTCACCTCAACCTCAGCCCTACTGCCTGCCCGGATTATAAACTAATAATTCCTTGATTCGATTGACCAGGTGCTCTCCTGCATTCCCATACAGAGTGCAGGAGTGAAAGGGAACATATTTCAAGACATAATCTACAATACCAAACTCTCAATAAATGAGAATTAATAAGGGAATAGTGCCAAATGGTGCGAGGTTAACATCACCCTGATGGAATTTGTCATTGAAGCTAAATGTTCCACTCTCATTAATTGCAAGGGAGATGCAAGTGAGAAGACTCTGAATGCACTAAGAGCTGCTCAAAGTCAAATCCTACAAACAGCTAGGTGCTGCACCAATAACTACTGGTTACAATTCTGCCAGAATATCCACATATCCTTCGACACAGGGATTGCTGGACCATAATGGGATCAAAATGGCAACAGGTCCAATGGCAAATAAAACAGCTCCATTGAAAACAAAGGCAGGGAAAGTCATCACCAGCTGTAATAAACAGTTAGAGAGATGGTGGAACTCCACCTTGAGTTGTATTCTGCAGAACACACTGTCACCAAGGAAGCTCTAGACACTATAGAAAGCTTGTCTGTCATCGGAGCTGTATGATCCTACTGTGGAGAGGTTTAGTGAAGCTCCTGACTCACTTACCATTGGTAATAGAACATAGAACATAGAACATAGAACATTACAGCGCAGAACAGGCCCTTCGGCCCACGATGTTGCACCGACCAGTTAAAAAAAAAACTGTGACCCTCCAACCTAAACCAATTTCTTTTCGTCCATGAACCTATCTACGGATCTCTTAAACGCCCCCAAACTAGGCGCATTTACTACTGATGCTGGCAGGGCATTCCAATCCCTCACCACCCTCTGGGTAAAGAACCTACCCCTGACATCGGTTCTATAACTACCCCCCCTCAATTTAAAGCCATGCCCCCTCGTGCTGGATTTCTCCATCAGAGGAAAAAGGCTATCACTATCCACCCTATCTAAACCTCTAATCATCTTATATGTTTCAATAAGATCCCCTCTTAGCCGCCGCCTTTCCAGCGAAAACAATCCCAAATCCCTCAGCCTCTCCTCATAGGATCATAAACCATCTGTAATGGTACAGATGGTTTATTACCTGAACTCATCAAGCACTGGAAACCGGCATTCCTGCAGCTTCTGGACAAACTTCTCTGTCTCTGCTGGAGGGAGGGAGGGGGCAGTGCACGGGATATGTGTGATGCAAAGATTCTGACCCTGTACAAGAACAATGCAGCAATTGCAACATCTATCATAGTATCTCGTTGCTCAGCACTGTGGGAAAAATATTTGCCTGTGTTGCCCTTGTCAGACTGCTTATCCTGGCTGATTGCAAGTACCCCAAATCCCAGACTGGTTCCAGAACTGGAAGACCTTCTCAGTCTTGAAGCTGCATCAGGATTAGGGTTAGGGTTAGAAATAGAGAAATGCTGGGCAGGATTCTCTGCAACCAGGCCACCACCCCCCTCCCCGACATGGCGTTTCACAGCAGCAAGAGGTGGCTAACCTTAGCCAATGGCAGAATCTTCTGCCCCCCCCCCCTCCCCCATTGTTAATGGGATTTCCATTGAATCCATCCTACGCCACCGAGAAACCCACAACGGGGATATGCTGTTGGCAGGACTGGAAGATCCCATCGGCAAGAAGAGTGGGAAAATCCCACCTGCCGTAGACAAAGGAGACCACCATTTATTGTCTTCATCAATCTTACCCAAGGCATTTAAACATGTAAGCAGAGGTGGTCTATTTAAGCTGTGGAGTGAACTGGCTATTCAATGTGATTTTATTTTTCATCACATTATGGGTGAGGGTATGACTGGCAAGGCATGACAGGGCAACATCAAAACCCTTTGAGATCCAATGTAATCTGGTACAAAAACACTTTGGTATATTCTTCTCTTTGCTGTTGTCATGTCCCTTCACATCATCCACTGAGTGTCTAATCAGAAAGCTGTTCAGCCTCGCTCACCTGAGACCTAAGACAAAGGTGCACCAAGTCTTCTTCAGAGAGTGGCTCTATGCTGACAATGCCTCACTGGCATTCCATACTGAGAATCATCTGCACCATCAAAGGAGCAGACTCTCTCACACTTAATACAGGATGTGGTTTGACCATCAGCATCAGGAAGACAAATGTTATGGTCCAGAATATTGCCACACCATCTATCAGCACTGATCATATGACTCTGGTGTTTGTTCAGAGCTTCACATACCTGGGCTCCATGATTGCCAGCAATCTGTCACTTGATGCCAAAATCAGCACATCCATCACAAAAGCTGCAGCTGTTCTGTCCAAGCTGACTAAGAGAGTGTGGAACTAGAACCTGACCGAGAACACCAAAGTGCAAGTTCACCAAGACTGTGCTCTTAGTGCATTCCTCTACAATAGTGAGACCTCCACAACATATGTTAGACAGGAGAAAAGGCTGAACAGTTTTCAGCTTCGCTGTCTCAAACATATCCTTGTCATCTCATGGCAGGACAAGGTCACCCACTCAGAGGTTTTGGAACTGTTAATTCTATCAGCATACACACATTGCTAAGCCCATGATGAATGCACTGGCGTGGCCATATTCACTGGATGGATAACGGCCTGATACACAAAGGCTGCTGTACAGTAAACTGGCCACCAGGTATGACCTCCATACCTCTGCTACAGAGACCACTGAAAGTGAGATATGAAGGTGATGGCCACTAACACTGACAATTGGGAGATGATCACTGATGGATGTGACCTTTAGAGGCTAATGGTTTGGATGGGCATTGGAAGAGGTGAACAGAAATAAAAAGCTCACTAGCCAAGAAGAGAGCCCAGAGACAACAGAGACTAATGAATCGTGCAGCTTTTCAACCCACTGTCACCCACTGCAGCAAACGTGGGAGAGACTGCCAGGTCACAGTGGGACTTCTGATCCACACCAGGTGATCCTTAACACCGAGTTGACCACCACAATGCAAACCATCATCTCATAGGATGGAAGGCTGTCACTGTCAAAATCTGAGAATCGTTGATGTTTACAATTTAGAAGGAGCTCATTCAGCCAGTCGGGTCAATGCCAGAAATTTCCTTGCCCAAAAACAAATCTAATCCCTCCATCCCCCTCTCTCATCATAACCTTGCATCTTCCTCGACTTCAAGAGTTTATCTGTTATTCCCTTAAAAGATGTAATAGTCTCTGCATCAAACATTCTCCATGAATAATAATTCCATGACCTAATAACTCTTGCTTAAAATAAATCTCCTCATCTCCAATGAAATCGTGAATGTTTTTGCACAGTGTGTAGATATTTATTTAAACTTTTAAATTTTTCTGAGGAGCCATACAAGTTCAGTGACTTAAAGGCCAATTTATGCAGAGATTTTTGGGTTTCTGCACAGCTGAATCTCTGCACAGCTCAAGGGAACATTGCTAACTCCCCATCCTTAACCAGAGAAAATAATCTTTCCCTATTTGTCTGATTAAACCTTCATCATCTTAAAAGATTCGAATGATTCTCCTCATTGCCTTCTTTACTCTAATGGCAACAGTCACAATAATTAAGGTCTCTCCTCATAGTTTTAAATCCTGACATTTTCCTCTGGAATCCATGTTGTAGAATTTTCATGTCTTTAATATCCTGTCGAATATGGGGTGCTCAACCATTGCTATGTAAAAATTGACCATTATTTCTATTTAAGAATCCCAAAATACTATTGCTGATTCTTAAGACTTTCTCTGCCATCACTCACACCCTACAGGAAATAATTTATATCCATGGTTCATCCACATCCTTCAGCACTTTTGCATTGAATCAGCTCAGCCATGAGCATACAAGCTCTTTAATAATTTTAATGACCTCCATAAGCTCGCCTCCATGTCTAGTCTTGTAAAAGTCTTGTGAAAATTGATCAATGTAACTGCGTCATTACCTTTATCTATACAATCAGTCACTTTGTTAAGAAGAACTAAATCTGTCAATCATGATTTGCCTTTACTAAAACAATGCTTAACTCCCCTGCATTCCTAAATGTTCATGAGTTTGATCTCAAAATGATATATTCTGAGAATTTACCCAAAACGAACATTAGGCTAATTGGCCTATAATTATCCAATTTATTCCTCTTCAACTTCTTGAATAGGATGTTAAATGGCAAAACTCAAGATACTGTGGGTGCGATCTTATGACCTCATTTCCCCGCCGTGCCACCCCCCCCCCCCCCACCCCACCGCCCACTATCCCCGCCTCCCCCGGTGTTTGGTAAGATTACATGAGAGATGGAAAATCGAGTTTGCACACGGTTTCTCGCCTCACCTGATCTTCCCTGTTTTGCTGGAAAAATCAGCTTTGCGCCCTTTTATTTAAATATTAATGACATGATTAATATGTAATTAGTGAGTCCCAGAAGGTGTCATCCGGGCTCATTTACATTCATCCCCCTCACCAGTCAAACTTGACAGTGGTGAGAATCACAGCTAGTCACCATCAGCAGAGACCAGGCCTAAACGCCATTGAAACCCTCGGGTGGTTGGGGGCATGGCTGGATGGTGCTCATCGGGCAGTTCCAGCCTAGCAGTGCCCACTAAGCACCTTGGCACTGCCACTGGGCACCCTAGAAATGCCCACTGAGAACCCTGGCGCTGTTCACCGGGTATCATAACTGTGCCAGGGGCAGTGCCAAGGGGGCAAGGTCTGAGTGGGGGTGGGGCAATAACAGACGGGAGGCAAGGGCGGGGGGGGAGTTCCTTAGGGGTGGTCATCAGCAGGGGAGGAGGGGTGAATGCTGCTGACATGGGGATCGACAGGTCAGATTTTTGCAGATGGGGTGTGATTGGTGGTTGGGGGGGTGGGGTTTGCGGTGGAAAGACTGGCACAAGGTGTGGAGGCAGGGGAGGGATGAGGGTCTGGCACAGAGAGGGAGCAGGAGGTCACCCAGATCACTGGGATGTCTGTTCAATGGTACCCCAAGCGCTCTGCACCCAATTTGAAAATCGCATCAAGGCTCTTTGTTGCACTGAGTGCCATAAGATTGCGACTTGCAGCTCACCGAAAAAAACAGTGCCATTCTCTCCGGTTTTCTCGCTCATTCAGCACTTGGAAATTTTTGTAAAATCAACCCTGTTTCTCAAAGGATGATTTTATAATGGGAAAATACCTATTAATGATGTCTGAGCATCTCAAAAACACCTTAAGCCAATGACGTACTTTCTATAATTTCGTCATGGAGGAAATGCAGCAGCCAATTCCAAATTGGAATTCCATTAGACTTTTTAATTAAAATCAACATGTGCAGAATTATGCTGAAGCATCATCAGATAAATTTTGAAAGGGAAAATGTACAGGGTTACATGGAAAGTGCAGGAGAGTGGGATTAATTGGATATTTCTTTCATAGTGCCAGCACCAACCTGAATGGCCTTCTCGTATGCTGTTTGGTTCTATGATTATGTCAGAGATATTCAATTTCAGCAAGCATTCGTCAGTGAACAGTTTGTTTACATGTTCTCTCTGACAGCATGGCTCCCTGTGACAGAGTTCTGATCCTCTTCCCACCAGGAAGCAATACTGCAATCAGTCGTGCTGACTCCTAATGTTTGCAGTGTTGAATCGATTGATACCTACTGTTTGGGGAAATAACAGAAGGAAATGCAATTTCCTTAACTTCCTTTTTCATACTTTATTTCTTCTGTGTTATTTTGATTCATTTTTTTCCATTCTTGTCTTAGCTGTAATGTTGTGTTCATTGATTCTTTGATACGAACCTCCTGTCCTTGCTTGTTCTTCCCTTCCCTCCCATTATACTGCAATGTCCTTGTTTTGTTCCTCAGTTGAGTGGGTGTCTGGAAGCTGAGCGGTTACGAAATGACCCTGAGCATAACTAAGCTTTTGAACATTGTCTCATGAAAGTGAAGCTTGTCGATATATCTTAACCAACTTGAGCTTAAAAGGTGAGCAGGCAGAAGCAGTGTACTTCATCTTTAGATTGTAGGGCTGTTGGTATTAATGGATTAGGAGCTTCAACTGATTGAAGTGAAGAGGCGGCAGCTAAACTGAACTGTGGGTATTGATTCAGAATCACTGAACCTTGAAGCACTGAAGGGTAGGATTTTGTAATAAAATATTCAGACGCACTGAATTAATTAAACCTCAGACCATGGGATGAATAAAATTAGTTGGGCCATGGAATAGAATATGTGAGAAGTTGAGTGATTAGGAGTTTTTAATTGCATGAGCGAATATTTTTTCAAGGATGTAAGTTCTTTATAAATTGTTACGATCACCACGAGGGAACCGTAAGACAAAATAACAAAATTTACTGGATGACCCCCGAATGAAGAAATTACCAAGAGGATTTCATTCTTCTTAATATTTACTTCAACATGAATCAAAACCAACTCAAATTAAAAAGGAATTGACTGACAAATGAGATTTCAAATTGAAGGTTAAATTTCAATTTAACTTGATACAACAGAAATATGTTTTTCATAACCACAAGCATTCCTCGTAAGCATTATGACATTATGGCTGGAGCTTTCTGGCCATTCATGTCCTGCCACCATTGCAAGCGAGGATGGATAATTTTGCACTCAACAAAGGAAAAGGAGAAATACTGGGCAAACAGCACCAACCACCCCTCCCCACTTCCCCCCCCCCCCTCCCCCATCCCCTGCCTCATGTGTTTGTCAGCAGCAGGAGGTGGTTACTGTTGGCTAATAGGCATCATGTTTGCTTTCTCTATTCGGACCAATGGGGACAGGGGTTTGGAGCTAGAAATCGAGTTGGTGGTTCATGCTTGTCTTCAGCTGTTCAGTGACCTCTCCTGAGAGTTGCACAGTATGGGTGAGGACCTGATCAGGTATGAATGTCCTATGTGTTTGATACTGCCCAGTTTTATCACAGCAAAATGGATCATGTGGCTAAGACAATTGAATGGCCATCACACCGAACATTGCAGAGGGGAAGTGAGGCCTGGGTACTTCGTCCATTTTCCACACACACCACACACAGGAAAAGATTTTCTGGAAGTCGGAGAATAAATATATTGGAAATTAATTGTTAAAAGGTACAACCCTCACATCTGAGAAGTACAAAGATGCAGAGGGAAAACAATCTTTCATTAAAAATAAGAATCAAAAGAAGCCTGCAGACACTACCTGAGGAGAACACAAAGCTTGTGACAATTCCAATCATAACACAAGCATTCCAGGAATACATTACTCCAGGACACTTATCGTCAAACTCCTCTGCTTTAACACAATGAATTAATGTTTACAGGATCCAAAATAAGAGTTAGAAATTGTTTCCTGGCAAGGAAAGTGCTTCATATCTCCACAAACAAGCCTTCTGATCTTATAAAGCAACACTTCTTTAGTTTTACTATACTCTCTCAAGGAAATGAGAACATTGTAATTATTTTTAGGAGCTACATGACTTTTTTACGATTCAATAAAACCATAAAATACACAACTGCATCTTCCATGGAAAGTCAAAAGATGTGTTGTTATATGTGACAGCATTAAGCCTTAATTCCCATGTGGTGTAGTGGATGAGAACAGGACAGCGCAGCTCCGGACCACAATGATAATATGTCTATACTACTACAGTGCACACAATCACCATATTGTTTTCTAACGCTGCTTTCCCTTTGGGTGCTGACACATGCCTTTCTATTGTAACACTTGAACTGTTACGAAGATTCAGACTTGAATAGAATAAATAATGACGCTAGCAAAAACATCGGATTATAACATTTTCAAGCTAACTTTATTGAACCAGGATTTTCCAGTCCCACCAGTTGCGGGAACTGGGAATCCTTGCAGGTGGGATGGAAGATTTGACAGATCAGCCTAAGGTCTATTGACTTGATCCTGGCCTCTTGTTTCAAAATAACAAAGATACCAATATCACGCTGATAACTGATGAACAAGCAATCAATACCATTCAGGATCCATCAGTGAGAAACAAAACTCATAATCTGATTCTTTTAATCGAGTTGTATACTCATTTTACAAATATCCCATAGAACTGAATCCTTCAAATTCAGTTCATATTTTACCTTTATCTGATGAACGTTTCTTGCACCCAACTCCCTGCCTTGATGGAAGTGTTCCCTATGGGATCAAACTCTTACACACCCAGTTTTCTGGGTGATATTCACAAAGCTGTATCTTCCACACGATCCCCAACCTTGCCCCTGAATCTCTTTACTTTAACCCACAGAAACAACTGACACTTCCCCTCCAGCTCTCTGCTTTAACTCAGCCAGGAGACTGATGCGCGATTAATTCACACGGGACGCTAGGACGTACCCGGGAATAAAGGCTTTTATTCACAACAAGAATAGAGCATACTGCTTAACAATACTATCCCAGACTAAGGGCTACTAGGAAGTAGCAGTGACCTTGATACTCCTGTAAGAAGGCGGAGCCAAACGGAGTGTACCACAGAACAATGCTAACAGGTGGAACACCCCAACCCTAACCCCAACAGTAACAAGAGTAACATATGTACAAGTACCCATAGTGGTAACCATCTATGGTTCACCACATTCACCCCTCCTTTAAAAACAAAGGCCGGCGGGGTAAGGAGACAATACGAACTGTCCATATGTTCACAAGTTCAGCCGTATCGGAGGTCCGCACCATCTCTGCGACCTCCGCAGCACTGGCTCCAGTGCCGGTTCTGGTGACTGTGGTGACGACCCTCTCTCCGAGGTGGTGTCCAGTGACTCCTCCAGTTCCTCACATGCCTGTGGACCTCGAGGTGGCAAAAATCTCCTGGACTCAGGCAAGCTGTACACGGGAGTAAGAGGATTAAGTTGAGGTCCCGATGCTGCTCGCGCCGTGTCAGGAGGGGAGAGAATGGGCAAAGGAATCCTAACCAGGGGTGCGGGAGTGACGGGGGTTTCCAGGTCCCCTGCAGGCGCCAGATCTCTGAGAGAGACCGTGTCCTCTCGCCCGTCAGGATATGCCACATAGGCATATTGAGGGTTGGCATGGAGGAGATGGACCTGTTCAACCAAAGGGTCGGACTTGTGGGCCCTAACATGCCGCCGCAGGAGGACAGGTCCTGAGTACGTCAACCAAGATGGCAGTGAGGTCCCAGAGGAAGACTTCCGAGGGAAGGTAAACATCCGCTCATGTGGGGTAGCGTTGGTTGCCGTACACAGGAGGGACCGGATTGAATGGAGCGCATCAGAAAGTACCTCTTGCCAACGGGAGACTGGAAGACCCCTGGACCTTAACGCCAGTAAAACAGCCTTCCAGACTGTAGCGTTTTCTCTCTCGACCTGTCCGTTACCCCTGGGGTTGTAACTCGTAGTCCTACTTGAGGCAATTCCTTTAGAGAGCAGGTATTGCCTCAAGTCGTCGCTCATAAACGATGAACCCCTATCACTGTGGATATAACTGGGGTAGCCGAACAGGGTAAAAAGACTCCGCAGGGCTTTGATGACCGTGGCAGAGGACATGTCAGAACAGGGGATGGCAAAGGGGAATCGGGAGTATTCGTCAACCACGTTGAGGAAATACACATTCCGATCTGTCGAAGGAAGGGGGCCCTTGAAGTCCACACTCAGTCTTTCAAAAGGGCGAGTGGCCTTAATGAGGTGTGCCCTGTCAGGTCGGTAGAAGTGCGGTTTGCATTCAGCACATACCTGGCAGCTTCGGGTTTTGGACCTGACATCCTCCACTGAGTAGGGTAGATTCCGGGCCTTTACGAAATGGAAGAGCCGAGTGACTCCCGGATGGCAGAGATCATTGTGGAGGGCCTGTAATCGATTCTCCTGCACACTTGCACATGTTCCATGCGACAGGGCATCTGAGGGCTCATTGAGCTTCCCTGGACGGTACATGATATCATCATTGTAGGTGGAGAGTTCGATTCTCTACCTCAAGATTTTATCATTCTTAATTTTTCCCTTTAACGTGTTGTTGAACATGAAGGCCATGGACCGCTGGTCCGTGAGCAGGGTAAACTGTTTGCCAGCCAAATAATGGCGCCAATGCCGTACGGCCTGCACAATGGCCTGAGCCTCTTTCTCCACAGAGGAGTGCCGAATTTCAGGGCCTTGGAGGGTGCGAGAGAAAAAGGCGACAGGCCTGCCCGCCTGGTTAAGTGTGGCGGCCAGGGCGAAATCAGATGCATCACTCTCCACCTGAAAGGGGATGGACTCATCGACAGCGTGCATCGTGGCTTTCGTGATGTCGGCTTTTATCCCTTCAAAGGCGAGGCGAGCCTCTGCTGTCAGGGGAAAAGATGTAGATTTTATGAGCGGACGGGCTGTGTCCGCGTAATTGGGAACCCACTGTGCATAGTACGAGAAGAAGCCTAAGCATCTTCTCAGTGCTTTGATGCTAGTGGGTAGGGGAAGTTCAAGGAGGGGACGCATACGGTCTGGATCAGGGCCGATGACCCCGTTTTCCACCACGTATCCGAGGATTGCTAGGCGGTGCTTGCTAAATACGCACTTCTCCTTGTTATAGGTCAGGTTCAGGAGAGTCGCAGTGCGTAAAAACTTCTGGAGGTTGGTGTCGTGGTCCTGCTGGTCATGGCCGCAGATAGTGACGTTGTCCAGGTACGGGAAGGGAGCCCGTAGCCCGTTTTGGTCCACCATTCGGTCCATCTCATGCTGGAAGACCGAGACCCCATTAGTGACGCCAAAAGGGACTCTTAAAAAGTGGTAGAGACGGCCATCCGCCTCAAAGGCCGTGTATTTGCGGTCCTCTGGGCGAATGGGGAGCTGGTGGTAAGCTGACTTCAAGTCGATGGTGGAGAACACCCGGTACTGCGCAATCTGGTTGACCATGTCAGATATGCGCGGGAGAGGGTACGCGTCCAGCTGCGTGTACCTATTAATGGTCTGACTATAGTCTATGACCATCCGGGGCTTGTCTCTAGTCTTGACCACCACGACTTGTGCTCTCCATGGGCTAGTGCTCGGTTGAACGACCCCTTCCCTGAGGAGCCGCTGAACCTCAGATCGAATAAAGCTCCGATCCTCAGCGCTGTAACGCCTGCTCTTAGTCGTGATGGGCTTGCAGCCTGGCATGAGATTTTCGAATAGGGAAGGTGGGGTAATTTTGAGTGTCGAGAGACTGCATGTGGAGCGCGCTGGACAATTTGGAGGCTGCTATTCTCCCACTGAAAGTGGAGGGAGTGGCCCATCGTACTGCAGGGTCACACTCTTCAGGTGGACCATAAAGTCGAGCCCCAGGAGTACCGGAGCGCAAAGGTGCGGTAACACGAGGAGCCTGAAGTTCTCGTAAACTGTGCCCCGCACCGTTAAGATTACCACACAGCTCCCAAGAACAATAACAGATCGGGACCTCGACGCCATGGAGATTGTCTGCCTGACAGTTTGCACACGGAGAGTGCACCGTTTCACTGTATCCGGATGGATGAAGCTCTCCGTGCTCCCGCTGTCAAACAAGCAATGCGCCAGGCGCCCATTTATCTCAATGTCCATCATGGACTTGTCGAGTCTGTGAGGCTTGGCCTGGTCCAGGATGATTGACGCCACTGTTGGATCCCGAGTGTAACTGCAGGCAGCTGAGATAGCCGACGACGAGGACCCCTGCTGGTCTTCTGCGGCCGGTGTCGACCAAAATGGCTGCGCCCACGAATCGCACGTGGTCGATTATGTTGAAAGCGGTGGCACCCGCATGTCACACGTGGCTTGCATCGTCGTCATAGGAAATGGCGGCGCCCGTTAATCGCACGTGGCTGAAGACATCGACAGGGCCGGAGACGAGGAGATGGATCCTGGGGAGTCACACGCAGCACTGCTGGGCTTGGAAGGGGTCTTTGCTCGGCACACTTTTGCATAGTGCCCTTTCTTCCCACAGGCGGAGCAAAACACCGTCCTGGCCGGACCTCTCTGACGAGGGTGCTTCGCCAATCCGCAGAAATAGCACCGTGAGCCTCCAGGAGCTGCCGCAGCCGTCAGGTGTGAAGTTGAGAGCATTATCGCGCAGTTCCGAGGAGCCGCCGGGTACAGTTGAGGCGGTGGCTGTACTGGCCATGATGTTCCCACGTGGTCGGTGGGGTAGGTTTCAAGACTTCTGGAGGCCGTTTCCATTGCATCGGCCAACTCTACCATCTTAGCCAGGTCCAAGTTACCCTGCTCTAGCAGCCGCAGGCGAATATAGGATGAGCCGATTCCCGCCACGAACGCATCTCGGGTCAGACCGTTGGTGTATTGAGTGGCCGACACCTCCTTGCAATTGCAGGCTCTGGCTAGCTGTTGAAGTTTGCGCAGGTACTGTCCCGTCGTTTCGCCGGGCTGCCGCCGTCGAGTGGCTAATAGGTGACGAGCATGAATTTCGTTCGGCTGTTTATGGTACAGCTTCTTGAGTAATTCGATGGCCTCTTTGTAATTTTGGGAATTACGGATTGTTGCATACACAGTGTCGCTCACCCTTGCGTGGAGGACCCGTAATTTGTCGGCGTCGGACTGGACTGCTGTCGAGGCTTCGATGTAATCCTCGAAACACTTTATCCAATGGTCGAAAGTATTCGACGCTCCAGCGGCACGTGGATCCAAGGTTAGCCGATCAGGTTTCAGCATCTGCTCCATTTTTCTTCGAACAAAATTTTCGGAATTTTGTTGTGAATAAAATTGATGCGCGATTGATTCACACGGGAGGCTAGGACGTACCCGGGAATAAAGGCTTTTATTCACAACAAGAATAGAGCATACTGCTTAACAATACTATCCCAGACTAAGGGCTACTAGGAAGTAGCAGTGACCTTTATACTCATGTAAGAAGGCGGAGCCAAACGGAGTGTACCACAGAACAATGCTAACAGGTGGAACACCCCAACCCTAACCCCAACAGTAACAAGAGTAACATATGTACAAGTACCCATAGTGGTAACGATCTATGGTTCACCACAGAGACTAAGGCCGGAATTTTACCACCTCACCTGTCCCGGAATCGGGGTGGGCAAGGCTCACCCAGGACAGAAGTTCTCCGTTGGCCTCAGGTGGGATTCTACGAGCCTTGCCCTAAATGTCCTCTGATCAATTGTTACAATGTCTTCATCCCTGTTCACACCTGGGGTGCTGATCAATCACACAGAGATAAAGATGTAACTTCTGACATGTTGGCCAATGTCTGGCTGTACAGTGAGGATGAAGGAAAGGTACACCCTTCTAATACCCCTCTGCACATGTGTTCAAAACCTAAGGAGATCAGGGATTGGATACTCCCCTGCTTGGTTAACTCTGTACATGTGTCTTGATAATCATAGGTATTGATGCCATTGACATTATTTCAATAAAAATCGACCGACACCTGACTTTATATAATTACAGGTCTTTGGGTTTTTTATTACCTATAACTTATTGTAAGAATGCAGCGCATACAGAGTCCAGCACATTTCATACTAAATTCTGTTTTAGGTACTTGTTTGCGCAGGTGGATTAATTACTATTTTTCAGTAATTTAACCGTTGTGTTCCTACAAAGATCAAGTGAGCAAACTCAGCGGTAGCCAATCCAACTTAATATATGCCTTATGTACAATCTGACAACACAATAGGCATATCTATAATAATTGTATGTAGCTGAGAATTGATCAGCTATATTGTCATTTCAGGCTTTCCAGACAATGCAGGAACATAGGAACAACCCATCGAGCCTGCTCTGCCATTTAATATGAACCTGACTATTCATCTATTCTGGTGTGCCTTCGAAGTGTCAACTAAAGGCTAGGATTACAGGAGGTGGTTGACTCTTCAAGTACTGCAGAAGGGTCAGGAAGCAGTGGGTTGGGAACTAGGGTATCACTTTAGCTTATATCAGGGCTTCTGATATGGGGTTCTGCTGATCAGCTGCAGATCAAATTTTGGAGATGCAATATCCAATTGTAGGACACAAAGGTCTGGAACTCTGCCCATATGTTATGCCTGCTATTGGTATTTAGCCTTCCTAAGGGATGGGCCTGTATTAGCAGACTACTTTTGAACAATTTGGAAAAAATTTGATAAATACCCACACGTTACTTGCTGGATAATATTAATAAATCATAGAATCATAGAATCCCTATGGTGCAGAAGGAGGCCATTCGGCCCATTGAACCTGCACTGACACTCTGACAACAATCCCACCCAGACTCTATCCCTGTAACCCCATGTATTTACCCCGCTAATCCCCTTAATCAACCTAAGCCACACATCTTTGGACTGTGGAAGGAAATCGGATCACCCGGAATAGACCGGTGGGCGGCACAGTAGCACAGT
This sequence comes from Mustelus asterias, assembly GCF_964213995.1. Classification (NCBI taxonomy): domain Eukaryota; kingdom Metazoa; phylum Chordata; class Chondrichthyes; order Carcharhiniformes; family Triakidae; genus Mustelus; species Mustelus asterias. Next base: position 80,521,257 of record NC_135803.1, on the reverse strand, counting down.
GGCTAGCACTGCTGCTTCACAGCTCCAGGGACCTGGGTTCGATTCCCGGCTTGGGTCACTGTCTGTGTGGAGTTTGCACATTCTCCTCGTGTCTGTGTGGGCTTCCTCCGGGTGCTCCGGTTTCCTCCCACAGTCCAAAGATGTGCGGGTTAGGTTGATTGGCCATGCTAAAAATTGCCCTTCGTGTCCTGAGATGCGTGGGTTAGTGGGTAAATATGTGGGGGTAGGGCCTGGGTGGGATTGTGGTCGGTGCAGACTCGATGGGCCGAATGGCCTCTTTCTGTACTGTAGGGATTCTATGATTCTATGAACCCATGCAGACACGGGGAGAAGGTACAAACTCCACATCGTCACCCAAGGCCGGAATCAAACCTGGGTTCCTGGCACTGTGAGGCAGCAGTGCTAGCCACTGTGCCACCGTGCAACCCCAACTGTTTATGAAATGCGCCTTCAATCAAATTCATGTTTTAAAAAAATCCCACAAAATGTTTGTATTTGAAAGAAGTTTCTTGGCTTACCCTCCCATTCAGTTTTGTAATATTTCAGTGCTCAAGTCCCTCAATATAACACTTTGATGTAACTTGTATTACGTCCTGTGCTTCTAAATAAGTGAAAAAGAATGTTTTTTGTAAATAGAACATCCTTTAACTCTATTGGGATATGTTCACATAAAACAAACATCTTTGATGTTGAAGGGAAATTAATTCCAGTCAATGAAATTAAATATTTTCTTGCCATTGACGGCACTGTGAGAATTAGTCTGAGGTACATGTGAACAGGAAGGCAAAAATGAAAGAAACCGCAGAAGAAGGTGCAAGATGGTTTTGCCCAGTTGCTGCATATTTTAACTTCAGGGACATTTAAAATGGTTAAAAATTAGTTTGTAAGAAACTGAGCAAAAGATTTTATATCCCTAGGCTACACACTGCTTTGGAGATAAATATGGATAAGGTTTAAAGGAAAGTGTTATTAAGTCTGTTGAACTGACGGTCTCAGAAGACTTGTAATGTATGCAATTCTGTTCCTGCTGCAGTTCAATATATTGCTTTGAATTATTAATTGAATATGAAAATGTTTGCATTGCTAATGATTACAAACGATGTTTGCAGCCGAGAAGAGGATGCAGTACACAAAGTTTGGTGTGGAAAATTAATGACTGAATCTTGCAAGAGTGATGATAAAATAATGTTATGCAGATGTACTTACTGCAAAGTGGGGTGTTCCATTTGGCACTTGATAATGACTGAGAACTGTGCCGGCCCTGGTGTGACTCTAATTGCACTGAAATCCCTTAAATAGAAAGGAACGGAAGGAGGGTTTACATTTGACAAATCTATCTAAGCAGCCCTGGGAAATTTTTGCTGTTGTTGAAATTGATGGTTTCTGAAATATCTTATTCTGTTGATAAGATTGCATGATATGATTTTGCTCTCTCAATTTGCTCCCTTCTTTGTAGAAATGTTGGAAGTGGGGATGAGGGTGAACAAAGATTTAAACCCCATCTGTTTGGTTGTAATCAAAAACAGATGCAATGTTGAGGTGGTCAACTCGCTGCCCCTCCAGCCCCCACCTTTTCACTATCCTATGTCACAGGAGATTCATTTTCATAACAAAGTGCTTGAGTCATTGTAAATGGTGGTCCTGTGACATACATTCACTTTTAAAGATCTGCTGAGTAGAGTTTGCACCATGGACACTCACCTCAGGAACACCTGGAGAGCAAGAGGGTCACATGGCCTGTGTGACCAATCGGGACTCACAGCATGGAATCATCCCATGGTGAGAGAATCTCTGAGGCAGTGACATTTTGGGAGCTAATCAAGTCTGTGAAAGGGCATCTTTATAACTGGCGATGAGGATAAATTATCCTGACACTGCCTCTGGCCCGATACCTGCAAATGTCCTGTATCAATTGAAGCCTGGACTGAAGAGATCAAAATGAATCTTCCTGGAACAATGGTAGCAGGAGGGATAGTGTGTTTTCTCTGCAAATTCCTCATCAAAACCAACACCGTCTGGTCATTTAAGGTTTGTGGGATTTTGCTGTGGACAGACTGGCTGCTGAACTGCCCATTTCACATCAGTGATGTCAGTTTGAAAGTAATCATTTGGCTGTGAAGTGATAAAACGTTGAATTTTTCTTCTTTATTCCTTTATAGAATGTGGGCGGCATTGGTAACTTTTATTGTCCATCTATATTTGCCCCTCAACTGAGTGGCTTGTTGGCAGCCATGTCAGACAGAGGCAACCCAGAGTCACCCAGATGTCGGCCAGACCAGGTAAGGATAGCAGATTTTTTCCTCTTAAAGGCATCACTAAACCAGATGGGTTTTTTATATGACAATCAATGCTAGTTTCATGGTCAACATTACTGAGACTAGTTTTCAATTCCAGATTGAATTCCGATCGCACCAGCTACCATGGTGGGATTTGAACCCATATTCCCAGAGCATTAGCATCTGGATTACTAGTCCAATGCCAGTACTATTACACCCACCATCTCTCCTCTATGTTCAGAATTGTTGCTCTGGCTTTCAAATAATGGACAAGTTTATTTACAAGAAAAATCTTATACAGAAAGCAGACAAAAAACAGCCAGGAGCCAGTGAGGAAATTCATGACTTCCACAATAAAAAATTAGAGATGTCTAGACCCAAGTGCCTCTGAGGCCCAACTTTTGTTTACTCAGAGTCAGGCTTTGCTTCTAACCAATGTTTCGCCACAACATTGCAGACTGGTCTGCAGTCTCCATTTGGAGGTTTTATTAGAGAACATCAGTTTCCCATCTTAATCTTAGTTGTTTAAAGCTGAACCCAAGTAAGATGTTTGTAGTAAATGTTCCTGTGAAACATGCCCCTTTAAGGGGCAAGCTCTCAGAGGGTCACGTGATCCATTCGGCCAATTGGGGCAAATCCTGGACCTGGAGCATGCGAATTCTGGACCTGGGCACGCATTTTCCTTGCCAGTTGGAAGTCTGAATGTGGAGTATGGCAGCCTTCATATCTCTCACTGTACATAGTTAATTACCTCAATAAACCATTCATTCGCTAATCTACTTGGTGGTCGTCCATCTTTGCAAGATACTACATTTGGCAACAAGGATTAGTCTGAATGCCTTCTTACTGCTGCAGGAATTGGGTTAGCAGGTCTGCTGTGGAAGCCTTTTTGAAGCAAACATGTTTAGCAGTCTGTGAGTGTCAAACTGCTCCTTTTTGACCCATTCAACCCTAACACGCAGCAGTGGGTGCAACAAGATTGGGGGTCGGGGGGGGGGGGGGGAAGTGAAGCAGTGGGCAATCCTATTAATAGCCTGCATGGGTTGCCCGAGATGCTAGTATCTGACAATGGGACTGCTCTCATGAGTGATGAGTTCCAACATTTCATGCTAACCAACGGCGTTCAACATATTTGAACTTCACCCTTCCACCCTGTCTCAAATGGATTGGATGAGAGAGACGGCCAAACATTCAAAACCGCCATGAAGAATCAATCATCAGTCTCTTTAAAAACCAAACTGGCCCATTTCCTGATCACCTATAGAACAACACCTCATGTCACTACAGGTATTACATCTGCCGAGTTACTAATGGGCAGATGTATTAGAACAATGTTGGATCTCATATTCGTCGATTTGGGGGGAAATGTGGAGGAAAAACAGAATGCACAGAAGAAGCATCATGACTCGACAAAAACGGAGAGGGCATTTAAGGTGGACCACTTGGTATTTGGAAAGAATTTTGGTGCTGGTCCCAATTGGATCCCTGGAAATGTCGTGGACAGAACAGGCCCAGTGTTGTATGAAACAATTATCCAAGGTAAAAGGTTGAAGAAACATCTGCACCATTTGCGAAAGAGAGAATCACACACACAACCAGTGGGGCGATCCACCCCTAGTGTACCTGTGCTCGGAGTGAAAGTAATACAGTAGCAAGCTAGCTTGAGGAAGAGCCAACTGATGTTGCAGTGGAAACTGGAGAGGCCATCTGCATGGACGTACCTTCACAAGTCGAGAGTCCATACATTGAAGTTCAAACCAAAGTTACCTCTACTGCCAGAGCACCTGCTAGTGAATTGCGATATTCCCAAAGGATCAGGAAGTCCACAGACCAACTTACCTTGTAAGTGACTGTGTTTAAGATCAATTTTTGTATAGTGTTGTAAATAGTTCAATTGTTATTGAAATATGTGAATCGGGAACTTAAAGGGGAGGGATGTGGTGGCATACCTCTTTATGGGACAAGCTGTTGGAGGGTCATGTGACCAATGATGAGCATGGATTTTCCTTGCCAGTTAGGAGTGTGGAGTCATGGAGTACGGTAGCCTTTATATCATTCTCCGTAAATAGATACTTACCTTAATAAAGCGCTCATTTGTTAATTTACTTGGTGGTTGCCCATCTTTGCAAGATACTACAGTCCCTTTAAGGGCAACACAGAGTAAGGCTCACATGGTTTTTTGTGACAATTGGGATTCAGAGTGTGGAATCACCCCATAGTGAGAGAGGCTCCAGGTCAGAGACATTTTGGGAGCTGGCTCGAGCCACTGTGGCTGCTGTACAATTCTTATTAACAAATAACTTTAGTGTTCACTAATGAAGTCTATGAAAGTGCATCTGTACAATGTTACAAAGCTCTTGTTATGAAGCTTCGATTCAATTTAGTTAAAAGGAAAGAAAAGAAAGGTGGGGATTCTAAGTCTAGCAGACACATTGCAAAATGCCCTCCAGTTTGACAAAACGCATTCAGATGCTGCAGAATAGCTGGTGTGGAAAATGTAACTCTCACATGTGAGCAGCAAGGAGTACTGTGATGCCTGAATGGCTGCTCAGCATCTGAGACTACTGCCCCTTTGCTGGGACTGCCTGATGCTGAGGGACTGACATGGGACTTGGTTTCTGTTCCAGAGCCCTTGCACTCATCACCTTGATGAGCAAAAAACTTGCCAAAAATAAAACCAAGATGGGCAGACAGCTGGCTTCAAATAATCTCAAAGGCATTTGAGACAACTTCAAGGGCAGCAGCAATAGGACCTGAGAAGTTTCTAACTGTCATATGAGATGAGATGAGACTATAGATTTTAAGTCACTCCAGGCTGTTCAGTGTTTTATACTTTGGGAATTTTCCAAGTAGTTCAATTCTGTTTTGGATTCTTTAAGATACACAATTGGCATAGTCAGTGTTACCAATTGCTGATGATGTCCACTCTGACCGATTAATGACTAACTTAATCTCTATAAACCCGTCAAGTGAATATCTGGAAATGAAACTAATTGTTCTGAATATTCCAAATTCATTTAAACAGTGTTGCAACAATTTGTATAAAGAATGCAAGCCATTTAGGATTCAGATATTAATGAAACTCAATTAAGTGCATTTCCAATTAAGTTGTAGTCATTAATTCTGACTTAATTTGGTTCCATGAGCTTTGAAAACAATCTTGACCAATTCTTGCATCCTTAAGGAAAACTATCCATTATACTTCAGTAATTTTCTCAATCCCCTGAGTGAATGAGTGAAATTGGAATTTTTATTGTGATGTGCAGCTAGTTCCCAGGGCAACAAGACATTAGTGGGGAACTATTTCAAATCCATCTCACTGCACAAGAATACAAGAACACACATTCCCACCTGTAAAAAGATTGAGAACGAGAGGGCACAGGTTTAAAGTGATTTGCAAAAGAAGCAAATGTGATATGTTGGGATCGAGAATGCACTGCCTTGAAGTGCGGTGCAGGCAAGTTCAACTGAGTAATTCAAGAGGGCATTGGATGATTACTTGAATAGAAACAATGTGCAGGGATGCAAGGAAAAGACAGGGGAATGGCACCAAGTCATGTAGAGCCAGTACAGACACAATGGACTGAAGGGCTTCCTTCTGCATCTTAACACTCAATCATTCTGTGACAACATTCCATTCTCACAAGGCATAATTCCATTTTGTTGGCTGTGAATGGAAAGGAGACAAGAATAACCAAATAGAAATCATGGGGATTTGATCATTAATAATCAGAGTATGAAAATCTTAATGAAAGTCATCCATTATTCGGCATTGAACTACAGATCATCAACTCATTATAAGACTCTAAAGTATTGATTACCTTTTGATGATTCTGGAATGATCATTATCAATCATAACAGGAATGGAAGAATAATCAGATCATTATTTTAACCTGAAGTTATAGAGCAATCAGACTCTAATAGAGGATTAATAGAATGTACCTCAGTGGTGAGTATTCCTTTCCAAAGCATATAAAATCAAAAGATTGTGGGGGTGATTCTCCCAACCCGCTGCGCTGCTCTAGACCATTTAGCAGGCTTCCCACTGGGCACCATGGCCTCTACAGTACAGCACAGGAAACAGGCCCTTCGGCCCTCCTCTGTGCGTCTCCGGAGCCAGGATTTATGGCGCCGTCAGCAACAGGCCAGAAATCAGCATGGAGCTGATTTCAATATTAAAATCGGCATTTCCCTATCATTAACAGGCCCAGCACTGAAGTCTCCGGGCCAACTAGCCTCTACCCTCCACCCTGGGAGTGCTTCACTCCAGCGGGGTTTACAACAGCCCCCCCACTAATGGGGAGCAGGTAGCCCAACCCCGCTGGAATAAAGGGAGGCCATGGACCCCCCGACAGCAGATCAGGAATAAAGGGGGGTGCCCCCGGACATTGTCAGCCTGGCCCCCTGACACAGCCCAAGGGGCAAAGTGGCAATGCCCAAGGGCACATTGGCACTGCCCGCTGGGCATCGGGCAGTGCCAAGAGGGCGGGGCTGGTGGGGATGGGGCTGGCGGGGGGGGGGGGGGGGGGGAGGAGGGACATTGGGGCTAGCCCAGAGAGGTCTGGGATGCCAGCAATCAGGGAAGGTGGGGGGTCAGCGGGGCAGCAATGCGGGGTTGCTGTGCTGGCCAGCATTCGGGCGAGCCAGCAATCGGGAGACCGGCAGTGCAGGGCTACTGCGCATGCGCCAATCTCCACTATGACAGATCGGCTCACTCAGTGTTATGCTGCTGCCCTCTCCTTGCGGGACTAGGGCCTGCCCCCTGATTTTCAGCATGAATCTCTCTGAGGCACTCTGCAGGGCACAGAGTGTGGGAGATTCATTTTGAAAACCCTGCTAAAAAAAACCAGCGGTACTTTTATGGGAATTCGGCACTTAGAAATTTATTTGGGAGAATTGCCCCCAATATTTGCACAAGTTCCATCGCAATGAGGTGCTAGATATATACAATTTCTACCCTGTTGGATCATAGGACCAGAGAAACCCTACTGTGCAGAAAGAGGCCATTCAACCCATCGGGCCCTATTTTATCATTTTGATTCTAAGTACTGGGTGGACTTGATACTGGGAGTTTTCAAATCTGGCTTTTAGACCCGTTCTCAGGCGCCCCCCATATGCACTCGGCCTGCAAAAATATCAGCGATTCCGAATTGCGCTGCCTGTGGGCGGGGCTTAATGTGCCCGAAATCCTGCAGCTCCGATCGATACCTCCAAATGCGCATGCGCAAAAAAGAATGATAGAATAATGTTCCCTTGCCACATCCTTCCCAGGCCAGCTAATGCCTCCCCCTGGCCCCCACAGACATTGCCCCACCCCCCAGAACATTAATGACCCCCTTATCCCCTCAGTCTCCTTCCCCCCCACCGATCTCAAGTAGAGTGACAGCTGACCCCCCCTTCCCCCCACCGATCTCAGGCAGAGAGATCCATCCTCTCCCCTCTACCTACAGATATCAGACAGAGTGATCCCCCTCACCCCCATCCCGGACCCTCCCGCACAAGGCCCCCATCTCCTCTGGACTCCGATGGCTGTGTGACACCTCCCTCTCTCTCCCCTGTCCCCAGTCATTGAGGCACTGATCCACTATCCGCACCCCACCCCCGCCCCCACCCCACCCGCCCCCCGCCCCCCTTCCCCCCCCCCCCCCCGCCATCAGCACACTTGCAAGTGTTCACTTGCGTTCCCCTCAATGCGCACAAGCAAACTGCATGGAACTTGCTGGAATGTTCTGCCAAACTGCCTGCAGCTGATCCGCCCTAACGAGGGGCAGCTCCGTTAAAAACTCAAGAATGGACAGGCAGGCAGGCATTCCTGCACAAAATGTGCGCACGACCAGCCCCCCGATTTACTGAGGGCGACCTGGGGAGGCTGCTGGATGCAACAGAAGCGAGGCGGGACACCCTCTTCCCCCCAGGAGGACGCAGACCCAGAGGCTATGATGGAAATGCAGCCTGGGAGGAAGTCGCTGCCTCAGTCACTGGCCCCCCCAAACCGGGAAGCAGTGCCGGAAAAAAGTCAATGACCTCATCCGTGCAGCAAGGGTGAGCGCTGAACCCCATCTTGCATCTTCCCCCAAATCTCCCCCAGATCCTCCCATCCCCAGCACCCTGCATGTTTCCAGCCTCTGACCCCCAAGCAGCTCCTTCCTTTTCCCCCAAGAGCCCCACTGCGCTTGCCCTCTAAGGGCCACCAACCACCTGATACTCTGCAGGAGTCACGCCACCATTTCTTTCACGGCTCCTTCTGTCTCCACAGGAGAACACCGACCATAACACCTGCGAGAGGGCGAAGACAGGAGGTGGGGAGTCAAACCTTCGGGTCCTCACCCCGAGGAGCAGGTGCTGGAGCTTTCAAGAGAAGGGGTGATGCGGGCTGTCAGCAACAGCATGGTCGGGCTGCTGTCAAGATGTGAGCACCTGTCATTCCTCCACTCACTTTGAGGCAACTTCTCGGGGGCACAAGTTTCAGGTGCAAGGGGCAAAGTTTAAAGGAGATGTATGAGGCATGTTTACTTGCACAGAGAGGGTAGTGGGTGCCTGGAACTCACTGTTGGGGGAGGTCGCGGATGCAGATACGATAATGACCTTTAAGGGGCATCTTTACAGCAATGTGAATGGGATGGGAATAGAGGCATATTCCAATAGAGGAAAGGTAGGGGATAACAAATCAGATGGGAAGCCTGGTTGCTACAGGCTTGGAGGGCCGAAGGGCTTGTTCCTGTGATGTAATTTTCTTGCTGCTTTTTTCCATGTTCAATGGAGAAATGTGAATCACGTGTCTGGCATCCCGGATTCCTCCCCCTCCCTTGCACTAACCTTGTGTCCTGTGTTGCAAGAACTCAGCCGGACCCCCTGGGGCCTTCTGGACTCCAGGCCCGTACTGCCCGTCCATCCTGGTCCAGACAGCCCGGATGAGTCCTCGGAGGATATGGGTGAAGGGACCTCCGAGGGTGGCACCGTTTCGGCCTCAGCTGCAACCTCACAACTCACCATCCCAGATACCGACACATCAGTGGGTCCAGTTGGTGGTGAGGTTTCTGGGTCACTCTCTGGTGAGCACGACAAATCTGATAATGTACATCGGGTGGAGGAGGGAACGCCTGAGTCGTCTGGCATGCAAGGGCCTGCCGGAGGTGAGGACTCAGCTGGCCCCAGACTACATGCCAGGCCTCTGAGATCACTTCTCCCTCAGCTGCTGGAGATGCAGCAACAGAGCCAGGGAATGCAGGAGGGGCTGACGGCCACACTGGACCAACTGCGAGGCTGTGGGGAGGAGTCCCAAAGCTTTCAGGCAGACCAGTTATTGTCTGTCTTGTGTGCTTCCCAGGCCAACACTGCAAGGGTGGCGTCTGCAGTGGAAAGCCTGGGGCAGGGGATCCTCACAATGAGTGGCAGGCTCCAAGCGATGGCTGAGTCACAGCAGGCCACAGCTGAGGGACTGAACAGGATTCTCAAGGTTCTGCGGCCCATGGTTGAGAGGCTCAAGAGCTTGCAGGAGATCCAGCGGGACAGCACTGAGACACAGCGGGCTATGGCAGCAGTCCTTGAGAACATGGGCCAGTCACAGAGGGTCATGGCTGAGGGGTTGCAGAGCTTGGCCCGATCTCAGAGGGCCATGGTTGAGGGGTTGCAAAGCTTGGCCCAATCTCAAAGGGCCATGGCTGAGGGGATGCAGAGCATGGCCCAGTCTCAGAGAGCACTTGCTGCAGCCATTGAGAGGTGGTCCCTGACTCAAGTGGCCACCTCAGAGGGCTCAACCACCATGGGTCAGACGCAGGTCGTCTTCCAGGACTGGCAGTGCCAGGTGACACGTGAGCTTCTGGAGCTCACTGCAGAAGCACCGCCATCCGATGGAATGACACAGGGGCTCACAGGAACCCCAAGGAAGGCGGAAGGACTCGAGCACATGCCAGGGCCTTCCAGCCAGGAGACTGTGGCTGTGGCTATATCTTCTGACTCCCCCTTTCCTGACACCGGGGCATCTCAGGGGCAGCGGGATGAAGAGGGTGTCATGGAAACATCACAGACACCTGAAAGCAGGGCAGGGCCCTCTAGGTCCAGGGCCTCCAGAGGACGCCCACCACGCGCATTACAGGCAAAGGAGTGAGGTAGGCAGCTGGCCCCCTCCACCTCCGATGTTCATTCTGGGGAGTCACTGAGATGTAGCGATAGGCCACGTAAGGTTAGGAAGTTGTAGTTGCACTGAGATGGCACGGGTGAAGGGCTGCACTAGTCAGAAAGATATTTAAGCACCTTAACCTTTTCTGTTCACAAGTTTTAATGTTAGAACGTCTGGTTTAAACACCTTTGTTGCAATTAAATGTTTTTACACCACCCACCTGCAAGTAATTTGTCTCAGATTTGTCTCGAATAGGAATCCTCTTCCATTGATGATCACCGGAACGATGTGTCATGTTGATGTCAGTTGGGGAGGCCCCTCAATGCTGTGTCACTGAGGAAAGGAAGCCATTGGTTCCCCAGACCCCATGAGTGATTCCCTCCCATCTCCAAACCCACCCGCCCCAGGGCCCTGTATGGCGGTTTCAGATCCCTTACCCACTACACAGACCTGGGCTCAAGTGCCAGCGTGGATGTGGAGCTCAGGTAGGAGTCAGACTAGTTTGCACCCGGGCATCATCATAATGGTGCTTAACGAGTCATCATCACCCTCATGCCTGCCAAAAAACCCGCGAACACAGGGTACCCAGGCCCACCACTCTAGTGTGACAATGTTGCAGGAGATAGAAGGAATTTGGGGGGGTGGGGATGGAACCCACAGACACAAACCCCTAGCGACTGAACCGCCTGGTGATCA